>NC_051181.1:57640543-58306377 GCF_013339695.2 Rhipicephalus sanguineus
GTCGCGCAATACCAATTTTGGTGTATAGCAAGCCAGCGAAACGGCCACGAGTGCGTCATGAGCATGGCATGCAAATGATGTCGTGCAGGTCATGCATGTCATGATTTTCATGTTACCACGTCTCATTTACGTTCGTCATACAGTCGCTTCGCGCAATACCAATTTTGGTGTACATCAAGCTAGCGAAGCGGCCGCGAATGCATCATGAGCGTGGCATGTAAATGAACATGAATAGCAGGCTACCACCTGCTATTCATGTTCTTCATACAGTCACATCGCACAATACCAATTTTGGTGTATATCGTGCAAGCGAAACCGCCGCGAATGCACCATGAGCGTGGCATGTAAATCATGACAAACATGTCATGGATGTCATAGTTTTCATGCTACCACCTGTTCTTCATGTTCTTCATACAATCACATCGCACAATACCAATTTTGGTGTATATCATGCAAGCGAAACGGCCGCGAATGCTTCATGAGCGTGGCATGAAAATATGACACATGTCATGGATGTCATGGTTTTCATGCTACCACCTGTTATTCATGTTCTTCATACAGTCACATCGCACAATGCCAATTTTGGTGTATATCATGCAAGCGAAACCGCCGCGAATGCACCATGAGCGTGGCATGTAAATCATGACAAACATGTCATGGATGTCGTGGTTTTCATGCTACCACCTGTTATTCATGTTCTTGATACAGTCACATCGCACAATACCAATTTTAGTGTATATCAGTCTAGCGAAACGACCGCGAGTGGGCCATGAGCGTGGCATGTAAATCATGTCGTACATGAAATGCATATCATGATTTTCATGTTACTACGTGTCAGTTATGTTCGTCATACAGAAATGTCTCGTCATACCAGTTTTCGTATATATTGCTTCATTTCAACGGCCGCGAGCGCCCCGAGACCATGTCATGTAAATCATGCTGCACATGACATGCGCGTCATGATTTGCATGTTAGGACCTGTCATTATGTTCGTCATGAACTCTTGTCACGCCGTACCAATTTTGGTAGATATGAAATTAACGGAACGGCCGCAAGAGCCCAAAGGCCGTGGAATGTAAATCATGCTGTTCATGACATGCGTGTCATAAATTTCATGATATGACCTGGAATTTATGTTCGTAATAAGGCAATGTTATGATACACCAATTTTGGTATATATCCGATTAACGAAACGGCCAGGACAGCACAAAGTCGTAGGCGGCTAGATAAATAGATAGATAGATACGCTCAAAGTCGCAGAAGTTCGCTAAGAAATGCTTCGCATTTAAAAAGTTTATTTCGCAACGTTTCCATCGGAGACCAATCTTTATCAAGGCAGAATTTACGAGGCTTCGATGCGCTTTTATAGCATCGTCTTCCGAGCAGGTAGAGAAAGAAAAAATTTTTTGATGTAAAAAATGAAGAAAAAAAGTAGCCAAACGGCCACACGTATATACACTCAGACCAGCGCCTCCTCTATTTTTCTGTGCCTGGGCGAAGGAGCGGAGCGCAATGGGAACGGACCGTCGGCGTTAGTGCGTCGTTTAGCCGCCGGGCGCCGCCACTGTAGTAGACCCGCCATCGCGTCGTCGCTCGCGTAAACAAATGCCGTGGCTGCATTCGAAGCTGCTATATGGTTCCGTTTTCGGCTATATTCGCGCTGTTTAAAGTATAATGAAAACTTGTAAACTGGAATCATGAAGCACTTGTCGTTCTGGGCAACCAGCCCAATAGCCGCGAAAGACACGCGCCTTCGTAGGCGCGTGTCTTTCGTGGCTATTTGATCGAGACGCTGGCGCGTCGTCTGCTAGCCATATACGAGAGAGCGCATGCCAGTGATGCGCGGAAAACTGTTTTGTCACCGTTACGTTCGGTTGACTGAGAGTCGGTTTTTGACTGCCTGAAAGTCGATTTACGAAAGCAGCATTCGCCAAGAGCTAATACTGAAAGCTTGGGCGCTTAAGGTTCCCAGATGCGTGCTACCATGCACTGGTGTAGCACACGTACGAGAGCCTGGAGTTCATGCGCTAATGCTGATATACGCGATCGCCCGTTCCCTACGTAAAGCTTTTGAGAATTACATTTGTTGCCATCGAGAGAAAGCAACAGCTGGTGCCAGAAAAAGAGTAACTATGCCAAGTGATTCTACCATTTCAGAGCTTAAACCAGTTAAATCGTGGTGGTACGAAAAACAAACAAAAACGGCTACATATGCCACGCGCTTCCTGCAACACTGACCGATGTGTGTGAACAGACGCTGGCATTCAAGTATAAAGTCGTTGTGCCGACTCTCAACTTGAGCCAATGTGAAAGGCGTGAAAAATGGCGCGGCCTGTTGTCAGTTGCTTGAGCTCGTCTTTGTATTTGTCGACGGATTGTTGTAGCCTTAGTATCTGGTTCCTCAGGTATATTTCTTTTCTCTTCCATTTGCCCTTTTCAGTAGGGAACAAAGTATAGAGACCGAATGGCTGTCGACCTGGACACTTTTGTCGCATGGGGCAGCTGCTCAGCCTTGTGCACTCATTTATTGTGACACTGTACACAATGATTGTCGGTTATTTCGCCGATAGTGCATGTGGTGTCCATGGGCTCCGATTGTTTAGCTTCGGGACCTAATGTCAGCGCTGCGTGCACATGGCGGCTATCGCGAGGGAGCGTTGCTACTGGTACTACGTGCGTTCGTTGACTGTTCGGACGCAACACGGTCACGTTGAGGGATACTTGCCATGCTTGATTCAGTTGTTACCTTGGGCTGCAAACGTGAAGTGTAGTCTGGAGTGACGCTACTGCATCCTTCTTAAGCAGCCGCTTCTTATATGCTATGAAACCTTCGCGTCGTAAACGACGGCTGCATATTCTAGTGTAGTTTGAAGATGTATTAGGAGACCAAATATCCCACCTAATTACTGCAAGCCACCTCTACAGACACCAGTGGCAGCTGAAATTTCATGGAGCGACAGCCGAACAATGTATTAAGACGAAAGCCTTAGATGCCTCAACAGACGCGAAAATTGACCGTCGGCGGCATCAGCACGAGTGATGCAAAAAATAATTACGTGATGACGTCATCATATGGCATCACAGCTCATAAAACTTTGTGACACCATCGTGACGTCACATAACGTGCCGTCATGATATTACATCTTCGCTTAGTCAAAATGTGCCGACCACGGAGGCAGTGCATGCCTCCGCTGATGTGCAGAAAGCTTGTACTGCCTCTGATCCTTGAGGCTGTAACAAAACCGCGTTAGGCGCAGAAATATCTCGGAGGGAGGCATGGAATGTTCAATAAATTGACTGGGAGAAAAAGAAGAAGATGGCTTCCGTCTTTCAGTCGTCTTAGATGAATGCATGAGGGACCCTGTGAGATATTTTTACACTGCAAACGCAAACTAGCCGAATTGGGCGTTTTAAGGGCTACAATCCTCCTTAATACTACCTTCATCTGGACAGTACTCCCTTAGGGTGTAATGAGGTGGGTGTAATAAAGTTCTGCGTCCTCAGTTTTACTTCGTTAAGAAATTATGTGGAAGAAAGGAGGTAAATTCACTATCTGACGCCATTCGTCGAATGGATTTCAAGAACAAAAAACTCCCATCTCATTTCCTCTGGCATGTTTTCTCTTTCTTTTTTCCGAAGCTTTCCATAATGCCTTCAGTGCTGGCGGGCATGTATGCAGCTGTGCGGGGGAAAGAAGTAAAAGAAAGAGGCGGCATGCTTCAGCGCACTAAAAATCCCTTGCACAGATAGCCCAGAGAAGGAGATATACGCGACCCTCGGAACGGCTGGAGAGGAAGCGAGGAAGCCCTTTGGCCTTGGCGGCTGCAGCCTACTGCGGCCCGCCCCCGCCAGGTCAAAAGCAAGCCAGACGAGGCGCTACCGAAGTGAAATGGGACAAAGCTTCGCGCCGCATGCGCGCGCGAAGAAAAAAAAACAAAAAAAAGAAACGCGAGGAGGGAGTCGTTCCCGCGGCGGCACGATCGTCGTAGCTAGGCCGGCTGGGCCTTGTGAACGCCACTTCTCAAGTGATCAGCTGTGTCGGTCGTGTGTGCGCGTTTTGTGCCTGCAGCCTCACTGTGTTCTCGCCGCTGGATGTGATATGCGTGGTTTGACGACAGTGCGACATGCTGCGCTGCGAGTGCGATAATCGCGACGGCCTGTCGACTCAAGCGAGCGTGCCGCTGTGCATTACCAAGCAGATGATGGGCACCCTGCGTGCTCGGCACAGTCAGGAACAAAAATGGTAATACTAATGTTCTCTCTCTTTGCGAGCCCTTATCGTCGCTTATGCACCTGTAGATGACCTTCTGCACATTGCATCTCTTGAAAAGTGCAATGAAAAGCAAAAAAAAAAGTAAAATCGGCATGTCAAGCTTGCGAAATGCCCGCCAGCGCATCATGAGCGTGGCGGGCATGCCGTACATTACACGCATGTCATTCATTGTTTCCATGTTACCAGCTGTCATTTATGTACGTCATACAGTCACGTCACGCTATACCAATCTTGGTATGATATCAAGTTAGAGAACCGGACGCGAGTGCACCAGGCTCCATGCCGTAAATGACATGCATGTCGTTATTTTCATGTTAATATATGTCATTTATGTTCGTCGCACAATCACGTCACGCTGTATCAATTTAGGTGTATGTCAAGCTAGCGAACCGGCCGCGAGCGCACCATGAGCGTGGCGTGTGTACATGACATGCATGTTATTATTTTCATGTTGCCAGCTGTCATTTATGTTGGACGTACAGTCACACTGCACAATACCAATTTTTGTGTATATGAAGCAGGCGAAACGGTCACTAGCGCCCCCGAGACCATGTTGTCAAAATAACGCCATACATGACAAGCGTGTCATGATTTGCACGTTAGAAAGTGTCGTTTATGTGCGTCATATAGTCTTGTGACGCCATACCTATTTTGGTAAATATCAAGTTAACGAAACAGTCGCAAGAGAACCAAGGGAGTGACGTGTAAATCATGTGGTTAATGAAATGCATAGCATGATTTTCAACTTAAGACCCATCATTCATGTTCTTCATGCAGTCGTGTCATGCCACACGAATTTTGGCATACATCCCATTAACGAAACAACCACACGAGCTATGAGTCGTAGGCGGCTAGATAGATAAGTAGATAGATCCGTTGAAAGTCGTAGAAGTGTTTAACAAATGCTTCGCATTTAAGTCGTTAAACTCAGATAGCAATGATGTGTGATGCATGTTTTGGAACTTCTGTGAATATCACTCATGCTTCATACGACCAGTCAATCGACCCAGAAGTGCGCCCTGATAAAGCTGTTTGCACGATATATTTTCTTGCCTGCGATAAAGCACGAATGAGGCATGATGCTTTCAGGGAATATACATTAGAGCAAAATGCCACGATTATCACATTGTCACATGAAGGAATGTGCATAAAGGACAACTTTGTTCTCGATTTATTCTTTTCTCCAACTTCATTTGTTTGTTTTAATCCTTCGTCATCGTGTCAATTTGCGCACATTGACATGTGACAAGACCGTGCGCTCTCATTTTGCAGCATTTACCTTGGATGCAGTCAACTACCCTGGACATCTTTCTCCCGCCATGCAACTGTGAGAACCCACCGAAGCACAGATTGTCAGGAAGTGAAAAGACTTTTCGGCAACAATTTTGCATTGCGCACTCTGCCCGTCTCCTGAAATAGCATATTAAGGTACATAAGCACTGTACCTTCATACATATGCATCAAGGAACAGTAAAATGGCATGTCAAGGTACATTAACATCAGTAGCTTGGATTCATTTAGCTAGAACGAATAAATCATGTTACAGGTATACAATGACGGCCATGTCATGTGACAGGCATCTGCTAAGTGCAGTGTATATTGTGAAGCACATGCGTTTTATGGTATTGAATGAATGGATAAATGTTTATTCCAGCAAAATACAGGAAATGGGCCTCAAGTGAAAAGCGACAATGGTAGCTTGAGAAGTGCACAAGGCCCAGTAGAGCAAAAAGAGAGACAGAGCAGCAGAAACGTGTGCACGTTCAAAGGCAAAACATATACGCATACAAAAAGAAACAGGAAAGACAAAGCAGAAGAAACGTGTACATTCAAGGGCAAAACACCTACGCCATCTGGAAAGTGACAAAATCAAAAAGGGTAAACATTTACGCTAGTGAAAACAATGAAAATCAGAAAACAGTGAAAACAGAAAAGTAGGAACGGCCATTCAACGGCATGGACAGAATGCAACTTCATTGGTCACATATCAACAGTGGAATTTGCCAAGGTTACATGTGCATATCTTAGCCATTAGGAGATGTGAAAGGCTAATTTAATCGCATTGATATAAGTCAGCTGTTGAGTCTGTTGAACCAGATTGTTGAATCTTCTTGTGTATTCCCTCTCGTTAATTTGCTGTTTTGCATTATGTTGCAATAGTTTTCAAGGTCAATACATAGTATCATGACTGTTGACACAATTTGACAAGGTGAAAGCGCTGTTATTGTGCCCAGGCCTTAGTTTATCCTATTAGAAGTGCGCTGTTTATTTTTGCCATGGTTCAGTGCCAAGTTGCCCAATATTCACTCCTAAACAGAGTAGGTGCGGTTAATCAAGACCTTGCTAACATTCACAACCCTTTTAAAGTGTACTTATAAAGATAACTTTACTGACATCAGAAACTACCCACATAATGGTAAACATGGCAAGAGTACACTTCTGGTGGTGTTTCGCATTTTTTTTACATCCGTTTGTTTTTCGCCCTCTGCACACGCAGTGAAACGCTCACAAGGAAATACTTAGCAGCATCTCAATTTTGTATTTATTTCGTGTTTTGACAAAATGTCTGCAATGAGGATAGTCAAGTGCGAATCTTCGGTAAGACATTCATTTTTATGTATACAGAAATCTTAGCGGACTTGTTTTTGTGTAATTTTCAGGAATACACTTCTGGCAAAGCAGCAAGTGTTGCTTGCCCACCAGTCTGTGTTCAAGACAAGTGTATTGTGGGCATGAGTATCGGCAGGATTTTGTCTTGGGGGTGCAAGGCGGCGTAACGTGTCAGCCTGGTGAGCAGGAGAGCATTGGTGTAGCTCGGGTGGGGTCAAGTGCTGGTGTGTCTTGATGGCGGCAGGTGCCCTTTGTGCAAACCCCTGCCGACACCCATGATTGTGGGAACACCCTGATGTGCCACACTTCACACTATGTCGAACAGCTCGTACATCTTACCACATTTAGGCCTACACTGGTATTGATGCAGAGTGTTATGCGCAATACTGCGTGCAACCTTTCTGATATTGTGTGCATTTGAAAATTTCGCATTGTTTAAAAAGACGCTGAGTGGACCCAGTGTTATTCAGCAAACATAAGTCTTAACAGGGGCAGTTGGGCGAGTTGGTGTATATTCATAGTTAAAGAGGGGGGTGCAAAAAAAATCACAGCACAGAGAAATGAAGGGGACAGGATGACGCGCTACTAGCAACTGAAGTTTAATCGAAACCACAGAAAAATGTAAACACACAGTACGAAAAAATTACAAAACTAAACTATCACACATCGATAGAGGAATGAAGGGGGCAGACAGGACAGTACACTACTAGTAACTGAAGTGTAATCAAAACCACAGAAATATATGAACACACAGGACTAAAAAAGCCAAGCACATGTTCAACTTCAGTTGTTAGTAGTATGTCGTTCCGTCCCCTTTGTTGCTATGTGTTCTGATTTCGTTTTCACGTTTTCCTTACCTATGAATTGAACTCTTGACTGTTTCACAGTATCTATATATGTGTGGTCAGTTTTTATTCATCCTCGTGGCATATCAAATCCTAGGATCCAATGTGCAAAGCGACCAGTCACTATTTACAGGAATTTTTTTATTTAGTGCCTGTGATTGCCTAATTGCAAGTTGACGTTGCAGCCATGGTGCTTAGATTATTTTCAATGTGGTAAATATGCGTAAGCCATGAAGTGAGGAATTAAGGATGAACTTTTGAGTTACAGATGGCACTAGCTGGCATAAAAACATTGAAGCATGGCTGTACTTGTTATGCATATTAGAAGTATTGGTACATTGCAGTCATGTGATTATGCCGACAAGTTCCCAAGCACACTTCCAGAAATTTACGATGACTTCCAGGTATCTGTGAGTAAATATGTACAGCAACATATGAAGGCAACCTTGTAATTTTGTGGGCATTGCTGAATGCTTTTATGCACCTTGGTAAGTGGACCTACAGTCAACATCACAGGTCTATTTTGGGCTTTTTTGTAGGAAACTCAACTCCAAAATCATGTGCGACATGTTTTGATACCATATGACAAACTAATGCAATAAAAAACTGTGCAACGGCCTGTCTACACGGTTTCATATTTCCCAAAAGTGATGCTAGCCTTATTGTACTAATTAGTTGCCTTCGTGTGTAGGCTGACACCAAGTTCCTTGGGTAGCTTATTTTTTTGGATTGTACTTACATACTGGCACGGTGGAGTGCACACGTTAGTGCGCATCATGATGAGATTTTACACCCTACTTTCGTATTGCTTTACTGCTGTGAATTATGTATAGTGCTTAGGCTGTACTGTATATGTTGTTCCACGCGTTCAGTTTTGGGAGTAGGTTCTGTGCACAACGATGGAAATATATACATATATCCTTACATTGACACGAGAACTGCTGCTGTTTTGATTCCAATAAAATGTTGCAACCACTGGTTCTTGTATCAATTGAAGTATGACTGCTTGTCGTGCATGCAAATTGAAGAAATGAATTTGTGCTTGCAAAACAAATTGCTGAAACACTGTCTGCTCAAACTGCTTGTGTTTTATTACCAAACACGTCGAACAGATGATTCACAGATTATGACACGTTGTAGAAGATGGGCAACAGAAAGTTAGACAGAAAGTCATCACTGTGTTCTAACGTAGATTGGGTGATCTTTTATCAATAGTAGCATAATTGAATGTTGCTGTTGTATAAATAAAGTTTAACGTAGTGTGCAGGTGGACGAGGGAGTGCACATATGTTAGTTTTTCCAGCTTTCTGCATATTTGCTATAGTCCTCGTGTTTCTGTGTTACGATTGTGAAATTCTGAATTGCAAACAAGCCAACCTCTCTCCTGCTGTTGTGAAGTAATTCAAGAGAACCATATTTTCTCAAGAACAGCTGTTCCATTGAGGAAGAGAGTAATGCTTTTTTTTAATGGGTACTGCATCATCTGTCTGAGGGGAGGGCTAAGTACACATGGACGTTCACAAGAGAGAAGTGCAAGTACATTAACTTTTTTGTTTTGTGGGAGACCTGTCACTGGTAAACTGGGGAGGTTGTCCTTGACATTGGGGCACGCGTTAGGCAATCGCTTTAACGCGGTGGCGTGATGCTTAGCAATAAAAGCTAATTAGTAAGAAATGTAGGTAGTATCCGAGTATGAAAGCAAATAAATACTGAATATGCGTTATAGAGAATCACTGAATGCCGTGCTAAAGCGTGCATTGCGAATAAGCGCTAATTGCGGAAATAGATAAGCGTTCAGCTGCTCAGAAGGCGCTGCTGCCCCTAGCTGCGTGCAGCTCGCGGCTGTACGCGTGCATTTAACGCACTTTATGTAGGCGCGTTACAATGTCCTTGTAACTCTGGAATTTTCTGCGTGTGTAATTTTCATATGCGAACGCAGGCGGTCCGCGCTAAATAGTGCATTTCGAATAAGCGCTAATTGCGGAAACAGATTTTTGTTCAGCTGCTCAGAGCGCGCTGCTGCCCCTGCGTGCAGCTCGCGGCAGTACGCGCGCATTAAATGCATTTAATGTAGGCACGTTACAATGTTCTTCTAAGTCGGGCATCTGCGTGTGTAACTTTCATATGAGAACGCAGGCGGTCTTCGAACCGCTCATAACACGCTGCCGCATGTGGACGCGCGCAGTTCGCGGCTGCAGAAATAACGAAAATTGCTCCACAGCATACGCTCATGGAATGCACATACGTTCGCTCATCTGAAGATACCTTTGCCACGCTGGTATTCACGAATTTAGCGCGAGCGAAGAGGGCACGCGAATAGCGGCACGACACGGTGAACCGCAGAATTCGGAGCCGAGGGTGTTTACGTCGATCGGCTCGGCGTGCATGACGTCCCACAAATTATGTATTGACCTTCCGCAAGAGCAAACACACGCCGATGGTACAAGAACAGAAGTTCGAAGTTGTGCCGACGAGTTACCAGCCGCTTTGAACATACATTGGTACATATATAAGCCCACGAAAAAAGCAAGCTTGCAAGTGGTGGCGCTGTGGTATAATGGTTATAGTGCTTGCATTAAGTGCGTGTGCTCGCGAGTTCGATTCCTGTGTCGTGCGTACTTGTATGCAAATGTCATGGTTGTGCATAAATACTTTGATGTCCATTTTCTATTATGTCCTGATGAATAGTAGCGGAAATTGGCCGGTAAACGTAATATAGTGCCTAAAATGTACTTTTTTTTTCATTTCGCGACCGCTCTAGGGCATCGTATAAAAGGAGGCTTTAAGAGCTCTCAAAAGAAGCAGAAAAACTCTAAATGCGCTCTGTTCAAGCCCCCAAATTGGGTTACATAAAAACACCAACTTTACCTCCAAAAGGAGGCTTTAAAAGCTCTCAAAAGAACCAGAAAAACTTCCAATGCGCTCCGTTCAAGCCCTCAAAATGAGTTCAATAAAAACACAAATTTACCTCCTTAGTTCCGTCTAATCAATCCCTTATTGGATGTAAATAAAACCTCCTTTTGAACCTCCTTTTGAAGGGGGTTTTGCGTAGTACCTTCAGGATGCACGCTGCGCAACGAGCCCAAAACTCCCTAAAAGGCTCAAACCCGTTTGCAGTGTATCAATAAAGGGAAATCAAACAAAGACAATCATGATTTCTTTCAGTTCCAGTTGCAGAGTGGAAGACAGCAGTATGACATACTAAGGCACTGGGGCGGTTGCAATAGCCTGAAATAGAAAATAAAACGCGAATACTATTAAACTCGAGCGCAAGTATGGAACCGGCAGCACGGCCTGACAGTCTGCCTGCTGAATACGTACAGCGGGGGTGGAAAGACACGCGAACATGCGGCATCTGCATTCTTTGCTGTTTCGCATTTATTTTCAGGTGGTGATAGCCTGGATGATTGATGAAAACACGAAGTCATCCATGACAGAATAAAAGACCATCTCGCATCTTTTTATTGCCACCACGGTTAGAGCGTGATCAAAACAGCGCGCCGCTATGTTCGCGTTTCTTACCATCCCCCCGTACCTGTGAAAACCTGCAAGAAGCACAAATGCAATTAAACTCGGATGCAAACACGAATTCGCGAGCATCGTGATGCGCGCGGCCGTTCAGCGCCAGCTTCCCGTAGTGTACTTGCACAGTGCCACCACGAGGCAGCGGCGAGCGGACGCGGAGCGCGCGCTCGACGGCCCGAGGAGAGCGTTCGCCCATGCACTGAAAAATAGAGGAGGCGCTGCTCGGACATACAAAGAACACGTGCGTCCTCGAGGAAATAAAAGAAAAACATATTCACGTATACATAGATAATCTCAGTGAACACAATGAGTAAGTACATTCCTTTCGTCCATTGTCAAGCCACACCTCCTCCTTTGTTCGTGAAGCATAGTGAGGGGGTGAGGCTTCACAAGAAGGGATAAGCGTTTAAAAACGGTCTAGTCGGCTGTAGTTTGATATAAACAAATTATCACTGCCTAATGAACAGAATACACTTGAAATGCAAAAACGCACCTTAGACAAAAGCAAGAACTCCAAATATGATATCGTGAAGTATGATGCAACGCCATTAGCAACAAAAGCTTTTTTTTCACTCAACAGTTTTAGCGGCGTCACTTCACTTAAGATCACGATCCATGCAATCGAAAGTTGCAGAAGGGTTTCTTGAAGGGCCAGTTGGTACATGATACTGAGGGGTTCAATCTTTCTCCGTCCCGTTTTTTGCGCTGTTCCCCTCATAATCGAAAGTTCCTGCGCCACAGCGATATTAGAGAGTTTGAGAATTGGGGACCCAAGACGCTGGGCCCCCAAGCTGCGTTGGGCAGCCTGCTCTTGCGTTCGGATGATCAGCAGAGTTTGAGAATTGGGCCAACGCAGGCTGCGTTGGGTCAAGCGCACGGAGCGCCACGCGTGACGAAATTTAAAATCATGCGAGACGTGGGCCATACTGCGCCGTGGCGCGCGCTGCGTCTGTGTCTTCTCGCTGGTGACCTAAGACGCCTTGGGGCGCCACGCTAGTTTTCAGTCTTTGCGTCTCGGATCAACGCGAGCGCAAGAGCCCAAGAGTGGATTGGGTTCTGCGCATGCGCCCTGGCGGCTCGCAAGCTTCTTGGATCCCCAAGCTCCTTGAGGCCCCAATTCTCAAACTCTCTATTATGTAGCGCGCATCATTTCGCGCTTTGTAGACAACGATAACCTCGCACGGCGTTTTTCATTGCAAGGAGTTCGTGCATCGAGCGTGAGACTTACGCAACAGACGCTTCAGCCTATACTAACGGACAACTTTTCTTGGCAATGAAGCGAAGGCTACAGAGCCACAATGCACGTATCCTACCGCTAATGAATGTAGTCCGTATTTTCTGCGTGAGATATATAAAATACTCCTTCATTTTCTATATGTAGCTTTTGAGACGGAACGCAGCGCTCACAAGCGAGATATGTGTATTAAAGACGATAGTGTTTCTTGGGATACTTAAACGGAGAAATTTTGGTCTGTCCTTTTGTCTTTCTGTTTGTCGGCGCGTCACTCGATTCAGCCACTCGGCCAAAGTTGAACCACTTGCTCAAGGGCCAGGCATCTTGAACGGCTCACTAGGTTCATACTTGTGTACATTGTCGATCAAAAAGCAAACATTACGCATATCTGAGGCACAACATCACTAGGTAAGTATTAGGTGGTGTGTTCCTTTAATAGAAAATGCATACATACGTAATTCTAAAGACCCTAGTTTCTTAAGCTGCGCTGAAAATGCGACTGCGCGTTAAACTTGACTTCCTCCGTGCCCTCTGAACGAGCTCATTGTTCTGTTTCTGTTTCGGTTCTGTATTGCACTGTACAAATGCCATGGGGCGCCACTCTGGCATTCCTGTTTTAGCCAGGCGACGTGTAAATAAAAGAGTGTGTGGAGAGTATTCGTTGAGTGCGGACATTTCTTCTGATTCAGCGCTTCGCGCCAAACCACGTGTTCGGGCTGGCTGGCGTCCCCGCCGGTCGGTTTGGTCACCGCCAGTCTTCGCCTGCTGCTGCGCCGGGACTACCAGTCCGCAACACAGCACTCATGTTCCCGACGTATTGCCAGATGGCGTCCATTTCTCACGCAGCGCCTCTTCTATCGTCTTTAGACGACATTTGCAGCAAAGTACGCAGATACGCGGCCAATTTTTTCTTTCACATTATAGGTTGTCACTTTGCATTTTTGCGTGCGTGAAAAAAATCACAGCATATCAACGGAGTGAATGATGATGAGTGGGCGAAGCTGCGGAGGTTCATCGGTAAACCGTGAATCTTCCGTGAATTCTGCCCAGTACATCATCACCGAAGTGAGATCGGGCGCGTTATACTAAAGGTTCGATTATAGTTATGACGACTTGCAGCTCGCTTTAATTTTACATGTACGCTGTGAATTTTCATTGTTTAGAAAACCATTGCTTTAGAAAACATTTGGCGTCTTTCGTTAAGCAGCTGGCGTCTTTTCGTTTTGCTTTAGAAACATCTGGCGTCTTTTCGTTTTGCTCTTAGAAAACATCTGGCGTCTTTCGTTGGTTTATTTCATCAATCAACGGCGTTTTGAACAAAATTTTTATTGTTTAATCACGCACAGGAGAAATCTCACCAGGCACTACCTTGGAGGTAAACAATGGCTGCTAATGGGAGAGACAGAATAAGTCGGCTTTTAGCTAACACTTACACTTCTACTTCTACTAACGTTTCCTACTGGAACATGCCAATGGCTGCTAATGGGGAATGAGAGACAGAAGGATTCGGCTTTTAGTTAACGCGCACGCTGCGAATTTTTAGGGGCGAAGCTCCTTAAGGCGGCACCCGTTCGTCCATCGTAGTCATCGTAGTAGTCCGTAACAAGTCTTACGCTTTGACCTCCAAGGTGGTGCCAGTGGGAGATTTCTCCTGTGCGTTGTTGAACAATAAAAAATTCGCAGCGTGCGCGTTAACTAAAAGCCGAATTCTTCTGTCTCTCATTCCCCATTAGCAGCCATTGGCATGTTCCAGTAGGAAACATTAGTAGAAGTAGAAGTGTAAGTGTTAGCTAAAAGCCGACTTCTTCTGTCTCTCATTCCCATTAGCAGCCATTGTTTACCTCCAAGGTAGTGCCTGGTGAGATTTCTCCTGTGCGTGATTAAACAATAAAAATTTTGTTCAAAACGCCGTTGATTGATGAAATAAACCAACGAAAGACGCCAGATGTTTTGTAAAAGCAGAACGAAAGAACGCCAGATGTTTTTCTTAAAGTGTAGTAGTAGTAGTTGTATGTAGCCACCTCTCCCGATCGTCAACGGGCGAGGTGGACCGGCAACGGCGCGAAGACCCTGCCGTACGAGAGCTAAATCACACTAAAAGACATACTTTGCGGGCGATACACTCTAGTGAGCTTTCAACTTTCCGTCTTAATGTACATGATAAAGAAATTATTTCTACGAAAAACGCAAGGCACACCTTGAGCAATATATTTGGTTTTGAGACGCTAAATGGAACCATGAGGCGATGCGAAGCCGGAGCACTTGCACGATCGCGTTCCGTTGGCTTTCGTTGGGCATGCTACCGACCTCGCGTCGTGGAACGCGTGTCCTGTCTTCCCTCTAGCCTTGCCTTTAATTCGCACAGGGCGAGCGGGGAATGCGGTCGCTCTTGGCGCTCTTTCGCTCGGGAGCGGACTTCTTCCTTGCATTTCACCGATCACAAGTGATAATGAAGGGACCACGTAAACCAACAGTACAATAAAAGTTTGATGTTTAATATATACACGATGTTTCACACTCTTTATATTATGTACTGGGCGCATTTCACGGAAGAGTTTCACGGTTTACAGATGATTCCCTCCGTAGCTTCGCCCCACTCATCATCATTCACCCCGTGGATATGCTGTGATTTTTTTGTTGTTCAAGAACGCACAGGAGAAATCTCCCACCGGCACCACCTTGGAGGTCAAGATCTGGTACTAGCGTTAAGACTGGTTACGCACTACGACGGGGACGAACGGGTGCCGCTTTAAGGAGCTTCGCTGATCGCTTCTCGGCCTTTTTCTCGCGCGAGTCACCGCTTGGTGACTCGCGCGAGAAACGTCGGTGTGACGGACCCGGGGTCACGTCACACCGACGTCGGCCCCCCCGGTTGCTACCTCCGAAAAAAAGAACGTCGCTGCGGCAGCACCCCCCCGCCTGGCGTGCGTGCGCTTGCAGCCCTTGGGTCACGGGCCCTCCCCCCCCGCCCGGTGACCACCCACCCATGCCTGGAGTCGAGCGGAGCCCGGTTCCCACCCACCCACCTGGAGGCCCCGGCTGCGCCGCCTGCCACCAACTCCCGGTTCCAGGACCCAGCGCCTGCTGATCCTGTCCGCTAGTGCGCGGCGACGCTGCGCTCCGACCAGTCAAAAGACACGCCCTCCCGTCCCTTTCCGGAGGAGCTACCGGCTACGCCCCCCAGCAATGGCCGCACAAACGAGCCTCCCGGTGAGGGAGAACTGTTTTTTCTTTAATGCGCCTGATGGCGACTTGTCAATAGACGATCTGATTGACGCGGTTGAACGCACGGCAGGCGATGAAAGTGTGCATGTGCTCCAGCACATGGGACGCTCAAGGTTTCTAATATGCACTCGAAATGCCGCTCAGGCAACAAAGTTAATGGTCAGCGAGGGTTTCGTTGTAAACAACCAGAAAGTTACGGTGGAGGCAGTGGGGCCTCCGGTCACTTTTGTGAATGTTTTTCGGTACCCAGCCTACCTCCCGGACGACCCCTTGACCGGTGCGCTCGCACAGTACGGCAAAGTCAAGAGCGTGGCCTTTGCGACTGTGACTAATCGCCGAACAAAGTTAAATGGTGTCCGCGTCGTCCGTATCGAGATGAGCAAACCAGTGCCCAACTTCCTAACCGCTGCGGGGCACCGGATCATGCTAGAGTACCGCGGTATGCGACGAGTGTGCGCGCGGTGTAGCGAGGTGGGACACATGGCCTCGGCCTGCTCGACGCCCTACTGCACGCGTTGCGGCACCTTCGGCCACGACACCGAGGGGTGTGAGGCTGAGTGTAGGAGATGCGGGGGCAAGCACGGTACGCGTGATTGCTTCCGCAAACGGTCATACGTCGCCGCGGCACGGGGTCTTTTGACGGAGCAAGGGACCGTCGACGGGCACGACCGCCGACGCGCCTCAGTCTTGTCTGACGGCCGGATCGCAACCTCGAGCCTACAGGTCCTGCGTCCGAAGTCCCCCACCCTCCCTTCAGGTATGGCGCCTCACAGGCCCGGCACTGTGATCACCAGCGCTAGCGACTCCTGCGAAGCCGATCCGCGTCACCTTCCGACTACTGTGGCGCGTTCCGCGAGCGCGCAAGACTCGAAAAGCGCCGCTGCGCTCGGCGACTTCACAACGGGCAGTGACTCGGCAACCAGCTCCCCCGACTCGTCGCGCGAAGCCTGGGTGGTGGACACCTCAGCGAGCGAGGAGCAGGACCCTCTCGAGAGTGAGGCGGAAACTAACGAAGTGGGGCAAGCCGCACTGAGTGTTAAGGACCGCGACTTCCCTCCGCTACCACGTGGGTCTCGCAGTGAGGCGAGCTTTGATGACACCCCCATCAAGAGTTGCGGCCACTACGTACTCCCGTCGGATGCCCCCCCGATTTCCCCAGGCCCCAGTCTCCACGCAGCTGTAGACATCAGCTCAGGCGACGGATCTTCTTCCGGAATCATGCATGGGCCCGGCCTCGAAAGAAGGCACCGATCTCGTTCGCGACGAAGGCCGGCGGACGGCTCCAAACCCGAGAATACGGGGCGTGCAGAGAGCGCCGAGAGGGCCGTACGCCGCTCAAAGCTACCCGAGGGGAGTAGCGACAGCGACGTAGTGCGCCGAAAAAACCCCAAGAAACCACGTAAGGGCTCGGTCGGCGACGACCCCCCCCACCGCCTCGGGAGACCAAGCAGAGTGACCATGACAGGCGTCCGGTATTTTTTTTAGCCTTTTCTGCACCGTTGGCTAATGAATTCGCTCCGCATTGCGACGTGGAACGTCAGCGGGTTCCGTGACAAGGCCAAGCAGCGTCGGGTGATGGCCGACGCCAAACAGCACTCCATCGACCTGCTGTTTCTTCAAGAAACTAATTTCCGGTCCCCTCTTGATGTGGCCCACTTCCGGCGGGACTGCCAAGTGGAAGGTTTTTTCTCCCTGACGGCCGCCAGGTCCTGCGGAGTAGGGGTTGTCTTTGTCTCGGGAAGATTCCGCCAAAAGTCTCAATGCGTCTTTGGGGCCAACGGGCATACTCTTTTTCTGGACGTCTTGATTGACGGGCGGAGATTCCGCTTCGTAAATGTGTACGCGCCCGTTACGCGGACGGACACAAACAACTACTTCCGGGAGCTCCACGACTGCCTGCAGGAACCCCTCCCATATGTCCTCCTGGGCGACTTTAACTGTGTCGTCGACTCAATGAGGGACGTCCGAGGCCCAGGGCGCGGGGGCTCAACCTACCATGCCAGAGAGCTGGTAAAGATGCTCCGGCACTTACGGCTTACGGACGCATGGGTGCACCTCCATAATGACGAGTTTGGCCCGACCCGCTCGTCGCGCACCACGGATAGCCGGCTAGACCGCGTGTAGATCCCCGATCTGATGCTGCCCGCGGTCGTGTCGTGCGACATCCTCGCACTACACGACGTTTTGTCCCGCGCGTCTGACCACGCTCCGCTGGTGACGACTGTCAGGGGAAGGCCCGGTACCAGTCCAAGTGACGCACCCTGGCGCCTCGACCCGACATTACTGCAGGACCCCGAGTCCGTCTCGACCATACAGGCGCTCATCAAGCATTCTATCAAGGCGACCCCCTGCACTTCCCCGGATGCTTGGGACAACCTAAAGGCGTCTTGGAAATCGCTCCTCCAACAGGAGGGACGACTACGAAAAAGACGCTACACGGCCCGTCTAAACGAAATTCTCCGCAGGATGCGCATTGTCGAGAGCGCAGACTCCCTCAACGCGTGCACCCGGGACTATCTGGAAGCCCTGAAATCCAGTACGACCGGCTGCTACGGGCGTCCTTTTGGAGGCCGATGCCCTCCAAAAAGGCAGCAACACGCTCTAGTGCTGTCTGGATGCGTTCGCGCACAGCCCGGCACTTGCGAGTGGGGCCGCGCACGTACAGCGCGACGTCGTCGGCATAGATCACCGCGCGCACAGGGAGGTCGGCCGTTTCTGGGAGGTACTTCACGAGCGGCGCGAGCACCAAGTTGAACAGAAACGGACTTAGGACACTGCCCTGTGGTACACCAGAGTGGACGGAGCGCGGTGAGCTTGTCGCTCTCCCCACGCGCACACAGAACGTGCGGTCAGTGAGGAAGGCTTGCAGATAGTTCAAGAGTCTGCCCTCAACACCGAGTGCGCGCACAGCACTGATGATGGACGCGTGGGGGAGCTAGTCGAAAGCCGACTGAACGTCAAGTAGGAGCAGGATTGCCATCTCCCCATCGTGCAGGGCCTGCTCAAGGGTGCTGACGACGGCAGCGAGGCAGTCAGCTGTTGCGCCACCAGGTCGAAAGCCACACTGTTCGGGCGCAAAGACGCCGCGAGCCGCCGCGAGCCATTAAAGCCGGTGAAGGGCCATTCCCTCCATCGTTTTCCCAGCTACGGATGTGAGGGAGATGGGCCGATACGATCTGAGTTCACGGGACGGCGTGCCTCGCTTAAGGACTGGCACAACCACAGCAGAGCGCCACTGATCAGGAAGGCCTCCACCAGCGAAAACTCGGTTGTATGCCTCTAACAAGAGAGGGAGCTGGGATGAGTCCAAGTTCCTCAGGAGCTGGTGTGTGATGCCATCCGCACCAAGAGCGCTGCGTGTTCGCTTCCTCTGAATTACCCGCTGCAGCTCGGACAGGGTGAAATCGCTCTCGCAAAGGGAGCGGATGGCAGCCGCAAGAGCAGGTTCGGGTGGCGGGAGGGGTGGGGCCGTGTGTTTCAGGGTGTGAGCAGGGGTCTGGGCAGCAGCAGGAGGGAGCTCGAAGGATGAGGCAATGAGCTCTGTGAGCTCCAACTCCGTGATTCCACGCGCCACCGCGATGGCGAGGACGGGGAAGCGAGACACCTTCGGGTTGAGCATAACTCTCATGATGTGCCAGCCTCGGCGGCGCCTGCGCGGGTCGCGGAGGGAGGAGCACACGCTCGTCCAGCTGCGGTCGCGCAGTTGTTGCGCGTGGCGTCGGCACACAGCGTCCAGACGGTTGTACTCTGTCCAGGCACCGGGGCCTGAAGAGCGCAGTGCTCGCTTCTGCGCACGCTGGCGCACTGCGCGGAGGTTTAGTAGTTTAATGTCAGGGCAGGGCGTTCCAGCGGGCACCACATAACGAGTGGTTGCACGCTCGGCACAGTCCGCGATACGCGCAAAGAAGTCCTCGCTGGACTGAACACTCGCGCACAGCTCGCGGAAGAGCAGCCACCGCACGACCTTGTACTCGCGCACGGCACCACGGCTGGGTTGGGACGGCAGGACAGCGATCGGGAAGTGATCGGACCCGGCCGTGTCAGGATGTCGCTTCCACTCGTAAGAGCAGCGATCTGACACAAGGGCCAGGTCGGTCACAGTGGCAGCCGTGTTGCGACGGATGAAGGTTGCCTCCCCACTGTTCAGGACGAGGAGTCCAGCCCTGTGTATCGCGTCGCACAAGTCCCGACCGCGCACGTCGGTGGTCGCATCACCCCAGCTGACGTGGTGCGCGTTAAAGTGTCCGCAGAGGACGTGGTCGCACGAGAGGGCAGCAACGAAGGGCGGCACAAACGCGTAGCTGGCCGCGGCGACGGGGCGAACATACACACTCACAACTGAGGTGTCAACACCGCATACGCGCACCACGGCGGCCACACACTCACAAGTTTCACTCGTGAATTGTTCCGTGGGGATGAGGGCGTGCGGGAGCGTAGAGCGAATGTACAGCGCGGCGCGCGGCTTCCCAGGCGGGTGTAAAGCGTCACCGCACGGCACACTCTTGCAATCAGGCAGCGCACACTGCGTTGGGCTGCTATAGCCGATGTAGCCGGGCAGCGATACCTCCTCCGCGCGAACCTTCGTTTCCTGGAAGGCCAGGACGTCGTAGCTGCGCAAGGGGAGGATCGCTGCAAGGACTGCTTGTCGGCGGCGCAGTGAGTTGCAGTTCCACTGCAGTATGCGCGGCCTAATTTCACGGTGGTAGTTACTCGCCATCACTGGTTAATGCCAGTTGAGTGGCCAGGGCTGCGACACAGAGCGGGCGGACCGGGCAGTCATAGGGCAAGAATTCCATTGCAGCTCGGAGTGCTGCCACAAGGAGTGTGATACCTGAACCCCTATTGTCACTGGTGTTGTGGCCGGTGGGCTCAGGGGCACTGGGGGTGGGGGGCACGGCTGCGGGAGCGGTGACGCCGGTGGCGGCAGCGTAGGATAGGCCCTCGGCGACCGGCCGGTAGTTGCGGTGTTGTTTTGCAGGGTTGCCGGAAACCTTGGTGTCCGATGCCCGTGCGAGGGTGAGCGCCCCACTGCGCGAAATCGGCGCTGCCGACTCGTTGCGCAGTTCTAGTACGCGTCGCTCCTCTTGCCAGCGAGGGCAGTGCGGTTCCGTGGCAGTGTGTTTTGCACCACAGAACAGACACTTTGGCTGCTCGGTCGTGCACTCAACCGGGGCGTGGGGCCCTCCACAGCGCACACAACGCCGCTCCGATGTGCAGGTGACGTCAGTGTGGCCATAGCGGCCACAGTGAGAGCATTGGGTTGGGCGGGGCCGTAGAGGGCGTACCGTGCGGCGCTGTTTATACAGTTCGATGTCAGCAGGGGGTTTGGAACCGCTGAAGGACACGAGTATGTTGCGGCCGGCACGGGAGCACACCAGGATGGGAAGCCGCGATGTGATGTTCGCACGGATTTGGTCCTCGCCTATTGAAGGATCTACGTTATACACAACACCACTGCAGGTGCTGGTTGTCGCCTTCTTTTCGCGGACAATGATGCCGCAGATGTCGGCGGTAGCGAGCAGGGTATCAAGGGGTGTACCAGGAGCGACGTCGGCAGCGACAACATTGCGGCGAAAGTTTACTCTCACAAGTACAACACCCTCAATGGGTGCGAGAGAGGCGGAGATGGCTTCCTGAGAGACAGACCGGAAGGATGCCTTCCTGTCAGCAGGACGGTAGAGGACCGTGTCCACTTGTGTGCGACCAGGTGACTGGGAGCGTGTTTGGACAGAGTGTGGGGCGGCTTTCTCAACTCGCTTGGGTTGTGGCCTCGGGATGGGGACGAGCGGTGCGCAGAGTGCCATGCCGCTCGGTGCTCCTGTAGGCGGAAGGGAGGGGAAGGGTTCATGAGTCGATAGCTGGCCCAAAACGCAACTTGGCCGAGAGAGATGCTTGGGGGGAGGGCGCCTGCGGGGGCTCCATTTTTGGTGACAGGCGTCAAAAGAGATTCCTGCGAGGGGGGGGGGGGTAGCCAAGGCTTGGTTGGTCGGCTGCTCTTTTTCCGCTCCATTCCTCTGGGGGGGGGAGGGGGGCGCTGATACAGCAGAGATGGTCGGAGGGTGGAGAGAGGGGGGCGCAGTGGATGCACCATGGTGTGTGTCCTCCCCTGTCTCAGCTGCGGCAGCGGAGGAGGAGGGCTGTCTGTTGTGCTCCCAGGAGGGGTGTCAAGAATGACAAGGTCAGGAAAAGAAGAGGAAGAAGGTATTGGGCACGAATAATTTCAAGGCTGCAGTGAAGAGAGAAAAAGGAAGAAAAGAAAAAGAGCGCGCGGGGGTGGCGAGATTGGAACAAGGGAGCGCGCGCAAGGAAGAAGGAGAGAGCCAGGACACAGCGTTCGAGAGGCCGACAGCTGCGGAAGTTCTGGCTGGGTCTTGCCCCAGGCTACCGCCCGAGCACCCGACTCGGCGAGCAGCGCACGGAACTACCGCTGACCCTGGGCTGCAGTTTCCCGCCCGAGCACCCGACTCGGCGAGCAGCTCACGGCACTGCCGCGGGCCCTGGGCTGCAGTTTCCCGCCCGAGCACCGTCCTCGGAGAGCAGTCTCGGAACTACCGCTGACCCTGGGCTGCAGTTTCCCGCCCGAGCACCTGCCTCGGCGAGGAACTACCGGAACAACGGCTGCAGTGGTGCCTTCAATGTTTGCGCCACTGTGGAGAATGGACACGGCGTGTCGGCATCCAGCGTGAGAGGGACTCGCAACGGACCGGAGGGCACGCCGGAAACGTAAGCGCGACGACTAGTGACACGTGAACGGGAGCGGACGTCGAAACGCGAGACATTTAGACATTGCCTTTTCTTTGTTTCTTCAAGTGTGCGCGTTTGTGTTGTGGGATTGTCTTGTAAATTTTTTCGGGGAATGAAATGGGAGCTTTTGTTTGAAACCATCGGCCTCCGTGATTCATTTCGCACAGCCCGACGAGCGAACCAGGCACCAGCATACGCGTGACAAGGGGTAGGAAAGAGGAGCGGATTCCTGACTGGAAACTGGGCTCTCCTCCCAAGAAGTCGACAAAATGCCGGTGCTGGAATGTGGGGGGCTCTCCTGGCTAGGCGCTTCTCGGGATGCAGAACAGGTTTCTGTTGCCGGTTCGCCGTGTGTCGGCATGCTGCCGGAGGCGTCCCCGGAGAAAAGATGGCCGGTCGGGGGAGCTGGAAGCGGGAAGAAGGGACTTGCGGCCGCCTCGATTTGTAGTGGCGGAGTGTCAGCGCATGAAGAGCTTGCTCGAGACGCTGGTGTGCGCCTTGGGTTTACCTTCTTGGTTTTCTCAGGCTGCGGGTGCTTGCGCGCTTTGCCAGGGCTCTTCTTGATGGCCCGAGTACGTTTCTGTCGTTCCGTGGGAGCTCCAGACGTTGGGGTCGCCTTGTCCCGTCTGAGGAGGTACGAGGCTTCCTTCAGTAGGAGGTCGTAGGCTCGTGAGCGGTTTGGACCGCTCAGGGAGTAACCCGGAGGAAAGTCCGGAGGTAGTTCGTCGCCCATCACCGTGGTGAGCGGAGCGAGAGATGAGAGGAAAAAAATAAAAAAAAGTGGAGTGGTGGGACCTACATTGCGCCTGCGGTGGTGAGCCCTGAGAAGGGCTGCGCTCAGATGAGGGCGAGCGGGGAACGCGGTCGACAGGCGGGCGAGAGGGGGCAGCGTAGGAGAGGAGAGAGAAGGGGAGGGGACGCGCATGCGCTCGAGCTCATCGCGGCGTTGCGCCGGAGAGAATTTCGGCATGTCTAGCCCGCGTTTCAGAGGAAGAGTGGAAAGGGGGAGGGGGAGGGAAAGTGGAGAGTGGAAGGGAAGAGGGTGAGTGGAGAGGGGAAATGGGAGAGGGTAGATGACAGGGGGAATGGAGAGGAGGTGTGTGGAGAGGGTATGCGCATGCGCAGTAAGGGTGGTCACGCCGCACACCACCACCGGATTGAGCTCCGCCCTAAGATACTTCGCATCTAATAGCTGCGCGCTCCATCGCTACGACGTCATCCCTCTCGAATGCGCAGAGCAGCAGCGGCGAGTCGCGCGCGCATGCGCAGCACGGCTCATGATGACCCCCGCGAAACCTGCTCTGGCTAGGCAAGTGTAGCTAACGCTACAAAACGTTTGACGCTTTGTTTTGTACACGCTCTTGAGAGCCACTGTCCGTAGCGCGTGTCGTCATTGTATCACTTGTTCTGTAAATACTGTGTATACTGTAAATACTTTCTATGTTCAAAGTCTTTGTATGTACATCGTCCTTTTTTTTCCATTGTATTGAATGTCCACGCTTGCACACGCATTTGAGTGTTACACTGTATAGTGGTTAAGTCAGTGCCTACAGACGACCCTGTACCTCGCGCAGGACTTCCCCGCGCACATTGAACCTGTTCGTTCGACACCTCGGTGCCCATTTCCTTTGTACGTGAGAAAATAAACTTTCTCTTTGTTCGCCCCTAAAAGTTGCACCTTTTACCCGTACCTTAGACGCTAAGCAGCGTTTGCGTCGAAATCCAACGCTAGCCACTTTCCACATCGTTACGAGACGCGCGCCAAACCGGACTACTTCGCGTAGCAGTACATGCGCCGACGCTCTGCCCCGTACCTTTCCCTTCATTGCCAAGAAAGGTTGTCCGCGAGTAAAGCACATCATTCTGGGCCGGTGGAACTGAATTCCGTTAAGACGATGCAATTGCCCCAATAGGCACACGTCACATAATCACACACGCACCGGCTGACCACAATTATTTTCTTATAAGGCACACACCACTGCATATTCTCCACGCCAGGTTTTTTACATTCGAAATGTGTTGCGCTAATGGGTTATGCTGGTCGCTTCCTTTCTCTCAAGCTTCGCCCATACATACGTCACTCTAATAGGCACAGAGTACGGCGCATATCACAATAGATCACCAAGATTCCCACGTTGGCAGCTCCAAGTAACACAAGCACACATGGACATGTGGCAACGCTAATGCCATGGCGTTTGCGGGCGGTAAATTGTACACAGACGCGCACATTCCGACTTCACTTTCACCTCACTGCAAACGAATGAACGCGACGACAATCGCCGATGTGATGAGCCTCAGGCGACATGCTTGGTGCATCCGAGCGATGGGGGGAACGCACGCCGTGTTGCAACTTGACGCTGCCGAAACGACGGAACGCGCTAAAGCGTTCTAAAACACTCCGAGCTGCTCCCGCTTCGGTGCACTTGATACGCGACATAGTCGCAAGCTTCTACTGCATCGAATGACGACCGACGAGGATGATGCTTGGTACGTGCGGATAACAGTAGGAAAGAACTTCTTCTGGAAGAAACAACCACCGCAGGCAATTCGAATTAACGGATCTCGGTTTCGATGAAGCTGTACGGCGGTGCCTCACCTCTCGTCGCGAACGGCGCCATGTTGCATTTGTCATTGGTTCGTCTTAACCATTGCGTCATGGTAAAGAGCGGCCATAGTTGGACGCTCATAATAGAAATGGACAGCGGTACAGTTTACGTTTTATTCTTAGCTTGTCACCGCCTATGGGCACACTGCGCTTGCATAGGCGGCTCCACCAGAGTGGCGGCGGTCAGCGCCAACGTGGCTGTTTCCGCGTCCCTGGGGCAATAGCGTTCCCTCCCAGACCACACGCGCGGCTGCATTGGTGTCGTCTGCCTGCGTTCCTCTGCAACTGCTGGCTGGTTTTCAGACGGTCGAAGGTATGGATAAATTTTTCAGGGCAGTAAACATTGATAAACACAAACTTCTGTGCGAGACAGGTCTTGTACAGTCGCGCTCAATGTGACTTGCAACACGAGAGCGTGTGGCCTCACGAGTTTATTGATTGCGGACGGCTTCAACTTGCGTCATTTCTGTAACTTAATAATATTTTCTTATTTGGCAACATCCCCCAGTGAGAGAACAGCGTTTTGTTGTAAAAATAGGAGCTAGTGGAAGGAATGAGAAATCTTTAAACTCGTGAGGCCACACGCTGCCGTCTTGCAACTCATATTGAGCGCGACTGTACGTAGTGGTAAAGAACTTATCTCTAGGACGGAAGCGTGGTGACAAGTCGGCGTGTGCCCCAAACGCGCATTAAATCTCCGTCAAAGACTATGAAGTTGAGAGTAAGTAAGCATTTTTATTCAATGGTCTCGTTTTATTTCATTCTGTTTTGTTGTTTTGAAGCTCCCTCGAAACAGAAGCGTTATTGATGCGACCTGCGACTGCAGTGCAGGCTTAGCAGGATAGTGCAAGCACGCTGCGGCAGTGGCCTTGTCCGTGCAGAGATATAGGAAACTGATTTTAGCCCGAAGATTTTGTTATGTAAAGCTAACAAAAACAATATACTAACATGACAAGGGCTAAACAAGTACACCAGCCCTATAGATTAAACTGTAAATCGAATACGTCTAGAACGAATGGAATATGCATCGTTGCCAAGCCTAAACATGCAAAACACGCATAAATATTACCGCAGATTTCGTAACATTCGCTTGAGCGATCTGTTACAGCCTTGTTAGGGAATGGAAAATATCGTAGGGGGGTAGGCTGGGTGCTACTGTTCACTGGCCTTAGCATTGCCCACGAAATGCCTACTCCAAATTCTGCTATTTTCTGTGAGCTCCCAGTTTGTTCCATCAACGCTGCGCGTGAAATAAAAGCTAGAATTAAACAATGTCTTCGCGATGCCTATTTAGCGTGAAAGAAGTCATATCACGATTTGGAGACCATGATTAATGAGTGTATCAAAATTAAGGCAGGTCTCAAACAATGTTTCATTTCATGGGCGCCTCTCCCATGAAATAAAGGTAACTCCCTGCACTGAATAAAATTACAAAATGTCTTGTCACGGCGAACATATTGTATCAAACGTTGGAGTCTCTCCTTCTCCCAGTGAGCCTTCGGGAAGCGGTAAAACCTTGTTCCATGTGAATTGCTGTGGTTATTGGGACAGCCCACAACACAACAAACCTTGTTGCTACAATGCTGACTCATGGAACGGCCAACAGAGAAGAAACGCTTCGCAAAACTGCGGAAGAACACGGAGCTGGCACGAGCGCTGTCACCGGCCGCGGCGTGCGAAAGCTTCCATCCGGCCAGGGACGCGCGCGCCGCCGCTAGAGGCGTTCCCGTCAGCGGAGAGTCTGCTGCTCGGGTTCTGCTAGAGAACGGACGTGTTTTTCGTTGGCTCCGGAATGACAGCGTCAGATAAGTTTTTTTGCATGATTCGAGCTTGTTTTTTAGTTATATGAGTACATAAGCCACTAGACTGAAGCTTAATAGGGCTTACAACTTTGTACTGTTTCCTGTGTGACAGTCGCCTGTTTTTTTTATATTTGTTTGTTCGGCCACCACGTGGCTGAAAGGTACACATGTGCTTTGAAGTGTAGCATACTTGCGGAGCTTTGTGATACCATTTGGCTTTAAGTGTATCTAATCCGCCGTGTGAACGATCTAGCCATGGTCAAAAAGACCGTAAATTGTTCAGGGTGCGGAATGGGATGGAAAATAGAGGTTTGTACGGATGAGACGACAGAGGGAGCTGACGCCAAGTGTAAGCAATGCGAGTTAGAGGAGAAAATGGAAATAATAATGGCTGCCCAGAATGAGCTCATGGTAAGAATCGCCGAGCTGGAGAATGCGTTGGCGACAGAGCGGGAAAAACGATGGCTATGGGGGAAAGGCTTAAGTCAGCCGAGGAGGGGTTAGCAAAGGTAGTCATGGTGAACAAGGAAGCAAGCGACAGCGGGAACACCAGGGCATCAACTCCCACAGTGGTAGACGCGAAGGGGGAAACAGGTTTGGAAAAGACAGGTGCAAGGGTCACAGGACCCAGCTTCGGCGAAGTAGTTTTGGGATGGGGAGGGGACAAAACAGCAGCAGTGGCACGCGCTAGTAACCGAGGCAGTGGATAGGTGCGGGACAGTCCAGCAGAAAAGTCGGAGCACGTGATAATCGCCGGGGACTCGAATTTAGTCAGATGCGCAGAAGCAGTCAAGGAAAGGGTGAGAGGCGAGAAACGAGTTTTAATAGGGAAGCTCCCGGGATATAGGCTGGGATCAGTGATGAGACAAGCTAGCGCAAAACTCTCAACTAAGGCTAATGGACGTAACCTCGTGATAATCGTGGGAGGTCTAAACGACGTCTTGAATGAAGAATCAGCCGAACTAGCGACCACATTGGCGAAAGGGGTCGATGACATGCGCGCCATTTCCCCTCAGGTGCAGATAGTGGTATGCACATACCGGAGGTACCGGTGCGTGACGGCAACCTCCAAAGAGCGGTTGTCGACGCAAACAAAGTGATATGGCAGATGAGTCGAGAGAAAGGCATCGAGGTAGTGGAAATAAACAGAGATGTGCACAGGTGGGGTAATTTTCGAAGAGACGGAATACACTTCGGTAGGAGGCTTGGTCATGAGGTGGGTTGGCGACTTGCAGGACGCGCAGTAGCTTTTTTGGGGGGCACGCGGGCCCTCGGTGCCCAGGGTAGCTAATGAGGAAAACAACCAGGGGGACTCTTTGACAGGCAGTATAGCGAAAAACCAGAGAAAGGGTAAACGACAGGAGAAGGTGCGTGTTGCAATTAGTTACATTAACATGCAGGGTGGCAGAAAAAAGGCAAAATGTTTAGAGATTGAGGGACAGTTAAACAAGGAACAGATGGATGTTTATAGAGTTACAGAAACACACCTTAGAGAGAAGGCAGAAGGAAAAATTCCTAAGCGCACTACTCCTGGCTTAGATGGGGTTCTCGTCAGCCTCATTAACGAACTCGGACATAACACTAAAGAAGCACTGCTGAAAGCCGTAAAAGCTTGCAGGAGAGGGAAATACTAGACAGTTGGCGAAAAAGTAGAATGAACTTAATCTATAAAGGCAGGGGAGAAAAGGATAACATTCGCTCGTATAGACCGCTAACCATTACATCGGTGCTATACAGGTTGGCGATGCAGGCAGTAAAATTAAAAATAGAAGCGTGGGTAGAACAAAATAATATTTTGGGAGAACTTGAGAATGGATTTCGAATCGACAGGCGGTTAGACGATAATCTGTTTGTTCTTACCCAGTGTATAGAAATATCGAAAATAAAAAACAGGCCCTTATACAAAGCTTATCTAGATATCACCGGGGCGTATGACAACGTTAATCAGGAAATTTTGTGGGATATATTGAAAGAAGTGGGCATAGGTGACGACTGTATACAGCTTTTGAGGGAAATATACCGAGAAAATACAGTTTGTATAGAATGGGAAGGAATAAGTAGCAAGGACAGCATTGAAATTAGCAAGGGGCTGAGACAGGGATGTCCTTTGTCCCCGCTGTTATTCATGCTGTACATGGTGAGGATGGAAAAAGCGCTAGAAGGTAGCAACTTTGGATTTATTTGTCACGCAAACAGGTCGGCACGATGCTTGAGCAGAAGCTTTCAGGTCTATTTTATGCTGATGGTATTGTTTCATTTGCGGACAGTCAAGATGATATACAGCGACTGGCAGATATATGCGGAAGGGAATGTGAGGCTCTAAGACTAGGATTTAGTGCAACAAAATGTGAATTGATGGTATTCAATGATCACGAAGACCATGCGGTCTTAATACAGGGCCAAAAAATACCGAGGGTAAGCGAGTACAAGTACATCGGAGTATGGGTAAATGGGGGGGATGGATATATGGAGGTACAAGAGAAAGCATCGGTAGCAAAGGGAAAGAGGAATGCTGCAATTATGAAGCACAGAGCTTTATGGGGATACAATAGGTACGAGGTGCTTCGAGGGCTGTAGAAGGGTGTGATGGCCCCGGGGCTTACATTTGGGAACTCAGTGGTGTGCATGAAGTCAGAGGTACAATCAGGAATGGATGTAAATCAAATGACGGTGGACCGCCTCGCGTTGGGCGCTCACGGGAAGACGACAAATGAGGCTGTAAAGGGTGATATGGGATGGACAGGCTTTGAAGTGAAGGAAGCTCAGAGCAAAATGAGATTCGAAGAGAGGCTGAGGAAAATGAAGAAGAGTAGATGGGCAGAGAAGGTTTTCAGGTATTTGTATATAAAAAGCGTTGACACGCAGTGGAGAAAAAGAACTAGGAGGCTCACGAGTAAATATACGGCTAGCAGTGCGGGTGATATGGCGACAAGGAGCATTAAGCGGAAGGTCAGAGAGGCGGAGAAGACTTATTGGATGGCAGCGATGGAAAAGAAGCCGGTTCTGAGTAACGACCGAAATGGAAAAAACGAAATAAGGTGGGAAAGGTTTTATGATAATTCAAGAGGAAGCGCTTTACTGTTTGAAGCAAGGTCGGGCTGTCTTAGAACGCGTAGTTATAAAGGGAGATTCAGTAACGAAGAAGAACAATGTACATGCTGCGGGGGAACTAAGGAAACGATGGAACATGTACTGATTGAATGTGGCGATATTCACCCAGGTATACGCGTGGGCACGAGTCTACATGAAGAATTGGGTTCTAGGGACAACAATGGAAAGCTGAACACGTCCGCCATAGAAATGAGTAAGAGACGGTTGGAGTATTGGTGGCAGAAAAGTAGAGATAAAGTACAAAATTAAATAATGGGGAGAAATAAGGTCATTCTTCCGTAAGAGGCAGAGAGATGGACCTTGAATTTATATTTTTTTGGTATAATAACATAGATTTAATCAATGTAGATGAGGTATTAGGCCAACATGAAACAAGGAAGGTTTTTTTTTCTTCGAGCCTGGTGGCAGACATGTCACCGCCCCGTTGTAAAGGGGACGCTCATGGCATCCATCTATCCAGTTAGATGCGCAGTGTGCCCATAGTCAAAATACCGCTGTTGCTCTATTTCGCTCTAAGCTTGGATAAAGTTAAATGGTATGGCTACTTTTGACTACTTTGGACTTTAAGTTATCACTCTTTTTCAAACCTAACCAACGGCAACCTTAGCATGTTGGCAGTCACTCCTGGCTGTTCAAACGCTGAGCAAGAGCACCACGTGCACCTCCGAAGTACAATGAGAGATGCACAATCTGATGCTTCGAAGACTTGTTCAGTCTGACAATGCGCGATGGCGCGATCTAATCAACGGCTCGTCTGAACCTCGCAATAACCGCATCCTCTTTCTCGCCGTTATAGATACCACCTGAACTTATTTGCCGAGGGTCGGATTCTCTGGAGGTAAGTGGTACAGACTTAGCTACCCCTCGCGAGGTCATCCGCCAGCGCGTGCCTGAGAGCATCGTGCCTGAGACCACCAAGATTGGGATACAGCTTTGCCTTTTGTCACCTTCGCGTATACCACGTCCCGCAAAGATATGGCTGGTTATTCGCCCGTTTTTTCTCTTACTGGGCCAAGATCCAACGTTGTCTATGGACACGATGATGCCTCATTCCATGTACCCACCTATTGAGTACGCTCAAGAAGCTATTGCCCGCGACGAAGATGGACGTCAAGTTGCGCGCTTTCAGTTAACCGAATCGCAAGTGAGGTAAAAATCTCGTTACGATAGCCGTCACAGACACTCCCACTTTTCCCCTGGATCTCTTCTCCTCCTTTGGCCTCCAGCATGCCGTATTGGGATTTCTGAAAAGCAACTGTTCCCGTACACCACCACATACCTTCTATGCTGCCAAGTGACCGACGTGACCTATGAAATGGAACCATTGTTTTCGTCCTTGTCGACTCAGCCCCGCACCGACATCGTTCACGTTGTCCGTCTGCAGCCCTATCATATACCTTACCCCAACGAACATGTGTATAGTGACCATTGTCACTATCACTACCGTGCTTTTGCCGCCGGAGGGTAATGTTACGTGAAGCTTACCTAGAGGACGAAGTCGAGGAGGACGGTTTGGCTCCTGTTTCGCCATCTTGGTTGTTACCCCAATCACTGTGATTGTGTAGATATTGTAAGTACACCCTTCTCATGTCGTCTCCCTGTAGCAATAGGCTACAGATGGCTATGCTATACGTGTTTTTTCCAGCGTTAAGCCAAGCTGCGTGAGACGACAACATACGACAGCCCGGGCCCCGTAAGTGCTCTGCACTTAAAATAATTTTAAGTGCGATCACATTACCGTCCTCCTCAGCACTGCGTTTTAACCTGAAATTGTTTGCCGAGCGCTCAGGTTCACTGGAGGTCCGTGGTAAGACTAAGCTCCACCTCCCGACGTCATCGTCCAGTACGTAGCTCACTAGCGCACGGCTGTCGCTGGCTCTTCACATTTGCTTATCCTGTAAGCCGATAAGCTGCAAATAGTACAAGTGGCTTGACGAGGAACTAAATCGCTACGGCAGCATTGACCGGTTAGCGTTCACACGGAAGACGCGGTGCTGGTGCTCTCATGAAATGTGACGTTGACGAATTCGCTTATCCTAGCGTCGGACTTCAAGGACTACAGAAGCAGGACCTCTTCGTCACCTCATTCGAATACCTCATTTTGCAATGATACTAACGACTCGTGCTGCCGGCTCGATTCGTTTGTACTCCAAGTGCCGTTTCGGCCTCCGAGAAATCGCTGTGATAGTCCACCTTGCCAGTACTAAAGGCGTGCAACCTGATCCGGACAAAATTCGTGTCTTCAAATATTTCCCTACACCACGTTCAACGAAAGATGTGCAGAGCTTTGTCGGCCGCTGTTCTGATTTTTGACGTTTTGTCCAGAATTTCGTCGACATCACCCGTCCGTTGGCACAACTCCTGATGAAGGATATGCCGTTCTCTTGAGGTCCCCAACAAGCTAATGTGTTCCGCATATTTACTGCGTTGCTTACCTCCCCGCCCATCTTGGGTTATTTTGACCTGTCAGTAGCCACTGAAGTTTGCACCGACGCTAGCGGACACGGCATCGGCGCAGTTCTCGACCCAGCAGTAACAAGGACAAAATCATGTCATCGTCTACGCCAATCGCCTCCTTTCCCCATGAGAGTTTTCAGTCACTGAGCGTGGGTGTCTTGCACGTGTGTGGGGAGTTGTAAATTCCGACTATACTTGTTTGGCCGTGAGAGTGCAAGTTTTCAATCACTGAGCCTGGGTGTCTTGCACGTGTGCGCATTCCTCTTCCGCAATCACGGATCAGCATGCATTGCACTGGTTGTCCTACCTCAAAGATCCTACTGGACGACATGGGCGTTGGGCTTTGAAGCTTCAACAATACAGGTTCGATGTGACTTACAAGTCTGGCCGAATGCACCAGGATGCAGATTGTCTATCTTGCCACCACGTGGATCCCCCTGACCTCTTAGCCCATGATTCCAATGCGTGTGGCTTCGCCATATCTGACTTCACCGACATACGCAATGAACAGCTCAGTGATGCCAATTTGCGGTCTATCATCCGCCGTCTACGTTCTTACAACTGAGATCCTTCTCTCCACTTGTTTGTGCTCCGTGATGGAATTCTCTACCGGCGTAACACGAGCACCGAAGGCCCAAAGCTTCTTCTGGCAGTTCCTGCAACGCTCCGTTCTACTGTTCTTCAACAACTTTGTGACGCGCAACCGCTGGATCTCTCGGAGCAGCCCGCACGTATGATCGCGTGCGGCGTCGATTCCTCTGGCCAGGCCTTTACCGTTCTCTGCGCCGATTGATTGGGATACCACTTTGCCATACGTGAAATTTGCCTAGAGCTCGTCACGCCACGACATCGCTGACTTTTCCCCCTTCTTCCACTTGTATGGCCGCCATACCACTTTACCTTTTGGCACTCTTCTACCATCAGATACGTACACTTCTACCGAGTATGCTCGCGATGCAGCTGCGCGGGCTCGAACGGCTCGCCAGATCGCCCGAGATTGTCTTTGTGCCTCGCAGCTGTCTCAAAAGTACCACTACGACAGCCGTCACCGAGCCGTCTCCTATTCCCCATAAGCGTTGGTCTTGCTCTGGACTCCTTGCCGTGATGTTCGCCTGTCGTCGAAGTTCCTCTGTCGCTATTCTGTGTCTTAAATTGTCTTGCGCCAGCTTACTGAGGTCACATATGAGATCGCCCTATCGCCATCGTCTGTGCCGTCCACTGATATTATGCACGTCTCCCGTCTTAAGCCGTACTTCTCCGATGCGATTGTGCTCTTCCTTTCGCGTCGAGACGGGGCTCTCAGCAGCGGGGGCTGTATGTTACAAGCCAGGATGTAGAAGAGGGAATGCTCCATCAAGGCGTTTCCTCTTGCCGTTTCACTTGAATGCCATATCGTCTTCCATTTGAGTGACTGTTCTGATTGTAAGTGTAGTAAGCGTATGGGCACATGCCCCATATTTTTTTTACTTTGGTGCTAAACTTGCGATCTTTCTTTTCTTGCATCGTTACACTCTCTTATTGATATCGTATGTGTAAGGAAATAATTACGGTCATTTCTTTGAGTTTATTACTTTTCAATCTTTATGCTTTATTATGCTTATGCTTTATTATGCTTATGCTTATTATGCTTTATGCTTTATGCTTGCTCAAATTTTTGTACATTGTCACTGCAATAAAAGTGTTGCCTATGCTGCCCATTTGTAAGGGGTCGTGGTCCCAGTCAAGCCCATTAGAGGCTTTTTGACCACGGCCCTCAGCATCCCGAATGTTGAAATAAATAAAGTTCAAAGGCGATGAAGAAGACGATTTTGATAACGCTAGCGTTGTTGCTGGAGCTCCGCCATTTTGGCTGAAGGACTCTAGCTGTGTACATTATTCAATATAGTTCTTTCTTGCTTTCGGATATTCCCATGCCGTGACAATACCATGGAAACTGTTTCAGGGACGCGGTATTAAGAACCCATAAATAAGTCCACCGGTGATGATAATAAACATGAGTGCTGTTTGAAAAGTTGTCAACAACGGAAAAGAGAGAGAGAGAGAAAGAGCAGAGGAAGGCAGGGAGGTTAATCAGAAGTTTGCATCCGGTATGCTACCCTGCACTGGGGTTGGGGAATAGGGGGTTGAAAGCGAGAAAACAACCACACACACACAAGAGCGTTCCGCTCAGAGGCGCTCTGTCAGGCCAGTGGATCGCAGGAAGGCGAGTAGTGCTTGTAAAGCCTTCTTCTGCGACGTTATGTCCGGACGATGGCGTAAAAGTCTTTCTTCTGATAGAGGCTGGTCGTCTAACTTGTTGAGAGCATGGCAAAGAGATTGTCTCTGTGTTCTATACTTCGGACAGTCACACAGAACATGCCGAATCGTTTCTTCGTCGCCGCAGTGCTCACAGGCGGTGGTGTCGGCCATCCCTATGCGAAATGCATACGCATGGGTAAACGCGACGCCCAGCCATAATCTACAGAGAACGGTAGCGTCACCTCGGCGAAATCTTGATGGCAGTCGAAGGCTTAGCGTGGAATCAAAGGAGTGTAGTCGTGCATGCATGAAATGTGGCTCATTCCAATTTGACATGGTGCATTGGCGAACTGTACAGGGTGCTGTTTCTCGATTTCCTGCGATACAGTTTGCCTGCATTAACTAACGCAAACAAGACAAGTCGACGCATGCTACAGAGTGTTCAGGCCCAATCGTTTCTTCGTCGCCGCAGTGCTCACAGGCGGTGGTGTCGGCCATCCCTATGCGAAATGCATACGCATGGGTAAACGCGACGCCCAGCCATAATCTACAGAGAACGGTAGCGTCACCTCGGCGAAATCTTGATGGCAGTCGAAGGCTTAGCGTGGAATCAAAGGAGTGTAGTCGTGCATGCATGAAATGTGGCTCATTCCAATTTGACATGGTGCATTGGCGAACTGTACAGGGTGCTGTTTCTCGGTTTCCTGCGATACATTTTGCCTGCATTAACTAACGCAAACAAGACAAGTCGACGCATGCTACAGAGTGTTCAGGCCCAGACCCTCCGGATTTGCTTAGGCCTGCCTCAAAGTGCTTCAACAGCGGCGACCATAGCCATCGCCAAAGACCACCTCATAAAGACTCATATTGTGGTTGAAGCACTGAGGACCCACATAAGGCATCTTGCCCGGACACCACACCACCACCTAGCCTCTCTACCAGCGGACAGACCACGCACCTCCTTTTGCCGAACAGTCAATAACGGAAGCTTTATTGATAGCAAACGCCGTAGTAACAGTAAAACATAAGGACAATACATTTGACGCTGTGCATATCCACGAAATAACATGGCGAGAAAAACGTGGCTACAAAGGTGAGGCTCCCGCGCGGTTGTTTGTTGATAACATTAGCTCCACCTCACGCCACAAACGCTGAGCGAAATATTTACAATTTGACCAGGACATATTGTTTCCATATCTTCTCTGCATTTTTTTTGCTGTTCCTTCGTAGCGTTTTTTCTGGACCAAAGCGTACATAGCGGTCCTGCAAAAAGAAATAGGGGATAACAGAATGAAAACGTCGTCATGTTGAAATAGATTCAAATCTTCAGCGTCACAGCAATGTGTCAAGCGCACACAGTAATAAAAGCAAAGACATGACGGCATAGGTATCTGATGCATGGGTGATGTTTAAATAAACAAGGGAAAAGTTAAAGCTTCGTAGGATGTGCACTTTGCAGGACATGCAAACACACAATTTTTACGGTAACCACAAGGCCATCAAGTTAACCTTGTTACAAAAAGAAAGTCAAGGGGCTACAGCAAGAAAGGGTCCCTGACTTGTAACTTCGTTAGACAATTATTTCAGACTTTTCGAATGGAAAAATAACAAGCGGCACTGTCTTGTTTTAAACTTCGAAAAACAAAAATAACGCTGTCAAATTTCCGTAAAGTGCAACTGTCGGGACGTGTCGACGGAACATAATTTATATATTTTTCAGGGTGTCTAAACAAACTCGCGCCCAGGTTTAAAAAAGCCGTCGTTGCTTTACGAAAACATACCTGTAAGTCTACAAGAAAGGTAAAGGAAATTCTGGGAGGTTAACCAGGGCTGATCCCGGCTGGCTACACGGCACTGGCGAAGAGGAACGAAAGTGGCAGAGGAGGAGAGACAGGTCACTCTGCGGTGACCGATGTAAAGAAAAAATCACAGCATATCCACGGAGTAAATGATTATGAGTGGGGCGAAGCTCCGGAGGAAGTCATCGGTAAACCGTGGAACTATTCCGTGGAATTCGCCCAGTACATCATATAAAGAGGGTGAAAAACAAAGTATACGTTAAACATCAAACTTTTATTGTACTGTTGGATTACGTGGTCCCTTCATTATCACCGCTTTGGGATCGGTGAAATGCAGGGAAAGTGTCCTCTCCCGAGCGAAAGAGAAAGCGCGCCAAGAGCGACCGTGCCCTCTGAGATTTAACGGCAAGGCTAGAGGGAAGACACGACGCGCGTAGCGTTCATCTTCGCGTTCCACGACGCGGCGTCGGTAGCATGCCCAACGAAAGCGAAGGGAACGCGATCGTGCAAGTGCTCCGGCTTCGCGAACAATGCACGGCGTTTACTGCACATAAAGCGTCCCAAAACCAAACATCTTGCTCAAGGTCTTCTTTGCATTTTTCGTAGAATTATTTTTTTTATCATGCACATTAAGACGAAAAGTTGAAAGCTCACTAGAGTATATCGCCCGTAAAGTATGTCTTTTAGTGTGATTAAATCAAGGAACACTACGATGTCTTGTAAATTATGATATCTAGTGAATTGCTCATCTAGAGGGCTATTCATTAAACTAGAGCTGGCTACACACTACTACTACACTACGACCCACACCCAAAGGAGCTTCGCCCCTAAAAAACATCTAGAATTGTTCACTCTCCTTTGAACCTGCTATAGGTATTTATTACTGTGAGATTATGTAAATAATTACAAATAAATATTGAGTAACTGCTAAAACCTTGCTTGAAGCGCCAGCGAAATATTGCCACAGGAAATTTGTAGAGCCTCTTTTACAATACGAAAGTAATTTTTGATGTGAGATCAACAATGGTGTTTTAATTCTTAGCGGCAGCAACTATTGTGCGCATGATTTGAAAAAGTATCGAAAGACTATCCGCATGTGAATCAGAGGCCGCGAGAAACTGAGATGAACGGGATACAATGGCCTTGACTCTGATGTTCACTCTTGTCATGTTTTTCTGTGGAAATAATTAAGTAAATACAGAAATGATGCATGCACATATAATGCTTTGGAGTTCAGTTATTTTGTTGTTGTTCAAAAGAGCGTTAATGTAGTCAAGGGAGCCGTAAATTACAAAGAAATATTTTGCTATCCTAGGTGCTCACAGGCACTGCGAATACCGCACTGCTAACATAAGGAAGGTTGTAGTGGGCAGTAGGGAATAACTGGAACACCTGGGCTTGGTTAGCGTGCACTTGAAGCTCACGACACGCGTTTTCAACCATTTAGCCCCTGTGGAAATGAGGACGCAGGGGCGGGGAATGCAACCCGCATTGTGGAGCTCATCAGTGGGGCCCCTTTCCTGCTTTGCTGCCATGGTGTAAACTCTAACCTTAACACCTGCTTTTTATTGTGTGGACATGCGAACCACCCTTTATGCAATACCCCTAATATTTACAGTAATTAATATTAATTGTTGGTGTTTACTGTACGAAAACCACGATATAATGATGAGAGATGCCGTAGTAGAGCGCTCCGGAAACTTCGACCACCTTGCGTTATTTAACGTGAAACTAAATCTAAGTGCACGCGTCTCAAGCATTTTAGCCTCCATTGAAAATGCGGCTGCCACTGCCGGAATTCCATCGCGCGGTCTGCGGGTCAGCAGTCGAGCATCATAACCACTAGACCACCGCCGCGGGTCATTTGTTTACGGTTGTACGAGTCTTTACCGCAAAAAATGATAATGAAATTGAAATGAACCTTCAAAAGGGCAGAATAGATTGGGTCGACACGTGGCACACACTCCAACAATCGCTTGGAGTTGGCTTTGGCGCGCGAGAATCATGCGTGCGAGTGTGGTCTATGGTTACAGCATTGAAATTGTTCGGTCACCTATTTTGCTTATTAGTATAGTAGTTACAGCGAGACTCTGGTGCAATTCTTGTAGTCGTCATCAAGATGATCGCTTGCGCGTGGTAAATGAGGTAGAGTGCCGTATTTACGTGAAAAAAGCCTGAGTTTTCAGTATGGTGAGTGATTCTGTGGTCTGTTGTTGTGAATGTGTGTTCACTCATCAATTATGGGTATTTACCTTATGAAAACATATAGGGAATATATAACCCACGTGGCACGGGCCATGCATACATGTGTCTGTATGGTTTAAACGTGTCCTCATGGTAATAAGGTGCGTCATGCTTGGATTTTGAAACTTAGACATGGTGAACAGCCATCGGCTGCAACACGTGCGTGCAGCCAGCACTTCCACGATAAATATTTCTGCTTCGGCGTGGGGCAGCGATGTTCGGTGACGAGCAGAACGCGCTCACTGAGACGCTCGCCTGTGTACTCTGGCCATCTAATGATGCATTTCTCCTGAAAGCTGGCCTCCATATCGACTCGAAAATTAGGTTCACTCTCAAATTTATGTTAGCCCATCCAAACTTTATTTGTTTTCTATTGAGCCGTACGTATATATTCTTCTCGTAAAGGTGCCACCGCCTTTTGCTTTATAGATATTCTTTTGTCGCTAAAATTGTTGAAGGTACAAAACAAAATTTGCGCAATAAAACTTTACATTGCGGTCTCTAAACATTGTTTTTACCTCGATTTTTCAACATACCTTTACTTTGCAAATCCTGCCTGGGGTACGCGCTAATACTGTAACCTGAGATATGCTTGCATTGCATGAGTTCAGTGTTCCGTATTGCGAAGTTTTCTCGTGAACCGAAAAACGATTGAGAAGTTTTCGGTTTCACTCCAGAACATAGTGATAGAGAAGTTTCGATTACCTTTTCGTCCCGGTCAAAATATCGTTTTTTTTTCGTTTTCCGTTTTTGTTCCGTTCCGACACATTGTTTCTTTACTCATTTTCTCTCTACCTCATCCTTAACTACCCTTTGCTATCTCCCCTCCTCCTTTCCATCCTCCTCACTATCACATCTCTCCACCTCACGCTCACTTCCCTTTCCCACCCCCTTGCTACTACTATACTATACAAGGCTACACTATCCTCTGCTAACTAGATAACCGAGTGGTTAGGACACTCGCCTCCGGATCGAGAGTACGCGGGTTCGAATTCCGCCTCTGGAACATTTTTTTTCGTTAAAAAATTTTCGCTTGCTGTTTCTTTATGTCTCTTTCCGTCTCTCTGCTTCTTTCTCTCTTTCTTTCTGTTTTTTCTCTATCTCTCTATGTACTCGTTCTCAGGTAGCCACACAGGGGCACATATCCGTTAAGATGATGATAGTGTTCTCCGATCGACTCACAAGGAACGATTTGCTAAAGAGCTTCGCTGTTAAAAATGCTGTGTGTAGTCAGATTTTGCTTATTTGTATTTTCCTCCCGGTTACCATGCCGGGTGCGGCGCTTTAATAATGGGAGTATGAACTTTTTTTTAATTATATTTATAGGGCTCGTTGAACTTAGAAAAGAGGAAACATCTTACAGCCGAACTCTTTAAGCTGGCCGTTAGTGCGTCCACCATTCGCACAAACTCAGTCTGGCTTTCGCGGACTTGTGCCACTAAAAGCGCGATGTGACAAGCACTCCTAGCATAGCCATCGAGGCCTAGTGATAGCCAATTTATAACCACTCAATTGTTAATCGATTATCCGTCAATACCGATTCAATTCTATAAAATGCTATGTGCTTAGCATAGCCCTAATACACGGCCAATGCGCAGTTACAGCCAGTCGACAACAAATCAATAGCCAATCGATAGCAAATCAATAGGTGATGAATAATCGGTCAATAACCAATTAATTCTTGAAAATTCTTGGATGTGCTTAGCATGGCCGAAATACAGGGCCAAAGCCTAGTGATAGCTAATCAATAACCAATAAATTCTAAAAAAAAGCTTGGATGATCCTAGCCTGACCCAAATGCGTGACGGAGACCTTGTGGTATCCAACCGATAGGCATTCAATAGTTAATAGATAATCCATCAATAACCGACACAATATAGCAACTTCTTCGATGAGCTTAGCTTGACCCAAATTTCACCGACGATTGCGGAACTGCCGGATGCTAATTCGTCTTTCTGCGAATAAACAAGAAAGCCGCTACATACCTGTAAGGTATTATGTGCACTTTGTTGATGCTGCATGTGGCCGATGACGATGAGACAGAGAGTGAAACTTTATACAAGGGAAAGGGGGATACTGGTGCTTCTATGGTTGGGGCCCTACGTCCAGGGCTCGACTGGCCTTAGCTGCCCGTGATCCAGGAGCGCGAGCTGCACTCCCGGGTCCGAGCTGGCTAGTTCATCCTCCCACTGTTCCGTACTAGGTATTAGAGGTTTGCCGAGAAAATTGGCTAAGTCGCTCGGTATATGATTGCACCCCGACGAGGATATGTCGCGTGTAATTTAAGTAGATGCGGGAATACGTCCGTCTGAATTTTTCGAAGGTCAGTGGGCTCTTCCCCATTGAGAGATCTGTAAGGTGTACCACATTTTTGTCGCGTGAAGCACTGGTAAGCAAGAATCTCCCTAGGTAGAATTGTTACAGTCAACGAAATAGAGGAATTCTCCGCTCGGTTACAAAATGCGTGATCTAGAACGTCCGCTCTTTCGTTGCCCGCGAGCCCTACGTGCCCCAGGCACCAGATAAACCGATGGTGGCGAGTGGGTTTGGGTGCCAGCAGCCTCAGCGCCATGGCGGGAAGGCGGCCGATTAAAAAGAGCCGACAAGCCTTCTGGGAGTCCGATAGAGTAGTTCACGGCTCGCCTTCACGCTCCTGAAACCTTACGGCTAAGGCTATGGCCGTTGTCTCTGCCTTTGTGGCCGAGGTCGTGCGCATGGAGGCACTCGTCAGCAGCGTCATGTTGTTGTCGACGACCGTAATTACATGTCTCTGAAGAGTTATGGCTGCGCACTTTGCAGTGGGAGGGAATCATTTGAGGGATGCCGTGTGGATAGAAGGACGCATCGCAACATAAAACACAACGACTGTTTATTTGCGTAGTAGCAGCAGCGGGGCGAGCATACCGACGCTGCGCTCAGTCGGGTCACTTCCGAGCTTGAAAGCTCGGTTTTATAGCCACCGTCGGTGACGTAAGCCTCCGGTGACGCTGCTGTGGCGCTGTCCCTTATGGTGTCCCTGATAGTGTGTGAGGGTGTGTGGGAGGCGTGGTGTAGCATGCAGCCGTGTCACGCCGGGCTAGATAGTGACGAGGCGGAGGCTGCGCCTGTTTGTGCGCAGTGTGTCGCCACATCACCCCCCCCCGCCCCCGCGGAGTGCAGAGCCCTCAGGGTCTGTAGAAATCTGGGAGGCGCACGAGACGTCCAGAGCGTGCCGTGACCGGAGCGGGCTGCTACGTCGGCGGCTGTGGATAGATGCCTGTGGATGGAGTGGCGCTGCCCAGTTCGTTCGAAGCGATGTATGCGGGCTTGAGCCGGTCAATCGAGACGCGGACGTCGTTCCCGTTGAGGCGCAGAGTGAAGTTTTCGTTGTGGCGATGGAAGAACAGGTAGGGTCCGTTGTAGAGTGGCTGGAAAGTACTGCGGACGGTGTCGTCGCGGAGGAAAGCGTGTGTGCACGATGCTAGCTCCTTGAAGACGAAAAGTGATGCCTTGCAATGGTGGGCTGCAGGTGACGGGCGTAAGGCGGTTATGGTGCGTCGGAGCTGGGCGACGAAGTCGGTGGGATCTGACGTCGTAGTGCTGGATGGCAGTGCAGCGAGAAATTCACCTGGGAGACGGAGTGGTTCCCCGTAGACCAGCTCGGCTGGTGCAGCATGGATATCCGGCTTGAAGGTGGCGCGAAGACCGAATATGACGGCTGGGATGGCCTCGAGCCAGGTCGAGTCCGGGTGGCACATTATGACTGCTTTGAAATGTCGGTGGAAACGCTCGATCATTTCGTTGGCGCAGGGGTGGTAACTGATGGTCCTCAAGCGTTCCAAACCGATGGTCAGCCCGAGGAGCCTGAAAAGGTGCGACTCGAACTGTCGCCCTTGGTCAGTGGTTACACGGCGGGGGGCGCCGAAACGAGCAATCCAGTCGGTGAAGAAGGCCGAGGCGACATCTTCCGCGGTGATTCCCTCGAGGGGTCATGCCTCGGGCCATCTAGTGTACCGATCGATGGCGGTGAGGCAGTAGAGATAGGGTCCTATGATGTCGAGGTGGACGTGCTCAAACCGACCGGAGGGCTGAGGGAATTTTCCGAGTCGTGACGTGATGTGCCTGGTGACTTTAGCGCGTTGGCATTGAATGCAGGAGCGCGCCCAGGTGCGATAATCCCGCTGCATGGAGGGCCAGACATAGCGGTCAGCCACGAGGCGTGTCGAGGCGCGTATGCCGGGATGGCTGAGGTTATGGAGCTGGTTGAAAAGACCACGGCGATGGGACAAGGGCACATAGGGCCTGCTTCGTCCTGTCGACATGTCGCAACAGATTGTGATTGTCGACCCTGGAATGGGGACTTGTTGCAGCTGTAGTTAGGACAGGACCTGCCCTTGAGAAGTTCCTGCAGTTCGGTGTCCGTAGTCTAAGCCTCGGCGAGGACGTCCGCTGTTATCTGCACATAGCTGATAGCTGCTACACGTGCAAGCGCGTCGGCGACCACGTTGTCTTTCCCGCTGATATGTTCTATGTCGGTGGTGAACTGTGCAATGAACGAGAGTTTGTTCTGCTGTACAGGCGGGAGTTTGTCGCGACGTTGAGAGAAGGCGTAGGTAAGAGGCTTGTGGTCGGTATAGATGGTGCAGTTCTGTGCTTCGAGAATATGGCGAATGTGTTGCCCTGCTTCGTATATCACCAGAAGTTCTCTGTAGTAGGCTGGCAATCTTGTCGGGGCGGTGGTCGTGGTTTCGTCAGTGGAACAAGCGGTTGAAGGGGTCGTTTCCCGAGCTTCGAGTTTGTTGGAAAAGAACGCCAAGGGATGCCAGGTGTTGTCCACGCGTTGCATGAGGGCGGCGCCGATGGCGAAGCTAGATGCGTCGCTGAAGAGTTCCAAGGGAGCGTCTGGCACGGGATGGGTGAGAAGCGTGGTGGTGCAGAGGGCGGCTTTGCAATCTTCGAAAGTTTTCGCTAACGTCGGTGTCCACGTGACGGGATGGTTTCCTCGCAAGCCAGCCAAAGCATAATGGAGGGGAGACTGGTAGTCGGCTGCGTGTGGCAAGAAACGCCTGTAGAATTTCAGCATGCCGAGGAAACGGCGAAGGCCTTTAGCGGTGGTGGGTTGAGGGTAATTTTGCAGGTCCCAGATGCGTTGGCGCAAGGGCTGAGTTCCCTCAGATGAAACTTCGTGGCCGAGGAAGCGGACGACGGAAGCGCCTAGCGTGCTTTTTTGGATATTGACGAGTAGAGCGTGGTCATCTAGGCGTTGGAAGACCAGACGAAGGTGCCTGTGATGCTCTTCGGCGTCGCGGGAAAATACCAGTATGTCGTGAAGGTAAACGAAACAGAAGTCGAGGCCGCGAACCACTTCGTCGATGAAGCGCTGAAAGGTTTGTCCAGCGTTCTTCAGGCCGAAGCTCATGAAGGGAAACTCGAACAAGGCAAATGGAGTGGTGATTGCCGTTTTCGGGACGTCATCCGGATTGATGGGTATCTGTGTGTACGCCTTTAATTCTAGCACAGAGAACACGTGGCGGCCATAAATGCGATGGGCGAAGTCCTGTATGTGGTGGACGGGGTACTTGTCCGGGATGGCGCGCGCGTTGAGGGCACGGTAGTCCCCACAGGGCCGCCAGCCTTCGGTCTTCTTCGGAACAAGGTGGAGTGGCGAGGCCCATGGACTGTCAGAGCGGCGGGCGATTCCTTCGTGGAGCATGGCCCCGAACTCTGCTTTGGCAATGCGCATGCGGTCCGGGGCAAGGCGACGTGCGCGGCAGAAAACCGGGGGGCCTGAAGTGGTCCGGTTGTAGTGCACGGTGGTGTGCTGCAGTTTGCGTGGCAGTCCGCTGGGGCGCGTCAATCCGGGAAATTCGGCGAGGATGGCGTGGTACGGCGAATGATTGTCAACACTGAGTACCCTGATGCTTGGCTGTTGGGCGTCGTTCGCTGGCCTGGTGTGGAATGGCCCGTTGTCGCGTCGATGAGGAGGTCGTTGCGGCAGTCCGGAAGGAGGTTGTAGTGGGCCAGAAAGTCTGAGCCGATGATTGGCTCGGCGACGTCAGCGATGACAAAATATCAGCGAAGGTCACGGCGTAAGTTTCTGAGATGGATGTGCAGGCGGAGGGAGCCGTACGTCTTGATTGTGGAGCGGTTTGCCGCACTTAGCTCGAAAGAGGTAGGCGGACGAGGACCTTGAAGATGGGATTGCGGGTAGCAGCAAATGTCGGAACAGCTATCGACAAGGAACCCCTGCTTCGTGATTTGGTCGGTGACGAAGATGCGACGGCCTCCGGGTTGTCAGCTTGCGGCCGTCTCTACGAGCAGCCGTTGGCGGAACAGGTTGGTCGATATAGCCGGGCTCTGTCCCCGAAACGTCGGTGGTAGGAACACGGACCATTGTTGTCGGGTTGCCGCGACGAAGTGGTGCTACGGTCACGGCTTTGCGAGTGGCGGCGCTGGTGCATCGGAAGACGTTCACCCAGGCGTTGTTGAATGGAGGCGAGCTGTCGATCGATGTCGTGGATACGGCGTGCAAGCTCTGCGGTGTTCAGCGGTGCGGCGATAGTCTCGATGGTGGGTGACAACTGCGGTAAGGAGACCTCGAAGACGCTATCAGCAATCTCTGCAAGTTCGTCGAGAAGTAGCCGAACCTGAGCCTGCAGAATTGCCTGGACGTGCGGCGGGAGTCGTTGGAGCCAAACCGCTCGCAGGAAGGAATGCTGGACTTGCATGTTGCCCACGAGCGCACGCATGTGGCGCAGGAGCTGCGAAGGTTTGCGTTCAGCAAGCTCTGCGGACTGAAGTTGTCGCACCTTCTGTTCTTCTGAGAGCGACAGGCGGCGGATAAGTTCAGTCTTGAGGTGTTCATAGAGAGTGGCCGTTGGTGGGTTGACAAGGATATCCCGGACCTCGCTGACATAACCTGCGTCCAGGTGGGCGACGACGTAATCGTAGCGGGTCCGGTCTTGCGTAATGCGCGCCACGGAGAACTGGGCCTCGACCTGGGCGAACCAGACGTCAAGCGAGTCCACCCAAAACGGCGGGAGCTTGACAGCGACACGCCAGATGTTGTATGAGGCAGCGTGCGGGATGCCTTCTGTGGGTGCTCTGACGTCCTCAGCGGAGCCGGCAGGCACGGCCTCAGTTGTGGAGGCGTTGCGGGAATGCTGCTGTTGCTGGGTCTGCAGCTCCTGTTGAAGTTGCTGCACTTGCTGGCGCAGAGTGGTGAGGGCTCGAAAAGAGACACTAAGAGGCAAAAAGCCGCAGTAGATTCAGGCCTCTAACTCTTTAGATTCGAGTCTTGGCCTACAACATCATGTCCTTCAGTAAGTGCCCATTCGCCCTAAAAAACTAATTGGAACGTAAACTCGATATCAAAACAACGAGGACGCAAATGGAAGAGATTGGATGAGACCATGTTGGCAGTTTTGGTCACTATTTTTGACGCAACGCTGGTTTAATAAGTGTGGCTCAGTTTGGTTGAAACAGATGCAGCATTTGGCTCATTTTTGATTAGAAAGTGCCTTTCCGAGTTCATGTTACAATCAGGAATTGCGCCATTTTATTTCCAGCTGTTTTAGAAGTTAAAAATACTGAGGCGCGCTTTGCGCTCCCGTTAAATTTAGCAGACTTTCGGTATCTGCATGTGGAACTTTTAAAAAAGAAACGCCATATATATATATATATATATATATATATATATATATATATATATATATATATATGTATATATATATATATATATATATATATATAATGGTTACGGTGGGAAATGCATTTGAAAAAGAGGACGAGAAACGTGCGGAACAGAAACTTTCCTAAAGTTTCGGCAGGAGGGCTTGCCTATATGCAGGGTGTCCCAACTCTCACGCATCATGCTTGAAAAAAAAAGACTTTAAGTACACTTTGTGCATTCCAAAGTGTGTTCGACGAAAGCCTGTGGCCATTCGACTGACTATGCCATGGTATCGGGGGAATACACATTCTTGGGGCACTTCTCCGAACCGCTTGCCGTGGAATCATCACCCGGCCGCTTGAGAGCCATCCCACTAACTCGACCGCTGCAACGAGACGCCTGACGAAGGCGTGCGCGATGGCAGGGCGCCACAGTTCCATCACGAGATTGCGGATAGTGTGTGAGGGGCACGAACGGACGGAGGGTCGGACGCTGCCGCTGTGCCATCACGTGATTGATGAGAGAGTGTGAGGGGGCACGAACGGACGGATGGTCGGGCGCTGCCGCTGTGCCATCACGTAATTGCTGAGAGTGTGTGAGAGGCGTGAACGGACGGACAGTCGCACGCTGCCGCTGTGCCACCACGTGATTGCTGAGAGAGTGTGATGGGGCACGAGCGGACGGACGGTCGGGCGCTGCCGCTGCGCCATCACGTGATTGATGAGAGAGTGTGAGGGGGCACGAACGGACGGACGGTCGGGCGCTGCCGCTGTGCCATCACGTGATTGCTGAGAGTGTGTGAGGGGCGTGAACGGACGGACAGTCGCACGCTGCCGCTGTGCCACCACGTGATTGCTGAGAGAGTGTGATGGGGCACGAACGGATGCACGGTCGGATGCTGCCGCTGCGCCATCACGTGATTGATGAGAGAGTGTGAGGGGGCACGAACGGACGGACGGTCGGGCGCTGCCGCTGTGCCATCACGTGATTGCTGAGAGTGTGTGAGGGGCGTGAACGGACGCACGGTCGGATGCTGCCGCTGTGCCACCACGTGATTGCTGAGAGTGTGATGGGGCACGAACGGACGCACGGTCGGATGCTGCCGCTGCGCCATCACGTGATTGATGAGAGAGTGTGAGGGGGCACGAACGGACGGACGGTCGGGCGCTGCCGCTGTGCCATCACGTGATTGCTGAGAGTGTGTGAGAGGCGTGAACGGACGGACAGTGGCACGCTGCCGCTGTGCCATCACGTGATTGCTGAGAGTGTGTGAGGGGCGTGAACGGACGGACAGTCGCACGCTGCCGCTGTGCCACCACGTGATTGCTGAGAGAGTGTGATGGGGCACGAACGGACGCACGGTCGGATGCTGCCGCTGCGCCATCACGTGATTGATGAGAGAGTGTGAGGGGGCACGAACGGACGGACGGTCGGGCGCTGCCCCTGTGCCATCACGTGATTGCTGAGAGTGTGTGAGGGGCGTGAACGGACGGACAGTCGCACGCTGCCGCTGTGCCACCACGTGATTGCTGAGAGAGTGTGATGGGGCACGAACGGACGCACGGTCGGATGCTGCCGCTGCGCCATCACGTGATTGATGAGAGAGTGTGAGGGGCACGAACGGACAGACGGTCGGGCGCTGCCGCTGTGCCATCACGTGATTGCTGAGAGTATGTGAGGGGCGTGAACGGACGGAGAGTCGCACGCTGCCGCTGTGCCACCACGTGATTGCTGAGTGTGATGGGGCACGAGCGGACGGACGGTCGGGCGCTGCCGCTGTGCCATCACGTGATTGCTGAGAGTGTGTGAGGGGCGCGAACGGACGGACAGTCGGATGCTGCCGCTGTGCCACCACGTGATTGCTGAGAACGAACGGACGGTCGGACGCTGCCGCTGTGCCATCACGCTGTTGCTGAGAGTGTGTGAGGGGCACGAACGGACGGACGCTGCCGCTGTGCCATCACGTGATTGCAGAGAGAGTGTGAGGGGGCACGAACGGACGGACGGTCGGACGCTGCCACTGTGCCATCACGTGATTGCTGAGAGCTTGTGAGGGGCACGAATGGACGGACAGTCGAATGCTGCCGCTGTGCCACCTCGTGATTGCTGAGAACGAACGGACGGTCGGACGCTGCCGCTGTGCCATTACGCTGTTGCTGAGAGTGTGTGAGGGGCACGAACGGACGGACGCTGCCGCTGTGCCATCATGTGATTGCTCAGAGAGTGTGAGGGGGCACGAACGGACGGACGGTCGGACGCTGCCACTGTGCCATCACGTCATTGCTGAGAGTTTGTGAGGGGCACGAAAGGACAGACGGTCGGACGCTGTCGCTGTGCCATCACGTGATTGCTGAGAGTGTGAGGTGGCACGAACGGACGGATGGTCGGACGCTGCCGCTGTGCCAACACGTGTTTGATGAGAGCGTGTGAGGGGGAACGAACGGACGGATGATCGGACGCTGCCGCTGTGCCATGACCTTATTTGCTGAGAGAGTGTGAGGGGGCACAAACGAACGGACGGTCGGACGCTGCCGCTGTGTGATCAAGTGATTGATGAGAGAGTGTGAGGGGGCACGAACGGACGGACGGTCGGACGCTGCCACTGTGCCATCACGTGATTGCTGAGAGTGTGTGAGGGGCGCGAACGTACGGACGCTGCCGCTGTGCCATCACATGACTGCTGAGAGAGTGTAAGAGCGAGCGGCCGCAGCAGTGGAGGCGCATCTGTTGATATGCATCACTCTGCCATCACGTGATTGTTAGAGAGTGTGAGGGGGAGAGGCCATAGCTGGCCCCGTTCTAGGTTGCGGATGAACGGACGGACGCGAGCATGAGGCATTGAAGGCTTTCGCGTTAAAAAAGCAACGGTGTTGCGCTAAGCAAACCTAGTACATTCTGATTCTAGTACACTTGAGTAGCCACTACAGTTTTTTTAGTTAATTAGTAATGCATATATATTATATATATATATATATATATATATATATATATATATATATATATGTATATATATACAACTGGGCAAGTAATCACGTAAGTATCAAAATGTCAATGAGGCTTATGTTGTAACCGTGTTCACATGACACCTAACTCAGCTATTTTCAGCAGCGTGCTAATAGCATGCCGATTTTTTTTTTCGGGTAGATAAAGAAAGCCCGCGGAATCTTAAAATCACACGTGACTGGACTGATGCGCGCATCAGGAAGCAGCACCCTTAAACAGGCTCACTCGGAGGTAGCAAGTATCAAGGCTAAAATGCAAAAAGAAAAAGAAAACACGGATCACCATTTGTGCCACTCTCCGACCGAAGCAACGCGCCTCTTTGGTCTTACAGGCTGCGTTATCAATGAGAACAGTCGACCGTAATTCATGGATAGTGATAGCGGCCTGCAATTGAGCGGAACGACTGCCAGTAAAAGCACGGCGCATGTTGTAGGCGCTGACCTGTACTCTTGTTATAGTGCGGAACGCTGCCTCTGGCAGCGAACAACACGAAGAGCGGTTGCTTGCAGTAAGCTTATTTGAAGGCGCAGAAATTTTTTCTCTTTTTTTGCGGATGCCAGCGTAGTCGGTTGTTATTTTTCGCATTTCTTCGGGCTTTGTTAATTATCCAGTTAAAATTAGCACGCAATTTGTAGGTTGTTGAAGATAGCGCAGATAGATGTTATTGGAGCATGCCTACATATGCCTCATTGACATTTTGATAATCACGTGACTAGTGCTCGAGTTCTATATAATTATGAATAATTAATTGAACATCAATGAAGAAAAAATCAGTGGCGGCTACTCCAGTCTACTAGGAACAATATGTGCTCGGTTCATTTTGGGTAGAGCTATTCTTTTTTACAATCATGCCACATGACAGTTGGAACACCCTGTATATTGTCACGTGGTCGTGACGTTGACGAAGGCAGCAGCAGAAGTGTTCGAGACTAAACATTTTATTTAGGTGAGCCTGTGCCCTGAAAATGAAGACAATGTACAAGCAATTCACGCCGTACATTGAGAGCGGCGAATAGAGCGTCAGCGGACGATACTTTCATCATCGGCGGAGCGCTGTCCTCTTTTATAAAGTGGTCGTCAAACCTTCCAGCGTTATCGCTGGTGCTCGCCTAAGACCTAGAATAAACTTCACTATTCGCATCCTGCGCGTAATCTTAACAGAAAGGTCTCCAAAAATCGCGAGACTTCCCAAGCATTGCAGCGCGGTCTGCGTCGAGAGTTGCTAACAGTGTTTTTGTCACTGAAACACGAATACATCAATTAAATTTTATAAACGTGCATGGCAAAATATTGTAGCGAAGAAGACCGAACGCTACAGCGGGTCACCCTCTTGAGCGATATCTAGCGGGTCTGTATGTACCGCGCATTCCAAGTGGACGCCGCTTGGTCTCGGGATGCATGAATTGAGCCACTGATAAAGCTACCGGCTGAGTCCTTTGCCAGCATTCAATAAACGCATTTACAAAGTATACATGTAAATATATATATATATATATATATATATATATATATATATATATATATACATATATATATATATATATATATATATATATATATATATATATATATATATATATATATATATATATATACTAAACAAATAGCCACACAGAGAAGCCGTTCGCAGGGCTAAGGCTGTTCTATTCTGACTTCGCCTTTTCCCGTCCATTCGCGTGCCCGATGCCGCTTGTCGTGATGACAATATATATATATATATATATATATTCATTTATTTATTTATTTATTTATATCAGTATTGAATGTTTACTCAAAACCGCAGCAATTTTTGTTTAGGAGACAGAAAGCAAATTTGAAATAACAAAACACTCCTTTTACCGCTCCAGAGCTCCTCCATAACAACATTATTCCTGCTCCCAGAGCTGCTCCTAAAGACTAAAGCGCGCTTCCACCTCTGAGCAGTGCGTCAGGTACTCCTGCGCCAAGCTTCGCTTTTCACCGTTTCCCCGATAGGGCGAGGGCTCCTGAATTTTAATTATGAAATACAATGTTTTTTTATATGCTGCATTTGTGTATCACTTGAACTGTTTATCAAAGAAAACAAAGAAAAAACATGTATATGTTCTCAGTCTTGAGAACACGTGGCCAATAATAAACCCATGTTTCGGGCTACCTAGTCGCCCTTGAGATTTGTTCCATGACTGTTTCTTCTAAGTTTTCGCTAATGTTCTAAAGCATAAACTTGCGTATTTCGATCTGTGCTGTCACACGTGCACAACAAAGCACAAGTGACTTGAAAGCAAGGTATGTGTTATAAAGATATTTCACTCTGTCAATGCAATGATAATATCTGCAGTTGCACGCCCCAAAACCACGATATGATTATGAGAGACACCGTAGGGGAGGGCTCCGGAAATTTCGGCCATCCGGTGTTCTTTAACCTGCACCTAAATCTAAGTACACGGACCTCTACCATTTCGCCTCCATCGAAATACGACCGCGCGGCCGGGATCGCACCCGCGACGTTCGGGTCAGCAGCGAAACACCGTAACCGCTATACCACCGCGGCGTACACTCTGTCAGTACAATCCTTACCATTGCCATTTGAGGTCTTATTGTGCTCTAAAGTGAAGCAATCCTCCGTGGCATTTAAAATTGGGTATGTTCCGTTGAGCCAATCACTTTTCTCCTCGGGTGTTACATCTAGAAATAAATATAGGAGAATAATTAGGTAATGGCTTCATTTATTTGAAGTTTCAGATGGACGAAAAAAAATACTTCTTATACCTGGGAGGGGCACGTACCATTCAACTGCTGCCAAGGAGATGATATATTTTGATTATGTTTGATATAGATCGCGACTTAAGCTAAGAGAATTTTTATTTAACATCAAATATCTTTATTGGAGGGGAAGCGCGGGATTCATTAAAAAATTCTTCGAGGACAGGTGAGCTTCGCCTTTGAGAGTAGAGCGCGGTAGCGTGATCGGGCCCCGTGCTCACCGTATTCTCAACTGCTAGCCTGCTATCGGTTCTCGGTGGATGCCTCAAGAATGCCGCAAGGAAACGAACGTCTGTAAGCGTAACATTGCCCGGTTCAATGCATATTGCAAGTACAATTGCTAAGTGCCCGCTACATCAATGATTACTCCTTTTGCGAATAAGCGAAGGGCCCACTACGCGTCCGTAAGGCAACACGTTAATCTACGCAGCTGCTCGCTGTGTTGATGCTTTTGCTGATGATGATGGTTAAATATGTCTGAGCGTTTTGTAATGGGTGGGCCTTTACCCGTTCGTTGCCCAATTCATATGTTCTGGCGCCTGGCGTGAATGGAGAATCTCTCCCCATTACATATTTTTCATATAACGCAGGCAAAACACGTCCCACGCCGTAAGCGTTACCTTAGTTCCAGAAGCGGTCGTAGCTCGCGTGAAAGAGAAGTCTTCTTCCTCTTGTTCTTCGAGCTCCTTGATGATGATATTAATGCAGGCGAAACCATATTGTCACGTAGTCGTGACGTCGACGAAGACAGCAGTCAGCAGGTCCGAGGTGAAACTGTTTACTTGGCCGAACTTGTGGCCGAGAAACTGATAGTCAAACTACAGCAATACACTGATAGCGGCGGGCAGAACGTCGACCGTGCGCCTGTATAAAAGCGCGTCGGCTTTTATACAGGCGCTATCGAACTTTCCAGCAATATCGCTGGTGGCGGTGTTATCTCTAGACAAAGCTGGAACATTCGCGTGCGGGGCGCAATCTTAACAAACCGATCTACTACTATCGCGACGCTTCTAGAACAATACTTCGCGGACAGCGTCGAGCGTTGGTAACCGTCCCTGCCGGTCAAACCCGAATACATCAAAACAAGACAAGTGGGCGTGGCATTGCCCCCCCCCCCCCCTCTGAAAAAGCATCGTCCCGATGCTTGTGAAAGAACATAGAAGAGAAAAAAAAGAAAACAAGTGCATACACAAATAAAAAACAAAGAAAAAAATAGAGTCCCCAGGCTCGCTAACGCGCAAAAAACGGCTTAAGGCGCACGACATGGACGACTTCAGGTCGCGCACGGCGCCGCTGAGAGTTCGTAATGCCGTCAGGGACAACCTCATAGTCGAGTGCGCCGAGGCGTCGAAGTACCCTGTACGGTCCGAAGTATCGTCGAAGAAGCTTCTCACCAAGTCGTCGTCGGCGTATTGGCGTCCATACCCATACTCGGTCACCGGGTTGGTATTCCATGTGGCGTCGTCGAAGGTTGTAGCGGCGGCTGTCAGTCGTCTGCTGGTTCTTGATCCGTAGGCGGGCGAGCTGTCGTGCTTCTTCGGCGCGCTGTAGGTAGGTGGTCACGTCGATGTTTTCCTCGTCGGTCACGTTTGGTAGCATGGCATCAAGCGTCGTTGCCGGGCTCCGTCCGTAGGCCAACTTGTATGGCGTCATCTGCGTCGTTTCCTGTACGGCCGTGTTGTACGCGAAGGTCACGTACGGAAGGATGGCGTCCCACGTCTTGTGTTCGACGTCGACGTACATCGCCAGCATGTCGGCGATGGTCTTAGACGCTCAGTGAGGCCGTTGGTCTGTGGGTGGTACGCGGTGGTGCGGCGGTGGCTTGTGTGGCTGTATTCCAAGATCGCCTGAGTTAGGTCAGCCGTGAACGCCGTACCTCCTCGAACGACGATCCGCGAAAGGTTGGCGGCTCCTTGGGCGCCCGGAGAAGGATCGGTGCGGGCGGCACAGCGTCTGTCATCGTCGCTGTGGTCGAGGTCAGGATCTTTGTTTGCCGGGTCTTTTCAGGTAGAGGCCCGTGCTCTGGCGGTAGACCTTGTTGCCTGCGGCTTGCTCGACGATCCGGGTTTTCTTTGCCGTCGTCCTCCTCGCGGCTTGGGCTTGGGTCAGCGCTTCGCGGGGGCGTCCGGATCATGGAAGAAGCAGCACCTCCACCAGATGTCACGTAGTCGTGACGTCGACGAAGACAGCAGTCAGCAGGTCCGAGGTGAAACTGTTTATTTGGCCGAACTTGTGGCCGAGAAACTGATAGTCAAACTACAGCAATACACTGATAGCGGCGGACAGAACGTCGACCGTCGATCAACTGACAAGCGATCAAGCGCGTCGGCTTTTATACAGGCGCTATCGAACTTTCTAGCAATATCGCTGGTGGCGGTGTTATCTCTAGACAAAGCTGGAACGTTCGCGTGCGGGGCGCAATCTTAACAAACCGATCTACTACGATCGCGACGCTTCTAGAACACTACTTCGCGGACAGCGTCGAGCGTTGGTAACCGTCCCTGCCGGTCAAACCCGAATACATCAAAACAAGACAAGAAGTGGACGTGGCAATATACAGCATAGCCAACTGTAGCATGCGCACGCTCGCGCGAAAGAGAATTCTTCTGCCTCTTGTTCTTCGAGCGCCTTGATGTTGATATTAATGCAGGCGAAACCATATATACACGATTTTATTTTCGATTCATGGGCGCCGCCACCTTGGGCTGCCAGTTTTCTACGTCGTAATATGAAATTCTCATGGTCATGAAATGTTGAACGTGCCGGTCCACGCGTTTTCGTGGGTGCTAGTTCACCGTAGCACTGTTTGTTTATTTGATGCGGATACAAAACTGCAACATTATTAGTCCAAGATGGCGGTGCTTGAGCGCGTCCGGAAAATGGTGTATATCATAGACAACTGTAGCATGCGCACGCTCGTGCGAAAGAGGATTCTTCTGCCTCTTGTTCTTCGAGCGCCCTGATGATGATATTAATGCAGGTGAAACCATATATAGAATAGCCAACTGTAGCATGCGCACACTCGCGCGAAAGAGAATTATTCTGCCTCTTGTTCTTCGAGCGCCTTGATGATGATATTAATGCTGGCGCAACCATATATAGCATAGCCAACTGTAGCATGCGCGCGCTCACGCGAAAGAGAATTCTTCTGCCTCTTGTTCTTCGAGCGCCTTGATGATGATATTAATGCAGGCGAAACCATATATAGCATAGCCAACTCTAGCATGCGCACGCTCGCGCGAAAGAGACAGACAGACAGACAGACAGACAGACAGACAGACAGACCGAGAACTTTATTCAGGTCCTGAGGAACTGCGTTGTAACGCCCACTTTTAGGGGGAATCCGTAGCAGTCGCGGGCCGCTTTTTTCAAGTCTTCTGCCTCTTCTTCTTCGAGCGCCTTGATGATGATATTAATGCAGGCGAAACCATATATAGCATAGACAACTTTAGCATGCGCACGCTCGCGCGAAAGAGAATTATTCTGCCACTTGTTCTTCGAGCGCCTTGATGATGATATTAATGCAGGCGAACCCATATATAGCATAGCCAACTGTAGCATGCGCGCGCTCGCGCGATAGAGAAGTCTTCTGCCTCTTGTTCTTCGAGCGCATTGATGAAGATATTAATGCAGGCGAAACCATATATAGCATAGCCAACAGTAGCATGCGCGTGCTCACGCGAAAGAGAAGTCTTCTGCCTCTTGTTCTTCGAGCGCCTTGTTGATGATATTAATGCAGGCGAAACCATATATAGCATAGCCAGCTGTAGCATGCGCGCGCTCACGCGAAAGAGAAGTCTTCTGCCTCTTGTTCTTCGAGCGCCTTGATGATGATATTAATGCCGGCGGAACCATATATAGAATAGCCAACTGTAGCATGCGCGCGCTTACGCGAAAGAGAAGTCTTCTGCCTCTTGTTCTTCGAGCGCCTTGATGATGATATTGTTACGGGGAGACGACAGAAGAAGGCTGTATTTTGCAGTATTGACACAATCACAGAGATAGGGGTGACAACCAAGATGGCGAAAGCAGCAACGAACACGTCCTCCTCCTCTTCGTCTTCTAGGTAAGCGGCACATAACATTACCCGCCGGCGGTGAAAGCACCGACTCGGTGCGCCCAGGCAAAGACGGTAGCGAGGATGGTCACTATACACACGCGTCTGTGGGTGCCGGTAGGTGATAGGGCTTCAGACGGACAACGTGAACAATGTCGGTGCGGGGCTGAGTCGACGAGGACGAAGTATATGGCTCGATTTCATACCTCACGTCGGTCACATGGCGGCATACACGGTATGGTCAGGTGTACGGGAAGAGGAGCTTTTCAGAAAGCCCAACACGCCGTGCTGGAGACCAAAGGAGGACAAGAGATCCAGGAAGAAAGTGGGCGTTTCTGTGACGGCGATCGTAGCGAGATTGTTGGCCCGCTTGCGATTCGGTTAACCGAACGCGCGCAACTTGACGTGCATGGTCGGCGCGGGCAATAGGTTCTTGAGCGTACTCAGTAGGTGGGTACATGGAAGACGGCATCATCGTGTCCAAAGGCAACACTGGATTTCGGCCGAATAAGAGAAAGGCGAATAGCCAGCCGTCTCATGCCGGGACGTCTTATACGCGAACGTGACAAAAGGCAATGTTGTGTCCCAGTCTTGGTGGTCGGCCGACACGTACATTGCTAGCATGTCGGTAATGGTCCGGTTCATCCGCTCCGTCAAGCCATTCGTCTGCGGATGGTGGGCCGTGGTTAGCTTATGTTTGGTCGAGCAAGACGTCAGGATGTCATTGATGACCCTGGAAAGAAACTGTCCGCCACGGTCGGTCAAGAGCTGGCGCGGTGCCCCGTGTTGAAGGATGATGTTATGGAGCAAGAAGTCTGCTACGTCGGTCGCGCAGCTGGTTGGAAGTGCGCGAGTAATTGCAAACCGTGTAGCATAGTCCGTGGCAACGGCGATCCATCGATTTCCCGAGACAGACGTAGGAAATGGACCAAGCAAGTCGAGGCCGACATGATGAAACGGCTCATATGGGATGTCAAATGATTGAAGACGGCCAGCAGGCGGGAGTGTTGACTTCTTCCGGCGCTGACAAAGGTCGCACGAGGTCACGTAACGGCGTACAGACCTGTACATTCCTGGCCAGTAGAACCAACGGCGCGCACGATCGTATGTTCGGGATAATCCGAGGTGCCCCGCTGTTGGCACATTATGAAGGTGGGCCAGAACAGTCGAACGAAGGTGTGACGGAATCACAAGCAAGAGGTCAGGACCGTCAGGTATGAAACTGCGACGAAGCAAGGTGCCATCGCGTAGCACGAAGAGACGAAGGGAGGAGTCGGGAGTCGGTGAGTTGAGGCGGTCAATGATCTTGCGGAGAGTTGGGTCACGGCGTTGCTCAGCAGAGATGTTGAAGAGGTCAGTGATTGCGAGCACAGATGGAATGGTATCGTTCGCCGAAGGTTCTGCTGGGTCTACGGGATATCGAGACAGGCAGTCGGCGTCCTGATGCAAGCGGCCAGACTTGTAGACGACAGTGTACGTGTACTCTTGAAGTCGCAATGCCCAACGACCAAGGCGACCAGTGGGATCCTTCAGAGAAGACAGCCAGCAGAGGGCGTGGTGATCACTGACAACGGTGAAGGGTCTGCCGTACAGGTAAGGACGAAATTTGCCGACGGCCCAAACAAGAGCGAGTCACTCTCTCTCCGTTTTTGAATAATTCCGTTCAGCTGCGGAAAGAAGGCGGCTGGCGTATGCAATGACGCAATCCTGACCACGTTGATTTTGGCCGAGAACAGCGCCGATTCTATGACCACTGGCATCGGTACGTACTTCGGTGGGTGCAGAGTCGTCGAAATGAGCCACCACAGGGGGCGATGTGAGTAGATCGACCAGATGAGAAAAAGCCGACGCTTGGGCAGGACCCCCAGAGAAGGGGACGTCCTTTTTAAGAAGGCATGTGAGGGGCTGCGCAATCGCTGCAAAATCTTTAACAAAGCGGCGAAAATAGGAGCATATGCCAAAAAATGAGCGAACGTCCTTGGAATAACGTGGAGCGGGGAAGTTCGTAACGGCGCGTATTTTTGCAGGGTCAGGCCGTATACCTGCAGCGTCAACAAGATGGCCAAGCACGGTGATCTCGCGGCGACCAAAGCGGCATTTTGAAGAGTTGAGCTGAAGACCTGCTGTGCGAAAGACTTGCAAAATAGCCGACAAGCGTTGTAAGTGGCTTCAGAAGGTAGGTGAGAAAATGACGACATGGCATGTGGACCATTTGAAACCCCGAAGCAAAATAGCCGACAAGCGTTGTAAGTGGCTTGAGAAGGTAGGTGAGAAAACGACGACAGAGGCATGTGGACCATTTGAAACCCCGAAGTAGGGAGTCCATCATGCGGTCAAATGTTGCGGGCGCGTTACACAGCCCAAAGGGCATGACTTTAAAATGGTAGAGCCCATCCGGTGTAATAAAGGCCGTCTTCTCCCGATCATTTTCATCGACAGCGATTTGCCAATAGCCTGAGCGAAGGTCTATGTAAGAAAAGTACCGTGCGCCATGAAGAGAATCAAGGGCGTGGTCTATTCGCGGCAAAGGGTAGGTGTCTTTCTTGGTGATCTTGTTAAGGTGCCGATAGTCGACGCAGAACCGCCAGGTGTTGTCCTTCTTCTTTACAAGAACCACAGGGGACGCCCAAGGACTCGAAGATGGCTCGATGATGTCCTTAGCGAGCATCTTGTCGACTTCCGTTTCAATGACGCCGCGCTCGGTAGCAGAGCAGCGGTAAGGGCGGCGATGAATGGGTCTTGCGTCCCCCGTATCAATACAGTGGGTGACCAGAGATGTTTGGCCAAGCTGCGGCGAAGCGAAATCGAAAACGTCGCGGTATGACGCCAACAAAAGGCGGAGTTCCTTGCTTTGAGAAGGGGAAAGGTCCGGGGCAATCATGTCGTCGAGCGGGTCATCAAGTGTTGCACTAGCAGTGCAACACTTGATGACCCTTGATGACAGTGCAACACTTGAGGCCATTGATACTCCACAACTCGCTTCCTGAAGCGAGTTGTGGAGTATCAATGGCCAGGGCCACATGTTCGTGTGAGTCTAAATACGATATAGTGGCCAGCGTGATACCTTCGGGAAGCAACTGTGTGCAACGTCCAAAGTTGAGGACAGGTAGGCATGCTCGGTTCGCAGAAACAGTCACAAGGGAGTGAGGCAGAGCTACACGGTGCGTCAGGAGAACGTCCAAGGAAGGGGTAATCAGGTAGTCGCCATCACGTACAGGAGGGTCTGGGGTAAACGAGACGTAAGTAGCTGTACCTGGGCGCAAGCGAACCAACTGGACAGCACATAAACGTGGTAGCGACGCGATGGTGTGGCCATGCATAGCAGGAAGCTCTAACTGTAAAAGGCCAGAAGAACAGTCGATAAGGGCAGAATGCGTGCTCAGAAAGTCGTGGCCGAGCATGAAGTCATGGGGGCACTCGTCCAGAACAGCGAAAAGAACTGAGGTCTTGTGGTCATCGAAGCTCACACGCGCAGTACACATTCCAAGAACACGAGGTGTACCGCCATCGGCTAGACGAACAACAGGTGATGAAGCGGGCGTAAGGACCTTGCGGAGACGGCGAGAAAGGTGAGCGCTCATTACTGATAATTGGGCGCCAGTGTCGATGAGCGCCGAAACCGGTACGCCATCGACTTCTACGTCCAAAAGGTTTTGTCGGGTAGCAAGGGTCAACAGAGGATTTCCGGGTCGGTAGGCCAATGCAGCATCACCTCCGGGAGCTGCACCGGTCAGTTTTCCGAGGAGGGACGGCGAGGATACGGCGAATGTGAGCGACGGGGCAATGGTGACCGAGAACGTCGCTGCTTCCCCGGGGACGGCGAGCGGTCGTAACGTGGGGCCGAGGTTTGGTCGTTAAGGTTGGTAGGGCCCTCGCGGGCGTAAAAAGGTGAGGATCGAGTGTCCTCTGGACGGTATGTTGCACGAGGAGACGATGGCCTACGATAGCGACAATGGCGAGAAATGTGGCCTACCCCGTCGCAGTTGAAGCAGATAGGCCTGTCATCCGGTGTGCGCCACTGGTTCGGATCACGAAAGCTGGAATAGGTCGGTTGTGGGCGGTAGGATGGAACAGTGCTGACCGCGGGACGACTGAGGGCACATATGGGCTGGATACCTGCGTTTGCCAGTTCTTCGCGCACGACGGCCTGGATCAACGGCGATGCTGCCTCGATCTCTCGCCGTACAAGGCGCAAGAAGTTTTCGGTACTGGGCGGCGGCTGGAGCTGGGCGTCTTCACACGATGACGTGGCGGCGGTGTTCGGGAGTCGGGAAAATTGCTGCGTGACTCGACGACTCTTCGCTTCTTCAAAGCGTCAGCACTCCCTGATGATGTCGTCGATGGTGGAGCAGTCCTTTTAGACTAGTAAGTGAAAAGCGTCATCGGCGATGCCTTTGAGAATGTGGCTGACTTTGTCAGTTTCGGGCATTTGGTTGTCAACTTGCCGGCACAAGGCTAGGACATCTTCGATGTACACCATGTACTGCTCCGTCGAGGTTTGTGCACGGCACGAAAGTTATTTCTGGGTGGCGCGTCGCCGTGCAATAGGCTTTCCGAAAAGGTCTTTCATTTTTTGTTTGCACACATCCCAGCTGGTCAGCTCCCCCTCGTGCGTGTCGAACCAAACACTGGCCGTTCCCCTGAGGTAGTAACTGACGTTGGCCAGCATCAAAGTGGGATCCCACCGATTGGTCTTGCTGGCGCGCTCGTAGTCGGCCAGCCACTTTTCGACGTGCACGTTTTCAGCTCCGAAGAAGTTACCAGGGTCTCGGAGAGGGGTCACAACGACGTGGCTGGGTTCAGTTGGCGTAGCGGGGGCAGGATCAACGGGCCTGCCTGTCGACATGGTGGATTGCCCAAGGAGACGCCCGCTGCGAAGTTCCGTGGTGTGCTTCGGGTGTACCCTGCGCCTCCACCAAATATGTTACGGGGAGACGACAGAAGAAGGCTGTATTTGCAGTATTGGCACAATCACAGATATAGGGGTGACAACCAAGATGGCGAAAGCAGCAACGAACACGTCCTCCTCCTCTTCGTCTTCTAGGTAAGCGGCACATAACAATATTAATGAAGGCGAAACCATATATAGCATAGCCAACTGTAGCACGCGCGCGCTCACGCGAAAGAGAAGTCTTCTGCCTCTTGTTCTTCGAGCGCCTTGATGATGATATTAATGCAGGCGAAACCATATATGCATAGCCAACTGTAGCAATAGCGCTCTTATGCGAAAGAGAAGTCTTCTGCCTCTTCTTCTTCGAGCGCCTTGATGATGATATTAATGCAGGCGAAACCATATATAGCATAGCCAACTCTAGCATGCGCGCGCTCACGCGAAAGAGAAGTCTTCTGCCTCTTGTTCTTCAAGCGCCCTGATGATGATATTAATGCAGGCGAAACCATATATAGCATAGCCAACTGTAGCATGCGCGCGCTCGCGCGAAAGAGGTCTTCTGCCTCTTGTTCTTCGAGCGCCTTGATGATGATATTAATGCAGGCGAAACCATATATAGCATAGCCAACTGTAGCATGCGCGCGCTCACGCAAAAGAGAAGTCTTCTGCCTCTTCTTCTTCGAGATCCTTGATGATGATAATAAAACAGGCAAAACCCGATTATCTCCGAGCCACTTCCTCAATCATCATTCACTTCGTGGATATGGCGTGATTTTCTTTTTTTTTTCGTAGCAGTTGCAAGGAATGCCGTGGCTTCGTGTTGCCCCGCAGAACTCCTGAGTTCCATTCTCACATGAGCCGAACATTTTTGCATGCGAATCGTTTCTTAGGGAACCGAAGGCAAGAAGAGCCAGAGTAAGGGCCACTTGGTTATTCATAGAGTACACTTTATAGCGCTGACAATAGACGAAAGCTACGTAGAAGGAACAACACGGCTTGTGTCCTGCGCTTGTGTTGTCCCGTGTCGTTCCTTCTACGTAGATTTCGTCTATTGTCAGCGCGATAAAGTCTACACTATGAACCAAAGGCACTTTGAGCGTTTTTATCTATCTATCTATCTATCTATCTATCTATCTATCTATCTATCTATCTATCTATCTATCTATCTATCTATCTATCTATCTATCTATCTATCTATCTATCTATCTAGCCGCGTACGTCTGGGTGCTCTTGGCGTCGCCTCCTTAACTTGGTGTAAACCAAAATTGGCATGGGAGGGTAAGGGGGCTTGACGAATAAGACTTCCTGGTTGTGACATCAATAACATGACACTCCTGTCGTGTACGTCACGAAACCATTTACTCCATACACGTGTGGCACATACCCGTATACCACGGGCCGCGGTATGCGAGTACGCGCCACAGGTGAGTGATAGCTTATATCTACCCAGGAATGGTGACAAGACACTTGGTAATTTAAATGCGATGGCGTTAAGAAAAACCGATATTGGCAGCGTTGACCGACGACTGCAAAGAATAAAAACTACGATCCCAGAAAGAATCGAACCAAAGCATCCTGCGTGGCACTCAGGTACTCTACCACGGAGCCACGCGAGGTCTTGAAACTACTTTGAAAAAGAACCTATGCAGGCGTGTTGTGGGTGCGGGGTCAATTGTAGTTCCAGTGCTGGCAATGTAATTTTATAACAAAGCAATAAAGACTACACATGTACTCCTATGGTACAGACGTCATGTTGGGATAATTATAATTGTGATTCCAGTATCGGCTACGCTTCTATAGCAGTCTAAAAACATATTTGTATATTCATATGACTCAGCAAGCTGTATTCAAGCGTTGCTTTGCCCGGAAGAATGCGCTAATGAAAGTTACGTATAATATTCACATCATCGCACCGTAAAGTGCACTTCCTTTCGATGATACTGACGCATGTGCTGTACCGTGAGTGCTGAGGTTCTGTCAGAGCATTATTTACACTTTAAACGCGTGTAGTCGACGTGTCTGGTGAGCCCATGATATGCACACAGCTACTGCACTTGCAGCAACACGTCGATCCACCTCGTAACGCTTGCGCAAGGCCAAAAAATGCAGCATAGAGAATTATCCGCCGACTGCTTCGCATGAAACGGATTCCCACAAGGCGTGGGATCAGCCCAATTTTTGGTATTTATTTTATTTGCATATTTTTCAATTTTTTGCTCACGGACAGCGGTGATTTCTTGCTCACATCCGACGACGCCAACACCGAAATTTCTACGAAACGAGCTTTTTAACGCCCTCGCATTATCCTTTCCAGCCAAAATATTTTAACGGGTAGTAAATTTTTTTCCTTGCTGATTTGGCTTTCCTCGAGAGCACCCAAAGATTGTATTCTGAGCAAGGCATTAGTATATAAAAAAATAGCGCCATGCCCGCCATGCGCCATGCAGCGCCATAGCGCCTACACTCACTGCAGATTACCATCACTCCTGTTTTTTCATATAGTTTACAACGGTCACTGGTTAATGCGGTATGCATACAGCTTGAAGGAGAAGATGGATCTCTGTCGCGTTTCAGGTTTGAGAATATAATTGACTTTATCCGATCACAGGTTATCTCGCCGGTAGAGCAACGGCGTTGTAGAGTGAAAGAAGTGTTTTGTGCGTTTCGGGTGATACGTGCTTCAATAACCGGTATATTATGACATCCTAACCAGATAAAGGTTTGTTGCAACATTTTAGGGCCACCTAGAGTTCGCTAAGTAGAGTGGCTGGTTGTATGCCCCGTTTCCTGCACGTTTTCGTTCAAACTTCTGTTGTTTGGGGCGAAATGAGCGGCCGCGGCTCCAGGTATCGGCCTCCCACGGCGTCAGCATTTTTGAGGGCCCGCGTAGACATTTGCTTCGGCCGAAGCGTGGTGGAGAGCGCTGTAATACGGTAACCCATCAGCGCAGTGACGCGTTTTTATTTCGTATTCGCCGCGTTTTTCTTAAATGCATGAAAAAATTACCACGTAGCATTTACGTTGCCACAAGATATTGGATCGGTTGTTCTATAAGGCCATCTACAACTCAACGAAACGCTCTTGACCCTAAAGTGAATACTGAATACCGCATAAGTGATATCAGTTATGCGGAGTACCGAAAAAACGCTAACGAGCGTGACATAACGGCACACCATATACCAGTTGTCTCATTCAGTCGCCTTTAACGGCTTTTTTGAAATATTTGGTTCTAGATTTGGAAAAGAACAGCTATCTATATACTTACATACCAAAGACGGGGTCATTGTCATCATCAGTGATATGCCATCCTATGTGTGGCATTGCATTAGCTTAACTACCCCTATCTATATTTATCGCCGCGCCTGTCCCGTTCCTGGCCATATGTTGATAGGTTCAGTGTAAAAACGAGCTAAGGACAAAACACGCCCAGTGTCATGTGTAGGCTTAAATAGCGCTTTTGAAGCTTCTGTAGGTGTACTTCCCTTTTCACTAGAGGCTTACACTTTTATTCTTGAAGTGTCGTCAGCATAATGCCTAGTCATATGCAACATTTGCCAGTGCTCAGGCATCTTGGAATTATGACCGTCGCCAACTGCGCAGAACAATCGCGGTGCCGGAGTATCTTCAAGACCAATCAGCGCCGGAGCGAAAACAGAAACCAAGAACGCTCTTCGTTTCACTTTGCATGTTGAGTGTTAGTGCATTGTGGGGAACCTTCTGCCCTCTTGCGGACGTTCAGCTCTCGCTTGCTAGCGACTGAAATGACGAGGAGCCGGTATGGTGTAGGTAATTCTGTTGCCACTCAGCCGTCAGAAAAATTGACACTTGACAGAGCTCACTCATCTCCCTGCTACGAGGCAAGAATCCGAACGCACATCTGCAGCAGAAGTATTTCCACCATTCTTTTGTGGATGCATGTTTGACGCTCGCCAATGTACTTAGAGTGTACCAATCACCCGTAGCAACGTTGTAAATATCTGCTATTTAGTCCAAGTGACCTTTATCCACTGAGCCCACTGTTCCTTCACTGAGCCCTCTGTGGTGAGATACCTGTTTCAAGCTCATGGCGCTGAGTTTACTTCACAACGCAGCAACGGCCGCATTCACACAGACACCATAGAACAGATGACGCGGCCCGCCTATTCGTCGTAATTGATGATATCCATTTATCGTGCAAGCTTGTAGAATATGGAAGCCTGGTAGTGACTTACTTTGTTTTTTTTGCTCGTCAGTCAATTTGTAGACTTCCGAGACATCTGCAAAAGAGAAGGCATAATTGCAGTCCATAATGTTGTGGACATATCTCTAGGTGAATTTGCGTTATTGCAACTGCTGTATGTTATCAACCAGTTTCACTAAAGCTCTAAGCGAAAAGACTAAGATGTATGTAGCATATAATTTAGTCTAAACACATTCACCTATGTGTTTGACTTACAGAACTGTCATTAGCACTTCGTATTTATTGGAAGTAGTTGCTGCCACCCGTCACCGCTTTATATGAATATTTGAAACACCTATAGCAGGGGGCTCAAACAGGCAGCCCGCGAACCACTCGCTTGCGGCCCGCGGCCCGCACATAGCTCTCTGCGCACCACATTCTTTCATTTTCCTAATAAGTATTTTCATGAGCTACACATGCATGGCAGGTCTAAAGCATTGTTTTTGTGAGGCACCCCATGTGGTCATTAAGTGCTGAAACGTACCCGCGAAACAAAAGCTTTATTTCAGAAACGGCGTCCACATTTTAATCATTTCGGAGATCAGTATCGACATGTTGGAATCCTGGCGCCAAATCTCCTTGAGAAATCGCCCGTATATGATAAATGGAAGAGGTTTTTCTTTGAAATGGCAAGGTTTGCTGATAATTTGTAGAAACCAAAACCCCCACCGCTCCCTGCCTTCCACCTTCTTCCCTTCCCCGGCCCTTGCGGGACTAAAATGCGTAGAAGTGTGAACTGTTGGGCAAGTTAGTGAAACATGTTTTGGGATAGAAGAGCGAACACTTGTCGATCCAGCACATCAATGAAACCGAGGTGAGACAGGAAAGGCACTCAACGTGTAACTAGTTGGATGGGAAAGAACTTATCCATTGACAACGAGTGCGTACACGCCGGAATTAGCAGGCCTCTTGAGAAAACGTGCTGACCAAAAGAAAAACAAATCAAAACAAAATGGATGAGATTTGATCTTAACATTTGGTACATCTAGAAATGAACAAAAAATGAATGCTACGTTTCTTTCCATCATCGCCGTATCGTAGTTTTTCGGACCTAAAATCCCAAAAAATAATATTATTTGCGAGCGGTTGCAAATTCTCATGCATTTTTCTTATATGCCAAAGTTGCATCTCCAATAAAATCTACCTATAAACAGAACTAAGCATAAATCACTGGGTCATACTGTTAAGCCCTGCATCCAGCGCACAATGACAGATTTTCTTCTATAATTGTTTACTCATGAGCGGCAGTCCGTTTCAATATTACGCCTTCATAAGCGTCACATTGTGGAAATTCAAGACCCGGACCGCCAAGCATAAGCCATATTGTTAAATGCGAAGCATTTCTTAGCGAACCTTTCTCACTTTCAGCGTTTCTATCTATCTATCTATCTATCTATCTATCTATCTATCTATCTATCTATCTATCTATCTATCTATCTATCTATCTATCTATCTATCTATCTATCTATCTATCTGTCTGTCTGTCTGTCTGTCTGTCTGTCTGTCTGTCTGTCTGTCTGTCTCTCTATCTATCTATCTATCTATCTATCTATCTATCTATCTATCTATCTATCTATCTATCTATCTATCTATCTATCTATCTATCTATCTATCTATCTAAACCGCCTAAATCAGGGTGCTCTCATGATCACCTCCTTAACTTGGTGTAGACCAATATTGGAGTGGGAGGGTAGAGGATTTCACGAATATGAGTGTCGGGTCATGACAAGAACAACGTGAAAATCCTGTCGATTATGTCGTCAAACGCTTTCCTCCAGACACGTGTGGCACATACCCGTTTAGCACGGGCCGCGGTGTACGGGTATGCGCCAGAGGTTATTGACAGTTTATGTCTACCCATGAACGGCGAGAACAGACATGGGTAATTTAAATGCGGGAGCGTTCAGAAAAATCGACATCGGCAGCGTTGAGCGACGAATGCAAAAGAATAAAAATAGGATACCAACAGGAATCCAACCCAAGCATTCTGCGTGGCAGTCAGGTATCCTACCACAGAGCCACGCCAGGTCTATAAACTGGTTTGGAAAAACAGCCTATGCAGGCGTAATGGCGGTGCAACTTCAATTGTGGTTGTGGTGCTGGCTATCTAATTTTACAAAAAAAAAAAACGCCAGGCCTGCGCTGAAATCGCAGCACAGTCACAGCGAAAGCTAGAAGAGCGGCGTTTCTAGATCCCGTTGTAAGCTCTGTTGGGGCTACAATAGACGTACACTAGAATGGTACCCACTACGCCATAAATCACAATTTTTGTGAAGTTGGGAAGCACCTACTAAGCCATTATTCGTCATTGTGCGGAGAAGCGAGGCACCAGCTACACGTCTGTAAGGCATTATGTGTACTTTGTTGACCCGAAGACTGATGACGATGAAGAATTATGGCTCAGCCCTTTGTAATGGGTTTGAAGCTTTAAACGGCCAACCAGTTACGCAATTTGCATTGGGTGACGCCCGGTCGCTATTTCCCTCTCCCGTCATGCTGTATAACATACGTTGACGTGGGAGAGAGACGGGGGGGGGGCGAAGAACTACTGAGACCCCGAGGAAATGGATCATGCGCTTAGGGCTTCCTTGGCAACCAATACAAATGCACTTGCGAGGAACCCACTACGCTATAAATCATTGTAATTTTACAGAGACCCCGAGGAAATGGATCATGCGCTTATGGGCTTCCTTGGCAACCAATACCAGTTCACTTGCGAGGAACCCACTACGCTCTAAATCCTGTAATTTTACTGAGACCCCGAGGAAATGGATCATGCGCTTATGGGCTTTCTTGGCAACCAATACAAGTGCACTTGCGAGGAACCCACTACGCTATAAATCATTGTAGATTTTGAGAAGTAGGGCAGCAGGCACTGTGCCATTTTTCATCATTCTACGGAGAGCCCTGGTACCTGCTAAACACATGTAAGGCATTATGCGCACTTTGTTGAGGCTATGCCTGATGACGACGAAGAATTATGGCAGAGCCCTTTGTAATGGGTTGGAAGCATTCAACAACCTACTCGTGGCTCAATTCGCATTGTGTGACGCCTCGTTACAGAATTCGCGTTGTGCGACGCTTGGTGCTTATTTTACTCTTCTACCACGCTATATTGCATATGCTAATGTGGTTCCTTCCCGACATGAAGCCTGTATAGGACCTTTTTCCAAAGCAGTTTCAAGCACCGGCATGGCTCAGAGGTTGAATACTGGGCTCCCACGCAGAGGGCCCAGGTTCGAACCTCGTTCCATCTTGGAATTTTTTATTTCGTTTTTTTTCTTATTTCGAGCGATACTGGTTACGGACACCGGCGGCGGCGGCGGCAGCAGCGGCGGCGGTGGCCGCTGCCGCCGCCGCTGCCGCTGTATTACGAGCATGTCACTGTAATTCACAGCCAATACACTCCCACCAGGATCTTGTGACACATTTCGGTCGGTTGTCAGTCCTATTAAGACGGTACATCGCGAAGGTATATAGTGATACAGTAAGTATTTATTCTAAAAAGGCGTGGCCTCACTCATGCTCACCTCCTGTTCCACGATCACAAATATTTGTCCATAAATAAATATTGAGAAAGCTATTGTGTATATATATTTGAACTCTCATTATGAAGGAGGTAATTTCCGCTTCACTACGAAATCTGCTCTAAATGGTGGCTCTGCGGTGTACAGCACACGTGTGTTTAAAAAAGCTTAATCTAAGAAAAAAATAACATGTTATCAGATTGACAGGAATTGAATTCTTTGAGCTAGTTCCACTCAGACAAAGCTGAGAGGGAATACCATGGCAAGATGGTGTTTTCTAAAACGCATGCATCTATGATAGCACTGTGCTATCGATGCGTATTAACCAGAATTCGCACCTGGGTGCAGATATCCCTATTATTAAAGTCGAGGCTTCATGCCAGTTATTGTGTCCTCTGAAATGTTATTATTTTTTCTTAGTCGCTTTTGCGCGTATTTCTATTGCAACTTTTATATTGCAGTAAAAATTCAGATTGAATTTTTATGTTTCTTACTATGCTTCCTTATCTACAAGAGACAGAACTACCCGATACAGTGGAAGGGACTTCCAAGGGGGGCCAACACGTTTGAGCCAAAAAGCAATCCCAACCAGGAATATCTTCGAAGCTTTGACATTCCTATCAAGCCAGAAGATTCCACGATTCAACACGCGGCTGATATTTTGCATCATGAAGTACAAAAAAAAAGCTGCGCTTTTGAGGCGCTCTTGCGAAGCTGTAATCATTACAGTCCACATGGGACATTTTCCGTTGGGCTTTCAAAGGAAGAAGTCTACTGCTTGAAAAGCAGTTGATATTATGCGGAGAAGCAGATTTCGGTAGGCTTTCTCTAGCTGAAAGCGGGTATTTTTCAGTCAGTGCTACGGGCGGAAAACTAGCAATCAAATTTCCTGTGCGCATAAACGCCATCGTTGTCTTAAGGGTATCTGCTGGAAAGAAAGGCTTAAGATTTTCTTTGAAACGCCTTCACATCCTTGCGGCAAAAGAAGGAGCTCCACTCACAACTCAAGGAATTTCCATATGCCGAGTGAAGGAAAGAAGGGGGAATTAAAGGGTTCGCTTTTCTCTGCTGCCTCTTGTGACCCGTTGTTAAGCAAGTCAAATGCATTTTGTATTCTACATCAGGAGTGACACAGGAAAAGAAGTGGTTTTGGGAGATTGTAGGAGTAGTTAACAACCACTGTTGTCAGCGCAAAAACGCCAAAATTCGCTCTTCTGAATTTCTTTGTGCTGATCAAAGTGGACGATTGGGTCAGTAGGTGATTCATGATCGACTTTGTGCTTGCTGTAGTGCAAAGTTGAAAGAGACTGCGCCTAGAGAACATGAAAGGAGAGCTTCAGGAGAACTTCCAGCCCATTAGAGTAACCTATTGGTGTACCTGCGCCAACAGGATGCAAGACAATCACCTCGAGCATATGAGTCAGTCGACCGTGAGAAAAAAAAGGAAAAAAAAGAAAGAGAAAGAAGAAATGCAATTAGGATAGGTAAGTGCCTTTTTTAGCGGGATAGACGGCAGATCTATAGGTTATTACACAACACCTCGGTCGTATGTGCTCTACTATACGTTCATTCCTAAAAAAAACAACTAACCAAGTTCACATTTTCCGGTGTACAAGTTCCTCTTTCGATGACTGTATCATTTTTGCACACCCGCTTCGACGGCGCCAAGCTTGTGGTGAGAGACACATTTCGATAAGAACTAAATGAAAACAATTCTCTTCGTTTTTTTTACTCTCATTCCTAGCGTTCTCAAACTTATCCAGTTTTAATTTGGGGAAACGCAAGGAGCAAACGAGCAACACCTAAGTGGTACACCAAAGGAAATTCGGTTGTTAAGCAACGACAATATCCTGTTCGTACCCAAACATAATGGTTCCCGTTAGGTCAAAAAGAAACGCAGAAAGCAGCATGCTTCTCCAATATCTCATCGGTACGGCAGAGCAAGAAACTAAAGAAACAAACAAAAAAACACACGATTCTCTTGATACCGCGCGGGTTCGTCTATAACGGCCAGACATTTGGCATGGTACTTCTAGAAAAACTGCCAATTCATCTTGAGAACATTTTAGCGCGAACTAAGACAGGGACACAGAGGGACGATAAAACACCGGCGCTACTATAAACTGTGTCCCCGTCTTAGTTTCCGCTAAAAGGTTCTGAAGATGAATATGTACCAACTAGCTCGACTTTCGGTCTTACTGCCAATTCATTCCCAGTCGTCACCGTCGAGATAACGCCGGCATAGAGCGCTCTCTTTTCTGCGCACTGAGGTGAAGCGACAGTCTCGGGACGTGTGTACCGTTTTTTTTTATTCTCTTTTATTTAGTGCGGCGTCACTGCATATGTCTTGGCGGGACTTAAATTCTTTAACGTCGATACGCCACGTGGTGTTCATGCGAACTAGGCCGCTGGTGTCCAGAAAAGCTGCATATGTTAATCTCCAAAGATTGGGTTACTGAAATAATCGCCGTTTATCCATACCGAGATTAGAAGTATGCATAGCTTTATTGAACCGCAAAGAAGGAGAAACGCGTCTAATGGCTAAGCTTGGCCAATCAACAGGTGTTCACAAGTCCGAACGAGCAAGCATTCCATTTGCTTACTTGAAGATTAAATGAGATGCCCCTAGGGTTGTTTGCCGTGCAGACCTGCGCATGTGCCTGATCAACAGTTGGCGCTATCATAGATCAGCACGAGCACATAGGTTTTGTATCTGCTGTTTTTCCACCGTATTGCGTCCTTTTATTTGGTATAGGTCTTAGTGCTGTCTCGCTCCCTTTCCTTTTACCCGCCTCTACACGCCTTACCTTCTTCTATGGCTATTACACACTTCATGATTATTAGAGTAAATATTTCGTTGGTATCATTATAGATTTTACAAAAGCATTTGATTCTCTTGGATGAAACTCAACAAATCTTCTAATCTTAGCTTATTTACCGCTAGCAGTGCGTTTCTATAGAGAACACAGCATATACGTTTGAAAGCACTTCATCTGGACTGATGCAAGATAGTATTGTAGCAACATACCTTTTCAATGTATACATTATGACATAACTAATGTAAACCCATATTTTATATAGTATCTCTACCAATGAGACGACGCTTTTTGTGGCTGACGATGACATTGACCTGCTATGCCAGCGTGGAAACCAGGTTCTGCTCAACCCTGCCGCGTAGGCGTCGTGTGAAGGTCTGTACATAGGCATTTCCAAAACGCGCGCTATTGCATTTCGGGCAAAAGCTAGGAACGTTGTACCGCATAATCCACTCTTCTAAACAGAAGCCCCACGCAAGACCTTAACAAATATCGAAGCCTTGAAGTTCCATTTCATGAACGTATGTCACGGCACTCACATACTCAGAATGCAGCTAACAAAGCGGCTCGTGCATTAGGACTTCTCTATCGTTATCGTGAAACATTGCTAATAAAGGCCAGGCTTTTGATGTAGAACTCTTTATTTATGTCCTATATCGATTACTATTTTCTTGTTTGGGAACCAACATTTCTGCAAACATTTTGAAACTTAGAAAAGCTGCCTAAAAGCAGCTTTTTCTCTCATTTCTCATGGCCTCTAATGTTCATGAAATAAACATCTATTCTATTCCTTTCCTCCGCGCGTTGTAGCAGTGTTCCTACCCCATTAGTTTTCGTGACCCGCAGCGTAGTCGCCAGTTCCTAACATTATATTGTCAACGTAATAGCATACCGTAATAATCTATTGGCTGCATAAAATGCTCATGCATTATTCTTCGTATATATGTAGGTAGAATGCCGTGCATCCGTTGACTACTTACGATAAGCACTGTAATCTACTTAATTCTTCTTATAAAGTCTCGTCTGTGATATGATGCCTCTTGATTTGTTGTGAGCACGATGATAACCATTAGTAATACCAGGATAATTGATGTAAAGAGATGCCCTGGACTGAAGTGATGACGCGCTTCAGCACTGTGAATAAGGTTTGGCAGTCACCGGTTTTTTGTCGACGTAGCTTGAAGTGTGGTATTCCACCGCCTGCCACGCGTGCTATAGAACATAGCTGTGGAATGAGTTCAGACGTCTTGTTTTCACGACGTCATTATTGATGCCTGCAACTAAGATGTACGTTTTACATGCTTGATTTATGCATGCATACTGTAAACCCAGTCAAATGATTATTTCTGTCTTGTTTTGACAATCAGCCCTGTCATGTCCACGCTTCGCAGCAACGCCGGATTTTATGCAAAGCGGTAAAGTGGTAAAGGCGTGGCTTGAAATACTTATGAATGCTTTGTTTGTCCGTTTTCCCGAAGCCTTCATCTACTGTCTGTTCATTTCTTCACGCTGTGTGGTAGGACAAAGGAGATACCAACTCCATTTGTTTTACCATATTATGTACCATACGATGTATCACAGTGAACGTTTTCAAAACAAATAACAATGTGTACAAGCATTTCTTACTGATAGGCGTTGCCAGGAGAACTGCTTTATTGTCTGACGTTGTAGCATTGAGGCGTAGCGTCATGTTTCTGCAACAGAGAATGACATAAACAGTTTGTTCTCATGCTTTAACTTCACATATTCAGCACATACCTGCTGCTACTGAACCTTCCATAGGTTTCAATATCGACTGGCCATTTTACATGTACATAGGCCATGTAAGATAATAAGGCTGATGTCATAGATTCCTCATCAAACACAAAAATTATCCGTCGGGGGCGTCAGTGTCAACACGAGTGAAGCAAGAAATAATCATCACGTGATGACGGGACATACTCCAAAAATTTGTGTCGTCACCATGACTTGACTACGGTGTAAGATAAGTTGACGTCACACCATGACGTCATGGTATGGCATCATCGCTCATTCAAAAGTGGGCCGATCATGGAAGCAGTGCAAAGCCAGGTCAAGGGCACACAGCCTGCAATGCCTCGGATTCTGAAGGCACTGCAAAACTACATTAGGTGCAGAAAGCTTTCAGAGGGGTGGTATCATCATCATCATCATCATCATCATCAGCCTGTTTATGCCCACTGCAGGGCAAAGGCCTCTCCCTTGTTCCGCCAATCAACCCGGTCCTGTGCTTTCTGCTGCCACGTTATACCTACAAACTTCTTAATCTCATCTACCCACCTAATTTTCTGTCTCCCCCTCATGCGTTTGCCATCTCTTGGAATCCAGTCAGTTACCCTTAATGACCACCGGTTATCCTGCCGACGTGCTACGTGCCCGGCCCATATCCATTTCTTCTTCTTGATTTCAACTATGATGTCCTTAACCCCCGCTTGTTCCCTGACCCACTCTGCTCTCTTCATGACTCTTAAGGTTACACCTATCATTTTCTGTTCCATAGCTCGCTGCGTCGTCCTCAATTTAAGTTGAACCCTCTTTGTAAGTCTCCAAGTTTCTGCTCCGTAGGTAAGTACCGGCAAGATGCAGCTGTTATATACCTTCCTCTTGAGGGATAGTGGTAGATTACCATTCATGATTTTTAATGCTTGCCGAATGAGCTCCATTCCATCCTTATTCTTCTAGTCATTTCACTCTCATGGTTCGGCTCCGCGGTTACTACCTGTCCTAAGTAGACGTACTCCTTTACAACTTCCAGTGTCTCGCCACCTGTCGCAAAGCGCTGTTCTCTGGCAAGATTGTTCCACATTACTTTAGTTTGATGCATATTAATTTTCAGACCTACTCTTCTACTTTCCGTATCCAGTTCAGTAATCATGAGCTGTAATTCGTCTCCCGCGTTACTCATCAATGCAATGTCATCCGCGAATCGCAGGTTACTGAGATACTCTCCATTAACTCTTATCCCTAATTCTTCCTAATCTAGGGCCCTGAAAACCTCCTGTAAACATGCGGTGAATAACATTGGAGAGATCGTGTCTCCCTGCCGTAACGCCTTCTTTATTGGGATTCTGTCGCTTTCTTTATGGAGGACTATAGTGGCTGTGGATCCGCTGTAGATTTCTTCTATTATGTTTATATAGGCTTCGTCGACGCCCTGATTCCGCAGTGCCTGCATGACAGCTGATGTCTACCGAATCAAATGCCTTCTCGTAATCTATGAAGGCTATGTATAGGCGTTGGTTGTATTCCGCGCATTTCTCTATCACCTGATTGATAGTATGAATATGGTCTATTGTTGAGAAGCCTGTACGAAATCCTGCCTGGTCCCTTGGTTGATTGAACTCTAATGCCGTATTAATTCTGTTAGCAATTACTTTTGTAAATAGCTTGAAGACAACGGACAGTAAGCTTATGGGCCTGTAATTTTTCAGGTCTTTGACGTCCCCTTTCTTATGGATCAAGATGATGTTGGCATTCTTCCAAGATTCTGGTATCCTCCCCGTCGAGAGACACTTCGTATACAGGGTGGCCAGTTTTTCTAACATAATCTCTCCACCGTCTTTCAGCAGGTCTGATGTTACCTGATCCTCACCAGCTGCGTTGCCTCTTTGCATTCCCTTTAGGGCTTTCTTTACTTCTCCTGTCAATACTGGTGGGATGTGAGACTCCTCTGCGCTATTACTGCTTCTTACGTTATCATCCTGACTGTCTCGGCTGCTGTATAGATCTCTGTAGAACTCTTCCGCTACCTCAACTATTTTATCTATATTGTTTGTGACCTTGCCTTTCTTGTCCCTTAATACAAACATCTGATTTTTGCCTATGCACAGTTTTGTCTTCACAGCTTTGAGGCTTCTTCCGTTCTTTAGAGCATGCTCAATTCTCTCCATATTATACTTTCTTATGTCGGCTACTTTATGCCTATTGATTAACTTCGAAAGCTCCGCCAGCTCTCCGCCAGAGGGGTGGTGTAGGAAAGGGAAATGCATTGAGTGAGGAAGAAAAAAGAAAGAAAAAGATGGATTTCACTTTATAGTCCTGTTAGGAGAAGGCATATGAGATCCTGTGAGTTGTTTTTTATGCCTATGTGTCAGGGATCGTGTATAAGCGCGGCATAATTTTCTTGACGGGCATGTACTTATTTACACGCTAACTTACAGGCTTCTTCCTAATAATCGCACTGGGTGACGTTAGACTGCGTGATTTCAAGCCACGGACAGCTTCTAGCACATTTCCGACATGTTAAGATGCGCAATCGTCTACAGCACAGCACAGAATATTCTGTAGGTACGTGCGGGTACTTTGGTGCATATACATATTTTTGATACATATAAATAGTCTGAATTTCAAACATGTTATCATAATACGGAGGGTGTCTTTGAGTAAATAGACACATGCGGAGGCCTGCCACTTCCAAACGCGAAATGATTGAGGCAGATTGTAGCAGTGCGCAATGCGACATGGAAAACTACAAATGGTAAAGCTTTATAACATTAAATTTATATTTAAAGTTACATATATAAAGCTAACTACATAGTTTATAGTTTTTTCACACTTAATCAACTTGAAATGACTCAGCGCAAAATATTCGATTTTTTTCAGAAAAAAAAACGAAGACATACCGCAAGTGCGCTCATTAACAAAAGCAAAATATTTCATTTGTATTCTAAAGCAATTTCGGTGGCATAAAATTTCTTCCTAATACAATGGCTGGTAACCAGAACATAACTGATCTGCCATAATTAGTCCCGTTAGAACTAGACAAACAAGAGACACTAGAACTCATTCATTGCTATCAATATTGGCAGAAACTAAAGCATTTATTAATATCCCCCCCCCCCCAGAACTACAGCGGGCTGGAATAGACATTGGGAGTCGGCAATAATGTCGCCAGTCTCTGGAAGAGCATATTTTCGGTTACATTGCGCCATTTCCTTCCGGCTGATGTGTTTCATTTTGCTATATACGAGTGTTATTAATTATTACGGAATTATTGTTTTCTGTTGCTGTTATTCAACCTTTATTTTATTGTATAATACCGCGCTCCTATCGGTTAGTCCTTGATTGCACCATGGCATGTATTAAGCAATCCTCGTATTCTTTTTGTATACTGCCCCTCTTGCTTGGGCCAAGTTGGCTTGCAGTGTACAGAAATAAATAAATAAATGAACAAATAAATAAATAAGTGAAGTGATTTCAGTGTCTCCGCTTTCAGCCCGCCTTCAAACAAGCAACGATATCATGTGATGACGCGATGATGTGACGTAACAGTGACGTCATTATTGCGTCACAAATATGGCGACTTGCGATGTCATGGTGACATCATCATGTGATGATGATTTTTTGCATCGCTCGTATGGACGCTGACGCCGATCGTCACATTACGCATTGATGAGGCACCTAAAGCTTGTCGCCTTAAAACAAAACATAGTTAACCGTCAGTTAAATGCAGATCGTGGTGCTGTATAATTTGAACAAGTGGACGTGCATTTGCAGACAGTGAATGCTTAAAACCAGCTATTCGCCACAACAAATAGTGTAGACCGATTGCGATGCGTAAGTAGCATGATCCAAGTGAAAAGACTGAAAATTCGGGGTCTCAGTTGCGATAACATGGAAGAAAGGGGAGGTTTACTCCATTTCTCGTACTTTTACTCTGGACTAAATATAGTAAGCTTTGGACTCTAAAGAAAGAACGAACAGAACAATACGCCAAGATACGCAGTTGCACGCGAATTCTCGTGCACATACGCCATTTCACCCCAGAAATCTGTCACAGTAAAAATACCTGCGCATATGTGAGTTTTTGTTTGTTTGTTTCCACGCCTACGCTTTAAAGTAACAATACTTCCATTTCTTGGCGCAAAACACGCCACTCCGTTTTATTCTCCTGTCATATAAAGGCGGTCAGGAAAGGTGTGGTTTCAGTGACGAAGATAAATTAGCAATCGAAAAGCTGGCTGCAGCGACATCACTCAAAATCGAAACTGCATATCATTGAAAGTGAAATATTGGATCGACGAATTGGCCGATGCAAATCACTGTAGCACAGAGTGAATTTTGTAGCCACCCTGCACGCGACATGTGTAAGTCAGGAATTATGTCTCCAAACATATTGAAACAGCGCAAAAGACGTAAAACACAGAAAGATTTGACAACATCAGCGTTCGTGTTGTCGAGTCTTTCTCTGTGCTACATCTTCTGCGCTGTTTTGATATGAACGCAAACCAGCTAGCCCAACTCTCCCTTATGCCTCCAAAGAAGCACATATCGATGTGGCGGCATCACAGTTCGCGATTAGATTCCTTTGAGCAGAAGTACACAGTACTGTGTAATTAATATTAACACATACCATCCTGCTGTGGCACATACACGTTTGGGTGTGAAGAAAAAGAGAACGTTTTTGCTGCTCTGGTTCCGGGGCAGACGTCGACTCCTGGTTATCTGTCTTGTTTCGCCGGCGACTATCTGGTGGAGGCGCTGGGTGCATGTACCTTGGCTCCCAAGTGTCAGCCGTCACTCCTAGCACCTTGGAGACAGCTACAGCTCCCAGAGCAAGAAGCAGCCGCCGCCTGCGAGGATTACCCCCCGAATTTGGTCCCTTCTCATCGAGACTCGAAAAGATGACGACTCCGACGACAAGCCAGGCGAGTCTAACTAACGATGCCCATTGTTCTCCCTTCGCGCATGTTTTTCATGCGCCACAAACATCAAGACCATTCCATGGAGACATTTTCGAAGATGTTGATGACTGGCTCGACCACTTTGATCGGGTTGCCAGCATCAACGAATGGGACGATGTTCGCAAGCTGCGGAGAGTTTGCTTCGCATTGGAAGATTCCGCGAAAACGTGGTACGAGAACCACTAGGGCTCCTTTGCGACATGGCAAGAGTTTAGTCGACGGCTCCGCGACGCGTATCGCAACGCCGAAAGGAAGGAGAGAGCTGAACAAACCATCTCGTGTCGGAATCAGCGGCCGAACGAGCGAGTTTCAATGTTGGTCGAGGACATGCTTCGACTCTTCTGGCGCGCAGACCTTGCCATGTCAGAGGAAAAGAAGGTGCGGCACTTGATGCGTGGAGTGAAAGAACAGCTTTTCGCTGGACTCGTACGCAATCCACCGACAACTGTGGCCGAGTTCATCAGTGAGTAAAGCACGATGGAGCGTACTCTCCAGCAGCGGTCGTCACAGTACGAACGCAATGACATCACAGCTACTGCGTGCTCGATCGGATCTGACAGCGAGAGGCAGGCCCTCGCAGACTTCCTACGAAGTATCGTGCGGAACGAAATGCGACAACTCCATGCAGTAGGAGGCCAACCACCTGTGACTGCACTCGCGGACGTAATCAGACAAGAAATAAGGCAGGCGGTCGCACCTCTTGCGCCGCTCACACCACCAATACCTGAGGCACCCATCCTGACATATGCGGCGGCACTGCGATCTTCTGCGCCACCAGCAACAGGTCTCACTATGCGGACAATGGACCAGGCTACGCACCCATTCCCGGACGCCGCTTCGAGTCTGACGCCCGGTTCAAGGTTTCCGAGCGCACCTACATATCTCCCGTCTGCCTCGAGAGAAAGTGCTAGCAAGGCAACTGTGTGGCGCACGTCGGATAATCGTCCGCTCTGCTACTACTGCACTGTCAGTACCGTCAACTAGGTCTCCGCGGCTTCCACCCTGATGCTCGATGCCCACGCTACGGTGAGCGCCCCCGAGAAATCGAGGTGTATCTCACGGGCCAGCGAATTCCTTCAACTGTTCAGCGCCGCCAATCGAGATCGCCATCGCCTCGCCGGTCTACATCACCTATCTTGCCCTCGTCGTCTTACGCTCCTTTCAGGAGGCGGTCACCGAGTCCTCGCAGGGGAAACTAGGAACCGCGACTTCTGGGTGTGAAGTCGCTGACCGATGAACTTTGAAAGAACCTCCCTCGACGCAACGACCCGACGACGACCGTTCTGGTTTTTCACTGTTTTCCGACGAGAAAGAGATCGTATCTGCCGACATCGCCGTATTCGTGGACAACCATGCTGTCACCGCCCTCGTTGACACCGGTGCCGACTATTCCGTTATGAGCGCCGCACTGGCATCTCAACCGAGGAAAGTTCTTACGCCGTGGCAAGGACCCCAGTTGCGCACGGCAGGTGGCCATCTGGTGATACCGACTGGAATGTGCACGTCACGTATTCGAATCAGTGCGTCGACATTTACAGAGTCTTTCCTCGTGTTGCCTGTCTGCTCTCGGCCAGTTATCCTGGGAATGGACTTTCTTCGTGAATACAGCGCAGTCAGTGACCTCCGTGAAATACTTGTGTCATTCGAGGAACCTTTTCCTGCTGCCACTGAGAGCACCGAACTACCGAAGACAGCGTTACGTGTTGCCGATGATTCTGCGACTCTGCCGCCTCGAAGCAGTCTCTTTGTGACTGTGGAATTGGGACAGGACGTGTCCAACGCTGTAATTGCGGAGGCAAATTTGTCTTTCCTTCTTTCACGACAAATCTGCATTGCCCGAAGGAATCATTCAGCTTAGCAACAGACGAGCTCACCTGCTGGTCACGAACTTCAGCGACGAATATCGTCATCTTTCCAGACGCACCGCCATTGCATACTTTGAGGAAATTGCCGACGCCCGGGTTCGTCAACATTGGCTTCACTTTCGTCTGGCGACCATTCTACCGAGTACTTCACGAGCACTCTCGGCGTAAACCAGGATCTACCCTCAGCACAACGAGAAAGCCTTTTGCGTATGCTCGGCTCATTTCAAGACTGCTTCGCTACAACGTCGATAGTTAAACAGACACCGCTTGCTCAGCGTCGTATTATCACCGAACCCACCGAAAGACCCATTCGACAACATGCATATCGGGTGTCACAAAATGAACAAGATGCTATACGTGACCAACTTCAGCAGATGCTTAAAGACGACGACATCCAGCCACCTACCAGTCCCTGGGCTTCACTAGTTGCGTTAGTAAAGAAGAAGGATGGTACGTTGCGCTTTTGCGTCGATTATCGGAAATTGAACAAGGTCACCAAAAAAGACGTTTATCCTCTGCCCCGAATAGATGACTCCTTGGACTGTATACCCAATGCCAGATATTTTTCCTCCATCGATTTACGTAGTGGCTACTGGCAAATCCCAGTTGACGAGCGTGACCGCGAAAAGACGGCTTCTATTACTCCTGACGGCCTCTACGAGTTTAAGGTCCTGCCTTTCGGTCTATCCCTTTCAGTCACGGTGTGTGTACATATGTACACATCAACTTCGAAGTCGCATCACGCACCGCGTGTTTCTTCAAGTGACCTGAAACTTGGTGTGCACATTCGTTCAGGCTTCCTGAGTGCACAACTAGCGCTTAATTAACTTCATTATGCTGTATATTTCTGCGGATGATCACTTTGCTAGAGACACTACCATGTTCGACGATCGTTCGACGCGCGACGTTCCAAGACCAACGTCAAGAGTATTTTTTTTCTTCGCTCGAAAAGCATACAACCAAAAAACAAACTGTGCATGCATTTTGTGCCTAATAGCTGATTTCTTTTATGCAAGGATTGAAGCTGACCGATTGCAGAATAATTAGATATTTAATTACACGCTAATTAGCATTAATTACTGTAACTCACACAAAACAACACATTCCTTCATTTTATTTCTTGAAATGTAATACTGAGTGCCTTGAAATCATGCCATGGAAGTTTGATGCATTTGCAGACAGTGCTTCATAATTCGTGACTGAAAGGGCTATGCTCAGCGCGAGCTACTTTTCAAAGGATGATTGATTCGGTTCTCACAGACTCAAATGGGAATCGTGTCTTGTTTACCTTGACAACGTGGTGGTCATCCCAGACACGTTTGAACAACACGTCCAGCGCCTGCAGACAGTCCTCAGGCAATTAGAACAGCTGGGCTTTCTCTCAAACCTGAGAAGTGCCATTTTCGATACGAAGAACTGAAATTTTTGGCCACGTTGTGAGTGAAGCCGGCATCCGCTCCGACCCCAATAAAACCAGCACCGTCGCCGCATTTCCCGTGCCCACAAATAAGCGCGACCTACGCCGATTTCTGGGGTTCTGTGCGTACTACAGGCGTTTCGTCAAAATTTTTTCGAAGATCGCTGAACCCCTCAATCAACTTACAAAAGACGGCGTCCCGTTTGTTTGGGGTCAGGATCAGCGCCATGCCTTCGACACCCTCCGAAACCATCTCCAGGCTCCGCCTGTACTGGGTCATTTTGACGAAAACGCTGACACAGAGTTACACACAGACGCCAGCAACGTTGGACTAGGCGCCGTATTAGTTCAGTGACATAATGGCGTAGAGCGCGTGATTGCGTATGCGAGCAGAACCTTATCACCTGCTGAGAAAAACTATTCTGCTACAGAAAAAGAATGCCTAGTTGTTGTCTGGTTCATAACAAAGTTTCGGCCATACTTATACGGCCGCCCATTCAGGGTAGTTAGAGACCACCATTCTCTTTGTTGGCTCGCGAATCTCAAGAATCCCTCAGGTCGTCTAGCACGATGAAGCCTTCGGCTACAAGAATTCGACGTCACCATCGTACACAAGTCTGGGCGGAAACACACCGACGCTGACTGTCTTTCACGTGTGCCAATCAGAAATGCCAACACTGACTTTGAAGACGAGGACACTTTTCTTTCCGCCGTGTCAGCAACCAGCTTGGCTCAGCAATAGCGTGACGACTCGGAGCTCAGCCCGCTCATTGACTACCTGGAAGGGCGCACATCCCAACCTCCTCGAAGTTTCGCACGCTCTCTAGCCTCCTTTTGTTTCCGGGATGGAGTCCTTTATAACAAGAACTTTGACCGTACGCAAGCTACATACCTGCTAGTTGCGCCAACCACGCTTCGTGACATTTTACGTGCTTGTCACGATGAACCGTCGTCCGGACACCTTGGCTATGCGCGCACGTTGCAACGGATTCGCCACTCCTATTACTGGCCACGTCCCGCGAAGACTGTGAAGCACTACGTTCGCACGTGTCGCGACTGCCAACGACGTAAGACTCCACCTATACGACCAGCGGGACTGCTACAACCAATAGCCACACCGAAGGCTCCTTTTCATCAGATTGGCATGGACTTGCTGGGATCATTCCCCACGTCTTCGTCTGGAAATCGGTGGATTGTGGTCGCTACCGATTACTTAACACGGTACTGCGAAACAAAGGCACTTTCAAAATCTACTGCAGCAGACGTCACCCATTTTTTCGTTAACAGCGTCGTCCTCCGTCACGTAGCACCAGCTGTCGTCATCACTGATCGTGGGACAGCTTTCACCGCAGAGATGCTGCAAGAACTCGTGAGGTTAAGTGCCATGGAACATCGCAAAACAACGGCCTGTCACCCGCAAACAAACTGGCTGACTGAACGACTGAACAAGACGATTGCAGACATGCTGTCAAATTATGTAGCCATTGACCACGAGAACTGGGACGATATCCTTCCTTACGTCACTTTTGCGTATAATACTGCAGTTCAAGAAAGTACCGGTTTCACCCCTTTTCGCTTAGTCTACGGTCGAGAGGTCACCACAATGCTCGACGCCATGCTCCTCCTCGACAACCTAGGAATGTTTTACACGTATGCTGGGATGTTCGCTCAGCGCTCCGAGGAGGCCCGTCAACTCGCGCGACGCCGTATTCAGTGTCGCCAAACTGCAGACGTACGCCGCTACAATCTTCGTCACCGAGAAGTTACTTTCAATCCTGGTGATGAAGTCTGGGCGTGGACCCCAATCAGGCAGCGCGGCCGTTCAGAAAAGCTGCTTGGTTGCGCTGACTTGGTTTTTTGTTCCGGGATACTGCACTAAATAAATAAATTATTATTTATTTTAAAAATAATTATTTCATAATTAAACCTAGTAGGGGAGGTACACACGACGAGCTTCGCGTGTCTCCATTTTCCCTTAGAGAAAGGGCTTCTCAGTTTTCATTCATTCTGTATTCATGACGCCACCCTCTGGGGCGCCTAAGGAATGCCCTATTTTCGACGTTTATATACATAGTCCGCTGGATAACCAAAAAGGCGGCAGGTGTTAAATAACCTTGAACACTTACTTGTTAGTCATATAGTCGTACGCAGATTCAGGGTAAGGCTGTAAAGAAAGAAAATATTACAAAGTAAGTCTTTAAATTATTTCCTTCGTTTTAGCATGTAGTAAACGCCAGTTTTTAAGAGCATTCGTAACTGATCCGCCTCTGGCCTGTCCAGATGGGTACATAATTCATTTCTACCCTTTGAGTTTGCCTTGTTCCTGTAAAAAAATAGCAAACTTTGCAACTTTATTCAATTTCGCTCGTGCGAAAAGCCCTCGATGAATCGATATACATAAATAAGTCATTATTTTTACAGTTAGATCACTTCATTAGCTTGCCGAAAATACCATTTTATCGAGTGCATCCCATAAACGTCCATTGAAAAAACATGTTGTTTGATGCCCTTTAGCTCAGTCGGCGTAAAACTACACACTCTCACAAACAGGCGGGAAAATTTTTGGCAACAGAAATAAACGAGCAGAACGAGTTTCGAACTTCAAGAAAAACGTGGAAATTTTTTCAGCCATATTTGTGATGGTCGGAAAAACGCTGGATGATTTGGCATGGAATGACCCGTATATATCGATGTGCCGCCATACCGCGAGCGATGAGCACTCATTATTAAGCATACGTATATACAGTAAAGAGCACTGCACTCGTCGTGGCGCTGGAGATTACTAATAAAAAGCAGCGCTTCCAGCGCCTCCCAGTGCTGTTCAGGGCACTAGAAAACACTGGGAAAAGGCCTAATATCCACGTTTTTAGCTGTGGATTTGTTTAGGTAAGTAAGCCAATATCACATCATGGAGTCGGTCACGATCGAATCTACATTCGAAAGGTTAATATATTCTTCGTATTTCAATATCCACGTTTTTCGCTACGAACGTCGCGCACGGAGTACACTGCGCTAAGCTAAATGGTCCGTACGGCTAGAGTGGGCTAATACGGCTGTAGTCGCGAAGCGTGAACAATAATGACCAAAAATATGTCCAAAGGGGTTCAGCGTGCAGTTCAGAAGTAGAACGTCTTCTACACAGAAATAACAAAACCGCTTAGCGAGTCAATGCGAATGCCGCATATCTCTTCCGTTACGCCAATCTTGTTTCCTCAGAAACGTGCTGCATTGATGTTCTGATACCGGGAAGCAAAAACAAACAAATGAGCTACCTTCTGTTTGGTTGTCGCATTTACGGAGACACTCAAACCGGCGTTTCTAAACAAGAAAATGAAGTAACACCACTGACGTGATCACTGTCAACATGAAAGAAAAAGACCGCATTTGTCTTGGACTCGCAATCCGAGGTGCGTGAAGAGGTCATTGGTTCGAACCTCGCTCGCGCATTTTTTTCTGCTAACGTCATTGTCGTAGTGCTCTTTATTATGTCACATTTACAATATACGCATGAATAAATTATCAAAAGCAATTTCAAGGCCCAATTTTGGCCCGAGTTTGCTATCTTTTTGTTGAGGTGTACACTCCTTTCGAAGGGGTCCAGCTACTCTGTTTCCGCAAGATTTATGTTGCTCTATTCAGATGGAGTACTATAACCCTTTCTGGGGGCATTACTATACTCTGCCTCAATAAGAGGGGATTTACTCTGGAAAACAGAGTTAAAATATAGGACAACAATATACTCTCCCAAAGAGAGCGCCCGGCACTCTCTTAGTTTTTAGAGTGTATATATTTCTCGTTTTCGCTATTTCTACCTTTATTTGTCCCACTCTCCTTATATACCGGGTGTCCCAGCTATCTTTAGCCAAGGGTTCATCATCATCATCATCATCATCATCATCAGCCTGTCTACGCCCACTGCAGGGCAAAGGCCTCTCCCATGTTCCGCCAATCAACTCGGTCCTGTGCTTTCTGCTGCCACGTTATACCTGCAAACTTCTTAATCTCATCTACCCACCTAATTTTTTGTCTCCCCCTCACGCGTTTGCCATCTCTTGGAATCCAGTCAGTTACCCTTAATGACCACCGGTTATCCTGCTGACGTGCTACGTGGCCGGCCCATATCCATTTCTTCTTCTTAATTTCAACTATGATATCCTTAACCCCCGTTTGTTCCCTGACCCACTCTGCTCTCTTCCTGTCTCTTAAGGTTACACCTATCATTTTCCTTTCCATCGCTCGCTGCGTCGTCCTCAATTTAAGTTGAACCCTCTCAAGGGTTAAAAATACAATATTAGAGACAGGCGAGTGAAATCAGTTGCAAATTACTGACAGCCACCTTGCGCACTACATACAATGTTTTGTTAGGTAATTAATTAATTTGTTAAATAGGATTATTTAATTAAGTTGCTAAATATTGATTTTAGGCAAGAAATGCGGCTTGCAAAGTTTGAGAGCGTCTTCAGAAACCTCAATTGCATTATTTGCGATAAAGAAAGCATTACGTATGCCATTTTTTCCAAGCTGCAAAGAAAGCCCGCGAAATGCAAAAAGCACCACGTGACTAGAGCACTCGCGAGCCGGGAAAATGCTGCCCTCAGCCGTGCTTTGAGCGAATGAAATCAGCTGCAGCCGCAACTCGCCGTCTCCGTCGCAGCGGTTGCCGATAAGACTGCTCACCGAGCGGTAGGCCGCTCGCTACAACCGGCACCGTCACGCGTGCCAAGTGGCTGTCGCGCGGGCCAACAAACCACCGTTAACTTATCGGCCTACCGCTGACGCGGAGACGGCGAGTCGCGGCCGCAGCTGATTTCGATCGCTCAAACCACGGCTGAGGGCAGCATTCTCGCGGCGCGCGATTCCGCTAGTCACGTGGTTCTTTTTGTATTTCGCGGGCGCTCTTTGCAGCTTGGAAAAAATGATTAACGTGAGATTTTCTTTATCGTAAATAATGCAACTGGGGTTTCTGAAGACGCTCTCGAACTTTGCAAGTGGCATTTCTTGCCTAAAGTCAACATTTAGCAATTTAATTAAATAATCCAAATTAACAAATTAGTTAATCACAAAAAATTACACCATCTCCCGCTAAAGGGGACCATGAGGCGATGCGAAGCCGGAGCACTTGCACGATCGCGTTCCGTTGGCGTTCGTTGGGCATGCTACCGACCTCGGGTCGTGGAACGCGAAGAGGGACGCTACGCGCATCGTATCTTCCATCTAGCCTGGCTGTTAATACTCACAGGTCGAGCGGGGAACGCGGTCGACAGGCGGGCGAGAGGGGGGCAGCGTAGGAGAGGAGGGAGAAGGGGAGGGGACGCGCATGCGCTCGAGCTCATCGCGGCGTTGCGCAGGAGAGAATTTCGGCATGTCTAGCCCGCGTTTCAGAGGAAGAGTAGAAAGGGGCAGGGGAGAGGGAAAGTGGAGATGGGAAGGGGAGAGGGAAAGTGGAGAGGGGAATGGGAGAGGGTGAGTGGGTAGGAGGTGTGTGGAGAGGGTATGCGCATGCGCAGTAAGGGTGGTCACGCCGCGCACAACCACCACCACCACCACCACCACCGGATTGAGCTCCGCCTTAAGATACTTCGCATCTAAAACAAAATGTTGTATGTAGTGCGCAAGGTGGCTGTCAGCAATTTGCAAGTGATTTCACTCGCCTGCCTCTAATATTGTATTTTTGAACTCTTGGCTAAAGATAGCTGGGACACCCTGTATATCTTGCTTCCTCTTTCTTGCTATATTTTTCTCATCTCTCTCTCTTTTACCTCTGTTTCTTTGTTTGTTTCTTACTCTATCTACCTATTTCTTTCTCGTTTTCGCTATTTCTATCTTTATTTGTCCCACTCTGTATCTCTACATATATCTTGCTTCCTATCTTTTTGTGATCTCCCTTTTTGCCTTCATTTCTTTCCACATATTTGCTTCGCTCTCTACCGATTTCTTTCTCGTTTTCATTTTTTATATCTTTATTTGCCCCCCCACACCTCTCTATATATATCAGGTTTCGCCTTCCGTCCAATCGCTTTCTCGTCTCTCTCTCTCTCTGTTTCTTTCACTTTTTGTTTATTTCTCTCTATTTATCTTTTTCTTTCTCTTTCTGTCTTGCTGCCTGTTTTTGTATCTCTTTTGTGTGTCTGTTCGTATCTCCTTCTCTCCCTGTACATTTCTTTCTATGTATTTTTATCTTTTTATGTCTTCATTCCCTTTATTGCTCTTTATTTGTATCTTCCTTTCTCTCTCTCCGTACTCGGTCTCCCGCCCATCCGAGCCATTGCATTCTGCGCCGGACTAATCGGGGTACGTGTTCTGGGAGGGAAGCAGAAGATGAAAAAGAGGACGAAGAGAGCGCATGCCGGCCGAGTTGTTGAGCTCGTGATGATGATGGTTTTTGTAGACGACTGACGAAGTATACACGAACGACGCCTCAGTAGTTTGGCTTGCCCTATTCAGGTTGCGCACACCCATCGATGTTTCTTTTCCGCGATGGATCGACTTCCTCTCCGTTTAACAGCTCCGGCGTTAAATAAACGCCAGGCCTGCGCCGAACACGTAGCACAGTCACAGCGAAAGCTGGAGGAGCAGTCTTTGTAGAGCCCGTTGTGAACTCTCTCGAGGCGACTGCTACAGGTACACATGCAAGGTTCTCTCTATGTCACAAATCTTCATAGTCTTTGCGAAGTAGATTAGTAGTAGTAGTAGTATCCTCTACTGGATGGCTCATACCCACTCTGGGGAATTGGCCAAGAAGTCATTTTGCTTATAGGCGGGGCACCCGCTACACACCTGTAAGGTATTATGTGCACTTTATTATTGATTTGGCTGATGATAACGAAGAATTATGGCAAACCCTTTCTAATGGGTGGGAAGCTTTAAACCACCCGCTCATTGCGCAATTCGAATTTTGTGACGCCCAAGCCCAGCAATTTGGGACATCGACTACTTCGGAAACGTCGACCATAAGAGAAAGCGCTCAGCATACCTCTATGGGGAACATTATTTACCAATCTATTACTGAGCAATGCCTCATTGTTCGCTAATTCTATGTAAGGCACCCAATCCCGACATCGCGAGTAGTTTTACTCCGCCCGCTGGATTTTTCCAGAGATACTTTTGCACGTCTTTTGTACGTAGGCCTGGAGAAGCGGCTCGTCGCACGATTCGCCGAACATGGTAGTGACTGCAGCAAAGTGATCATATGCAACATTGCACTGCAAAATGAAGTTAAATGAAGACAAATTTATTATGCAGGAGGTTAAATTCATCCAAAGCTCAATGTATCTTGCTCTTTCTTAGCGCCTAGTCGATACAAATAGCAAATACAAGTGGTGTACACAATTGTGTACATAGCGTCTCAAAGGGTCAAGATTGCAAATGGCAACATACGCCAGGGCACACTGTCTCACCAGATCAAATATATTAGAGAGGAAGTGGCCCGACAGCTCTCCCTGCTGCCTCATAACGACGTACCCGCCTCAAGTCTCCCCGCGGTACTGCAGAAGGCCACCCGGACTGAGATTGGCGAGGCCCTCTCTACAGTTCTGGCCGCTTACTCGTCCCTTTTTGTGGGATCGCCGCTATCAAGTGCCGGCTATGCTCCGCCCCCTCCACCTTCACCTCTCAGCTACACAGCTGTCGTCGCGCGGCCCCCACCGCATGCAGGGCCCTTATCGGCACCACCACATCTCTCCTCGCCACCAGTTTACAAGCCTTCACAACACTCCTTCCAATATTCAGATGCGTGGCGCACCCCAGGCAACCGCCCTATTTGCTTCGCGTGTGGTATTGCTGGGCATATTGCACGTGTCTACCGCCGTCGTACTGCACCTGTATATGCCACCTTCGGAACAACTACGCGCCGCGACATGCCACCACACCTGCTTCTGCACGGCGACGCTCCGACTCGGATCGCTGCTCCGACAGTCGTCGTTTCCCACCTCCTGGTCGCCGGTCACCATCACCTAAGCGTCGCCGACCATATTCTGATGAGGGGATCTAATGGTGCATTTTCGGAGGCAAGAACTGCTGGTCTTCACAATTGTTTAAGCGCTCGATTTTCGCCGCAACATGTTATTGATTTTGATGTTGAGCGAGTCGTTGCACTAGCGCCTATAGATCCCGCGGCCGCCGTTTCTGTAAGGAACGAGAAGCTTTGTGGAAAAATCAAGAAAGTGACAACCTCTTTCTCTCGTACGGTACGGTCGAAGGATAGCGCGCGACGCATACATTCCTAGGCTGTGTGTACTGAGTGCGTCGCCGTCGAAGACATTATGTACATAATGAATTTTTTGTTCTGTCATCATGCTCTCATGACGTCATCTTCGATTGGGATTTCCTTTCACGTCATGAAGCTGTCATCGATTGTTCATGTGCGGAAGTGTCTCTTGTGCCAACGTGTGAATTTTCATAACCCAACCATTCCCCTATCAACTGCAAACTCACAGTTGATGACGACACCAACTTGCCTCCAGAGGTGTCAGTCCTCGTTACCCTTTCGTGTAATGCCCTGCCTGTCGCCACGGCAGCGTTTACGCATTCACACGTGTTTTTCAGCTGATGAGCATTGTTCCTCCATTTGCCGCTCTCACTATTGAATCTGGATCAACCACAATGTTGGTCACAAGCCACTGCAACTACCCGCTTGGTTTACTCCTTAGGGAGACTTTAGGATTTGCACAACCTTTCGACCACATTGATGATCTTGATCTTCCCAATGACCCCACCCGTTGTCGCAATCACTTCTGCATCCCAACCATTCCGTTCGATAGCTTTCGACACCGCCATTGACGCAGATCTCTCCCCCTCCCATTGACGCCAACTTCTTGCTCTCCTTGAAAGGTGATCTCTTCTTTTGACTTTCATAAAACTTCGCTTGGCTGCAGCACGACTGTCACTTACAATATAGACGCCGGTTCACCCCCCCCCCCCCCCCTGCGATAGTAGCCTTATCGCATGTTCACCGAAGAGCGCCGTGTCATTACGGAGCAAGTGGATGACACGCTTCAACGCAGAGTCATACAGTTTTCTCAAAGCCCTTGGTAATCACCTGTAGTATTGGTGAAGAAAAACGATGGCTCCTTTCAATTTTGCGTTGACTATCGCCGCTTGAACAAAATTACAAAAAAAGACGTCTATCTGCTGTTGCGAATAGGCGATGCGATTGACTGTTTACAGGGCGCAGGGTTTTTCACTTCGTTGGATCCGTGTTCTGGATATTGGCAGGTGCCAGTGGCTGAGTGGGATCGCCCCAAAACAGCCTTTCTAACGCCCGATGACCTATATGAGTACAACGTCATGCCATTTGGGCTCTGCGACGCACCTGCAACATTTCACCGCATGATTGATACCATCCTTCAAAGCCACAAGTGGAAGTCCTGTCGGTGTTATCTGGATGGCACAGTATAGTTTCAATCGACTTCCAGACATACCATGCTCGTCTGCACGACATTCTCGCATGCCTCAACCCTGCGGGTCTACAACCTAACATCAAGAAGCGCCGATTTGCAGCGCGGAAGCTAACCATCTTGGGGACACGTCATCTCAAATGATGGCATTGTTCCGTATCCCGATAAGCTTCGAGCTGTCGCTGACTTCCCGCCGAAAGCCCACATCCATCAAATCCCTCAGTAGTTTCATTGGCCTGTGTTCATAGTTTCGTTGCTTCATGTGTAACTTCGCATCCCTCATCACACCTTTGACGAGTCTACTTACCACCAGCAAAGGTACATTTGCGTGGTCACTTCAATGTGATCACGCATTTCGCCAGTTGACCTAACCACTTATCTTTCGCCAATACTACACAACTGCTCCCATGTAAATTTACACCGATACAAGTGACGTCGGCCTAGGTGCAGTTTTGGCACAACGGAAATACGCCCAAGGCGAGCACCTCATCGCTTATGCAATTCACGCTCTGGAGAAGGCAGAATTAAATTACTTCTTGACAGAGAAGGAGTGCTTGGCCATAATCTGGGCAGTGACGAAGTTTCGCCCGTACCTTTACGACCGTCCTTTCAACGTTGTAACAGACCCCTACGCTCTGTGTTGGCTTTCTACCTTGAGAGATTAGTCGGGACGCTTGGCCCGTTGGGCTCTTCGCTTGCAAGAATATGATATTTATTTCGTGTATTGTTCCGGTCACAAGTACGCAGATGCTGATGCGCTTTCTCACTCACCAGTGGTACCAGATGTGGCTTTTCTATCACCACTCTTCTCCACCTTGTCACCGCTCCGCTACACCGACATGCTCTCGCAGCAGCGCAAGGACCCATCCCTTGCCTTGTTGTGTAAAATCCGAAGACTTCGTTCTAATATGAACCGGGCTGTGATGACAATACGCCTGAAGAGATAGAGCAGCGCGTCTCCACGGTGCCGTTTATTCCAACGAAAGAAGCCAGAATCCCGTGCCAGGCGCCGTTTCTCGTCTCTATCTCCTTCCAGCGCGCGCTATGTTTTCTGTTATTAACACATTCCGGCCCACAAAATGCTACGGGTGCATATCTAGGAAATACAAATGTTCTATAGGCCGCATGATTGCTTGGCTGTCGGCTAGCTTCAAGGGACATGCACGCACAATGTCATTGTCTCCCATAATGTTCTTCAGAACACGTGCGAGTTTCCAACAAAACTTGGGCATGGCATCATCACGCACTATGACTATATTGCCTTCAGCAATACTAGTGATGTCCACCACTGGCCTATTATGGGCGCTTCTAAGGAGTAATACATATTCCTTGTACAAGCGATTCCAGAAGTCTTTTTGCATCTTTTGTCGTTGTATCCATGTTTTAAGTAGCTCAGTATGGGAGCTAGGTACCACGGCTGCAGTTTGTAAGTCAGGAGGTGCCGTCAGTCGCTTGCCATGCAAGAAACGCGCAGGTGTCACGACTTCTGGTTCCTCTTGGGCAGAATATGAATACGTCATAGGTCTACTGTTAAATATGGCTTCAATTTCGGCTAGGACCGTGCTCGTTTGACCATAATCTAGAAGTGACCTCCCTAGAGGTCTCTTCAAGATTTCTTTCACTGACCTCACGCTCCTAAAATCCGCCCCACCAAGGAGCATAGCCAGCAGAGAATTTCCACGTTATGCTATGAGAAGACAGATAATTACCAATCTCACGTCCCCGAATAGTGTCATATACAGCACGAAGTTCGCGAGAAGCACGTTTAAAGCACAGCGCATTGTCAGAGTAGATTCACTGAGGGAATTCCACGATGCGCAATGAAACGCCGAAAAGCTTCCAAGAAACTACCGGCTGTTGAGCGCAAGACAAGGTCTAGATGAATAGCACGTACTATCGCGCAAGTGAACAGCACGATGTAGGAGTTTTGTGCCGGCTCACTCTTCAGGTACACTAGTCCAATAAAATCTACACCACCAATGTCGAACGGTTTGGACACATTCACTCGGTCAGCAGGTAGCGCCGCCATAGTAGCCATCGCACGCTTCACCTTTAATCGCGTGCACCAAGTATACCGCCCGATCACTATTTTCACGCACTGCTTCCCCTTCGTCACCCAGATGCGCTCTCAGAGTTCTGCGATGCTGGTTGCGACTCCTGCGTGAAGAAGCCTCCGGTACAAGCCCGTTGCGAGGACTTCAGTGGCGATGTGGTTACCGGAAAGCAGGATCGGGTTTTCGATGCCTTCGTGGTACACGACGCTTCCAATGCTCGTTTCAGTTCGCAGCAAGCCATCCTCCTCAGCAAGAAAGGTGTGCAAATCCCGAATGGTCGACGCCTTGGGGAGATCTCGTCCTGTCTGGAGGGCTGCTAATTCAAGGCCGAATCGTTGCTTTTCAGTAACGGACAGCCAATACCTTTGAGTAGAGACAAGCTCTTCAGTCGTTAGGTGTCTTTGAGGGGTTGGCCGGGCGCGGCAGGCCGCGACGTACCTCAAAACCCAAGCCGTAACTCGCAGCACCTGCAACCATGAACTATACCTTGAAAGGTCTAAAATAGTGTCTACCGATGTCGAGGATGCATAGAGCGTAACGGTGCATACTGCTAAATCATCTTTTGCATCATCTTTTACAGCAGTCGGATTGGTAGTCGAGTGCTTGGGCCATTCTTTGCGCCTTGCCAACCAAGGCGGTTCTCGGCACCAAATTTCGCTGCCAATCAGTGACTTTGTCGACGTGCCTGGGGAAACTAGGTCAATGATTCCATTCAAAACTAGAACAATGAATACATTGGGAAGAGTGAGTAACACCTTAGATTTCTGTGGCCCTGTTTTTGACAAACGCTAGCCACTTTGAAGGGACGCCTCGGATCCAACCAAGCGCCACCATTGAATAAGTCCGAAAACAGCATTTGAATGAAGGGATTGCCAGTGTGTCAGTTATGAACTTCGCTATTCGGGCACCCATTAAAGCTCCAATAAGCTCGAGCCGTGGAAGCGAAAGCTGTTTTATGGGAGTTACTCGGGCTTTCGCCATGACCACCTCAACAGGTGTTTCATTGTGGTTGTGCCGCAGGTAAGCAGCATCACCGTAGGCGGCCTTGCTTGCGTCCGTAGAGACGTGGAGCTCATAATCCAAGTCGCTAATTGACAAACAAAACGTGGGTACTGAAAGAGTTTTGACATCACAGACTTCTCTTCACCACATATCCCACTCTTGAGCAAGTTGAGTTGGAATTTCACAATCCCATTCGATCTGCATCTCCCAAATACGCTGAAAGAGGATGTTGGCGCGTATCTAAATGGAGCTGCAAGAGCGAGAGGGTCGAAGAGGCGAGCGGAATTCTGCAAGATGACCCGTTTCGTAGACTTAGCTCCTTGCAGACGTTCAAGAACAGGGTCGACGTTGAAGCTTAGCCTGTCTTATGTGGTGTTCCACAGTAGTCCGAATTATCGTCGTGTGGTCTGGCTGTTCTATGCGATTTTCAATGTCATTGCAGTTAGTTGCCCACTTCTTAAACTTTACTCCAGCCTTGGTGAATATTTCTCTGGCATGGTCGTATAATTCGCAGGCGTCCGATGTGGTAGCAACACTGGTGACCATATTGTCCACATAAAAGCAACTCGGGAACTTCTCTGCTGTTCGGCGATACTTTCCGGATACGCACTGGATGTGGTACTGCAATGTCGCACTCAGTAAAAAAGGGCTTGCCGTAGCGCCAAAGGGCACGCGAGTCATGCTGTAATCGCAAGCGCGAATCATGTCCTGTACTCCTGTTGGTGTTCCCTCAAACCAAAGGAATCTCAGGGCATTGCAGTCACACGGCTTAACCCATATATGCCTAAACTCAGAACAAATGACAAAACATACTGCTACATGCATTTTGCCAGCCCCTTGAACCATGCTCGTGTGCGTGCGTAGGCAAGCAAGAGCGTCGTCATCGGGGCAAAGGGTAAACGTCCTTCTTCGTAATACGATTCAAATGGCGGTAGTCAACGCGGAAGCGCCACGTGTCGTCTTTCTTTTTAACCAGCACGACGGGTGACGCCCAAGGGCTCGATGAGGGTTCAGTAATGCCTCTGGCCAGCATCTTGTTCACTTCTTGTTGAATGACCTTACGCTCTGCGGCAGACACCCGATATGGTCGGCTGTGAATGGCAAGAGAATCACCGGTGTTTATGCGGTGCTTTACAGGAGAAATCTGGCCTAGTAGTTGATCATCGACGTCGAAGATGTCGCGGTAAGAAGCCAAAAGGCGGCTTAGAGCGGCTGATTGCTCTGGTTCGAGGTCGGAGGGATCATGTGACGGGGGGATGATGCATGTCGAGGCATGTGGCACGGCCGCTACATAAAAAAAAAACAGGTGCGGCCTGCTGCGTCGCGTCGCCGTCAACGGGCCAGCGCGGGTCGGCTGAGCGGCAGCTGTTTTGGGTGAGGGCGCCACTAGCACGGTCCTCAAGGCAGACGCCGGTTCGTGTTACGATTTGCTCGCCTCAGAATTTATGCGTGTCCGTGTGCTTTTTCGTGTGATTTCTAGTGCCTTTCTTGTATGTGACCATGCGTGTGAGCAGCTTGCCTCATGTTTCATGCGCCTGAGCACGGTTTTCTGGTGCGCGCGTGTGTGGCAGACGGTTTTTTCTAGCGGTGTGATGACGCGAAGCTGTTGTGTGCCGCTGTGCAACTCGAACGCGTGAAAAGACGCTACTGTGAAGTACCACGTATTCCCGTGCGATCTACAGTGTCCGGAAGCGTAATATTCGTAACAGAGCACTTCTTTCTGTCACAAACGAGCGCTAAAACAGGCGCGCGCAGCCGCATCCAGACGACAGCATCAAGCCACTGCGCCGACAGTTACCCCCAACGGATGTGCGCAACGAAAAAAAAAAGACAAGCATCAAAAGGCGCCCAGGGCGGGCACCTACCCTCTTCACCGAAGACGCCGTCGCGGTCGCGACAACCTTAAGGCTGGTTCACACCGGCGACTAGCACCGGTCGCGCGACCGTTTGCGAATGGCGGTCAAAAAGCGACTCAAAGCGACCGATGGTCACACCTGCGTGCGACCTATATGCGTCGCCACATAGAATTCACGTCTGCTCGTATACAGCTCGCATTGCCGTTGCCCCGTAAAATAGGCTGACGTCCTGATCCTGCCTATCTGATTGGTTCAGAGGTTTGCGACTGCAGTCGCGCGACTGAAAAATCGAAGAGCGAGCGACTGAGCCAAAGCAGTCGCTTTTCGACCAAAACGGCCATTGCGACCGTTTGCGACCAGTTGCTTTGCGACCAACTTAGTCGCGCGACCGTTGCTAGTCGTTGGTGTGAATGAGCCTTAACACCCGCGCAGATTGGGAGAATTCAAGAAATCAAAGTGGAACCGACCGATTCCGCAGACGAATCGGCGAGACGAATACCTTTCCCCTAGCTGTCGCTGCGCTACGTGCTACGAGCGGAACAAGCACTTGGAATGGTCGCGAAACCGGGAAGGATCCAAACGAGAGACGAAGGAGGGTAGGACGGTATGGTGAAGTCGGCGAAGAAGTTATGTTGTTCGTGTGAATCGTGCGGTCAGTAGATCTTGGATTATCGAGTGATGATGCCGTGGGAGCACTGTTTTGAAGAGTGTCGCCGAACGACGGTGATCAGAGCTGTAGGTCGTTTGAGTGTTTCCTGGAAGAGAAATATTCGAGAAACGTTCGAAGAATTGTGGGCGGCCCACGTTTGGTGAATATTCAAGGCCTTTAAGTGTTCTTGGATAGTTTCTAATGGATTAGAGTGCATTTATAGCACGGTAAGTTCGTTACCGTTGTTTTAAACACCATCTAAGTGATGTTGTGAGTTGTAATTGATACCTGCCTAGTGTGCAAGTTTGTGTGATGCTTGTACTGCCTTAACTGAGAATACATTTTGTTCCTGTTATCAATTCTTGGCTCTAACTCGGTCTTCGGACCACAACCGGCGTTCGTTGGCGCACTAAAAGACCTACATTTAATTTATGTGTGCTTTCATGGTGCGCTTCGGTGGACCAATAAGTCAGCCCTTGGAATCTGCCCGGCGAATGCCTCCCGATTAACGGGATCAGTGATTCAGTGACACTTTTCATTTCAGGTGAGTCAAACGGGCAGCATTCGTGAAAAGTATTGAGGCCCACCCTACAAAACATTTGTACGCCTAGGGCAAACTGTTCAGATATGTGAGGTAATCGGCACTTCTAATAACGACTTCAATATTCAACCTGTAATATGCGAATATAAAACGCGTTATCTACGGCCTGATTCGAGTAAGTGTCGCGCGTACGAACGCGACTGTCGAGGTGCTTCTCCGTGAACAGCTGACCGGTGTTGTGGCGCTAGAGCGGGCGCAAGGAGAACTAGGCCTCAGACGCCGTTTCAGTGCCACGCAGCAGGCCGCACCTGTTCTTTTTATGTAGCGGCCGTGCATGTGGTATCCGGCGGGTGACAAGGAACATCTGAGCAAACGTCGGCAGCAGAATTGGTGAAGCGACCATCTGAGAAGGATCAGAGCGTGGAGACTGAGATGCCTTGGGGTACATGCATGATCCCTCGAACCATGCGCGTGTGCGCCGGATGAAGAGAAGGAAGATCTCTCACCGCTCGGGCTCTGAGCTGAAACAGTCAGCGCTGCAACCGCTACTGTAAATATATCGTGTCACTAGCTTGCGGACTACAGTCTACCGAGTCGTCATTGACGTAACAATATATTTGTTTTCAGAAAAAGTGTTCTTGTACCCTCAAAAGAAAGCACAAGTTCTTTATTTACTACCAGGTAAACGCAACACTTTTTTTCAAGCCGTCCTATACATATAGGACACTGGCCATTAGGGTTGCTATGTGCGGGTGTGGTAGGCCTTGAAACATTTCACGTGCACCCCGACATTGCACTTCTTACTCTCCATGACGTCTTTCACACAACGCACGCGTTTCCCCAGAGAAACCGGTCGGCACGTGGCAGCATGAAAAGCAAGCAATGTCTAGGCTTGCACACGTTGAGAATAAGGCCTGCTTGATGTGCTGTAGGTGGCGCTAGTCATGAGCTAAAGTAATAGCGATGTTAGAGTGCATCAAAAAAGCGTCATATATGTAGGACACAGGGCATATATGGGTTAATACCAATCTGCAAGAAAGCTTTCTGGACGTCAGCCGCGACTCCGAAGTGATGCTGGCAAAAGCGCAGCAACATCTTCAACATATTGTCACGATTAATAGCCGGCAGGACGAGAGAGGACAAAGAAGCAAGCAGCACTATATCAATATGCCTGCAGGAGCCTTTGCCGTCGGGCCGTCTAGAAGAGACCGGATGTAGTGAAACCGATCGACGGTGTTAAGACGCGGGTTCTCGTGCACGGGGTGGCGAAAGAGGTCGCAAAATGGAAGCCATTTTGTGGGGAACCGTCGAACCTCGTTAGGTCCAGCTTAGGAAGCCTTGCTCCTGTGAGGACGGAAGGTTCTCTCGGGGCTGCTTGACTCGACAGAAAAGGGTCGGTTGGCGACTCACTATTGGGCCTTGACATCACAGAAGATCGGAAAGTTAGCTCCTGTATGTGATGTCGGAATAGGCCAACACTCCCCGCAGCTCGGTCCTCGTACTCTAGCACAAAGTCGATGTCCGTAAGCACCTCGTCATCAGTCATCCCTGCGTGCAGTGCTTCGTTTGCCTTGACGAGCTCGTCGGCGCTTTCCTCCAGGCGCTGAAGAATGCTGCGAAGCCCCGCCAGACCGAACTCATTGGAAGGTAGAATGTCACCGACTTCTTTGATGAGCTTAGTGCTGTGTCGCCGCCGAGCTGCTCTCGTGTTTCGCAGGCGTTCCATGGTCCTCCACAAAAGCCAGGTCGGGTTTCGGCACCATTGTAAAATCCTAAGACTTCGTTCTCATATTGTTACAAGCCGTGGTGACAAACAAGCAGGAATGCTCCATCGAGTCGATGAAGACGACGATCGCAAGAGCGCTCGCGTTGTTGTTGTTGGTGTTCCGCCATCTTGGCTGAAGGACTCCCGGTGTATATCTTGTAAATACATTTCATTCTTTCTTTCTTAATTGCGGGTATTCTCACGCCCGTGACATTTTGGTGGAGGTGCTGGGTACCAACACGGTATAACGGAGCTCCGAAGCGGCCGACACTTGGTTGAACCCACGATGGCAGAACAGGGTTCGGCCCCTGCAGCGGCAACCGCCACGACGACAGTTGTCCTTCCACAGCTGAAAGACCCAGGCACGTTTTGCGGGACTGACAATGTCGACATTGAAGAATGGTTGCCGATGTACGAACGCACCAGTAAGAATTATCGCTGGGACGACACTCTTATGTTGGCGAACATCCTATTCTACCTGAAAGGGACAGCCAAAGTGTGGTTCGAGAACCACGAAGCAGAAATTGGCAGCTGGGATGCGTGCAAAGAAAAGATGCGTGCCCTGTTTGGCAAATCGACTGGTAGAAAGATAGCGGCCAAAAAGGAGCTGGCGTCTCGTGCTCAGACATCGAATGAATCCTACCTGTCTTATATACAAGACGTGCTCGCCCTTTGCCGCAAAGCGGACGACAGCATGGAGGAGTCTGAAAAAGTGGCTCATATCTTGAAAGGTATAGCAGATGACGCGTTCAACCTCCTGATCTGCAAGGACTGTGACACAGTAGATGCCATCATCCGTGAGTGCCAGCGTTTCGAGACCGCCAAAAGCCGACGTATTGCCCATCAATTTACTCGACTTCCAAATACAGCAGCAACATGGTCGTGCGAAGACGCCCCCCTACCACAGGCACCACTGACTGCGGAGCACGTGACGAAGATAGTCCGACGTGAACTCGAAGCTATCTCTCCTGCCTCCACGTGCTCTCGTTCCTGTGATTCCGGCTCGCAAATGGTACCACTAGTGCACGCCATCGTTCGTCAAGAGCTTTCGAATGTTGGCCTGGACTCAGTGTGCACGGCCGCTCCCTCCCGATCGAATGACCGTCGTCCACCACTTTCGTACGCCCAAGGCCAGAGGTCGGTGCTTCCTCGCAATCCCGCCGAGTGGAGGACTGCTGACGACCGGCCCATTTGCTTCAACTGCCGTCGTATTGGCCACGTGGCCCGCTATTGCAACAGCCGGTGGTATTGGCGTCAGGCGTCCTATGGGTCCAACCGTCGCCCACAGACAAATGATGGTCAATTCCAACCCCACCGTGAGTCACCTCAGTCCACCAGTGATGACGTTTCCTCCATGCCGTATCGTCGGTCACCATCACCGTATGGTCACCAGTCCCGCTCGCCGCAATCTCGTCGCCCGTCGTCTCGCTCACCCCAATTCCGCCGTCCTGCATCGCCGACTTCCCACCTGTCTCGGGAAAACTAGACGATGCAGCTCCCGGAGGTGACGCTGCATCGACGATTCGCCCGCTAAATCCTCTGACCACACTGCAGACTCGACGCAACCTTATAGACGTTAAAGTGGACGACGCACATGTTGTTGCTCTTGTGGACACAGGCGCCCACATATCAGTGATGAATTCAGAGCTTCGTCGCCGCCTAAAGAAGGTTTTAACGCCGCCCACGGTGCCGCTCATCAAGGTCGCCGACGGTGGAACATTTCCCGTGCTTGGGATGTGCTCGGCACGTATTAGTGTTGCTGATCGCTCCACAGCTGTACTATTTGCCGTGCTCGAAAAGTGCTGCCATGACCTCATCCTCGGCATGGACTTTCTGTCCGCCCACTCTGCCCTTATTGACTGTGGAACCGGCTTACTTCAGCTCGACCTGCCATGTTACTACGACGCTCCAGCAACACCTCAACCACGTTTGTGTTCTTGCCGTTCCTCACATGGTTTTCACGGTCACGAATAATCGAGCATCTCTACCGATACTGAACTTCAGCTGGTGTGCGCAAGTTATCCCAGATGGCATGTCTCTAGCCAACGTCTCTTCTCTTGCTGACCATTCTGTTTCTGCGTTCATTGCAGACGCTTCTTTTCCCCCCGCTTCATTCTGTTCCTCAATAAGCCCAGCTGATGGCGACATTGACAAGATGATCGCGCCTGACCTCGTTCCAGCACAGAGAGCCGATATCCAGCGTATCTTGGAATCCTTCCGGGACATCTTCGACTTTGACGACCGCCCTTTAGGTCAGACGTCGGTCGTCACTCACAAAATCAATACGGGAGACGCCAGCCCAATCCGACGACGTCCTTATCGCGTGTCCCATGCTGAGCGACAGGTAATACAGCGTGAAGTTGATAAAATGCTCACGAAGGACGTCATTGAACCATCCTGTAGTCCATGGGCATCACCAGTCGTGCTCGTAAAAAAGAAGGACGGCAGCTGGCGCTTCTGCGTAGACTACCGGCACTTAAACAAGGTCACGCGTAAGGACGTCTACCCGTTGCCAAGGATTGACGATGCTCTCGACTGCCTACATGGGTCTGCCTACTTCTCCTCTATCGACTTGAGGTCGGGATACTGGCAGATTTCTGTCGATGACCAAGACCGTGAAAAAACAGCATTTGTGACACCGGACGGACTTTTCCAGTTTAAAGTAATGCCCTTTGGTTTATGCAATGCCCCGGCTACGTTTGAAAGGATGATGGACTCCCTGCTACGTGGGTACAAATGGTCCACGTGCCTTTGTTACCTCGATGATGTCATCGTATTCTCACCGACGTTCGAAAGCCACCTTAGCCGCCTGTCGGCAGTTCTTGAAGTTTTCAGGAGCGCAGGTCTCCAGCTGAACTCTTCCAAATGCCGTTTTGGCCGCCGAGAAATCACGGTGCTCGGCCACCTCGTCAGTGCTCAAGGCGTCCAACCTGATCCTGACAAAATTCGGGTCGTCAAAGACTTCCCCATACCACGTTCCACGAAAGATGTACGCAGCTTTGTCGGCCTATGTTCTTATTTTCGACGTTTTGTCAAGAACTTCGCCCACATTGCTCGGCCTTTGACACAACTCCTGAGGAAGGATATGCCGTTTTCTTGGGGTCCCCAACAAGCTGATGCGTTTCGCAAACTTACTACGTTGCTTACCTCCCCGCCCATCTTAGCCCATTTTGACCCGTCAGCACCCACTGAAGTTCGCACCGACGCCAGCGGACATGGCATTGGCGCAGTTCTCGCTCAGTGGCAGCAAGGGAAAAATCGCGTCATCGCCTACGCCAGTCGCCTCCTTTCCTCATCCGAGTGCAAGTTTTCGATCACTGAGCGCGAGTGCCTCGCACTTGTTTGGGCTGTCGGCAAATTCCGACCATACTTGTTTGGCCGCCCCTTTTCCGTGATCACAGATCACCACGCTTTGTGCTGGTTGTCGTCCCTCAAAGATCCTACTGGACGACTTGGGCGTTGGGCTTTGAAGCTTCAAGAATATAGCTTTGACGTCACCTACAAGTCTGGCCGACTGCACCAGGATGCTGACTGTCTATCTCGTAATCCTGTAGATCCCCCTGACCTGTCGGCGCATGATTCAGACGCCTGCGTTTTTGCCATCTCTGACCTCACCGACATACGCAGTGAACAGCTCCGTGATGCCAATCTGCGGTCCATCATCCAAGGTCTACGTTCTCACGACTCCGACCCGTCCCTCGACTTGTTCGTGCTCCGTGATGGCATTCTCTACCGGCGTAATATGAGCTCCGAAGGCCCAGAGCTTCTACTAGTTCTTCCCGCAACGCTCCGCTCTACTGTTCTTGAACAGCTTCACGACGCCCCAACCGCCGGACACCTCGGCACAGCCCGCACGTATGATCGCGTACGGCGTCGATTCTTCTGGCCAGGCCTTTACCGTTCTGTGCGCCGATACGTTACATCTTGCGAGTCCTGCCAACGCCATAAGCGTCCTTCGCTGTCGCCGCCCGGCACACTTCAACCAATAGACATTCCTGCCGACCCGTTCTACCGCGTCGGCCTCGATCTCGTCGGACCATTTCCAACGTCGCTGAGTGGGAATAAGTGGATTGCTGTCGCTACTGACTATGCGACACGATATGCTATCACGCGAGCACTACCCACAAGCTGTGCAACTGATGTCGCGGACTTTCTGCTGCACGACGTCATTCTCCACCATGGAGCTCCACGTCAACTGCTGACCGACCGTGGTCGCTCATTTCTCTCAAAGGTCGTCGACGACATTCTTCGCTCGTGTTCTACGCGTCATAAGCTCACCACTGCATACCACCCGCAAACTAATGGACTCACTGAGCGCCTCAATCGCACGCTGACCACAATGCTATCTATGTATGTTTCTGCGGACCACCGAGATTGGGATAACACTCTGCCTTACGTGACGTTCGCCTACAACTCGTCACGCCACGATACTGCTGGCTTTTCCCCCTTCTATCTCTTGTATGGCCGTCATCCCACTTTACCGTTTGAAACTCTCCTACCACCAGATACCTACACTCCTACAGAGTACGCCCGCGATGCAACTGTTCGAGCTCAAACAGCTCGCCAGATCGCACGGGATCGTCTTTCTGCCTCGCAGCTGTCTCAAAAGTCTCGCTACGACAGCCATCACCGGGCCGTGTCCTACTCCCCAGGATCGTTGGTCCTGCTCTGGACACCTTGCCGCCACGTTGGTCTGTCATCGAAGCTCCTCTCCCGCTATTCCGGGCCGTATAAGGTCTTGCGCCAGCTTACTGACGTCACGTATGAGATCGCCCCGTTGGACAGTGCATCGTCATCGTCTGTCCCCTCTACAGACATTGTGCACGTATCCCGTCTGAAGCCGTACTTCTCCGCCCACGATCGTACTCTTCCCTAAGCGCCGAGACGGCGCTCCCAGCGGCGGGGGCTATATGTTACAAGCCGTGGTGACAAACAAGCAGGAATGCTCCATCGAGTCGATGAAGACGACGATCGCAAGAGCGCTCGCGTTGTTGTTGTTGGTGTTCCGCCATCTTGGCTGAAGGACTCCCGGTGTATATCTTGTAAATACATTTCATTCTTTCTTTCTTAATTGCGGGTATTCTCACGCCCGTGACAATATGAACCGGGCTTTGAGGACAATACGCCTGAAGAGATAGAGCAGCGCGTCGCCACGCTGCCGTTTATTCCAACGAAGAAACCAGAAACCCGTGCCACGCGCCGTTTCTTGTCTCTGCCTTCCAGCGCACGCTATGTTTTCTGTTATTAACATGCTGCTCGACTACCTTCGGGATCCATCTGTTCTCCCTTGGACGACAGCGATACGCCGCCAAGCAGTCCACTTTTGCTTGCGAGAAAACATCAGACAACACCCTGTACCGTCGCAACTACACGCCAGATGGTCGGAAGTGGCTCCTTGTTGTCCCTAGCCATATGCACTCTGCAGACCCGTAGCCAGGGGGTGCCCCCCTCCCCAGGTATTTTGATGAAGAAAGTGTTTTACCGAAAATAAATAATGAAAATAGGTGTTTTTATCGAATAGTACTGGCCTTTTCAATGTGCCCCCCCCCCCCCGGAAAACATTCCTGGGTACGGGCCTGGCGCTCTGACATCTGCGCGAATTTCCATGCAGATCTACAAAGTGCTCATGCCGACATCCTGAAAACTTACGCAATGCTGCTTCAGCGATATTACTGGCGCCGAATGTAGCGCTCTTTTGCAGAAATACGTCAAGTCTTTCACTACATGTGAACAAGGCAAGGCGCCGCGCCACGGTGGTCTAGTGGTTATGGCGCTCGACTGCTCGCCCGACGGTCACGGGATCGAATCCCGGCTTCGGCGGCCGCATTTTAGATGGAGAGAAAAATGTTTGAGGCCCGTGTACCTAGATTTCGGTGCTCGATAAAGAACAACAGGTGGTCGAAATTTCCGGAGCCCTCCTATAGGGCGGCCCTCATAGTCATATCGTGGTTTTGGGACGTTAAACCCCAGAATGAAGAAGAACAAGGCAAGGCACCTTCTCGACACCTTACTGGAAATTTGCAGCCGCTTCCCTGCCCGGCTCGCTCGGTCGGCCGCGTTGGTGTCAACCTCTACGGCCCCCTCCCGTGTACTTGTTGTGGAAACCGGTGGATTATTGTCGGCGTCGATCACCTGGCACGCTACGCTGAGACTGCAGCTATCCCGGCAGCAACCGCCCGCGAAGTTGATTTTTATGCTTCGCAACTTTGTTTTTTGCCACGGTGCTCCGCGAGAACATTGATAGGGGGCGTGTGTTCCTTTCGGATGTCATTTAAGCACCCCTCGCTGCATGCAACATAATTCACAGGAAATCGATCACCTACCATCTACATCAAATGGTCTCACTGAGCGGCTCAATCGCGCACACGGCGACATGTTGCGGATGTACACTACCGCGGACGACACGAACTCGGACACCGTACTCCATTTTGTTACCTTCGCAGACAACACTGCGACGCAAGCGACTACCGGCTTTCCCCCTTCTTTCTTTTGTACTGCCACGCGCAATCCCATGTCTTGCACCATCCGGTATGCGCCTGCAGAAGACGAGGTCGACCTGTACTGAGTTGCGCGAGAGTCTCTGCTGTTTGCTGGCCTTGACTGTTTGACCGTGAAGTAATTCTTCATCAATGCACGACTGCATCGCATGGATAAACCTCATCAATGAACCTCGTCGCACAGCGATCATATATTGGCTAATTGCTCTCTAGTGGCACATACAGTAAGACGACCTTTCTATGTGTTTGCAATTTGATGTGATTACGCCAGCTGCATTTTATTCCTGAAGAGCTTTTCCTAAACGATACTGCGGCGAAGCAGCTCTACAGGGGTAAAGAAATCGCCTTCCACTAAATTAATGAAAAAGTGCATCTGAATCACGGTAAAACTGAGGAAATTCTAGAGGTGTTATTAACACTACAACCCTGACGTGTAGAAAATTAGTAATAGTAATAAAGAATTGTAATGATATCGAACACTTAATTTGAAACTTATGTGGCAAGCTTTCAGCGTAGAGGCACATGTATACTATATATGGTATAGTGTCACCCGCATATATCGAACTCGCAAAAAAACGGGGTTCGTATGATATGTCCAAATTCGATATAAAACTATAAATAAAATTACTGCACGCTAAAATTACTGCATGCTGATGCGAATTTCGTCGCGCAAGTGGGCTTCACGGCATTGATTCACGGTAACGTAAGAAGCACGCGTTCGGGGCAATACGCGGGATTTTTTTTCTGTGCTTTGTAGACGGTCATGTGGGGTAATGTACAGTGGTGGGTTATAGATGTGGATTTTGAATCTTCAAGATCTCTACGCCACGTGGTGTAAACAATGGGAGACTAAAACGATATGCAAAAGTGCTAGTTAAGTGGTTGTTACTTTACTCCTCTACCACGCTGTAATACATATGTTAACGAGATTCCTTGCCTGACATAACGCCTGTATGGGGTCTTTTTGCTACGAAGTTCTAAGTACTGATGTAGTTCTGTGCTACAATACTCGACTCCTAAGCAGAGGGCACAGTTTCAAATCCCGCTCTATCCTGGATATTTGTTTTTCCCATTTCGTGCGATAGCGGTTACGGACACCGGCGGCGGCGGACAATTACGCCACCGAAATTGACTGTTTTTGTGATCTCATAAGGGTGTGTCCAGATAAGATCGAACACGAGGTCCCGGTCGCCATTCCCGAATTTGATTAAATTTACTGTAGGTCTAGGCATTACACCCAGAACAATGGTTCCGCAGTTAGTTTTGCGAAAAAAAAAATTTTCTTCGCCTGAAAAAAAACTACAAATTTTGGCCGCAAAAAAAGCTTTTCCGCCCATTTCGCGATTTCTGAATTTTGAGCGCACCTAGGGAAAAAACTGTGCACTTCTTGATCACAATATTTATTCCCCTTACAGAACAAGTGAAATACAATCTTATGAGTCTATTATTTTCCTTGCTTGTCGAAGCACTTTTGACGAAAAAAAGTCACAAACTTGGCAAATGGCACAAAATACGGTATTTCAGGAATTTATCGCTGCAAGCAAGTTAAAGTGAGGATAATAAAAATCGGTACATATTAACGTTGATGCTTTCGCTCTCTTTTAAAATAATTTGCGTGGTTTTATCGCGCTCTGTTTTACTCGATAAGTGGGCTGAAATGTAAGTGATTTACCAAAAACACCGAACTTTGAAAATTATTTTCTTAAAAAGGCCATTTTTGATTTTTTTTAAATCCCTCTGATTGAAGTGAAGGACGTCGTCTACCATTCTGCAGAAAAACACATTGCATTATTTTGGTTGCTAACAAGTTATAGTGCGTAAAATGTGACCATGCCAGCCTAGCGGCCGCGTCGTTCGTTAAGTGCTGAAACTCGGATATTGGTTGTTAAAAATACTTGTACGTGACATAATCAGAAATCATCAGCTCCACACCAACAAATGCGAAGCCAGGTTTCATGGTTCAGCAAGCATTGTCTTCCGATCAGCTGCTTGACAAACCCGCAGCAGCGGCCGCTCGATGCTGCGGGCGCTGACATTACATGAGTGCCGCTTCGAGTGCGGATGAGCTCCGCTTGCGCGCCAAACTACGCTCAGAGTACAAACGAGAGAATGAATGCATCACTGTGAATGTTAAAGGCCGTTACGTGCCAACAAATGTCATAATATGCAACGAAAACTCTGCCGGCGATTTCTCAGTGAGCGCCTCCAGTAGTGCGCTCATGTGTTGCTTTCTCTCTTCTGATGGCCTAAAGATAATTAGGTTCATTCTATGAGCAACATATGACACAAAAGAAAGCCATTGACATCTAAAGAAAGCTGTCATACGTGCTTCCGATGGTCGAACAACTCAAACTGCAGTTGTTCATTTCGCGCCGGAACATTTGTGTCAGCCGGCTGTGAAAAGTCTGTCCGAGTCATTTGCTTCATTAAAGAACCGCTTTTACAATACTCTATTGTTGTGCGTCCGCAGATAGAATATTCAACGCAAGTCGAGCGTTTATCACGATATTTTGCGGCTTGGGGCATAACAGCAGGGAAGAAAATACACGCGTGCTGTATTGAAGGCGCTCACTGGGAAATTGCCGGCAGAGTTTTCGTTGGATATTATGACATTTGTTGACACTTAACGGCCTTTAACTTTCACAGTGGTGCATACCTTCTCTCGTTTGTCCTCTGAGCGTAGTTTGGCGCGCAAGTGGAGCTCATCCGCAGTCGAAACGGCACTCATGTAATGTGAGTGCCCGCAGCATCGAGCGGCCGCTGCTGTGGGTTTGTCAAGCGGCTGATCGCAAGACAAAGCTTGCTGAACCATGACACCTGGCTGCGCATTTGTTGGTGTGGAGCTTCTGATTTCTGATTATGTGACGTACAAGTATTTTTAGCATTTTATATCTGAGTTTCAGCACACAACGAACGACGCGGCCGCTAGGCTGGCATGGTCACATTTGACGCACTATAACTTGTTATCAACCAAAATAATGCAATGTTTTTTTTCCGCAGAATGGTACATGACGTCCTTGACTTCAATCAGAGGGATTTAAAAAAAATCAAAAATATCCTTTGTGAGAAAATATTTTGAAAGTTCGGTGTTTTTGGTAAATCACTTATATTTCAGCCCACTTAACGAGTAAAACGGAGCGCGATAAAACCACGCAAATTATTTTAAAAGAGAGCGAAAGTATCAAATTTAATATGTACCGATTTTTATTATCCTCACTATAACTTGCTTGCAGGAATAAATTCCCGAAGTACAGGTATTTTGTGCGATTTGCCAAGTTTGTGATTTTTTCGTCAAAAGTGTTTCGACAAGCAAGGAAAATAATAGACTCATAAGATTGTGTTTCACTTGTTCTGTAAGTGGAATAAATATTGTGATGAAGAAGTGCACCATTTTTTTCCTTTTTTTTTTGTTTGTATATTTGTTTTCAGGTGAACAAAATTTTTTTTCGCGAAACTAACTGCGAAACAATTGTTCTGGGTGTAATGCCTAGACCTACAGTAAATTTCATCAAATTCGGGAATGGTGACCGGGACCTCGTGTTCGATCTTATCTGGACACACCCATAAGAGCCTTTTCTGTAATACTGATAAATATGCGCGTAGCTGTGTCTGCTGGAGATTTAAACGAAGTCACATAAGACATGCTGCTTTTTTGGCGCTAAAAAAAATATGCGACCATTTTACAACGTGGCATATATTGAAGCATATAGGCCACATGACTTTGACTGCAGGGCTGCCACAAGAAGCGTATACGGTAGCAACAAAGAGCACACTTCAGTACTGAACATTAATGTAAATATAATTTACAGAAATGTTTGTCGAATAGCCTTTTTTCGTAATTTCATGACATGGCGAGTCTTGTGACAGAAATTCGAGTGGGACGCACAAGAGAGCGAAATAATTATGTGGGCGTCGCATGTGGCCACCTGCCAAAAACCGGTTATTATGTCGTCATTTCTGGCTCAATACACATCGCGAATGGTATTTCCAAGGATTTCCACATCAAGGCAAGTCGGTGCAGCATATTGTAAATTAGGAGAGGTTTGATGGCGTGATTAAAGAAAGACGTGACAGGATATATGCTCTCTTACAAGTCGTTGTGACAGAGCGTCGGCCCTGTCACGACTTTAAATATCCCTGCCATCAAAACTCTCATGCGCTTACTGTGTGTTTCCTAGGGGATTTCACGCTTTAAAATAAAAAGTGCGGCTTTATTTATGCATACGCACTAACCTAAAGGAGATCTGCATAAAATTCCACGTTATAGAGACAGTAATAATATAGATACCGGTGCACTTCTCAAGTTTCATTTCGTTATGCGGAACAAAAACAACTTCAGCAAAGTGTTGTGTGCTAGAAGCCCTCTTTTATTTCTTGAATCAAGTGAAGCAATCTCACAAGGGGTAGTAAAACAGTTTTACAACAATTGTGGCCGTTTTTAGCTTGCATAAAAGCATTTCGAAATGTGATTCGAGCACTTTTCCTTCAGAAGAAAAGTTCAGGCGAGACAGGTTGATCATTATTAAAGCGCCCCTCACCAGGTCTGACCATTGACCTGATTAGCGTTATGCATACGCTGGGCGTTTCATGATCATGTCAGCCAAAATTTGCAACGCGACGCGCCACGGAAATAGGTCATATTTCAAGCTGAACGCCGCTTGCCCTTCGTCTCGCGGGCGCACGCCCGAAGAAGAAGAGAATGACGTGCAAGAAGGAAGGGCCCTACGTACTTGTCTGCGCTTTCACGTCGCACCTCCACGTAGCTGCTCGGTCTCCCTGGGACAACTGTGGGTGACTTCCATTTTCCCGTACGGTCGAAGCTACAAGCCCTGCGAGCCTTCCTCGAGTTTGCGGCTTGTGCGGACCTCGCCGCCTTCTTGACGAACGCTTTGACTTCGTGCTCCCGCCTTCGTTGACAAGACACTCTAGCCAGGCTACTCACTCCTTTTTTCTATCTTCTCGTCTTCTTTTTCTATCATCTTTACTTCCCCTTCCCCATCCCTAAGAGCGCTTAGCCGTGCCCCCACGGCGGACGCTGAAAATAGAGTCCCTTTTAATTTCTTCTTCTTTGATGAACCGCTATCTATGAAGTCGTATGTGCACTGACGTCGCCCACAGTAGCACGTGACGTGACACTGCGATAATAATTTTACGCCACATGTGTAGCTTGTGTAATTTGATGCCTGAGTGGAAGAATGAAATTTGAGAGAAGTAGTAAGACACCAACAGAATGTGTGCGTGTTTTTCTTTTTTTTTAATGCGAGTCACGGCGAGATGCGCGAATAATCTGCCTCCGTTTCGCATGTGTTCGTGTTCTCGCGGTTTGCCGTCGAGCGGACGCCAGCCCTGACAACGAAACTGTGAATTTTCTAGCTCATTAGGCTCATTTGTCCTGCTGCGTCGACGTAAATGTTCATGCGGCACTTGTCCTTGCTACCGGTAGTCTCGTGCGCGTACAAATGTCGCAGCTTTCATGTCCGTCCCGCAAACAGGCAGTACACCACATAGAATGCTGACACACGCCGCTCGCGTGCTCGGGCTGGATCGGCTACGTCACGCACACGTGGCCTTGCATGCGCATGACATGTTGATACGTATGGGTCATGTGATCCTCCTGCTCCGACGCCGAGGAGTGCAGGGAATGGATTTGGTTTGCGAAGCCTACACGGGGCGAATGGTAAGGGTTTCATGCTCGCCTCCTCGCATCATGACTTTGCGCCGCTGCAAATTATTGTTTTTCTCAGCTCGTAATAAACCGAGTTGAAAAACTCTTGCGGCAAAACTCTTGCGGCAGAACCCCAGATAATAATAATAATATCTGGGGTTTAACGTCCCAAAACCACGATATGATTATGAGAGACGCCGTAGTGGAGGGCTCCGGAAATTTTGACCACCTGGGGTTCTTTAACGTGCACCTAAATCTAAGTACACGGGCCTCAGACATTTTCGCCTCCATCGAAAATGCAGCCGCCGCGGCCGGGATTCGATCCCGCGACCTTCGGGTCAGCAGTCGAGCGCCATAACCACTAGACCACCGTGGCGGGGCAATGCTGTTCATTCGGCAGACAACAACTTCCAGCGTCTAAAATTTGCTATGTGGCCTGTTGAGGGGCACTTTAAGAAAAAAAGTCGTATAAGAAACGGCGAATTAAATTATCGTGGTTGCGTTAAAACATTTTTAGAGTCTGTACCAGATATAGTCACGTAGAGAACGCCTCGCGGCTTTCTCTTCTTTTTTTCATTTTTTGCTCGAGGTAGCCAAAGGCAGAGCTACAATCGCTTCATTAAGTGAAGCGCAAAGTCCGTAGGAAGCTTCGCTCCCTGGACAAATGTTGTTTAGTGACAATGCCCTATTCCTAACATCGTGATTGCCTGAGAAAATCTGTTATTTCATTCTTAGCATAACAATTTTTCTTATGTCACTCGCCACTTCATTGTCATGACACACTACGGTTCTATTTGATTGGTACGTATAACAGAAAACCTCTGGAGAAATGAAACCCCGTTTAATGAAGGCGAAGGTGATATATAGATACTGGTGGTGTTCGGACAATGTCTTCCACGTGAAAGAGGCCAAATCGTTTTTTTCATAACATTCTCCATGATATACCATACCAACACAAAGCCGTTAATTTTGCGGTGTGCGGTGAATCTGTGCAGTGAAGCCATACATAAGGATGTTTTGGTACCATGGTCAGTGTTAAGGTTTCCTATCTCATTTTTTTTCTGTACTCCTATTAGCGTAATTTGACAAAAACACCTATGGCTAAAAACATTTATTCCTCTTCCCAATTATATTCGTTGTATAGCTGTCTTTTGAAAAAAATTTGAGGGACAAAATATAACCCTGTAACTTGATGGAATAATGGGGATTTCACTCGCCCGACGAAAAAAGTGTTAACTAATACGCCTTTTCAGCTAGGGTATTCATGTTTTACTCTAGTATGTATAGCAGTTGAAAAAATATTATTTATCGTTGAAATTGTTTTTCGTTTTTTTTCTCATGTTGAGAGCACGACATTACAAATGTTGTATGTAATATTCAATAAATGTTGCTTTTCACAAACATTCTTGCATATAATATCCTAATATATGTTTTCTAAAGAAATACCATTGCAAAGTACAACCACATATCTTTATATTGGTATATAATGTTACGCTGTGTCAATAATATATTTAAAAAATGTTTACTAAACCAGCAAATTGTGGCCAATTTTGTCACGGTAAGGAAAGAGTACACATACATTTCCTGCCGTGTCAGCATCGTAAATATTTCATGTCGGTTTCCTATTAAAACTTTACTTCGACGATTGACTCATTTATTAAATTAAACACATACTTAAATACTGTTCGCTATGAGTGCTCACGTTTCTTTCTTCTGCTTGCTGAGTTGGGAATCAGCAGCTCGGGAACCATCATGGAGGTCAACAGTAAAGGCCAGTTTGGTTTTAAGACTAGTTTAACAGTCGTCTTTTGCTTACATTTTGTATTAAAGCACCATTCGAAGATACGTTTACTGAAAAGATGACAAACTAGATCTCATTCGATTACCACTACACAGGTTATTGTACCAATTCTAAAGTCCTCTCCCAAGGCCCTCAATCACGTGCGAAATAAGCACATAGCCAAGAAAATAGGAAGCGCTTATATAATGTACTGATATCAAGAGATAACTAACTCAGGCGAGTGAACACTTTTTCCTACAGCAAATACACATATTTTGTGCCGCAGCACGTTTCACGAAAGAAACATGGAAACCTCGTCAGCGCCCATCCGTTCCGGTTCACGTTAACCATTTGAGCTTATTATTAGCACTGTACAAAACTATTAAGATATCCGTGCACATAAAATAATAAATGTTCCATTTCGTTGCGTTGTAGTGGATCCGCGAAATGTGGCATTTAGGTAAAAACGTTTCATCAAATTTTTATTGGCTGTTTAGTTATTTGACAGTACTTGACCGGCACTTACCGGGTTCTTGACTGTGTAGTTGACGAACCAGTAAGGGCCGTCTGGTGGTGTTCTATTAACAAACGTTATCACGGCACACTCTACAACCATGATGCCTGGAATGCCGTCACTTTTCGCAAGTAATTCCACAGGCGTATCGTTAGTGAGGAGCTGAAAATAAAGGTGTTTTTTTAACTTTATTATCTACCGCTAATATTCACTCCAACACAACATTCGGTGAGATGCGTGAACGTAAGCGAAGATGAGCGCGCTGACTGTGTGCACTCTCGGTATGAAGCACCTGATGTGGAGTCTTCGTATCAACTGATATGTTCTTTCCTGATGGGCTTGTTGTCGACACTCGCGACCGCAACGAACAAGCTGTGATAATCTCGAGAATGTAGAAAACCGCCTTTGAGGTGGTGTTATTGGTAAACTGAAATAAAGTGGACAAGTACGTTTGATGACCCGCTCTCAAGCGGAAATTTTCACGGACCTAATCGGCTCTCTTGTGTCTATACGACGATCGCGTCAAGTTTGCTCGTTCGGGAACATGCACGTTTCCATTTTTATTTGGTGTATTGGTCGAGTCGATGACGAGCCAATGGATGCGCAGCATGAAGTCTCGTGAGCCGGTCCGAAGAATTTAAAAAAGAACCGAAGAAAAAAAAAAACGTCTAATTTTTTTTTGAGCCATCACGTCATGTGATTCCACGACAAATATTCACTTCTTAAATCAAGATATAAATTCTTGTGCTTCTTTTAGTTTGCAGAACAGAAGGAGCGCTTATACACGACAAGACCGCGCTGTCAATTTCCTGAGCTTTAATTCTTTAACAAGCCACCTTATCCCGGCATCTGTTAGCGGTCCTTCTAATTTGCTAACTAAAAATAACAAGATATTAGAATATTTATTTGACTGAAAGAACAGGAATGCTTAGCTGAAGTCGTTTTGAAGGATACAGCAGCACACGCTTCGTAGGCTTGGCTGTCGGCACTCAGTAAAGTGTCAGGAACGTGCCCTTGCTGCGTGATAACATTACAGGCGCACTGAAATCACCGAGGTTGTTAATGACTCATACTGGGTAGAGAATATGCAGGTGCCGCATGTATTGGTGATGTAAAACGGAGAAGCACTGTGCAAGGTTTTTCCGATGGAGTTTGTTGATGGAGTTCGTTTGGCGCGCAAAGGAAGGAGTCATATAAGAGGTCTGTGAAGTGTGAGCCATTGCATCTTGTTGCAGTGATGGCGTGGCTTCTCAAGGAGTGGCTGCGCGCGCACGTGTGGGTTGTTCTGTGGCATTTTCATTTGTTTTCTAGCGGTACCGCATAATTATCTTGTTGATTAGCTTGAAGTAATTAGGTGAAGTTCCAATGCGAAGCCCAACAAACTCTGCTCATTTCGCATGAATGGTATGATGACATGCACAGTCTTTAAATGATTAACTTAAATGACCGTTCAGCTCATTAAATGCACATAGAAAAATTTGAATTAGTGAAACTACAATATTGCAGCCAACACGTTCAGATGCCCCAGTTAATATTATAATACCTGCTTCGAGACATGAATCCCCAAAATGGGGCTAAAATATGCTGGGGAGTCAGGAGTCCGACATTTAGAGTTGGTTAAACTTTAGAGCTGCCACACTGTTTTGATATTGTTAAAAAGAACGCCAATGTCGCTTAACACTTTTACAATGCGCGTATTTCTGTTTACTGCTAACTTTATATTTTCGCGATGTATCGTGGTTACACTACAGCTCAGTTTCACTCCAGAGTAGAAGAAAGCAGATATATGGTTTATGCAAGAACGTTTCATAAACATTAGCCTGGATCACGGTTGTCCTGGAGGTTGACTCTTTCACTGTGAGGTATCTCTACATCCTGAAATGATTAATCTAAGCAAGCGCAATGCTCGTTGAAGATGGCTGTAAGAAGTTATTCTCTGAAACTGATAAATAATAAATAAATGCATGAGTAATTGAATAACTAAATCGAATAAATATTGTAATAAACACAGTGCATGGCAATCGCACCAGAACGTGGGATTTGCACACAGCTTAACATGCAAGACACCAAGAAACAGGAACAATAAAGAATGAACAGGACATGGTGGCCAGGGGTGTAGCCAGAATTTTTTTTTCTCGGGGGCTGGGGGAGTGGTTCTACCACTCTTTATGTGTGCTTCTGCGTCTGTTTCTATGTGTGTATGCGGGTTGTTGAACCCGCGAAAAGTCAACAGGCCAGATGTGGCAGTGTGGGAACGCTTGTTCGGGACAGGCGGATTAACTTCTCGTTTTCCGCGTGCGGAGAGATGGCGCACCGGACTGAGGACCATGGCGGGCTGCTCGCAAATTGCGCAAAACACATCCGGCATGTGGGTGTTTCCAAATCTGAAAAAACCGAGTTATCGCGCGCCAAGTCGCGAGAAGGACCGTTTCTTCGCTCATAACTTCGCTCATCGCTGTGGAGTCTATTTTCTTGCATATGGGGTTTGGCCTTCACAGTCCACGTGTTAGGTTAGCTGTGCAGTGCACGCACTTGTTCTTGTATTTGCCTTTGCTTTTTGAACTCGTTTCTTCAAAACTTCATAGTGACGAAGTGTTTTTGCGCTGCGGAAGAATGGGCAAGTGTTTTAGGCCATTTTGCAACTGTGGCTAAAAATCTTAGAAAGAAGAGAAGTATGCGCTTTTGCCGCCGCAAGCCAACGAAGAAAGGCTTCAAACATGAAGGCGTGCGATACCACGAAAAGACCGCGTGCTGCAATGGGCAGATGGTGTGTACGAAAGACATATCGCTCAGAATTTTGTTGCGTTCGTTTGTGCCATTGCCGTCGTATTTGTCATGTTTGCTATATGCGCACTGGTAAACTGAAAGAGCTGCAACAGTAGGCGCAGGCTCCGGCCGTTGTGCACACAGGGACGTTGCGTCCGCTTGAGCTTGTCGTAGAGCGAGCAGTCGTCAAGGCAGCCTACGTCGAAGTTGGTAGCGCCATCTCTCGGGCTGCTTGTAAAGAAGAGCCTAGTCGCGCAGCGGGTAGTCGTGGCCCACGCTCACTTAAAGAATTTCTTGCACCATGACTTGCAATTATCATCTGCTTGCTGATGCTCTTCTGGAAAATTGTTATACCCGCTAGGCATCGGCTACGCAATATAAACAATTGGACATTCAAATTTCTTAACTTACCATTTGCGTTTGGTTTGCTATTTTTTCGGGTGGCTCTTCTGTACTTGCACCAGAGCCGGCTGAATTAAAAAAAGAAATAGTATTTGTGTTTTAACACAAGATGAGTGATATCAATTTAGGTTCGACAATCAATAACCACTATACGATTATAAAGCCACCATATCGGGCGACTCCAGTTGAATGTCGTCCACCCGGAGTTCATTCATTTTTACACATATCTAATAAGAATAATAAATGCTGCCGTTTCACGTGCCGAAAGCACAATGTTACTTTGGGGCACGTCATAACACTGCGGAATAAATTTTCGGAATCAATGTTCGGTAACGTGCACATTGAGGTTTATGTTAGGGAACATCAAAGCGTTCACCTAGTACATTGGTATACTTCTGGTTTATGTCAAGTGAAATTCAGCCCGCAGCCTGTATTTGTCAGCGCTAGAACTAAGCCTCCTATAATGCCAAAACGCGTGCACCTAGATCAAAGTACTTGGGTGCTGTTTCATTTCCCGCCAATCGAAATTTGACCGCCGTGGCAGGAATCATACCCGAGTCCGCGAGCGTTCAAATTGAAGGTCCTGCGTAATCACGTATTAGGTGGAGCTCGTACAAACGTTTCATTCGGCATCCATATTATGTTTGTCTGTACAAAGAACTTAGCTGGAGCATCGCACAATTAGCAATACCAATTCGCGTAAAGCTGCAGCCGTTCCTACTCCATGTTTAAGAACCTGAACAACATCGCCTTTATGCGAAATGTCACTGTCGTCCGTAGGAGTGCGCACAGAGAGAACAGGGCAAGGGGGGGAAGCCTCCTCTAATAATTCCTCTTTGCACTGTGTGCTGATCGTTAGCCCCTCAGTGGAAGGCAGTTGGGACGAGTGGGGGGCCCAGCGGCGAAGATTCTGCCACTGCGCCCGTTCTCCTGACAGAGAACCCTGCGCAAGCCTATGTTTACTGCCTACATCACATGGTTGGAGGTTCAACGTAAAAAATCTGCTTGTGGTAGCAGTGTATATTTTTGGCATCCTGTGCCTTAAAAAGCAATATATATATATATATATATATATATATATATATATATATATATATATATATATATATATATATATATATATATATATATATATATATATATATATATATATATATATATATATATGTATATATATATAGATGCTGAAGTGAAGTGGACGAACGAACGAAAAACGATGCTTTATTGACAACGTTGCGGCCGGGGACCGGCCTTCGTCAGGGCACACATGCACATGACTGTAATGCGTACGTCTTAAATAAGGACATGGCAGGGGCGCCCCCATTGTGCATATTCACTGCTAACAAATTTTTACACAGAGGCATTCACTGTTAACAGACAGATATTCCGACATGCGCAGTATTTTGTATGGTGATAGCATAAATAGCGAAGTAGCAGTACATATTGAAAATGTGACAAAGCAAACCCAAACATAAACTAGCGATAGTATGTAGGGTGGTTGAAATATCACCACACTTGTGACACAATGAAAAAAAATAATAATACTAAAATCTATACAATGTTGATAAGTCACATATGTTTGCAACGAAATGTACACGAGCAAAATACCAGCGTCGACGTCACATTATGATAGCAAGTTTACATGCGCATTCTGGTCACCTGAATGATTGGGCGGATGTCACCGAAGATTCGATCACGGCAGCAAACAACCGTGCACGCGCACTACGATGATTAATTTATCTCTTTTACTGGCAAAAATGTTAACCTGCCCGGATTCTCGTTGATCCCAGATGCTATGGCATTAAACTTATGAATCAAAAAAGATTCGCGAACCTCCCTTTCGTAGTGCGATTTAAACCCGGATTCGAGTATTGTGGCGGTTAGGTTGTCAAAAGAGTGGCCTGGCGTAGCGACGTGCTTGGACAGGGGAAGGCTAGCCAGGCCCAAGACATGTGACTTATGATTATTAAAGCGCAATCGGAAAGGGGGTCTCCGTTTGGCCAATGTATTGAAGGTTACACGTTGAGCATTCTAGCAAGTAAATTACATTGCTCGTGTCGCAGTCGAAATTGCCTTTTATTCTTAAAGTAAAGTTTGATGTAGCGCTCTTAACTATTTGCGATGTCGTCATTTGGGGGCACACCTTGCAACGTGTCTTGTTACACGGATGACATCCCACATGGACAGGCGTTGTTACTTTAGATGATGTTAGTATGTCCCGTAGGTTTCTCGATCGATTCTACCGAATCCAGGAAGACCTTCTACACACATATATATATATATATATATATATATATATATATATATATATATATATATATATATATGTCTTTTTTTTCTGTGATATGAGTTTGTGTGGATGTCTGCGATTATGTTATTTGTGGAGGGGAGCTGCACGGAAACGGGCGTGTGCCAGCCCCTGCCACACCCGCCTTGCAATATTGACACTTTAGGCCCTATTCACGCTCAAACCGGCCTTCCCTATTTCAATGTGCGGCTACCGCGTCGTCGCGACTGACGCAATTACGCCATCTGTGAGTCTATCTGGCAACCAGAGTGGGACATGCGACGCGTATGCTCATTTATTTTGAGGCCTAGCGCTAGAACAGCTCCATTGCTAAAATAACATAGAAACGGAGTAATTTTGCCACAACACTGGTTCTGACAGTCTTGGCGTATTAACCGCGCATACCGAAGTGTAAGTTGTTGCTATCTTCAATAAAAGAAGCATAGAAATCGCTGGCTGAATTGAGCCGAAATCATTGCCTTGGGGGACAAATTACATTGCAAGCGCTACTTATTATTTTTGTCAATATCTGGTGGTCTCCATGACAAGAAACTATATCAGTATTTAAAACAGTAAACCGTATCCTTGACGCACGATACGCATCAACAGTTTAGCTTGCTGTGCACTATAGTGCGATAAATGACACAGACTTAAAGACATCGTTTCCGTACTTGATACCTCCCCCGCCTCTTCTTTGTGTTGTGTAGCACACTTCATGCTCAGTTGTAAAGTGTAAGAACAGAAAGAGAAGGAAACAGTACGGATAGTGCCCGCAGCAAGAAGTTTTTTACACAAGGAATCACTGCATTTCGGCAAATGAACACGGGGCCATGACGCAACCAGTCGACGAAGTTCTTCGCGGCTCAGCCGTTAGAGAGCCCGTGAGCGCCTCCCGTAATATTAGTTATTGTATTATTAGTTAAGCGTTATTGAGGATTACAGTTGAATCACTGTATACAGCGAGTGCTATCCAATAACTCAGTCGCAGTTCAATTGAACGAATAGGTGCAGTAGTGCGCATTTTCCCTGCATTTTTCAGCCCTTTATTTCAATGTGAAAAAAAATTCCTTGGATGAACACGGTTAAACCGAGTTTGTCGAGAGACAGCACGGCTTTACTTGCTTTGCGAATCGACGAAAGCGTTGGTTTGCAGAGATATAACCTTGCTGCAGGTCTTAGCTTAGGCAACCACGATGAGAAGTCCACATGTTTGACTGCATGCCGCCCCCCCCCCCCGACCAGGGAGGGATAGTGTTCCACTGCGAGACAACGCGCCGGTGACTCTCGTGGCCATCGGTGCTCCAGGCGAAAAGATGCAGTGAACTTCGAAGCTACTAGTACCTCGGGCTGTAGCGGCATGGAACACTCACCTTCCTCAAGCCGCTGTTCTTTTTCGCGAATGCTTCGTATTAGTATTTGGGTGAAGGTATTTCGCCGGCCTTGACCTTGGATGAGCTTGGAGGCGCTTTGTTAGTTTGTACCGGGAGCAGCAGGGTCGTAGCTTTACGAGATCTCTACGATATCTTAAGTTGTTGGAAAGCTGTAAACTACTTTTGAGGAGTATGCCGTTATAATATATTTCAGAAACTAAACGAAATCAAAACTTCTTTATACGGGAGAACGAAATAATAGAGTACGGTTATTGACGCTGAAGCTAACAAGACATGTGCGTCAAATATTAAAATGCATCGCTTTTTTTCAAATATGGCGCCCTCTATAAATTTCGTACAGCAATTGTTGCTATAATAAGTAAAACAGTGTTAACCGAGACGAACTTAACTATTCTTCTGACGTCCCAAGAGGGACATATTTACATTGAGGTGCCCTGGAACTGTTGGGTACCCGTCGTAAGACCTACTAGTCAGCGATCATACTGTTTTAGCCCCAAGCAGTGTTCTTAGGCGTGCGCAGGGTTCTCAGTAGGTGGGGAGGGGAGCAATGTCTCACCTCAGCAGCGCCGCTACCTTCCCCTCGTTGGTCGATATAAAAAAAAAACAAGCTTCGATGTGGATGCAAAAATGGAAATGAAGCGATGATGTACTTCCCACAACCGGGCGTGCTTTTGGTCGATAACTTTCCGGGAATAAAAATAGATAATCTGCTGATGGAATGCGACATCAGTCATTGGCTGCCATTATTGTCAAAACCCCACATGGTCACAACCTTTGAGTTTAAAGAATGACGGCACAGGTACGAATGAGTAAATGTATGGAGCAGATTTGGCGCTCCCCTTCAGCTATAGAGGGCGACCACCCCCTCTGCCCTTGCAAGCCTTTTTTAACATCTCGCAGAGGAACCGATGTTAAACATTTCTCCGTTGTGACTGTCTGTGTGTATGCGGTGAACACTGATGTGTGTGCGCGTATTACTTGTTCCCTCTTTCCTTCTCGCTATCTCTATTCTTTTTTCTCCCCCTCCCCCTCCCCCCGTGTAGGGTAGCAAACCGGGTATAACCTGGTTAACCTCCCTGCCTTTCCTTCGCTTTTATCTCTCTCTCTCTCTGCCCCCCCCCCCCCCTCGTGCGATCGTCTATGGCAGTGTACGTCGACGTGGATCAAACCTACCCTCCGCATACCGCTTCGCATCTCCGCTTCGGGGCTTCCAAAGAGTCCCATCAGCAGAGTAACTGAATTAAAGTCTGGGATAAAGGAGAGGAACCGCACCGGTGTCCACTATTCACCTACCTCCCTTGTATTCTATTAGAGTGACCTGGCTGCATCCCCCTGTCAATGAAAGTTCTGTAGCATTCTGTATGTCCATGCCACATCATACGATAGCTTTCGGATGTTACTTATGAGACTTTCCCTGAAAGTCGTGGCCTACGATCTCTGCAGCCAGGAAGTTATGTCGTTGATGCCAACCCTTCATGGGGCACGTCAGGTTGCTGCACGTCGGTGCAGACCTGAAGATATGAGGTGCGTACAGATGATGAGGCGGAAGTTGCGTAATTTCTCGTAGCGCTTATGTCGCCATTTTTATTACCATTCAAGGCCACTACACTAGACAACACTCAAAGGACGTCTGCTACATTGTATTCTGCTAGTTAAAATTCAAGAAAAGGAATACCGTGTTAGTTATCACTTATTTATTTTTATTTCTTCCCTTTCTTTAACCTACATTTCTTTGGGTTAATTTTCATTTTACATATAATTTCATTTTGAGATCTCTACTACCTCTTGGGTTATATCTTTCACATACTTTCCATCTGTTCATTTGATCGCGTGCCCTTTTATGTATTTTCTCTTATTCCATGCTTAATTTTAATTTAGGGATTCTGTCCCTCTCAATACATTCTTGTAAATTCCTTCGTTGGCCCATCCCCGTTACTGGGTACGCGCTACGAAAAATGGATCAGCATCAACATCAACGCCATCATCATCAACTGTCACATAACTTAAATCATCAGGTTGTGCATTTTTCACTGCCGTGACCGTCGCCACCTAGATGCTTCTTAATCTAAAAAGTCTGAAATATCTCTTATAAATCGGCATTATTGCGTACTACGCAATATAAGCGGATATATATATAACTGGATTAGTGTCTCAAACGACTTAAATTCTCACGTGATCTGCCGTTGAGCGAGGGAACCTGCTGCATAAGAGTGTCGGATCGCATCCGAAAATGCAAACCTGAACTGTGAATTAGTTTTTCTTCGTCAACCGCTCCTGAAGAAACTGACACGAGAATGACCCAAATGAACTCCCAAACGAGCCGCAACAATTTGCGACGGTACGCTTGGATGGAAGATTGACGGCTGGCAGCGACAAAGACAGTGGAGTATTTTCGCTACGAGATCAATTAACCTTCGACGGGCAACTATTGCGCTATGTGCCGCCGTGGTTGGGTGTAGTCGACGAGAGCAAGGCACCAACTCCAAGACTGCTTCATCAGAAGCTTCTACATTTCTTTCCAATAGTGGATAATAATATTACATAGTGCTCCGGCAACACTGGGTGCGTCCGCAATCTTTCACTCTGCCCAGTCGCCGAATCGCCTGCAAGTGACTACATAAGGAGAGTCCACGGATAGGGTGTGCAGCAGTTGATGGCGGAGCTTTCGGACTAAGAAAATGCGAGTGTTTCTTTTAAGTGCATCGCCGAATGGTCAGCAGACCTCACTGTGTTCTCACAAATTGACGGGAACACAATATAGGAGTTCTGCGCGCTTAAAAACTCATGCCGATGCAGCTGCAAGATGCGCAGTGCTTCGCACAGCAGAACTGTTTTTCTCTAGTGACGTGCGCTTCCGATCTGAGGTAGGCGTTCAAGAACAGTGCTCTTTGCCAAAGAGGTGTGACTGCCATACTTCTAAGAGAACGTTGTACTGCCATACATCTCCATTGTGTTTCCCACTCTGAGTATAAACATGCGTCCGATATTTAAACCATGTGGTTTGCAACGCGGTGCCGCTTTCCTCGGCTCATTTCTTTAGCCACAGGCATCTGTATACCCTCCGCAATGGCGTGTTTCGTAGTTCCTTTTTTCGAAAGAAAAAAGGAATAGACATGCGTCTGAGCGGTCCTGCGGAAAACAAACAAGGCTGATGGCGCGTTTTATTTGTATACAAAAAGAGCGGCCCCTCTACGTAATGCTCTTTTACTACACACTGGTCTTTTATAATGCATTGTGGACGTGATCAACAGCGCGGGTGTAGTAACGTTGTCCTGCTTTTCTTGAAGCGCTCTACGTATGCGTTCCTCGAATATCTTTTAACAATACTGCGCTCTTTGCTTTCGCATCCCACGACGACATTGCATTACCCTGCGCTATTGCGAGCAGCGTACCAGGGCGGGCGATAATCGAAACGATGAGTGTGATAATCTACAAAACAGAAAGCTACATCCACTGTATGGGCTCTGTAACTCTAGCTAACGTGTCCTCAGCGTACGCCGACTGAAGAACAAATACAGGGGGAGCGATAAGGTGTGTAAAGAGAAGGGCAGATGTGGCATGCGGAGAATTAACATCGGCGCACTCTGCATTATGAAGCCTCCACAGCGATGCCTGCTCGGATCTTCGCGCCCATCGACTCTGGTGTGACAGCACTCATTTTCTGCGGACGCGCGCAGCACAGTCTGCGGCACTGATTTTAAGTACATGCGCTTCTCATCCCAAGCCATCGACGGAGCCTTACACACGTTTATATACGTAAATGATGGAATTCGTCGATCTGCAAACGCGAGAAACAAATGCAGATCAGTCGTGTTCTCTCGCGCGAGTTTGACATCCGTGTGTTCAAGAATTCGCGCATCGAAATTTTGCGAGCGAGCAACTAAATTGCACTGGGAAATAATGACTGAGGTTGAAGAGCACTCTTGCACGCGCCGGTCATTTCCGAACCAAAGCGCAGTGCCGGACTTGTCGTCGAAACAAGTTCGCAGCACAGCTGCTTAAGCCGGCGGAAGAAAACATTGGTACCCACCGAGCCACAGGTAGGTATGCGTCACAGGTATTGGGAAGGCCCCAATGTCGATTACAGCAGGTGCAAGCATTAAACAGAAACTGGAGCACGTGGAGCGAGGTGGAGCAGGTGAAAAAGCGATAGATAAAGAAAAAGACAGAAAGAAAGAGAAAATAAAGAGAGATAAAGAAAGAGAGAAAGAAAACGATAAAAAAGAGAGAAAAATAGAGAGAAATAAAAGGAATCCGGACATAAAAAGATAGAAAGACGAAGAAAGACGAGAAGGAGAGAGAAAGAGAAGGAAACACGCAGAAATAAGGTATAGATAGAAAAAAATCTCAACAAGAAAGGCAGATAAAGAAAGACAAAAAAAAGCAAGGAACGCAGAAAGAGAGAAAAAAGCAGATAGAAAGAAAGAAAGGGAAGAAAAAATTTAGAAAGAGATGGAAGGGGAAAGAAATAGAGAGAGAAATAAAGAAATAGAAAGCAGCAGATACAAAAAGCACAAAGAAAGAGAAGGAAAGATAAGAAAGGAAGAATGAAGAGAAACAAGGAAGGCCACCCATCTCCGTTCTTCGTCCAGGCTCTGCACCACTAGTGCGACGTGCCATAATTGTTTTTTATTCTTTCTGGTAACCAACACATTCAAGTAAAAGCAGTGTAACTTTGTACCCGGTATCGTCACGGCTCCCTTGTTGCTTGAACAGCGCACGAAGCATTGGTAATTCATCGCAGAACAAAGACAAAAAGCAGTAGCTGTAGCTGGAACCTCAGAAGTTGCGATATGCGAATAGTTTCGTTTTTACGTCCAGCAAAAGACGGCGGATCGAGATTACGCGCTTGTCAACAGATAGCGCTGTACATTTTGAATATTATGCGGAAGGGAAGGTCAATCTCTAAGATTAGGATTTAGTGCAATAAATTGTGGATTCGTGGTATTCAAGATCCCAGTGATCAGGCGGTGTCAGTACAGTGCCAAGAAATACCGAGGGTAATCGAATACAAGTACCTCGGAGTATGGGTAAATGAGGTTGAAAGATTCAAGGAGGCACATGAAAAAGGCTCGGTAGCAAAGGGAATGAGGAATGCTGCAATAATGAAGCACGAAACGTTATGGGGATACGATAGGTACAAGGTGCATCGAGGTCTGTGGGAAGGGATAATGGTTACGGGGCGTCCATTTGGGAACTCAGTGGTGTGCATGAAGTCAGACGTGCATTCAGGACTGGATGTGAATCAAAGGACTGTGGGTCGCCTCTCGAAGGGCGCTCAAGGGAAGGCGACAAATGAGGCTGTAAAGGACGATATGGGATGGACAAGCTTTTAGGTGAGTGAAGCTCAGTGCGAAATGAGGCAGAAAGAGAGGCTAAGGAATATGGAAAAGAGTAGATGGGAAGAGAAGGTGTTCCGTTATTCGTATAAAAACACGGACTGCCCTAGAAACACAAACATAATAAAATTTTGCTACTCGTGCTGTTTCAATATGAACCATATACAAGAAAAATAATTAGAATTCATTTCATTATGTATTCCAGTAAGGCTTTCATACAGAAACGTTTTGTCATCATTCCATCGCCTGTATAGACGAAGATTTTCTGAATGAATAACTTGCGGGGCTACAACATTCATGTGGGAGAGGACTGCCACCGAAGCTTTGGTCGCGTTTACGCTGACGACGCCTATCTGCTCCATCCTCCGGCGTGAGCCCGTTGCGTCGTCTCGCCATCTCTTTTTCGCAATGCTCAGCCGTTGCTGTGTCGGGGAACCCTTGTAGACTGGTTGAAGTGATTGGACCCCTTGATGTGAGTATCCGAGAGCGAAGGGGGGGGGGGCTGGTATACCAGGCTGTTTAAATGAGGCGTTTTTAAATGAGGCGTTGGGACAGCCGAGATGATCTTGTTCAAAATGTTGTTGCAGTTCCTGGAGCAGGGCATGGGACTGGGCATAGGTCAAAAGTCACCCCCAAACATTTTTTTTTCACAGGCGATGGCCTCTCTGAACGCTTAAGACGGCACTGCGAAACCTCTAGGCCCCGAGGAACGCCATTTGAGGATCACTGCTCTACGCAATACTGCCGCGGCCCCACCACACTACGCCCAGAAAAGCGCCACCGCCACACCTTATTTAGTCGCGAGCGCCATGCGCCTTCTAGATGTCTCCATTACTGACCATTATACACGCGCGAATCACCCAGAATCCCCCTCTTCCTGTTAGCGTACGGGCTAGAGGTAAATAACTTGAGTGTGATAAGATGGTTATTCGGAAGAATATCTAGCTGTTGTAACCTTGTTTCGAGAAAATTACCTGCTACGGCCTAGGTAACACTGCTCGTGTCTCGCTGTTATCTAGGTCCGAGTGCACCCACATGTTTCACTTATAGTTTTCCAGATATTAATCTCGTGTCCTATACAAAAATACACGACATCGTAAGTTAAGAAATCTTAGTTTGCATGATTGCGCCGATAATACATGTTCCCCTCACTAATGTAAAGTAAAAGGGCGCAGTCATCATAGACGGTACCCCATGTATTCAGCTACCAAGGACGTGTGAGTGAATGAAAGAGAAAAAGAAACCGTTGATACTGGTTTTAAAATATCAACATCTTGGCGAAATTTCGGCGAAGAATCATCCACATGTAAGTTCTATGCTGTCTTTCACTCGCATACAGCTGGAAAGTTTATGGTACTCTCCGAGTTTTCGAGATCTAAAAAAGGTTTTCTTTTCATGTTTTCGAACAGCTTCATGCTGGGAAAGGATACATGAATAGTTTTTAGTGAAAACAACGCGCCGATGCAAAGAAAGTAACGAAGTCACCCTAGCGCATGAATTTCCTTCATACACATATTCAGACATATTTTCAAGTAAATAAACGCCTGTTTGTAGTCTACACTCCGTGCCGTTTTTTTTCTGCACTGTACTGAAGCACTACCCTATTGACTTTTGGATGTGTGCTTATACCATGTACTTTCGGCCATAGACTGCGCCAAACAGGTTAAAATTCCGCTATAGAATAATGATATCAAGATTCTCAAAACAAACTTAAAGTAGAAAGCAAACGGAGTGCAGTAAATACCATATCCGTTCTTAAATATGGTAAAATTGTCCACGCACGTCGAATCACAAAACTTGCGGCCGTTTAAGCGACATTGTCATAACTTCCGAATACATGAAACTAGCAAGCCTTACATATTTGAAAGTTACTTTAAGGACTGTCCGGTCAGAGCGAACGCGCTCGCTGTCGAGCGCACTCACATGTTCGGTAATTTATTAAACAGTTTGGAAATTACTTTTCAAGGTTACCGGCAGAAATTATGGGAAATGCTTCACCTTTCCGAATGATTGTTTTTCTTCCGATACTGGAATTACTTAAAATGTCGAGAATTGTTTACCCTTTCGAAAACAGAAAAAAAAGACTTACATTTAGAGTAACATCCCACAAAGAAGGTAGCGATGAAAAGCGCGGACACGTAGAACGTCTTCATGGCTTCTGTGCTAGTAGTGAAAAAAACAACAACTTGTGAGTATAAAGACGTATGTAGTCTTTAAAAACTTAAACGCCCAATATTAGCTTCTAGTTCATTATTTCTATACCGCTGCTCTTGAAGAGGTCCATCCCGTCAGATCGTATACATAAGTAGAACCAGCACCCTGACGCGCAACACCCGATTTGGACACTTAGGCTTTGAAGAACGACGATGCGGGCGAGGTGGTTCGGTGGCGATTTGGCATTCTTCATTTTCTTTTTATCAACTGACCAACTGATATGTGGCATGTTACTAACGCTGCGCAACATAACATTTTTACCTATGCGCGTCTATAAGTGTACAGTGTGTCATGACCAATGAATCCAGTTGGTAGTCAGCGCTGGCATGCGTCCGTCTTTCCTTTCCTTCCCTCTGCGCTGTTTGAAAAACTACGTGTACGTACCAACAAGCCCCCATAGCCACCATTTTGTGTTACCTTTTATTGTGATAGCAATTATATGGACAGTCTCAGCTGGTTTTTGCCGCCGCCGTCATGCACCGTATATATATATATATATATATATATATATATATATATATATATATATATATATATATATATATATATATATATATATATATATATATAAAGTCCCAAAGAAAAATATTTCAGAAAAATGCTTCCGAAGTGCGGAATCAAACCAGCGACCTCTAGGTTCGCAACGCGTGACGCTAACCACTACGCCACAAAGCGCAGGTCCTTCAGGTAGCTAACGGCGAGCGTTATATGCACACGTTTTACTGCCGGCAGGGCTCAGAGACGGCAGGCGCTTATAAGCGTTTCTTTATTACCAGCGAGATAGCGCGAGGAGCACAAGGGGCGCAATAAAATTGTCGGCCAGCTCGCTCACTTCTAATATTTGCGCAGAGAGAACCTTGTCCTTCCGCTGTCTGCTCGCGCGGTAGTTGCTGCCATGGGGTAGATTTTTCTGCAGCGTAGCAGCGCGTTCATCACGGGCCGCTTTTCTTGCTATCGCATTCATTGCTTCGCCCCTGCGGCGAAACTGTGGCTTTTTCTTTATTTACTTGCGTCCTTGTGCTGCAGATGGTGTAAAATGCACTTAGGCTTTGTACCTAGATGACCAATACGATCGTAGGGCTTTTGCTATGACATTAAGAAAAAAAGAAGAACTTAACGGAGTTTTTATTGCGATAGCAATTATATGGACAGTCTCGACGGGTTTTTGCCGCCACCGTTGCCATCCCCGTCATGTCCTTCCGGTATGAAGTCCAAATTGATAAGATCCCTCCGCGCATTGTATGTTCTACCGCGGGTAAAAGCGGGTGAGCGCGGGCGACGAACGCCGCCGAAGCAGAGATCAAACGAGCTGGCCCATTTACGTCGCTCGGAGGGTGCATGCGATGACATCACCCGTGTCGGTAGGCCTGCCGTCGAAGCAGACAGGAAACGTCCCGCAAATGTTTAACGACCATGAAAAGACGCGAGGTGGGGGCGGGGGGGGGGGGGCTGTCGCGCGAGCAGCCACTTTGAACTTTGAATCTAAGGACGCGGTCGCGATCACTGGCGCGCGCGCTATCTCGAAAGCCATCACTGCGGGCGGCTTGTATACCCTTCTACGTGCTGCGCTCTCATGCGAAGTGACTATGCGGAGAGCATCTCTCCTTGGAGCGGCCGTATTTTCTTACACCAGCGTTTCATAGTTACGCGAGATCGGACATAAAACAATTAGCTGCCAGCCTCACCTTATCTAACACTACAATTTGTTGCTATCGCATTCATTGCTTCGCCCTTGCGGTGAAGTTGTGACTTTCTTGCGTTCCATTTCTGTGAAGCTTGTGAAAGCAGGACGTATGCTTACCATTGCGTAACAGAGTAGCTTTTCTGTAAAAGTATTGTAACGTGTCTTCACACAACTACTAAAGCTATTTCTTTGCCACGAGCAAACTAAATGCCTTGAATGAGACCAAGCTGTTCTGACCTCAGTGTTAGCCAGAAGCTTCGGATTAACACTGTAGTGTTGCAGTAGATTCGAAAATGTGGTATATTGATCGTTAACATCTTGGTCCTCTCTAACACCTAAAGGCTTTCTCTCATATCTTACTCTTTAGGGCGCCAGGATGATACACAAAGATATGTTCAAATGCTGGGATCTATTTTTATCGGTTGTTTATGCGCCATAAAGTAGTTTCGATCCTCCTGATAAAATTATTTTTATGGCTCACACAACTTTTGATTTCGATCTCACGGGCATTTATTCTCGTGATAGAAGCAAACGAGTTCTTCGTGTATACTGCGGGAAGGCATATTCTTGAATGAACAGGTCACAAATGAGCATACTACCTGGACATTCATATTACTTAGGGCATATTTTGGCATAGCGCAACAGCCATCTTAAGTGATGAAAATAGACGTAGATTTCTTTACCAATCAAGAGGCACTGCAAAATGTTTAGGCAATAGTCGGAAAAAAGTTGTTTCTCGCTTGGCCACGTTGCAGCTCGCACCCAGGTATAGGATGTTCAACGAACACACAGTCAAAACCGATACTGTTGGTTTAAGCGTTGTTATGGAAACATAATAAATATTAGAAGTAATCTGTCTCTAAAATAGACGGTGCGTTCATTTTTCGTCATTACAATTGCGAAACATTCGAAGAACACAGTCTCGGGATAAGGACATTCTCGAGGTCCTCGGCATTTCCCGTACCACCTGCCAAGTAGTGATGCGCAGGGCTTCTCGGAGAAGTTATTCACGACGGTCTCTTAATGAATAACAGTTACGGCGTCATAATTTTCGGGCGATTACAGAGCGCTAAATAGCAGCAACTGACGGTTGGTATAATTCTTGCCGTGTCTTATGCATACCCTTGATGGTCTGGAGCTAGCGCTGTATTTGTGAAAATGCGGTCGCCTGTCAAGCTGATGCAAGCATCCATAGACCACAGTGACGCGTAGAAGGTCACCTTTGTTAGGACCGACGGTGTATACTACCTTAACCGATTACCGTTCTCTCTCGTTTCAAGAACATTCCTACGCCTCACAGAAAAAGTTGAGATGCATATGAAGTGGAAAATGCCGTTCGTACATCATAGTTGTGTACTAAGGTTAATGAGCGTGTACACCGGCTCCGCTCATTTATGACAGCATTTCGAGCAGTTGACATACGCCATTTCGCTAGCGGGAATAACAGGCGTAAGGAGCACGAAAAGTTTCACTCTTCATTTGTTTAAAATGCTGCTTGCATGTCAAATGATTCAAAGCCACCTAGCAGAGGTTTTAACTGCGATATCACCACTTGAAATAGCAGGCGTGTATTACGTGGGTTACTTCACAAAGTCAAACAATGGTTACAAACACCTATTGGTCACAAACAATCATTTGGCCAAGTAGGTCGACGGCGACACATCAACGAATACTCCGTGAAGCACGGAGCGTCATTCCGGAAGGACAGTGTCGTGTCGCATCACAGCGTACCAAAGCACATGTTAAAGGGCGGGGGCCAATGTTATGAGTAAGCATGATTTACAGCAGCAGTAAAGATTTGTGGCATAGAACATACCACAACATAAGCAAAAACACGCAGTGTTGGAGCTTTGCTTAGCGGACAAGCCGCACTCTGCAATATGTTTGGTGCACGTTGCGTCAACGCCTCAGATGCCAAATGGTACCGCTTTCCGTCATCTGGATTTTTTTCCCATAGACATGGCCAGGAAAGACAGTCGGTGTCACCCATGCTACTTTTCTATAGAGGAGGGCGCCATAATTTCCTCTGGATTTGAATATCCTCATGTCGAACAGTCGCGCAGGTTAAGCCACAGATGCAGTGATCACAGGAGGACTAGGCTCTCCAAGTTCTGCTCGGTGGCTTTGCATGGTCCCAGGCTTTGAAGGCCAAGATCTCTCGGCATATACTGCTGTACGAGCTTGTGTGGAACGCGTGGAACTCATCCGTACACCACGAGCCGTGGTGTATAGGTGTGTAGTAACGGCTTTTATCTACCCAGCAACGGTGAGAACAGACATTGGTAGATTAAATGCGACGTCGTCATCGGCAGCGTTGACCCAAAACGTTCAACGAATGAAAAAAATCCGGCAAATGCCACGCACTGTGGGAATCGATGTAATGCGAATCAGCCAGCAAAGAGCTGCAATATCGCCTTGTATTTCTTTGAGGCAAAGGATGTCATTCAGGACATGACACTTGGTTCACTATATATCGCATGTTTGCCATTTATGCATGCCTATACAATCTGGTATATACCATGCTAATGAAACGTATATTCTGGTATATACAATGTATAGCCTGTAATTTATGCTCATAATGCACTTGTGTCATGCCATGCCAATTTTGGCATATATCAAGTTAGCAAAATGGCCAGAAGCGTGCCATGACAGTGTCATGTAAATCATACCGGACCTGACATGCATGTCATGATTCGCATGTTAGGACCCCTCATTTATGTCCTTCATTTAGTCACGTCGCGCAATACCGCATTTGGTACATGTCATGCCAGCTAAACGCGCGCGAGCGCACCATAAGTGTGGCATGTAAATCATGCCATACATGCATCTCATGGTTTTCACATTACCGCCTGCCATTTACGTTCGTCATACAGTCACATGCGCAATACTAATTTTGGCGTATATCAAGCGATAGAAATGGCTGCGAGTGCACAATGCGTGGCATGTAAATCATGTCGTACATGACACGCACATCATGATTCTCATGTTACTACGTGTCAGTTGTTGCCATCATACATAAATGCTCGTCATACCAGTTTTGGCATATATCGATAGACGGCCGCGAGCGCCCCGAGACCAAGTCTTGTAAATCATGCTGTACATGACATGCGTGTCATGTTTTGCAGGTTAGGAACTGTCATTTGTGTTCATCGCGAACTCTTGTCACGTTTTACCAATTTTGGTATATATCGAATTAACGAAACGGCCGCAAGTGCCCAAAGAGCGTGGCATGTAAATCGTGCTGTTCATGACATACACTTCACGATTTTCATGTTATGACCTGTGATTTATGTTCGTAATACGGTCATGTTATGCCATACCAATTTTGGTACACATCCCAGTAAAGAAACGGACAGGAGAGCAGAAAGTTGTAGGCGGCTAGATAGATAGATAGATAGATAGATAGATAGATAGATAGATAGATAGATAGATAGATAGATAGATAGATAGATAGATAGATAGATAGATAGATAGATAGATAGATAGATAGATAGATACGCTCAGTGTCGCAGAAGTTCGCTAAGAAATGCTTCGCATTTAGAAAATTGGGGAGGGGCGAAGCATGTAGGGAAGGGTGTTTCAGCTCTACTAACGTGTAAGCTGTGGAGGGGCGAAGTATGCATTGTACGCCGGTCTTTTCCACTGAAATCACTGCTGATGGGTAATGAGAGACACAACAAAGACTAGACACATTGACCCGCAGTCCACTATTAGTTAACGTGCACGCTGAGTATATCTATTCAACTACGCACAAGAGAAATCTCCCACCGGCACTAGACTGCAGGTGGAATCCAGTGCCTGTAAATACGGGGTGGCCGGTGAATGGTTATGCAGCGCGATCAGTCGGTCTCTTTTACAAGCAAGAAACTCACTTGCAGACGCTGCCTGCGTCGGCGTTGTCTCTCGGGGGCGAGGGTGCGTTCTTGTTGCTTGCGAGCGTTCTTGTTGCTTGCATGCCGCGACCGCAGACGACGATGCACGATGCGCGCAGACACGCCGAGACCCTAAGGTGCTTCGCCCCTAAGATCAGGATCCCAGCCGGAATTGAACCCAAGGATTCTGTGTGGAAGTCAGTTGCTCACCGCAGAGCCACGCGAGGTCTTGGAACTGCTTTGGAAAAAGACCCTATACTGTCATATTGTCGGTGAAACGTCAATTGTGGTTGCAGTGCTCGCTATATAAATTTATAACAAAGCGATAACCAGTACAAATGTAGCTATGATGCAGGAGTCATCTCGGGTTAACGTCAAATATGGTTCCAGTGCTGGATCCCCTCTTATAGCAGCCTAATAGGCAATACATTCATATTCATACGATTAAGCAAGCTATATTGAAGCGGTGCTCGACCCAGGAGGAGTACGTTAACGAACGTTACGTATGACATTCACATGATGGCATCGTAAAATGAACTTCGTTTGATCATACGGACGTCTTTGCTCTAACGTGAGGGCTGACGTTGCGTGTAGACCATAAGTTACCTTTTGAAGGCTAGTCTAGCCGATGTGCCTGGTAAGCCCACAATGTGCACAACACCACTACACTTACGAAAGTACGTCGATCCGTTGATCAGCGTCGATCGACTCAAATACAAAAAAATGCGGGTCAGACAATTAACACGCCATCTGGTTCGCATGAAACCCCTTCCCTGAAGACGTGGGATCTGCGAAATTTTTTTATATCATATGGTCATATATTTATATATATCATATGGTCATAAACTCTAGCGCAGTTTGCTGTTAGCCAGCTAAGTTTGTAACACTAGGCTAGAGTCTGGGCATGCTGCACATTGCGGCGAAAATTCCTGTGGACGATCGCGGTTGTCATCGTACAGTCCACGGATGGTACCATGTTGGTGACAAGTATCTGCTGTTACGAAGAGTTTTGGATTAAGTATTACTGAGATATCGCTAAAGAGCTCGTTTCGGGGAAACTGCGGTGTCAGTGTCAGTGTCGGCGTCGTTGGCTGCGAGCGAAAAATCAACGTTGTCGCTGATCAGAAATGCGAGATACATGAAAAAAGAATAAGAATATTATGTCACAGTGGGAATCAAGCCGAGAACATCTGCATGGCAAGCAGATGTTCTACCATAGAGCCCTGCATGGCAAACATGTGTTCTACCACATAGCCCTGCATGGCAAACATGTGTTCTACCACAGAGCCCCGCCGTGCTTGAAATTCCTTCGAATAAAAGACTATATTGTCACGGACAAAACCACACAAGAATTTGAATTCGCAGAGGTTTGTTTACTAATGGCACCTCGTCGTGGTCTTCCTCGGTAGTTGCCCCCAGCTGCTTTCAGTTCAGTGAGGGTCATTACATTACTCCCTTCCCTAGAGAGCATAGTCTCGATGAGGAACTATTAGGGAGTGAAAGCTTCGACAAGAAAAATAAATGATGAGTGACGACTGCAGCTTTGCTCTCAGCGGAAGTAGTACGGCTTCAACCAAGATACGTGAACCACGTTCGACTGGCGCGGACGCCGAGGACGGCTGATGGTTTCATCGCCTTCAGGAAGCACTTCACATGTAGCATCGCTGAGCCGTTGGACGATCCTATAAGGGCCAAAGTAGCAGCGCAAACGGTTCTCCGACAGACCATGCTGGCGGATTGGTGTCCGCACCCACACTTTACCGCCTGGTTGGTCGGTGGCGTCTTGACGGCGAATGTTATATGGGCGGGTATCGTTGTGTTGCTGATAGCGTATACGCATTCGTGCGAGCTGGCGTGTTTCTTCAGCGCGTCTAGAGAAATTAGGAGCATCACTGGCAACAATGGAGCTGTGCGCGGGTAATAGCATTGCATCCAACGCTACGGCTTCCCGACTATGCAGCTAGAGGAAAGATGTGGCGCTGGCAGTTTCTTGGACGACGGAATTATATGCGAACGTAACGTATAGAAGAATATTGTCCCAGTTTTTGTGGTTGATGTCGACGCACTTGGGAATCATATCTGCTATGGTTTTGTTTAGCTGCTCTGTGAGCCGATTTGTCTATGTATAGAAAGCAGGGGCTTTTAGGTGAACGGTACCACTGAGCTGCATGATATCTTCTGTAAGCTGTGATGTAAATGCTGTGCCCCTCTCTGTTATCACCACTGTTGGAGCACGAAGGTGCAGCACTATGCTATGTACAAAGAAGCAAATCTATGCCAACTTGCTGAAAAGTAGTGGATGGAGGATCAACTGGATGCAGATGTCTCGCGGGACGCACGGGGGATGGCTTGCGTCTCCATCAGTTGCGGGAGATTTTAAAATACTGCTTCACGTCGTTGCGAAAGTTAGGCCACAAATGTTTTGCCGTATACACGAAAACGTCCGTGTGAAGACCAAATGGCTCGATGATGGCTCGTCATGAGAAACACGTAAGTTGTCTTCACGTAGGATGGACGGCACAACAAGGAGGTAGGTGGCTGCGGTAGAGTGAAAAGATAATTTATAGAGGACGCCGTCGCGCAGGCAAAAATATTATATGCATGGACGAAAGTACAAGGTGGCTGATATATAAGGCCCTCGAGATAGTCGAGAGTGGTCGAAGCTCGGAATCGTCATGCTGCGACTTGCTCATGTCGGACGCCGTGAGAATGGAAATGAATGCACCTCCTTCATCAACGTCCACTTGCGAAGGTTGAAGCGGAGCATGTCACAAGCAGTCGGTGTCGGTGTGCTTACGCCCAGACTTGAACGCGATTATCATGCACTCTTGCAAATGAAGACTCCAGCGTGCAAGGCGGCCAGATGGATCCTTCAGATTGGCGAGCCAGCACAATGAATGGTGGTCTGTCACAACTCGAAACGGTCGACCGTACAGATATGGTCGGAACTTAGCAATTGCCCATAGCACTGCCATGCATTCCCTCTCCGTAGTGGAAAAGTTTGTTGCCGCTGGTGACAAAGTACGACTTGCGTAAGCGATAACGTGATCGGCTCCATCTTGCCACTCTATGAGAACGGCACCAAGGCCAACGTCGCTGGCACCCGTGTGCAGCGCAGTGCCACTTTCTTCGTAAAAGTGCCCCAGAAATGGAGGTGTTCCCAAATGTGTCTGTACTTCGGAGAAGGCATATTGTTGCTCCTGCTCCCAAACGAATGTAACATCGTCCTTTGTAAGCTACTGTAACGGTTCGGCTTTGAGAAGCTTGCCTTTGAATATTTTTCAACGAAGGGTCGGTAATACGCGCAAAGTCCCAGAAAGCACCGGAATATGTGTTTGTTCATCGGTGTTGAAAAAGAAGCAGCGGCAAGTATCTTGTCGGGGTCTGGCCAAATTCCGTCGTAGCTGATGACATGGCCTGAAAATTGGACGAGATCATATCCAAAATGGCATTTCCAGGCTTTAACTACAAACCGGCAGTACGAATCATGTCGAGAATGGCTTGCAGGCGCTGGAGATGCTGGTCGAAGGTTTCAGGAAAGACTAGTCATGCGTCGTACATCTAAATAGACGAGGCATGACAGCCGCATAGGACCTGTGAGAACCATGCCCATCATGCACTGAAAAGTACCAGGAGCGGAGTACAAGCCAACGGAACAACCTTGAATTCGTAGAGGCCATCTGGCGTAATAAATGCTGTTTTTTCGCGGTCTCGCTCGTCAACTTCTATGTGCCAGTAGCTGCTGCGAAGGTCCATTGACGAGAAGAATCGGGCATGTCGAAGGCGGTCTAAGAGTCGTCGATGTGGGGAAGAGGACAAACGTCATCATTGTATTGGTTTTGAGCTTGCGGTAGTCAACGCAAAAACCCATCTTTCTTTTTCATGAGGACCACTGGCAGAACCCATTAACTGTTGGAAGGCTGTATGATGTTGTCAGCAAGCATTCAATTGAACTGGTCTCGGATGGCGTCTTGCTCCCTACGAGAGATGCGGTAATCACGTTGGCGTACTGTCTTAGGGTTCGTGATGATCCTGTGTTTCGTGGTGGGCGTTTGATTCACATTCGATGTTGAGGCGGGACGGTCTGCAAAGGACCCTAAAACGCTGTGAATGCTAGATTGTGTGACGCTCTATAGTTTTTAATTCACGTCTAATTTAACGTGGGTCGATACGTCACGGTGAGAATCTCTGCCATCTTGTACAACTGTGAGATAATCAGCAGAATTATTGATTGGCTCCAAATAGTCGATCGAAGTTCTTGGGGCAAAGTGCAGCCATTCACGGCAGAAATTGGCCACTAAGATATGTGCAGTCGGTGATGAAAGCTGCAGGATGCCTCGCGCTACGAAAACCTGCCAAGCCAACAAGACTGAGAGATTACCCGCAGCGACGCCGAGAAGAGGAGTGCCATAATCGGTTGCCACATTGACGAGCACAGTGCTCCATGGTGGTAATGCAGTGCACTCACCTGAAAGACGTAACACCGTGCACTGTGCGTCGTGGTCGCCCGTACCAGTTGCTCGTTTGCTAAAAAAACTCACAGGCAGCTCGCGAAGGTTTATGATCTCCCCGTACTCCCGAAGGAAGTACGGGGCGATCAGTATGATCTCCCCGTAAGAACGCCCAGTATGACCTGGCTGGAGCACTGGGGCACTAAAATAAATGAACCGTCAAATGTGGCTTCACGTATTTGTACTCTAGCATTGCAATTGCCGATCGGCGTGAGAAGGTGACCACCTGCTGTTCGAAGCTAAGGCCCTGGCCATTTCGTCATCAGCTTTCGAGATGCAGTATCCAGTTGTCTGTTGATAACCTGATAGTCGGCACCAGTATCGACGAGAGCGGTGACTGGGCGACTATCACCAGAAACGAGTGTGCCTGTTGAAACAGTCTCAAAGCTCTCAAACGAATCTGTTGAAGGTAAGCAGTCGCTAATATCGTTATCGTCGTGTCATGGTCGTCGTTATAACGAAATGGTGTACAGCACTCCGCTGACCTGTGATACTGTACACATCGACCAAACCGGCCGTTGTATCAATGCTAGGCAGCGTGAGCATTACGCTTCCTTTAACTCGAACAACGGCGCTAATCTGGCCCGTCAATGTTTCTGATGTTGCTGCCACCCGAATTTCAGTAATTTTAGCTACCTGGGAAAAGGAAAGAGCGAAGAGGAACGTGAAATGGTGGAGCCATAGAAAATAAGAAAAGTGGAGACAACTATCAGCACACCGTCGATCTGCCTCCTTGACAAGGAATTTAGTATTTTGCTACGACGGCAAGAGATAACATTGTGGTTTTCTTACACCTGGTGACGTTGTAGGCGATAATGATGTACCGCACATGCGTGGCGACGTTTCCTGGTTCTAATAATGGCGCAGTTACTAGTTTCAGCGCTTTGTGCGTCTGCTTCTTTCTTATGTACCATGAATTTGCTGCCTTTTGTTCAAGTAACATGCACCAACTGGCTCAGATTTCGACTCTTCAGTTGCGCCGGTGTCCAGCGCTTCCAGGTGCTGGGGGTCAGAATGCATAGACCTGCAACCAGCAGCTCCACCAGTTTGTCCAGGGCAAAACCACACAACATCTTAGATCGGCACAGGTTTGTTTACTAAATACACGTCGCCGTTGTCTTCTTCAGTGATTGCGCCGAGCTGCTTTCAGATCAGTCAGGGTCGTGGCAATATCAATGCCACCTAACGCGAGGAGTGCCCTTAACGCACGTGATATTGCGTGGCAGAAGCGTAGAATCGCAGTAGGAGTCAGAACATGCGAATTGCAGAACGGGTGTTCCGTTTAAATACCAACCAATTAAAATGCACAGAGGCATGACTATTCAAAATTATGAACAACAGCATCAACAACGTGTGCAGCTGAGCAAGCGTGCGTGTTGCCTTACCGACGCGTATTGTTTACTTCGCGAAACAGGAAAAATAAGAATTGCGTCGTGGTGGGCACTTCGCAACTGTACTTGCAGTAAGCACTCTAAGATAGTTTGAACCTGCCAATCTACACACTCACAAACGGGTTGAGGTGCCTCGCAAGAACCGAAGCCAAACTGGCGATTGAGAGGGTGATACGAACGGGGCCCGATTGCGCTATTGCGTTCTGCTTTTGAAGACGAAGCTCTAGCGGCATCAAAGTTCTAGTTTTATAGGTAAAGCACCTAGGCTCAAGGTTGCCACAGGAGTTTGTGCTTAAATGAGTTTGTGCGTCGCCTAATCACATGTGCTCATACACAGGGTGTTTTTTAGACAGTATAGATTTTTTTACAAAATTCCTATGCCAGTGAGGTCCATGGCGTCTTTGCAAACGAGCCCTACGCCGAGGCAGAAAAACTGCTCCAACTAGCATTACATTCAAGTGAGTAATTAACAAAAAACCTTGTTAATTACTCATTTGAATATAACTTTGTGTGCAGCAAAGTTTCTCCGCCTTCGTTTGCGACGACGACAGCGACCTCGCTGTCATAACATTTTATAAAAATAACTATTTCCTAAAAAAAAAACACCATGTATATCTCGTCTCAGTACCGCTGGAATATGTGCTTGCGAATATATTTTATATGTAAGAACATTACTGAATATGTTCTCTCAAGTCGGGTCTTAAAATATCAGCAGAAAACCAGAAAACCATTTACCTCACCCCCATTAATTTTTTCCGAAGCAAATGTCTATGAAATACTATGCATACTGCACATTTCTCAAAATGCTGGAAGAAGTATCAAATAAGATACATACCACAACGGCGGAGTGCAGCCAACATGAAAGTTTTTAGATCCAGTGCTGATATTTATACTCTTACATTGAGGGCGTTTCCTAACACCCTCTCTGTTGCTTTTACCATTTTTAGAGGTTCATGTCCAATGATCTTCACTTCCGTAAATGAAGCGAGGTGTTTGCGTCAATGGAGACAGCAATAGAACAACGGAAATTTTCCTTCTAAAGAGAAAAACGAGAAAACAGCGTCATCTATTCAATGTGGCACCTCACACATGTTAAACGACAGCCCACGCAGCCGCCGAAGTATTCAGGCTGCTTCGCTAGCGGCTGAATAAATCAATAAAGAGAAATATCCTACTCTAATATGTTTCGCTACACTGTTGGGTACTGTTCTTTTCCAGAATATTCTGGCTGTATCCTAATTACAATGGCAGTTTTCAATATATTTCTGGTCCATTGCAATATTTCTCTTCCGTGCGAGAAAGATGCACACGACATATTAGAGCCTAGGCATAAAATCAATATCTTCATTAGCCAACTTTATGTCCACTTGAACATGAAGGCTTCTCCTGATTATTGTCTGGAAATTTCTTACCTGCATTTCCCCTCCCTACCATTCTGGCGTGTCCAGCTACACATGCCGCTTCTTAGCATCTCCTGTGTTGCTCTTTACTGGCCACTTGTTACATGTCCTAAGCATCACGTGACCTGCTCATATTTAGCTGTTGTTATGTGAACTATATTATCGCCTAACCATCTCTGTTCCTAAATCCACTGTGATATCTTCCATCTCCAAACGTTCGGTCTATCAGTTACTTTTCCATGGTCCAGAACGTAGCCCCTAATTTATCGAGTTTCCCCCAAACCTCTTAAAAGCTTTCATCCGAAATACGTTAACAATCTCGGTTGCGCGGCAGCGGCGGTAAGTGGGAAGAACAACTCGTTCATTGAAGCAAGATGTCTGCTCCAGGGCTGCAGGGACCAATTTACCAAATTGAAACTTGTCGCTCAAGTCAGGCAACAGTAGCTCTCTGGAAGACGTGGATCGATCCACAGGGGCAGAAAAGAAAGATACGTTCAGAAAAGAGGAGAGAAAACGGTCACCGAGAAGGTGGAACGGCGAGAAAAGCGAGAAAACGGTTGTGCGCTGTACGGCAGCATTATATGCATGTCACGCCTGGCGAAATTGCCGCCAAGTATGTGTTGTCTGGCTGGATAATCATGGCTATCATGCTTCACAACGTAAGATGAGATGGATCACTCAGGCTGTTGGTTTCAGGATAGTAACTGGAGGTTGTGTAGGAGGCCTTGCACACTTCGTCTGCGAGTTTCGAAAGGAATGCCTTTCCACGGTCGCATGTTGCAAAATAAAGTTGAGTTTTGGCAAATTATAAGAATACATCTACAGGCGAAATGTGGCAAGCCTTGCACAATTGAACCAGCATAGCGCATGCGTCAGTTCAAGCTCGATTATGCAGAAGTTGACTTTAGTAGAAGAAACATGTAGCAATGAAGGCAGCCAACTCGGAAAAGAACTTTATGAGTCATCGTCATGTCCCGTCATCAAAAGACAGTTCGACATGAGCATCAAAAGACAGTTCGACATGATTGTAGTACCCAGTACCCCCCTCCCGCGTAAACATTTACACTTCGCCTCCTTGGACTTCTTTTTTCCTACGTGTTTTTCCAGCAAACTCAGTTGATCGTTTGCGCCTGTCATGTCGGCTTTGTAACGTGTGTCCCCCCTCACTTCTTTTGTCCCTGGAACAGTAGCGCAATGTTTTAATCATGCAAGACCAGCTATCCCAATACCTCACTTTGATAACGTTTTTGCATTTATTTTTGCATTTTTCTCTTGCTCATTCCTGCTATGCTATGCTTTACACTCTAATCTCCTGTCTTCCTTCCTTCTCGCCATCAAATCTCTCCTCCTCAAGCTCACTTTCCTTTCCTGCCCATCTGCTACACTACATTATACAAGGCTGTGCTATGCTCTGCTAGCAACTTGAATATGCCAGTGATTAGGACGCTCGACTTTGGATTGCGGGCACTCGGTTTCGAATCCTGCCTCGTGAAGAATTTCTTTCGGGAACGATTTCTCTCTTTCTCTTTCTTTCTGTAAAGTTCTTTGTGTCTCTATCCCCCTTTCGTTCTGTCTCACTGTACTCGTTCACAGACCAATCGTGGCTGTTACAGGCAACGCCGGAGAAATCGGCGCAATCGTTCTGGGAGCGAGGCAGAAGAGAACGAAGAAGAAGAGGATGCAGAGAGTGCGTGTTGGTTTATGAAAATGATCATTTCTGTTTTCGATGGACAAATTGCGGTGAGCCTAAAGAGATTCTTCGTTAACAAAATGCCAGGCCGGCGCGGAACACTCAGCACAGTCACAGCGGAAGCATAAATAGCGAACTTTCTACAGACCGTTGTATACTCTTTCGGAAACACTGATACAACTTTACTTGCAGTGCACCACCCCGCCATAAATCATCACAATGTTTGTAAAATACACTGTAACAGTACAGTGTAAAAAAAATTGCCCATAATTTTCCTACAAAGCTGAAAGTAAAAAGTGGCCGGTCGCTATTTCGTTGTTAAAATACAGCTGTTTTATTAAACGGAGTCTCCTTATAAATCTTGGACGTAGTGACTGCAAGAAACGTGTTCAGTTATTGCGTTTTACGTAATGGCTCCTAGAAAATGTTGTGCCTAATGTCCCATTGGAAATTTAGCACGTAATAATAGCACAGAATACTTAGAAAAAACTGTAGTGTTCTGGCAATACAAACAAATACCGTGGCTTGCCTTTATTATGTCGAGGACTTGACAAAATCCTGTCCAGTCGTGAGGAAACATCGGTGAAAACATCGTTGGACGCCAATCAAAGATAGTCTGAAAATGCCGAAAACAGATATTACTGTTCAGCGAAAACAAACAAAGTGGTAGGCCTAATATATTGGCCCTTGTAGTCTGATATACATTTCAACCGAAAGAATATGTACATGGATGTCTTATGTTGTGACCCTTGTGTTGAACATGCAGTGAAAATCTTCCTCGATATCACTGCATATGTGTTTATGCTCTCTCCTAAAACTTCCTGGCAGCAATGTAGAAGCTCCTGCTCGCCTTAGTCAATGGCCATTGTTGTCCTACAAGAGTCATGTGGCCATGTAAAACACAATCACGTTCCTCTGCAGAGAGCCCCTATTATTACAACTTTTGAAGTGCGGTGTGCTATCAAGTATGTACATTGGCCACTGTAAAGCAAGAAAATGCACCATTTGGACATATCATTCTAGAGGAAGGGTCCAATATTCTCTCGCTCACTCTGTTTCTTTCTATTTCTCTCTCTTCTACCTTTATTCATCTTTCATCCATTTCTTTCTCTTTGTTTCTCTCTTACTTCCACGTCCGATCAAAACTTTTCTCTCACTCTCTGCTGTATTTTTTCCTCTCTTTGATTCTCCCTCTCCCTTTTGCGATTTCTGCATTATCCTAAACAACAGCACCCCAGCGACTGGGATAAAATAATTTAGACAGGACACGCGTTACACAATGGACACGATAAGCGCGAAGTACCAACCGCAATTATTGCAAAAATTCGGCAGATCCCACGCGTTGTGGGAATCGATTTCATGCGAAGGAATCAGCGCGTGAGTCTATGCTGAGCCAAGCGTTAGGAGGTGGATTGGCGTGTTTTTGTAACCTTAGTGGCTGTGTGTTCGTCGTGGGCTTATGAGACACGTCGACAACACTGGTGTTGAAAGGATACCTTATGGTAACCTTCAGTGCATACGTCAGTATTACGAAACTAAGACACTTTTTGGTGCAATTGTGAGGATATCAGGTGTAACGTTCGTTAATATATTCCTCCGGGGTCGAGCAATGCTTCAACATAGCTTGCTGAAACATAGAAGCCCAAATAAGTGTTTATTAGGCTGCTATGAAAACGGAGCCCACCGGAACCACAGACGATAATGTGACATGAGGCCTGTATCGTAGAAGTACATATGTAGTGTTTATTGCTTTCTTGTAAAGCTACATAGCCAGCACCACAACCACAATTGACGCTGCACCAACATTACGACTGCATAGGCTGCTTGTCCAAACCAGTTTATGGCCCTCGCGTGGCTCTGTGGTACAGTACCCGATTGCCAAGCAAAATGCCTGGGATCGATTCCTGCTGGGAAACTAATTTCTATTCTTTTCATTCTTCGGGTGAACGCTGCCGATGTCGGTATTTCTTAACGCTCTCGCCCTTAAATTACAAATTTCTTTTCGCACCTTGCATTGGTACATACAAACTGTTAATCACCTGTGGCGGATACACGTTTACCGCGGCCCGTGGTAAACGGTTATATGCCACACGTGTCTGGAGGGAAGGGTTTCACGACGTGTGCGACACGATTTTCACGTTATTCATGTCATGATCAAAAAGTCATATTTGTCAAATCCTCTTACAATACCATGCCAATTTTGGCCGTCACCAAATTAAGGAGGCGACCATGAGAGCTCCCAGACGTTGGCAGATAGATAGATAGATAGATAGATAGATAGATAGATAGATAGATAGATAGATAGATAGATAGATAGATAGATAGATAGATAGATAGATAGATAGATAGATAGATATAATAGAAACGCTCAAAGTGCGAAAGGTACGCTAATAAATGCTTCGCATTTAAAACGTGAAGATACAAAATTGGAGGAAAGGGAAGTATAACGGTTTGGGAAGGGGACTACAATATTGTGGGGAAGGGGACTACAATGTTGCCGAACTGTGCTCTGGTGCTACTTGATGGTTAATGAGGTGATATGGCGATGACTTATAAACTTCTTTTCCGAGTTGTTTGGCTTCATGGCTACATGTTGTTTCTCATTTAATTTAGCACAATGCAGCTTGAACTGACACATGTGCTGTGCACGTTTGATATGTGGAAGGCTCCCCATATTTCGCGTATAGTCTTATTCTTCGATTTTGCCAAAACTGTATTTTTTTCAAATTAGGGCTACACTCACGCTCCCTGTAGAGCACCGAAAGACTGCCTCAGGTTGCCATTTGCTGGCATACGTAGCCATGCTCTTTGAGTCACTCATTGAGGCATCTTCCCAATTGCCCCACATATGGCCTACACATATTTACAATGCCTACTTCGTATTCGGCATATATGTTCGCATGACGTGATTGGCACTCTTACCATTGACGATCCTTTTCTGATGAGGAACTCGAGGAGTGTTTTAGATTTCCTCAAAACAACGTCGTGTACGTCAATGTTTCGATAGACGTCAAGGATATTTACTCACATCCCACCAAAGCCGATCCTCAGAGCTGCTGCAGGTTCTATCGGTCTATTTGGAAACACGAGATTTCAAAACCAATGTGGGTAGCAAACTTCCTGAAACATGTTGAAATGGGCCTAGGTTCGTCTTACATCGAATACAATAGCACGGTATTGAATCAATTCGACGGTACAAGCATCGCATGATGCTTGGCCGCCGAACTCTCAGGCAGGGTTGTCAGGGATGCTTACTTTGCACCAATTTGGTTATTTCTTAGGCCAGTGGCGACAGAAAAGATGCCTTGGCTGCGCTTTGGCTACTTGGCCACTGGCTAGTTTCTTCTCCCCTCGATTTGAAGCATAATATGAATATACTGTCGTAGCCAATGGCTTTCGAGCATGCCTTGTCGAGACGTGACGGCTAATTGGTGTCTTCTGCTCCCAGCAGTGGATGTGGCACTTTCATTACATATACGAAATTACTTCTAGCTGTTACGGCTTGAATTTGGATTAATGGCGGTGGAAACCTCTTGCATGGGGCGTCATTTTATAGACCGAGCTTATTGCTGAACGTGGTTTTAAACCGTGTTGAAAGAGAACAGCACAACAGCAAGCGCACTGCTTCCAGGACACTCCGCACTTATCAATATTAGAAATAAGGTACGTAAAGCACTGTCCCTATTTTTTTAGCAATACACACGCACTGAGGCTCGGCAATATTAACTGCTCTGACATCCTTATCAAGCGGGAAACGATTGCGAAGGCGGCTGCAATTTAGGCTTCAATTCCAGCCACTGTGATATTGTAAATTCCTTTTAACAAAATTAAAGCAGGACGCATGAGGAGAGTGTGATTTCTGCAACAGCGCAAGAAACTTCGTAATCTTCAGCGAAAAGTAGTATCTGGGGTTTAATGTCCCAAAACCACGCTATGATTATCAGAGACGCCGTAGTGTAGGGCTCCGGAAATTTTGACCACCTGGGGTTCTTTAACGTGTACCTAAATCTAAGTACACGGGCCTCAAACATTTTCGCCGCCATCGAAAATGCAGCCGCCGAGGCCGGGATTCGATCCCGTGACCTATCTTCAGCGAAAAATGGATAAAGTCCACAACTTATGTATTTATCTCAGATTAGTGTTTTTATAGGGTCTTGCTGTACTTATTCGTATTTTCACCAGAAGCTTCTTGCGTGCAGATATTTAAACAAAAATGTCGCTGTTGTTTTCACACTGCGTGGCTACTTTTGGCTACATTTACTGCCCATGAGGTAAGCTGGCTATTAAGGCTAGTTTTTTTTTCAATTTAAGGGCTATTTTATGCCATTTCAGCCTGGAGACCCTGGTCTCACACGAACTTGGTCGTACGAAATAAGACACTTCACAAGCACCATCAAGAATCAGTGTTACAAAGTGCTCCATATATGTCGACGACTACCTCGTGTGTTTAGACCAACCACACGTGGAAAAAGTCGTGCGCACGAGGGTTTGTAATTCACCAACGAAGTCGCGAACGAAAACATACTAGAATACATACTAGAAAACATACTAGGACAAAAATTGAGCCATGTGTGATATATTTACCCAACGAGGGGAGAGATGAGGCAGACTTCGCTTTGATTCTGCACACACAAAACTTAATAAGAAGGCGATCGCTAGCGCATGCATGAATCAACCGATCAGAAAATATTGCGTGCACGTGCGATGAAAGCGTTACCCTGAAGGTGCAGCGCCTACAAGAAAGCGGCGACCAAGACAGCGTGGTGGTCTCAGTTGGAAAAAGTATGTTAAAGGGATACTGAACAGAATTTTCGCCGCCGAGATAAATGGCGCAATTGAAAGATTGGGTGCTGAAATTTGTTGAAACAACCTTCATTTCAGCCGGAGACTAGCAGAAAATAATGAATTTAATGCATTTTTCGCAAATTGGCGCGTCTAGCGGCCGCGCCGCGAACTAGAGAGGAAGTGACGCGAAACTCTACGGATACTGACTCCCCAACCGTGCTCGCTGCAAAATCGCTCACCAATCGACATCGCAAGCCGTCACCCGCTGCGGCGCGTCTCTCTCAAAACGTGTTCTCACGGTCGGGAAGGTGTTCTTGAGAGGAGAGGTGGAGAAAGGGAAGTGGCAGGGCAGGAGAGAGCGTGCCGGTTGCCCCCCTTTTGCTGGAGCATTCGACGTCACGGCCGTCGACAAACGCACTGGCGTGCAGCCGCCGCGCTCTCACAATCCACTAAAAATACGGCCAACTGCTCGAAATTACGTGAAATAAACGCTTTTTATCGGAACAGTGTCGTCCGAGTCGAATGCAAGTGTTTTCGTAGCCTTTTCAAATTTTTGTTCAATATCCCTTTAAAAGAGGTGAGGACAGAGAAAGGCACAGGCAGTACGAGGCATAACAGAAATACTATAGGGGTTCTATACGTTCACAATACATCTCATAAATCTCATAAAGAAATCACCTTTGCTTCATACGTATAAATTAGGTTCGTCCCCTCTGCACGAAGTAACCCAATATAAGTATCTAGGAGTCACCTTTAACAACATGTTGACATGGAATGACCACATTATTAACACTTGCACATCAGCCTTCAGAAAATATGCCTCTTGAGGCACAAACTTAAAAAAGCCCCTTCCGATGTAAAATTTCTATGCCCTAACACCTTAATCAGAACTAAACTGCAGTATGCATGCATTGTTTGGGATCCGTATACGAAAACTAATATCAATAACCTCGAGAGAGTGCAGCGAACGGCAGTTAGATTTATATTTAACAAATTCTCAAGATTGGATTCACCCACAGAACTTATGAAAACTAACCATATTGAACCACTCGATATGAGAAGACAAAAAAAGAGAGTGGAATTTCTTAAACTGCCTTACACGAATAATTCACCACTAGACTCATCTCTATATCTATCACCCCTATTAACCAGACCCACATGCCACCATAGGCAAGATGCGTTAACACCTTACTTCGCGAGAACGAACATATTTAGGAATTCTTTTTTCCCTCGTACTATAACCGAATGGAATTGTATAATCGAATCAACATCATAATCCTCATTATTATTGATTTGTTTTATACCGTTTTGCCGGACATATTGACTCTATTTCTGTAATATTGTTTTTGTTTCCTTTGTTCTTTCCAACTTCTTTCCAAACGTGTTCAGTGTTGTACCATTTTATTGCCCTCCCTGCTTGGACTACGTGTCCGCAGTATTTGATAAATAAATAAATAAATTGAAGATAGGAGCCAGGCAGGACCTGAACGTTGTTTTCTGCTCCAGTCAAGGTGAAAGGATTGAGCAATAAAGTTGTCCAGGATGCAAAAAACACGCATGCCGAACACGTTATGCGAATATATATGTTGAATGTGAGGTAGGTAATTTACCACCCCTCTGACATGTCGCAAGCTATATGTGGCGCTATCGGGTAGATCCCTGAATGAACGGCTCAAAGAGCATCGCTATGTATGCCAGCAGGCGACAGTCTCAGGCAATCATTCTATGCACTGCAGGGAGTGTTGGTCTTGCCCAATGTTGCAAATTAACTTCACTTTTGGCAAAATATACGAAAAAATCTAAAGGCGAATTATAGCATGCCTTTCAGGTAGTGAACCAGCATAGCGCATGCGTCAGTTTAACCTCGACCCCAGCTGAAGTTGACTTTAGTAGAAGAAACCTGCAGCAATGGAGGCAGCCAACTCGAAAAAGTCATCGTCATGTCCCGTCATCAAGAGTCGTGTAGAATCAAAGGACAGTTTGACATGATTGTAGTACCCAGTACCCCCCTCTCCCGTAAACATTTACACTTCTCCGCCCTGGACTTTTTTTCCTTCACGTTTTTCCAGTAAATCTAGTTCATCGTTCGCGCCTGTCGTGTAGGCTTTGTAACGTGTGTCCTCCCTCGATCTTTTGTGCCTGAAATGTAGCGCAATTTTTTAATCATGCAAGTTGAAGTATCCCAATACCTCACTTTTATAACGTTTCTGCATGTATTTATCTCTGTTTTTCTCTTGCTCATTCCTTCTATGCTATGCTTTACACTATCCTCCTCTCTTCCTTCCTTCTCACCATCACATCTCTCCTCCTCAAGCTCACTTTCCTTTCCTGCCCACTTGCTACACTAAATTATACAAGGCATGCTCTGCTAACATGCTTGAATATACCAATGATTAGGTCCCTACTACGGATCGAGGGCAGTCGGTTTTGAATCCCGCCTCGTGAAGAATTTCTGTCGGCAACAATATCTCTCTTTCTATTCCTTTCTGTCCATTTCCTTGTGTCTCCCTCTCTCTTTCGTTCTGTCTCACTGTACTCGTTCACTGACTCATATTGGTTTTATAAGAGGGCACGCCGGAGAAATCGGCGAAATCTTTCTGGGAGCCAGGCAGAAGAGAACGCAGAAGAAGAGGATGCAGAGAGTGCGTGCTGGTTCATGACGATGGTAAGTTCTGTTTTCGATGGACAAATTGCGGCGAGCTTAAATAGATTCGCTTTCATCAAAGTGCCAGGCCGGCGCGGAACACTCAGCACAGTCACAGCGAAAGCTGAAATAGCGGTCTCTCTACAGACCGTTGTATACTCTTTTGGGAGCACTGGTAGAACTGTACTTGCAAGGCACCCACCCCGCCATCAATCATCACAATTTTTGTAAAATACGCTGTAGAAATACACTGTAAAAATTTGCCCCTAAATTACCTACAAAGCTGAAAGTAAAAAGCGGCCGGTCCCTTTTTGTTGTCAAAATATAGCTGATTTTTAAAACGGAGTCTCCTGAGAAATCTTGCACGTATTGGCTTCAACAAACGTGTTAAGCAATTGCTCCTTGCCAGTGTTTTACGGAATGGCTCCTAGAAAATGTTGTACGTGATGCCGCCTTGGAAATTTAGTACGTAATACTAGCACACAATATTTTAGAGAAAACTGAAGTGTTCTCGCACCACAAACAATTAACGTGGCAGGGCTTTATGATGTCGAGGGTTTGGCATAATTCTGTCTGGTCGGCATGAGCTATTGGTGAAAACATCGTTGGACGCCAATCACAAACAGTCTGACGATGCCCAAAACATATAATGTTGTTCAGCTACAACAAATAAACTGGTAGCCCTAATATAATGGCTAATGCAGCCTGATACGCGTTTCAACAAAAACAATATGTACATGCCTGTCTTTTGTTGCGACTCTTGTGTTGAACATCCAGTGGAAATCTTCCTCGCTATCTCTGCATATGTGTTTATGCTCTCTCGAACAACTTCCTGGCAGCAATTTAGAAGTTCCTGCTCGCCTCAGTCAATGGCCATTGTTGTCCTACAAGAACCGCGTGGCCATATAAAGCACAGTCACGTTCTTCACCACAGAGGACCTATTAATATAACTTTTTAAGTACAGTGTGCTATCAAGTATGTGCGTTGGCCACTGTAAAGCAACAAAATGCACCATTTGGCCATATCATTCTAAAGGAAAGGTCCAATACTAATGAGAACTAACAGAAAATAATTCCAAGGAAAGTATAGGGGACTCTATGTGTAGTACTTGGAATATAAACGTGAAGCAAGTAAAGTGCACGAAAAGGATACTTGCCGCCTGCAGGGATCGAGCCTGCGATCTTCGAATAAGGCGTCCGATGCTCTACCACTGACCTATGGCGGCGGTCATCCTCCCGTCCAATTCGTGGTGTATATATGTGAATTTAAACCTAGAATTGTTAGCCAGCGCCGATGGCAGCCATGGCGGCAAGTGTGGAACACTCTTTTTCTACCTGTGACGTCACGTAGCACGTCATTTTTTTAAGAGCTGGCAGCTGACTAGTAACCTCTCGCATACTACCTATAGGCATAGTGTGTGCCAGAACGATACCCTTGCTTTGAATGAAGGATAGAAGATTACATTTAAAGGCTCTTTTTATTTGTTATACACAATCTTAATGAGAACTAACAGACAATAGTGTCAAGGAAATTATAGGGGAGGCAATCTGTACAACTTAAAATATAAATGTGAAGCAAATAAAGTGGACAAAAGGATAACTTGCCGCAGGTCCGATGCTCTAACGCGTCGGATGCTCTACCACTGAGTTACGGCGGCGGACATCCTCCCGTCCATTTTATGGGGTATATATGCGAATTGAAACCTAGGAGTCTTAGTCAGCGCTGATTGCAGCCATGGCGGCGAGTGTAGAACACTCGCCGCTATACGAGTGCCGTAGCATTGACTACGAGTGCTACAATGCTACGAGTGTCGTAGCATTGACTGGGCTTTTTACAAATTGTGAGACAGCACACAGCTGTGGCAGTAAGCGTGCATACACACTACTACTTGCCGAATAAAGAGTGATCATCCTGCTCCAGTGAAGGCAAAGAGGTGGGGTTTTTCAGCCAAACTCTACGAATGTACTGTTCACACCCTGGCTCATCTGAAAAGAAAGGGAACGGAAAAGAAGAACTTTGAACGAAAAGAAAGAAGGCCATCTGTGTCAAAAATGAATTTGGAATCTACCTTGAAATAAAAAATCAGACACACAGCAGCATTTTTTTTTATTTTGATGCATTCACAGTACGGCCAAACCCATATAAGACGATAGCACATAAGTACCCATAATCCCTGCACGAGTCAACAAATGTAAAGTTCACAGGTATAATTTAAATGACCTGTGTAGATGTCATTAGAGATACACTGAGGGTAGCCATTTCGTTCAGCTGAAATGCGAGATTACCTTTTTGGGTTCCAAAAAATGTGAGTGTTTTTGGGTTCCAAAAAATGTGAAGGGTGATCTTGAAAGCAAGGAAAAAGCGTAAAAGTGACAATTGGATTTTGCCCACTAGTTGCCTGCAACGTGCAAAAGCCACTGCTTTCAACCTTTGAGGAAGACAAGTCGTATTGTCGAAACTTTGGCTCCCACGGCACCCCGCGTTCCCGATTTTTTCATCTCTCCAAGCTTCCACCTTCCGTCGAATTTATGCCTTTTTTAGATCACCAGATAGTAGTAATTCGGTGAAAATACAGAGCGCAAGAAAGTAGCCAAGAAGTAGCCAAGTTGAGAGGGAGTTTTTTTACGCCACTGGCCTGAAAAATAGCTAAGTTGGCGTATGGTAGCCAATCCGGGTAAAGCTTTTGATGCGCACTTATGTAGTGCTGGTGGTCCGGGCTATCGCAGCTCTGCTGTTTTGCAAATGTTCTCTTTGTTTCTTCTTCTATCTTCTATTTGTGATTTTCTCTCTTTTTCACTTTGTTTATTTCTATTCCTTGATTTCTCTCAATTTCTTTCTGTTTCATGATCTTTCTATCTTTATTCAACTTTCAACCATTTCATTCTCTCTATTTATCTCTTGCTTCTACCTCCGTTCAATCTTTTTCTCTCGCTATGTCTGCTCTATTTTTTTACTCTCTTTGATTCTCTCTCTCCCTTTTTCTCTGTCTGCATTACCTAAAGAACAGCGCCCAAGCGACAGGGAAAAAATGTGTTTAGACAGGACACGCGTTAAGAAAAGGACACGACAAGCGCGAACTACCGACCGCAATTATTGAAAAAAAACGTGAAGAAACAGAATTGGAAGAAAGGCAAATAAAACAGTTCACAGTGGGGAAGAGGACTACAATATCGCCGAGCTGTCCTCTGGTGCTACGTGACGAATAATGACGGGATATGACGATCACTGATTAACTTCTTTTCCGAGTTGTCTGGCCTCATGGCTACATGTTGTTTCTCATTTAACATCTGGCGGCATCAGCAGAATATAGCTCGAACTGACGCATGTGCTATGCTGGTTTGATATGCGGAAGGCTCCCCATATTTAGCATGTAGTCTTATCCTTCGATTTGCCAAAACTGAATCTTTTTCAAACATAGCGCATCGAAAGATTGCGCCTCAGATTGCCGTTTGCTGACATACCTAGCCATGCTCTTTGAGCCGCTCATTGAGGATCTTCCAGATTTCCCCAACCACATGTATACACTACCTACTTCGTATTCGACACACTTTTTCGCATGACGTGATTGGCACACTTGCCACTGACGATTCTTTTCTGATGAGGAACTCGAGGAGTGTTTTAGATTTCCTAGAAACTACGTCGTGTACGTCAATTTTCGATAGACGTAAATGATATGTACTGACATCCCACCAAAGGCAGCTGCAGACTCTACGGGTATATTTGGAAACATGACATTTCAAAATCAATGTGGGTAGCAAATTTCAGGAAAAATGTTGAAATGTGCCTAGGTTCGTCGAACATCGAATAGAATAGCACTGTGTTCAATCGAGTCGACGGCATAAACACCGGATGATGCTTGGCCGCCGCAATCTGAGGCAGGGTTGAAAGGGTTGCTTACTTTGCACCAATTTGGGTATTTCGTAGGCCGGTGGCGGCACAAAACGTGCCTTGGCTGCGCTTTGGCTACTTAGCCACTGGCTAGTTTCTTCTCCCCTCGATTTGGACCAAATTATGAATATATTGTCGCAGACACTGGCGTCCGAGCATGCGCTGTTGAGACGTGACGGCTAAAGCGTGCGTCCTCCTCCCAGAAGTGAATTTGGCGCTTTCATTACATATATGAAATTATGTTTAGCTGTTACGGCTTGAATTTGGATTGGTCGCGGTGGAAACCTCTTGCATGAGGCATCAAGTTATAGACCAGGCCTATTCCTCAACGCGGTTTTAAACTGTGTTCAAAGTGAACAGCACAAAAAAGCGCTCTGCTTCCAGGACGATCCGCACTTATCGATATTAGGAATAAGATATGTAACGAACAGTCATTCTTATTTTTTTAGCATTAGGCACACACTGTTGCTCGGGAATATCAATTGCATTGACATCGTTATCATGCGGGAAACGATTGCGAAGGCGGATGCTATTTAGGCTTCAATTCTAGGAACTGTAATATTGTATACTCCTTTTAATAAAATTGAAGCAGCACGCATGAGGAGAGTGGGATTTCTGCAACAGTGGAAGAAACTTCGTAATCATCACGGAAATTATTGATAAGATCAGCAATTTATGATTTAATGTCAGCAATAAGTATTTTTCTAGGATCTTGGTGTGCTTATTTGTGTTTTCACCAAAAGTGCCTTGCGTATAGTCATTTAACGAAAAATTTCGCTGTTCTTTTCACACACGCGTGGCCACTTTTGGCTACATTTACTGCCCTTGAGCTGCTTTGGCTATTGTGGCTAGTTTTTCCAATTTATTGGCTGTTTTATGCCATTTCGACATGGCAACCCTTGTCTCACACGATCTTAGTCGTACGAGATAACACACTTCAAAAGCAGATTCAAGAAGCAATGTTACAAAGTGCTTCATATATGTCGACGACTACTTCGTGTCTTTAGACCAATCAGAAGTGCATAAAGTCGTGAAGGTGTTTGAGGATTCGCACGAGGTCTTGCAATTCATCCATGAATTCGCCGCCGAAAGCATACTAGAACATTAAGATCTCAACGTAAAACAAGAAGAGAGCCACGTGTGATATATTTGCCCAACGAGGGGAGAGATGAGGCATACTTCGCTTGATTCTGCACACACAAAAGTTAATTAGGAGGGCGATCGCTAACACATGCATGAATCTGCCGATCAGAAAATAATGTGTACACATGGAATGAAAGCGTTAACCTCAAGGTACAGAGCCTACAAGGAAGCGGTGACCAAGGCAGCGTGCTTGTATCAGTCGGAAAAACGATGTTAAAAGAGTTGGAGAGAAACCCACAGGCAGCACGAGGCGTAACAGAAAGACGGTAGTGGTCCCATAAGTTCACAACACATCTCATAAATTGAAGATAGGAGCCAGGCAGAACCTGAACGTTGTTTTCTGCTACAGTCAACGTGAATGGCGAATGCTACAGTAACACGAATGGCGAACACGTCATGCGAACATATATGTTCAATGTGAGGTAGGTAATGAACTACGCCTGTGACATTTCGCAAGCTATGTGTCCATGCAGAGTAGGGAGTGTTTGTCTAGCCCAATTTTGCTAAAAAACTTCAGTTTTGGCAAAATATAAGAAAGAATCTAAAGGCGAAATGTGGCAAGCCTTCCACATATTGAACCAGCGTAGCGCATGCGTCAGTTCAAGCTCGATTATGCTGATCCCAGCTGAAGTGACTTTAGTAGAACAAAAGTGTAGCAATGACGCCAGCCAACTCGGAAAAGAACTTTATGAGTCATCGTCATGTCCTGTCATCAATGGTCGTGCAGCATCAAAGGACAGTTCGGCATTATTGTAGTACCCAGTATGCCCCTGCCCCGTAAACGTTTACGTTTCGCCTCCCTGGACTTCTTTTTCCCTCACATTTATACAGTAAATCCAGCGCCTGTCGTGTCGGCTTTGTAACGTGTGTCCTCGCTCACTCTTTTGTCCCTAAAACTGTAGCGCAATTTTTTAATCATGCAAGTCCATCTATACCAATACCTCACTTTTATAACGTTTCTGCATTTATTTCTCTCTATTTTTCTCTTGCTCACTCCTTCTATGTTATGGTTTACACTCACTCCGCCACCTTTCCTTCCGGCACCCCACCACATCTCTTCTTCTCAAGCTCACTTTCCTTTCCTGCGCCCTTGCTACACAATATGATTCAAGGCTTTGCTGTGCTCTGCTACCATGCTTAGAAATACCAGTGATGAGGACGCTCGACTTCGTTTCGAGGGCGCTCGGTTTCGAATCGCGCCTCACGAAGAATTTTTTTCCGCAACAATTTCTTTCTTTCTATTTATTTCTGTCTATTTCTTTGTGTCTCCCTGTTCTTGGTTTCTCACCCATCATGGTTATTACAGGCCATGCCGTAAAAATCAGCGTAATCGTTCTGGGAGCGAGGCAGAAGAGAACGAAGAAGAATAATAGGATGCAGAGAGTGCGTGTTGGTACATGACGATGGACAAATTGAGGCGAGCTTAAACAGATTTGCTGTTAACAAAATGCCACGCAGTGTTTTACCGGTCCTTAGCAGTGTTTTACGTAATGGCTCCTTGAAAATGTTGTACGTAATCTCCCCTTAGAAATTTATTACATAATACTAGCACAGAATACTTTACAGAAAACTGTAGTGTCTGGTACCGCAAACAATTAACATGGCATGTATTTATGATGTCGAGGGCTTGAAAAAATTCTGTCTAGTCGGGAGGAAACATCCGTGAAAACGTCGTTGGACGCCACTCAAACAGACTGACAATCCCGAAAACCGATATTACTGTTCAGCTACAATACATAAACTGGCAGACCTAATATAACGGCACTTGTAGACTGATATACGTTTCAACAGGGACAATATGTACATGCATGTCTTTTGTTATGACTCTTGAGTTAAAGATCCAGTGGAAATCTTCCTCGCTATCACTGTATATGTGCTTATACTTTTCTAAATACTTTCTGGCAGCATCGCAGAAGCTGCTGCAGACCTTAGTCAATAGCCATTGTTGTGCTACAAGATCCATGTGGCGATGTAAAGCACCATCACGTTCTTCACCACAGAGCACCTAATATTCCAACTTTTTAGGTACAGTGTGCTATCAAGTGTGTACATTGGCCACTGTAAAGCAACAAAATGCACCATTTCGCTATATCATTCTAGAGGAAAGGTCCAATATTCTCTCGCTCCCTCTGTTTCTTTCTCTTTCTTGCTCCTTCTATCTTTATTCCTCTTTCATCCATTTCTTTCTCTATTTCACTCTTGCTTCCCCATCCGTTCAATGCTTTTCTCCCTATGTCTGCTGTATTTCTTTCCTCTCTTTGATTCTCGCTCTCCCATTTTCTGTTTCTGCACTACCTAAACAACAGCGCCCCAGCGACAGGGAAACAAGAATTTAGATAGGGCACACGCTACGATATGCACACGACAAGTGTGAACTACTAACCACAATCATTGAAACGATTCGGCAGATCCCACGCTTGGTGGGAATCGGTTTCATGCGATCAATCAGCGAGCAATTCTATGCTGAACCATGCGTTAGGAGGTGGATCGACGTGTTTTTGAAACCTTAGTAGTTGTGCTTACATGGTGGGCTTAGCGGGTACGTCGACAACACTGGTGTTGAAAGAATAACTTATGGCACCCTTTAGTACATACGTCAGTATTTTGGAAACTAAGACACTTTGCGGTGCAATCCTGTGAATATCATACGTAACTTTCGTTATTGCATTCCTTCTGGGTTGAGCAATGCTTCAATATTGCTTGCTCACCCATAGGAGTACAAATTTAGTGTTTATTACAATGCTTTAAAAGCGAAGCCCACTGCAATCACGTACGACAATCTGACATGAAGACTGTATCGTAGAAGTACATTTGTAGTGTTGACGTGCAGACGTCAAGCGACCGCTTGACGTCTGCATAATGAACTGTGAATACACGCTAGCCACAATTTATGTGGCCTATTTATTACGCCTAAAATTGCATGAAAACGATGTCAGATAGGCTAGCCATGAATGTTAGGAAGTCTAGTCACACACCTGTTTTCGTATCCGCCTTAATTTTGCCTAAACGGAAGAGCCAAAGAGCATGGGCGTGTCATCGTGCTGCGAACGTCTGTAAACTCGCGTAAATATACGTCAGTCAGGCTTCCATGGCTTTGCACCACATAGAGATGTGTATGTATGCTGTCGTGGTCATTGTAAGGAGGTATTTTACTTTTCGGCAAAAGAAAGTGGCAAAATGAGAGAAGGAAGGGCGGTTGCTCTCAGGCCGTCCGAGCATTGCCCCCTACATTTTAGGCTTACAGTTGTGGCAGGCATTCTCCCAAGGTTCCTCAATACCTAATAATTTATAGACGGACTATGGAGATGTTTAGGGTGCCCTCACATTATATTATCTTTATTAGGTTCCGTTGTGAGCAATATTCACCGGAAGATGAGGTGTAAAAGAGTGGCGGGTGAGGTGAAGGAAACGAGGAGAGGGAACGGTGCGACTCTGCCGCTGCAGCTGTCACTAGAGAACTCCGCACCTGCGCGTGGGGTGTGTCATTTTCGGCGTAGGTTAAACGGCCGAGGTGGTAGTGGCTTTTCTGTCATGAAAAGTTATAAGGTACCGTAAAGAGAACGGAGCCGCTGCCGTAAGCATATTTGGCTCATCTAATCTGCGTTCGCGTGGAATCTGCAGCGAACAATATGGTGCGATTGAAGTCACTAGTACGAACCACTGAACGAATAGACCCGACGTGTAACGTTTACATGCCACAAGGACTAAACAGGCAAGATGAAACGTGTATTCACAGGCTGAGACTCGACTTTGCCTATACCAAATACTTCAAGTACAAGGTCAGGCAGCCGGACACGCCTACGTGCACCACACGCAACACTCACGAAAACTTAAACATGTCCTATGCAACTGTTCCCGTTATAACGCAGAACGGCCGATCCTTAAGGCAGCACTGCATTTGCCGCGCAGCACCTTCTCGACTCGTGGCAAGACAGTGCTTGTGCGATGCGCAATTGGTGTTTTAGGAGAACCACTGGACCTAATGAAACCTTATGAATGACTGTTATGTATATATATATATATATATATATATATATATATATATATATATATATATATATATATATATATATATATATATATGGGTTTGCGAGTGTACGTATTATTTTTGTGTGTATGTGATCGCTCTATATATGACAGTCACCAACGGAGTAGTAAGCCACGCGATAAACCAGGCTAAAATCTCCGCGAATTTCCTAAAGATTGTTATGCCTCTAATGACCATATCCATACTCAGAGTCATCCGGCGCTGGGCTGAGCCGCATCTTTTCCGGCAATGCGCACATGCGCCGGAGTCAACATTAAAACAGGTTCTTGTTGGGTGGTGTTGCGAGCAGTAGGACGACGGCTGGTTTGGGTATTCTACCCGCTCTAAAGCTGTACCTGGCAGTTTGCGAGTTAATGTGAACGAAATAGTTATTTGGAATGACAAGGACCCGAGGTAATGCACCTTCAACAGCCTTGTCATAAAGGGAAGAAAATATATCTGTCCTTGGCACTAATTAACTGAAAGGGCCGAAACCCGACTGGTAATGTGTTCAGCAGTATCGACTTAAAAGCAGCTCCTTGGTTTTAAAATATTGTTTTGCAAGACCGTTGCTTGCTGTAGACAGGGTGCACGTTACTGGGAGTGTTATAATTCGTAGATTTACGTTTTCGTCCTGACGGAACAATAACTGCAAAAGCACAAACCAAGAAAAACAAGGGCCACACCGGTGCACACTCGAAAGTGTAGGATCACTGAAAAAAAAAAACGGGAATGTAAAGGGACCCTAATGCACGTGGAACGGCTTCTCTAGGACAAACTAAAACACGAAATGACATTCTATGGTGCGACATTTGTCAAGACCACTTTCGCCAAACGGAATAGCGGTGTACATAAAAAAAGCTAAAAACAACAACAAAGACAACTAAGGCTTAGTGGCGCCATGTCTGACATAAATTGGAGTTCTCTACTTTGCTATGATAATACAGTGGGAGCTACCACATCAATTTCCGCACACCTTACTGGGAAAGGCCTTTGTGAGGTCTATAATAGTTTTGTTCCGAGCCTATGATAAAATTAACGTGTCATCGGAGGTGGGTAAGCTGTCACGCATGGTTAACTGCGCTGTCAAGGGTGAGGCTTCCTCTGGCATTGTGCCTCGTCTGTGCTCTTGCAATTGAATATGCGTGGCGGTAGCGGCTACGGCCGCTGCCGGCACGCGGGCCTCACGGGTCTGCGCATTCGAGAGGAGTGACTTCATAGCCGCGGCAGACGCACTTGCACCGGTGGGTGCACAGCCGTGCGCCTCCGTTGCGCAGTAGCCAAGCCTCAATATGCGCCGGGCGTTGGGGCCATAGCGACTGCAGCGTTTTACTACACTGACCACCGAGCCGTCATTGTGGCAATAGAGAAATCACGCTGAGGAAAAGATAAATGTACATGTGTCACACATAGCGTACACCACGTGTGTGTCATTAATGCAGCAGTAACCATGATAATCAAGCTAACCCTAGAGAACCAGGAGAGCTGAGAATATTGAGCTCAATCTTCGCTCACGCTGCGTGTATCCTGGCATAGCCGAGTTAAGCCGCTACGATATTTTTCTTGCTTTGAGTGAAGAGTAAACAGTTGGACCGAGTTCTTTGGGCATCTTGAGTAGTTGATAGTATTCGAGAACAGGCCATTAGCGATGAAATTTTTGAGGCGGTGGGGTAGGGGTGAGGGGAGCACATTCTGAAGACTTTGACAATTTGAGGACACCACCTGTTTAGAGGAAAGTACCTATTTAACGAAGCAAGAATTACGGGGGGGGGGGGGGGCTCCTTGGCCCTCTTCCCTGGCCAACGGATTGCCGGTGGGCTTGCCGAGGAGCGTCAGCTACGTTGACGCTCAAATGTATGCCGTGGTCTGACGTGACGTCGGCACTGACTTAAGAGCACATATGTCAGTTTCATCGACACGAACTACACTATGCTATGCGACTATGTGCACAGCATAAGAAGTGATTTTTGCAGTATTCCTCCGCGTTGAGCATTGGTTGACCATAGCTGGGCGAGTCATAGGAGTTAACATGTAGTGTTTATTGCACTTTTACAAACGCGAGCACTGTAACCATAGTGGCCTTACCGCGATAAGACGCCTTGTATTCTTTTTCGTAAGCAGTTTCAAGCACTGGCGTAGCTCTGTGGATGAATACTTGACTGCCGCGTAGAATACATCGACTTGATTGTGGTTCTAACTTTTATTTTCAATATTTGCGTCCCTCTGATATTTCCATCACCGAGGATGATGCGGACATCTGCCCCGCATATTTTCGCCACAAGCTGTACAACGCAATCGCATAAGAATTTTTGAAAGTGTGTTACCGCCATTGCTGGGTTGATACAAACTATGAATCACCTCTAGCTCATAACCCCCATTTTCTGGGCCGCGGTATACGGGTATGTGCCACACATGACTGAAATAAAGTTTTTCATGACTTACGCATTAAGTATCTCACGCTTTTTATGCAATGACCTGTTCATCGTGTTCTTCATACACTGATGCCCTCCCACGCAAATTTCGCCATGAATCATGTAAAAGAGATACCACGAGAGCGCCAAGATGTATGGGGCTAGAAAGGTACTCACAAATCATGGTTATTTCAGGCCACGCCGGAGAAATCGGCGCATTGTTCTGGTCGCGAGGCAGAAGGGAACCAAGAAGGGGATGCAGAGCGTGCGAGTTGGTTCATGATGATGATCATTTATGTTTTCGATGAACAAATTGCGGCGAGCTTAAACAGACTCGCCTTTAACAAAATGCCAGACCGGTCCTTAGGAGTGTTTTACGTAGTGAGAATGTTGTACGTAATGTCACATTAGAAATTTATTACGTAATACTAGCACATAATACTTTAGAGAAAACTGAAGTGTTCTCGCACCACAAACAACGTGGCAGGGCTTTAGGATGTCGAGGGTTTGGCATAATTCTGTCTCGTCGGCATGAAATATTGGTGAAAACATTGTTGGACGCCAATCACAAACAGTCTGACGATGCCCAAAACATATATTGCTGTTCAGCTACAACAAATAAACTGGTAGACCTAATATAATGGCTCATGCAGCCTGATACACATTTTAACAGTGAGAATATGTACATGGATGACTTATGATGTGCCCCTCGCGTTTAACATCCAGTGAAAATCTTTCTCGCTATCACTGCAGATGTGCTTATGCTCTCTCCAACAACTTCCTAGTAGCAATTTAGAAGGTCGTGCTCGCCTCAGTCAATGGTCATTGTTGTCCTACAAGAGCCATGTGGCCATGTAAAGCGCAGTCACGTTCTTGACGACAGAGCACCTATTATTGCAACTTTTTTAAGTACAGTGTGTTATCAAGTGTGTACACTGGCCACTGTAAAGCAACAAGACGCATCATTTGACCATATCATTCTAGAGGAAAGGTCCAATATTCTTCCCTTTCTCTCTTTATTTCTCTTTGTTCTTCTTTCTACAGTTATTCATCTTTCATCCATTTCTTTCTCTCTATTTCTCTCGTGCTTCCACCTTTGTTCAATCCTTTCATCTCGCTATGTATCCTGTATTGCTTTCCTCTCTTTGATTCTCCCGTTTTCTGTTTCTGCATTACCTAAACAACAGCGCCTCTGCGGCAGGGAAAAAGAATTTAGACGGGGAACACGTTACGAAATGCACACGACAAGCGCGGACTACCAACCGCGAGTATTGAAAAAATCCGGCAGATCCCACGCGTTGTGGGAATCGGGTTGATGCGAAGCAATCAGCGAGTAATTATATGCTGAGCCAAGCGTTAGAAGGTGCATCGACGTGTCTTTGTAACCTTAGTAGCTCTGCGTACATCGTGGGCTTACCACGCACGTCGACAACACCGGTGTTGAAAGGAAAACCTATGGTACCATTTAGTACATACGTCAGTATTATCGAAACTGAGACACTCTGTGGTGCAGTCGTGTGAATATCAAATGAAACGTTCGTTAATATATCCCTCCGGGTTTAAGCAATGCTTCATATAGCTTGCTGAATCATAGGAGTATAAAATTAGTGTTTATTAGGCTCCTATAAAAGCGGAGCCCACTCGAACCAAAGATGGTAATGTGACATGACGCCTGTATCGCAGAAGCACATATGTAGTGTTTATTGCTTTCCTGTAACGTTAGGTAGCCAGCTCCAAAACCACAGTTAACATTGCACCAACAGTGCGACTGCATAGGTTGTTTGTCCAAACCAGTTCATAACCCTGGCATGGCTCTGTGTTAGAATATCCGATTTCCACGCAAAATGCCCGGGATCGATTCCTGCTCGAATCCTCATTTCTGTTATTTCCAATTGTCCGGTCAATGCTGCCGATGTCGGTAATAACGCTCTCGCACTTGAATTACGAATTTCTTTTCTCACCGTTCCTGGGTAGATATAAACTGTCAATCCCCTTTGGCGCATACCCTACACTGCAGCCCCCCGTAAACGGGTATGTGCCACACGTGTCTGGAGGAAAGGGTTTGGTGACGTACGCGACAGTATGTCGACGTTATTCATCTCATGATCCAACACTCACATTCGTGAAATCCTCTTCCACTACCATGCCAATTTTCGTCGTCACCACGTTAAGGAGGCGACCATGAGAGCACCCACATTTTGGCAGATAGATAGATAGATAGATAGATAGATAGATAGATAGATAGATAGATAGATAGATAGATAGATAGATAGATAGATAGATAGATAGATAGATAGATAGATAGATAGATAGATAGATAGATAGAAACGCTCAAAGTGCGAAAGGTTTGCTAAGAAATGCTTTGCATTTGTAAGGTGAACAAACAGAATTATTTATTTTATTTTTTATTTTGTACAATACTGCAGACAGTAGTCCAAGCAGGAGAGGGTGTACATAAAGAGACACACAAAAGGGAAAAAATCAAACATTACTACGTAGCATGGGTGATGTGGATGGTAATGAATTCCACTCTGTGATTGTTCGCGGGAAGAATGAATATTTATACAAGTTAGTTCTTGCGAATACAGGCTCGATGTAATGAGTATGCTTGTGTCGTGAGGCTCGACCGATGTGCTTCTTCAAGTAACCGTCAGTTTTTATTCCAAGCTTACCAAAGTAAACAGAAGCCAAAAACTTCAAACGTGCCTCTTTTCTCCTTTCAGATAGTGGCTGTAATTCTGCTAACTGTAACATAGCCGAAGGTGAATCAAGACGTCTGAAACGTTTGTAAACATAGCGGACAGCTAATCTTTGAATTTTTTCGAGTTTTTCTATGTTTTCATGGGTGCAAGGATCCCAAACAGCACTGGCGTATTCCAAGGAAGGTCTAATCATTGTTTTGTATGTCATCAATCTGAGGGAAGGAGGGGATTCGCCCAACTTATGGTTCAGAAGGCCTAATTTTTTTCGGGCTGTGGAGGTTTTGTTATTTATATGGGTCGACCGGTTAAGAGTGGAAGTTAATCTTATTCCTATATATTTGCATGCCTGAACTTCTTCAAGGGGGGTATTTTCTATATGATACGTAAAAGGAAGTTTGTTGCATTTGTTAGTGATGCTCATGTGCACAGTTTTCTGCAGGTAAATTACCATTTCTCATTTATTGCACCATTCTGCCAATTTATGTAAAGTGCCATTCAGGGTGATCTGGTCAGATACAGAATTTACAGACGTAAATATGACGCAGTCATCTGCGAATAGTTTCAAACAAACAGACGAGTCCGCTACATCTTGAATGTCGTTAATATAAATGTTAAAGAGGAGTGGTCCCAAGACGGACCCCTGTGGAACACCTGAGTACACATCTAAGAGCCGCGAACTGGATCCGTCAATGTTTACATATTGTTTTCGATTTGATAGGTATGTTTTAACCCAGTGAATAATGTGCAAGGGTAAACCAATTGCTCTCATTTTTTATATTAACTTTGAATGCACTACCCTGTCAAATGCCTTGGAAAAGTCTAATAGTATTAAATCAATCTGACCACCTTTGTCAAGAACTTTGGTAAATTCATGAACTGTTGTGACTAATTGAGTTACAGTGGAGTAGCCATGTCAGAAGCCGTGTTGTGCATCAGTTATTACGTGTTTCTGCGCTAAAAATCATTTATGTATTTTGCTAATATATGCTCAAGCATTTTACAGGAAGAAGAAGTTAGGGATATAGGACGATAGTTATCTATCTGTAATGGGGAATCCTTTTTAAAAACAGGAATTACTTTTGCGACACGCCAGTCGTCGGGTAACGTGGCCGTATCGATAGACTTCTGGAAAATTGTTGCTAAAAGGGGAGCCACTTGTACTGCATATCTTTTAAGAAAGGCGTTTGGAATATTATCCGGTCCTGGTGACTTCTTAATGTCTAAGCGAAGGAGAAGCTCAGTCACGCCTTCAGTAGATATACTAGCTGTGTTAATATTTTCGTTATCGTAGAATTCTTCGGAAAGCGACTGTGTCATCGGAGAGCTTGGCTTCGTAAAAACACTTTGAAAAAACATGAATGACTCAGCTATTTCTTTTTTATCGGTAAGGGCACTCCCGTTCACAAAAAATTTGATTTATTTTGCGACAATCGTTTTGGGACAAAAACTGCCGAAATTTGGCAGGATTTTCCGTCACAAAGCGACCGAGCTTAACAGTAAAGTAGCGCTCTTTTGATTCTTGTAACTTAAGCTGTAGATCGAGAGCTAAACTTGAGATAAGGGTCCTGTCATATTTTTGTTTTCTATAACGTTTTATTCTACGTTTTAACTGAATAATTTCTCTCGTTATCCACGGGTTATCTCGACCTATCCCTTTAATTTTATCTGGAACGAAGGTATCAATGCAATGCTGGCAGCATCTTTTAAACTTTGTCCACAATGTGTTGACGTTATCATCACATAAAGAAAAAAGGGTGTCCTCCAAATGGAGCATAATATTGGAGTCGTCAGCTGCATCGTAGTTTTTAACATTTATCGATTTAGGGTTGCATGAGTGAGGATTACGTCGAAGGACACACGTAAGATAGACTAAGCTATGGTCTGAAATGCCCTCGTGGACTTCTGCTGTACACTCACCAAGGCCAGTGGAGCATAGGACTAGGTCTAAGATCGAAGAGGATGTAGCAGTTACACGTGTAGGAAGCAGGACTGTTTGGCATAAGTTGTATGCCAGAATCATGTCCAATAAAGTTTCTGAACTGGTCACATCAGTGGGGCCACATGTCAACGTACACCAATCAATACTGGGAATATTAAAATCTCCGGCAATAATTAGGTTCTGATTCCGGTATTTGTCTAGGTGATCGTACAGATCTAACAAGAAATTGGGATTAGCACCAGGCGGCCTGTACACTCTAGCCACAACGATCTGATTTCCTGATAAATTAATTCCACAAAAAAAACGCTTTCGTGGTCCGAGTCAATGGGAGGTAACGGTACCGACGGCAACGTGTTTTTAACAAGAATCGCTATTCCACCTCCTCGTGTAGCGCGGTCTTTGCGATAACATGTGTATGAAGGCGAGGAAAAGAAACCGTCAGGAATGTCAGAATGAAGCCAAGTTTCCGAGATAACAGTGACATGGGGATCGTACGTGAGCAATGCATGCTCTAACTGATCCTTTTTATTGCACAGGCTTTGAGCATTAAGACAGAGCAGACGGAAAACTTTTTCTGTATGTTTATGTGGGGCTTGCGAACGTCAGTCATTCGACCAAATTATTTCTGCGTGATCTGTCTTCGTAATTATGAAGCTTTCTTTCCTGTGATGCTATGGTCTTTTCCAGACTCTGGACGGATTCTTCAAGAGCCTTTATCCTTCCTTCATTTGCTTTCGATAACTTTAATACTTCGTCAAGTTTCGAAAGTTTAGTGTTCATTTTAGAAAGCATGTCATCCCGTTTTTTTTTCAGCCGACTTTATATCTTTAAGTTCGGAGAGGATAGTTTTCAGCATATCTTGATCATTTGGGCCAGGGTTAGTTTCTATGTCACCGCATAATATAAGGAGCATCGCAGACCAACAATCAGTGATAATACAAAAGCATCGCCGAGGGCACGGCAGCACCACTAGAACATAATAGCTTGTACGAATACCCGAATAAAAACTGTGGAAACTGACCTGCACGGTCAACCAAGCGCAGTTAGCTGACATGCTTCCACGAATGCCACCGTGCCCTCTGAGCAGGTAAGGATCGTCCACTGTCCTTATAGCCGGGGTTGGTGACGTCACATGCGTAGGAATCCAAGTGTGTGGGCTGTCAGCAAACGGGTAGTACGCTGTAGCATCTTCTGCTTTGATGGCGGTGGGCGATGCGATTCCTGGGCTGAATTTCCACGGTGCGTTCCCACGAGCTGACAGGAAACACGGGCCGTCCACAGGACAAAGTAGAAACAGCAGAGCCTGCACGGTCAACCAAGCGAAGTTAGCTGACATGCTTCGGCGAATACCACCGTGCCCTCTGCAGAATTGGAGGAAAGCGAAGTGAAACAGTTTACAGTGGGGAAGGGGGCTACAATGTTGCCGAACTGTGCTCTGGTGCAACGTGACGGGTAATGAGGGGATAAGGCGATGACTGATAAACTTCTTTTCAGAGTTGTCTGGCTTCATGGCTACATGTTGTTTCTGAATAATTTCTGGCGTGATCAGCAGAATACAGCTTGAACTGACCCATGTGCTATGCTGGTTTGATATGTGCAACGCTCTCCATATTTCGTGTGTAGTCTTATCCTTCGATGTTTCCAAAACTGAACTTTTTTTCAAACATAGGGCTACACGCACGCCAGGCCCGTAGCCAGGAATATTTCTCGGGGGGGGGGGGGGGAGCCCATTAGTTGAAAACCTTGACTATTTCAGTAAAACACCCATTTACGTTATTTATTTTTGGTAAAAACACACATCGCCAAAATTTCGGGGGAAGGGGGGGGCTCGGGCCCTAGCCCCCCCTCCGCCCTGGCTACGGGCCTGACCCACGCTCCCTGTAGCGCGTCAATAGATTGCCTCATATTGTATTTGCTGGCATACGTAGCCATGCTCTTTGAGCCGCTCATTGAGGCATTCCCGATTGCCCCACAATCATCGCATGATACAATGATACAATCATCGCATGATGCTTGGCCGCCGAACTCTCAGGCAGGGTTGCCAGGGTTGCTTCATTTGTACCAATTTGGGTATTTCTTATGCCAGTGCCGACAGAAAACATGCCTTGACTGCGCTTTGGCTACTTGGCCACTGGCTAGTTCCTTGTCCCCCCGATTTGAAGCATAATATGAATATACTGTCGCAGCTAATGGCGTTCGAGGATGCGTTGTCGAGACGTGACGGCTAAATGGTGTTTCCTGCTCCCAGAAGTGGATGTGGCACTTTCATTACATATACGAAATTACCTCTAGCTGTTACGGCTTGAATTTGGATTAATGGCGGTGGAAACCTCTTGCATGGGGCTTCATTTTATAGACCAGGCTTATTGCTGAACGCGGTTTTAAACTGTGTTGGAAGTGAACAGCACAACAAAAAACGCCAGGCCTGCGCTGAACCCGCAGCACAGTCACAGCGAAAGCCGGAAGAGCGGCGTTTCTAGAGCCCGTTAAAGCTCTCTTGGGGCTACAATACAAGCGCACTAGAAAGGTACCCACTACGCCATAAATCACAATTTTTGTGAAGTTGGGAAGCACCTACTAAGCCAATATTCGTCATTCTGCGGAGAAGCGTGGCACCAGCTACCCGTCTGTAAGGCATTATGTGCACTTTGTTGACGCGACGACTGATGACGACGAAGAATTATGGCGCAGCCCTTTGTAATGGGTTGGAATCTTTAAACGGGCCACCAGTTATGTAATTTGCATTGGGTGACGCCCGGTCGCTATTTCCCTCTCCCGTCATGCTGTATAATATCCGTTGACGTGGGAGAGAGACGGGGGGCGGAGAACTTTACTGAGACCCCGAGGAAATGGATCATGCGCCTATGGGCTTCCTTGGCAACCAATACAAGTGCACTTGCGAGGAACCCACTACGCTATAAATCATTGTGATTTTACTGAGACCCCGAGGAAGTAGATCATGCGCTTATGGGCTTCCTTGGCAACCAATACAAGTGCACTTGCGAGGAACCCACTACGCTATAAATCATTGTAATTTTTTAGATGTAGGGCAGCAGGCACTGTGCCATTTTTCGTCATTCAACGGAGAGCAATGGTACCTGCTAAACGCATTTAGTGCTAAACGCATTTAGTGCGCTTCAACAAAATTTTCAATTATGAACGTAATCCAACTGGCCCAACTTGCCATCTTGCTGCATGTAAGGCATTATGCGCACTTTGTTGATGCACTGCCTGATGACGATGAAGAATTATGGCAGAGCCCTTTGTAATGGGTTGGAATTCAACAACCTACTCGTTGCGCAATTTGCATTGTGTGACGCCTGGTTACAGAATTCGCGTTGTGCGACGCTTGGTGCTTATTTTACTCTTCTACTACGCTGTATTGCATATGGTAATGTGGTTCCTTCCCGACATGAAGCCTGTATAGGACTTTTTTGCAAAGCAGTTTCAAGCACCAGCATGGCTTAGAGGTCGAATACTGGGCTCGCACGCAGAGGGTCCAGGTTCGAACCTCGTTCCATCCTGGAAGTTTTTTCTTATTTCGTTTTTTTTTTTATTTCGAGCGATGCTGGTTACGGACACCGGCGGCGGTGGCGGCGGCTGCGGCGAACAACTACGGCGCCAAAAACGGCCGGCGAAATGATCTCATAACTGCTTTCGCTGTAAAAAGCGCTGTGCTTTCAGGACACTCCGCACTTACCAATATCAGAAATAAGATATGTAACGCACTGTCAATTTTTTAGCATTAGGCAGGCACAGAGGCTCGGCAATACCAACTGTTCTGACATTGTTATCATGCGGGAAACGATTGCGAAGGCGGCTGCAATTCAGGCTTCAATTCCAGGAACTGTGATATGGTATACTCCTTTTAATAAAATTAAAGCAGGACGCATGAGGAGAGTGTGATTTCTGCAATAGTGCAAGAAAGTTCGTAATGTTCTGGGAAAAATTGATAAAGTCAACAACGTATGTTTTATTCTCAGCAAGTAGTATTTTTATAGGTTATTGCTGTACTTATTTATGTTTTCACCAAAAGCTTCTTGTGTATAGTCACATAAACAAAAATGTCGCTGTTCTTTTCGCACGCGCGTGGCTACTTTTGGCTACATTTACTGCCCTTGAGCTAAGTTGGCTATTGCGGCTAATTTTTACAATTTATTGGCTATTTTTTGCCATTTCAGCCTGGCAACGGTGGTCTGACATGATCTTGGTCGTAGGAGATGGGACACTTCATAAGCAGTTTCAGGAACCGCCTCTGTGAAGTGCTTCATATATGTCGACGACTACCTCGTGTGTTTGGACTAACCACAAGTAGCAAAAGTTGTCAAGATGTTTGAGGAAGCCCACGAGGGTTTGGAACTCACCCATGAAGTGTCCACCGAAAATACACTACAATACTTGGACCTGAACATAAAACAATAAGACAGTCATGTGTGATATATTTACTCAACGAGAGGAGTGACGAGGCATACTTCGCATTGATTCTGCACACACAAAACTTATTTAGGAGGGCGATCACAAACGCATGCATGAATCAACCGACCGGAAAATATCTTTTTTATTTACTCTCGTACCCACAGCGCCATTTAGGCATTACAGTGGGGGGGGGGGGGGGTTATACATAGCAGTTTGAACACCCAATGGTAGTCCACAATAAACAGTCAGTTACAGCAAGGTTGATGAAAAACACGTATTACATTACAACAACATTGGTAGGCAAGAACAAAAAACACACGCACAATCATGAGCAATAAGAAGCAACACTAGCATATATGAATGTCAATGCAAATCACCAATGTAAAAAAGAAAAAGAAAACTTTCTTAGATGCAGAAAAAAAATAACATTGTACAAATAAAAACAAAGAAAAGCTATGTAATAAGAAATAAGCTTTGTATGAAAACCAACTAAAACCGAAGACCGAACGAGATGTCAAAGCGCGGCCACAAAAGCTTCGCTATCTAATATGCTTACTGTTGTAGCAGGCAGTCGATTCCATTCTGAAGCTGTTCTGGGAAAAAAAGTGCTTTTAAAAAGATTAGTTTTGCAACTATATTCTCTAACTTTGAGTTCATGGTCTGTTCGTCTGGATATATAATGCGGCTGAAAAATGTACTGATTGCGGTCTATTCCAATGTGGCCATAAAATATATTGTGAATAAGCTTCAAGCGTAAAGTTTGCCTTCTTTTTTCTAAAGGTTCCCATTTTAATGTTTCTTTTGTAGCAGTAATGCTAAAGTTTCTTTCATAGCTACCGATAACGTACCTTGCCGCTATGTTCTGAACTCTCTCAAGTTTGTCGCGATCGGCACTCGTGGGAGGGTCCCATACAGTGCATCCATACTCTAAAGTTGGTCTCACGTAGCTCTTGTAGAGAAGATCGCGGGCCTGCTGAGGACACAGCTTCGTGTTACGCCGTAGGAATCCCAACACCCTGCATGCCTTTCCTGTAATGAAATCGACGTGCCTGTGTCAACACATGGATGGTGTGAGGATTATCCCCAAGTACTTATATTCGGAAACAGTCTGCAACGGAGAACCAGATAGAGTATAAGCTGCCGGGGACATACGTTTCTTTGTGAAACGCATGTGGACAGTTTTTTGTAAGCTTATTTGCATTTGCGATTTACCACACCAGTTTTCTATTTCAGTTAAATCATTTTGTAAGATAACGGTATCAGCGAAGCTTGTAATTTCCCTATATAATAGTAGATCATCAGCAAACAATCTCACGGAAGAAGCGATGGTGTCGGGAAGGTCATTTATGAATATTAAAAAGAGCAATGGGCCCAACACTGAGCCCTGAGGGACGCCAGATGTTACGCGAGCCCCACCAGATTCTGCGCCATTTACCACCACATACTGAAAACGTAAGGACAAGCATTCCTGTATCCACCTAATTATCTATTCATTGATATTAAACCAACGTAGCTTACATACAAGCAACTTGTGATCTACAAGGTCAAACGCTTTCCTCAAGTGTACAAATACTGAGTCAACACAGCAGCAATCATTCAGTGCACCACAAACTTTGTGAACGAATTCTGTTAATTGAGTTGTACAGCAAAGCTCTTGTCTGAAACCGTGCTGTTTTGGATTAAGAAGGTTTTGATTGGTTATGTGTGTCATTATGTTACTGCACAAGACGTGCTCTAATATTTTACAGACTATGCTTGTTACTTGTACGCATGTGGTGAAAGCGTTAACCTCAAGGTACAGCGCCTACAAGAAAGCGGCGACCCCGACAGCGTGCTGGCATCAGTCCTAAAAACGATGTTATAAGTGGTGAAGAGAAAGGAAAGCACAGGCAGCACGAGGCATAACAGAAAGACGGTAGTGGTCCCATAAGTTCACAACACATCTCATAAATTGAAGATTGAAGCCAGGCAGAACCTGAACGTTGTTTTCTGCTATAGTCAACGTGAAAGTATTGTGCAGAAACGTTTACCAGGATGCGAAGTAACACGAATGGCGAACACGTCATGCGAAAATATATGTTGAATGTGATGCAGGTAATGCACTATCCCTCTGACATTTCGCAAGGCTCAAAGAGCATCGCTACGTATGGCTCAAAGAGCAACGGCTCAAACAGCATCGCTATCTATGGCAGCAGGCGACAGTCTCAGGCAATGTTTCGATGCAGGGCAGCGAGTGTGGGTGTAGGCCAATGCTGGAAAAAAAACTTAAGTTTTGGCAAAATATAGGAATACATCTAACAGCGAATTCTGGCATGCCTTCCAGATATTGAACCAGCACAGCACAGCGTCAGTTTAACTCGATTATGCAGACCCCAGCAGAAGTTGACTTTAGTAGAAGAAACATGTAGCAATGAAGGCAGCCAACTCGGAAAAGAACTTTATGAGTCATCGTCATGTCCCGTCATCAACGGTGGTGCAGCATCGAAGGACAGTTCGGCATAATTGTAGTACCAAGTACCCCTCTCCCCCGTAAACATTTACACTTCGTCTCCCTGGACTTCTTTATTTTCACGTTTTTCCAGTAAATCCAGTTGATCGTTTGCGCCTGTCTTGGGGGCTTTGTAATGTGGGTCGTCCCTCACTTTTTCGTCCCTGAAACTGTAGCGCAATTTTTTTAATCATGCAAGACCAACTATCCGAATACCGCAATTTGATAACGTTTTTGCATTTATTTCTCTGTGTTTTTCGCTCGCTTATTCCTTCTATACTAGGCTTTACACTCTACACCTTTCTTCCTTCCTTCTCACCATCACATCTCTCCTCCTCAAGCTCACTTTCCTTTCCTACCCACTTGCTACACAATATTATAAAAGGCTGTCTGTCTTATGCTCTGCTAGCATGCTTGGATATACCAGTGATTAGGACGCTTGACTTCGGATTGAGGGAGGTCGGTTTGGAATACCGCCTCGTCAAGAATTTTTTTTGGCAACAATTTCTCTGTTTCTCTGTTATTCTGTCTATTTCCTTGTGTCTCCCTCTCTCTTTGGTTCTGTCTCACTGTACTCGTTCACTGACCCATCCTGGTTATTACAGGCCACACCGAAGAAATCGGCGTAATCCTTCTGGGAGCGAGGCAGAAGAGAACGAAGAAGAATAAGAGGATGCAGAGAGTGCGTGTTGGTTTATGACGATGGACAAATTGCCGTGAGCTGAAAGAGGTTCGCTGTTAACAAAGTGCCACGCCGGTGCGGAATACTCAGCACAGCCACAGCGAAAGCTGAAATAGCGGCTTTTCTACAGACCGTTCTGTACTCATTTGGGTACACTAATACAACTGTCCTTATTATTAGCACCTATTATTAGATCTTCTTAAGGACAGTGTGCTATCAAGTGTGTACACTGGCCACTGTAAAGCAAACAAGACGCATCATTTGACCATATCATTCTAGAGGAAAGGTCCAATATTCTTCCCTTTCTCTCTTTATTTCTCTTTGTTCTTCTTTCTACAGTTATTCATCTTTCATCCATTTCTTTCTCTCTATTTATCTCGTGCTTCCACCTTTGTTCAATCCTTTCATCTCGCTATGTATCCTGTATTGCTTTCCTCTCTTTGATTCTCCCGTTTTCTGTTTCTGCATTACCTAAACAACAGCGCCCCTGCGGCAGGGAAAAAGAATTTAGACAGGGAACACGTTACGAAATGCACACGACAAGCGCGGACTACCAACCGCGAGTATTGAAAAAATCCGGCAGATCCCACGCGTTGTGGCAATCGGGTTGATGCGAAGCAATCAGCGAGTAATTATATGCTGAGCCAAGCGTTAGAAGATGCATCGACGTGTCTTTGTAACCTTAGTAGCTGTGCGTACATCGTGGGCTTACCACGCACGTCGACAACACCGGTGTTGAAAGGAAAACTTATGGCAACCTTTAGTACATACGTCAGTATTATCGAAACTGAGACACTCTGTGGTGCAATCGTGTGAATATCAAATGAAACGTTCGTTAATATATCCCTCCGGGTTTAAGCAATGCTTCATATAGCTTGCTGAATCGTAGGAGTATAAATTTAGTGTTTATTAGGCTCCTATAAAAGCGGAGCCCACTGGAACCAAAGACGATAATGTGACATGTCGCCTGTATCGTAGAAGTACATATGTAGTGTTTATTGCTTTCTTGTAACGTTAGGTAGCCAGCACCAAAACCACAATTGACGTTGCACCAACATTGCGACTGCATAGGTTGTTTGTCCAAACCAGTTCATAACCCTGGCATGGCTCTGTGTTAGAATATCCGATTTCCACGCAAAATGCCCGGGATCGATTCCTGCTCGAATCCTCATTTCTATTATTTTCATTCGTCGGGTCAACGCTGCCGATGTCGGTATTAACGCTCTCGCACTTCAATTACCAATGTCTTTTCTCACCGTTACTGGGTAGATATAAACTGTCAATCACCTTTGGTGCATACCCTACACTACAGCCCGCGGTAAACGGGTGTGCCACACGTGTCTGGAGGGAAGGGTTTGGTGACGTACGCGACAGTATTTCGACGTTATTCATGTGAAGATCCAACACTCACATTCGTCAAATCCTCTTACCCGACCATGCCAATTTTAGTCGTCACCAAGTTAAGGAGGCGACCATGAGAGCACCCAGACGTTGGCAGATAGATAGATAGATAGATAGATAGATAGATAGATAGATAGATAGATAGATAGATAGATAGATAGATAGATAGATAGATAGATATGTAGATAGAAACGCTCAAAGTGCGAAAGGTTCGCTAAGAAATGCTTGGCATTTGAAAGGTGAACCAACAAAATTGGAGGAAAGCGAAGTATAACAGTTTACAGTGGGGAAGGGCACTACAAGATTGCCGAACTGTCCTCTGGTGCTACGTGACGGGTAATGAGGGGATATGGCGATGACTGATAAACTTCTTTTCAGAGTTGTCTGGCTTCATGGCTACATGTTTCTGATAATTTCTGGCGTGATCAGCAGAATACAGCTTGAACTGACGCATGTGCTATGCTGGTTTGATATGTGGAAGGCTCCCCATATTTCGCGTGTAGTCTTATCCTTTGATGTTTCCAAAACTTAACTTTTTTTCAAACATAGGGCTACACGCACGCCAGGCCCGTAGCCAGGAATATTTTTTTTTTTTTGGGGGGGGGGTGCCCACTAGTTGAAAATCGACTATTTGAGTAAAACGCCCATGTTCGTTATTTATTTTCGGTAAAAACACAGACATCGCCAACATTTCGGGGGGAGGGGGGCTCGGGCGCCCCCCCCCCCTTCGCCCTGGCTACGGGCCTGACCCAAGCTCCCTGTAGCGCATTGTTAGATTGCCTCATATTGTATTTGCTGGCATACGTAGCCATGCTCTTTGAGCCGCTCATTGAGGCATTCCCTATTGCCCCACATATGCCGTCCACATGTGCACAATGCCTACTTTGTGTTTGACATATTTGCACGCATGACGTGATTGGCACTCTCGCCATCGATGATCCTTTTCTGATGAGGAACTCGAGGAGTGTTTTGGATTTCCGCGAAACAACGTTGTGCACGTCAATGTTTCGATAGACGTAAAAGATATTTACTGACATCCCACCAAAGCCGATCCTCAGAGCTGCTGCAGGTTCTGTCGGTGTATTTGGATACACGAGATTTCAAAATCAACGTGGGTAGCAAACTTCCTGAAACATGTTGAAATGGGCCTAGGTTCGCCGTACGTCGAATACAATAGCACGGTATTCAATCAATTCGACGGTACAATCATCGCATGATGCTTGGCCGCCGAACTCTCAGGCAGGGTTGCCAGGGTTGCTTCATTTGTACCAATTTGGGTATTTCTTATGCCAGTGCCGACAGAAAACATGCCTTGGCTGCGCTTTGGCTACTTGGCCACTGGCTAGTTTCTTGTCCCCTCGATTTGAAGCATAATATGAATATACTGTCGCAGCCAATGGCGTTCGAGGATGCGCTGTCGAGACGTGACGGCTAAATGGTGTTTCCTGCTCCCAGAAGTGGATGTGGCACTTTCATTTCATATACGAAATTACTTCTAGCTCTTACGGCTTGAATTTGGCTTAATTGCGGTGGAAACCTCTTGCATGGGGCGTCATTTTATAGACCAGGCTTATTGCTGAACGCGGTTTTAAACTGTGTTGAAAGTGAACAGCACAACAAAAAGCGCCCTTCTTCCAGGACGCTCTGCACTTACCAATATTAAAAATAAGATATGTAACGCACTGTCATTTTTTAGCATTAGGCAGGCACAGAGGCTCGGGAATACCAACTGTCCTGACATCGTTATCATGCCGGAAACTATTGCGAAGGCGGCTGCAATTTAGGCTTCAATTCCAGCAACTGTGATATGGTATACTCCTTTTAATAAAATTGAAGCAGGACGCATGAGGAGAGTGTGATTTCTGCAACAGTGCAAGAAACATCGTAATGTTCAGGGAAAAATTGATAAGGTCAACAACATATGTTTTATTCTCAGCAAGTAGTATTTTTATAGGTTATTGCTGTACTTATTTATGTTTTCACCAGAAGCTTCTTGTGTATAGTCATATAAACAAAAATGTCGCTGTTCTTTTCACACACGCGGGGCTACTTTTGGCTACATTTACTGCCCTTGAGCTAAGTTGGCTATTGCGGCAAATTTTTACAATTTAATGGCTATTTTTTGCCATTTCAACCTGGCAACGGTGGTCTGACATGATCTTGTTCGTAGGAGATGGGACACTTCATACGCAGTTTCAGGAACCGACTCTGTGAAGTGCTTTATATATGTCGACGACTACCTCGTGCGTTTGGACTAACCACAAGTAGCAAAAGTTGTCAGGATGTTTGAGGAAGCCCACGAGGGTTTGGAACTCACCCACGAAGTGTCCACCGAAAATACACTACAATACATGATAAAACAAGCAGACAGTCACGTGTGATATATTTACTCAACGAGGGGAGAGACGAGGCATACTTCGCTTTGATTCTGCACACACAAACCTCATTTAGGAGGGCGATCACAAACACATGCATGAATCAACCGACCGCAAGATATTGTGTACACATGTGGTGAAAGCGTTAACCTGATGGTACAGAGCCTACAAGAATGCGGCGACCCCGACAGCGTGCTGGCATCAGTCGTAAATACGATGTTATAAGTGGTGAAGAAAAAGGAAAGCACAGGCAGCACGAGGCATAACAGAAAGACGGTAGTGGTCCCATAAGTTCACAACACATCTCATAAATGGAAGACAGGAGCCAGGCAGAACCTGAACGTTGTTTTCTGCTATAGTCAACGTGAAGGTATTGTGCAGAAACGTTTACTAGGATGCGAAGTAACACGAATGGCGAACACGTCATGCGAAAATATATGTTGAATGTGATGCAGGTAATGCACTATCCCTCTGACATTTCGCAAGGCTCAAAGAGCATCGCTACGTAAGGCTCATAGAGCAACGGCTCAAACAGCATCGCAACCTATGGCAGCAGACGACAGTCTCAGGCAATGTTTCGATGCAGAGCAGGGAGTGTGGGTGTAGCCCAGTGCTGGAAAAAAAAACTTCAGTTTTGGCAAAATATAAGAATACATCTAACAACGAATTGTGCCATGCCTTCCAGATATTGAACCAGCACAGCACAGCGTCAGTTTAACTCGAATATGCGGACCCCAGCAGCAGTTCACTTTATTAGAAGAAACATATAGCATTGAAGCCAGTCAACTCGGAGAAGAACTTTATGAGTCATCGTCATGTCCCGTCATCAACGGTGGTGCAGCATCGAAGGAGGGTTCGGCATGATTGTCGTACCCAGTACCCCTCACCCCCGTAAAAATTTACACTTCGCCTCCCTGGACTTCTTTTTTCTTCACGTTTTTACAGTAAATCCATTTGATCGTTTGCGCCTGCCGTGTCGGCTTTGTAATGTGTGCCGTCCCTCACTCTTCTGTCCCTGAAACTCTACCGCAATTTTTTAATCATGCAAGACCAACTATCCCAATACCGCAATTTGATAACGTTTTTGCATTTATTTCTCTCTGTTTTTCGCTCGCTTATTCCTTCTATGCTATGCTTTACACTCTACACCTTTCTTCCTTCCTTCTCACCATCACATCTCTCCTCCTCAAGCTCACTTTCCTGTCCTACTCACTTGCTACACTATATTATAAAAGGCTGTCCTATGCTCTGCTAGCACGCTTCGATATACCAGTGATTAGGACGCTTGACTTCGGATCGATGGAAGTCGCTTTGGAATACCGCCTCGTCAAGAATTTCTTTTGGCAACAATTTCTCTGTTTCTCTGTTATTCTGTCTATTTCATTGTGTCTCCCTCTCTCTTTGGTTCTGTCTCACTGTACTCGTTCACAGACCCATCATGGTTATTACAGGCCACGCCGGAGAAATCGGCGTAATTCTTCTGGGAGCGAGGCAGAAGAGAACGAAGAAGAATAAGAGCATGCAGAGAGTGCCTGTTGGTTCATGACGATGGACAAATTGCGGCGAGCTTAAAGAGGTTCGCTGTTAACAAAATGCCACGCCGGTGCGGAATACTCAGCACAGTCACAGCGAAAGCTGAAATGGCGGCTTTTCTACAGACCGTTCTGTACTCATTTGGGTACACTAATACAACTGTCCTTATTATTAGCACCAATTATTAGAACTTGTTAAGTACAGTGTGCTATCAAGTGTGTACATTGGCCAATGTAAGCAACAAGTGCCTTATTTGGCCATATCATTATAAAGGAAAGGTCCAATATTCTTCCCTTTCTCTCTTTCTTTCTCTTTGTTCCTCTTGATAGATTGATCTTCTTGATAAATACAATATGAGGCAATCGATAGATTGCCTCATATTGTATTTGCTGGCATACGTAGCCATGCTCTTTGAGCCGCTCATTGAGGCATTCCCGATTGCCCCACATATGCCGTCCACATGTGTACAATGCCTACTTCGTGTTCGACATATTTGTACGCATGACGTGATTGGCACTCTTGCCATCGACGATCCTTTTCTGATGAGGAACTCGAGGAGTGTTTTGCATTTCCTCGAAACAACGTCGTGTACGTCAATGTTTCGATAGACGTAAAATATATTTACTGACATCTCACCAAAGCCGATCCTCAGAGCTGCTGCAGGTTCTATCGGTGTATTAGGAAACACGAGATTTCAAAATCAATGTGGGTAGCAAACTTCCTGAAACATGTTGAAATGGGCCTAGGTTCGTCGTACGTCGAATACAACAGCACGGTATTCAATCAATTCGACGGTACAAGCATCGCATGATGCTTGGCCGCCGAAGTCTCAGGCAGGGTTGCTTCATTTGCACCAATTTGGGTCTTTCTTATGCCAGTGGCGACAGAAAACATGCCTTGACTGCGCTTTGGCTACTTGGCCATTGGCTAGTTTCTTGTCCCCTCGATTTGAAACATAATATGAATATACTGTCGCAGCCAATGGCGTTCGAGCATGCGTTGTCGAGACGTGACAGCTAAAGCGTGTTTCCTGCTCGCAAAAGTGGATTTGGCGCTTTCACGATGTATACTAAGCTACTTTTATCTGTTACGCCTTGAATTTGGAATAATTTCGGTGGAAACCTCTTGCATTGGGTGTGATTTTATACACCAGGCCAGCGCCTCCTCTATTTTTTCAGTGTCTGGGCGAACGCTCTCCTCGGGCCGTCGAGTGCGCGCGCCGCCTCCGCTCGCTGCAGCCACGTGGTGGCGCTGTGCGAGTAGACTGCGGGATGCTGGCGCTGAGCGGCCGCGCGTATTACGAAGCTCACGAATTCGTGTTTGCATCCGAATTTAATTGCATTCGTGCTTCTCGCAGGCTTTCACAGGTACAGGGGATGGAAAGAAACGCGAAGATAGGGGCGCGCTGTTTTCATCACGCTCTGACTGTGGTGGCAATAAAAAGACGCTAGATGGTCTTTGATTGTATCACGAAGGACTCCGTCTTTTCGTCAATCACCCAGGCTACAACCACTTGAAAATAAATGCGAAGCAGCAAGGAATGTAGGTGCCGCATGTTTGGGTTTCTTTCCATCCCCACTGTACGTATTCCCAGGCCGTGCTGCCGGTTAGATGCTTCGTTCGAGTTTGACAGCATTCGCGTTTTTTTTCTATTTCAGGCTACTGCAGCCACGTCACTCACATGCCTTTGTATGTCGTTACTGTTGTGTTTCACCCTCTAAATGGAACGGAAAGAAATCACGATTTTCTTTTTTTATTTCCCCTTAATTCATAAAGAAGAAAAAAACTCACAGGGTTCTTTATGCATTAACCTAAGACGACTGAAATGAGAAAGCCATCTGCTTTCTTTTTTCTTCCCAGTCAATGTATTGAACATCCCCTAACTCCCTCCGAGATTTTTCTGCACCTGACGTGGTTTTCTTGCAGCCTCACGGATCGGAGGCACGGCAAGGTTTCTGCACCTCAAATCGTTCTGCACTGCCTCCGTGATCGGCCCATTTTGACCCAGCAAAGATGGAATATGACGACGTCACGTGATGTGACGTCACGATGATGTCACAAAGTTTTGTTATCTGTGACGTCATCACGTAATTATTTTTTGCATCACTCGTGCTGACGCCGCCGACGGTCAATTTTCACGTTTGATGAGGCATCTAAGGCCTTAATACACTGTTCGGCTGTCGTTCCGTGAAATTCCAGCTGCCGCTGGTGTTCGGTAGAGGTGGCTTGCAGTAATTAGGCGGGATCATTGGTCTCCTAATACATGTTCAAACTACACTAGAATATGCAGCCGTCGTTCACGACGCGAAGATTTCATAGAATATAAGAAGCGGCGGCTTAAGAAGGATGCAGTAACGTCACTCTTTGCAGACTACCCTTCACACTTGCAGCCCAAGGTAACACACTTGCAGCCCAAGCATGGCAAGTATCCCTAAACGTGACCGTGTTGCGTCCGAACAGTCAGCGAATGCATGTAGTACCAGTATCAACACTGCCTCGCGATCGCCGCCATGTGCGCGCAACGCTGACATTAGGTCCCGAAGCTTAAGAAACGGAGCCCATGGACACCACATGCGCTATACCGGCGAAACAACCGATAATCATTATGCACAGTATCACAATGAATGCGTGCACAAGGCTAGGCAGGCTGCCTCATGCAACAAAAGTGTCCAGGCCGACAGCCATTCGGCCTCCGCTTTGCTCACTACCGAAAATGCCAAATGGAAGAGGAAAGAAAGAGAGCTGAGGAGCCAGATACTGAGGCTACAACAGTCCGTCGACAAAAACAAAGATGAACTTAAGCAACTGACAAGAGGGCGCATTTTTCACGCCTATCACATTCGCTCAAGTTGAGAGTCGGCACTACGACTTTAGACTTGAACAACAGCGTCTGTTCACACATCGGCCAGCGTTGCAGGAAGCGCGCGGCGTATGCAGCTGAATTTTGTTTGTTTTTCGTATCACCACGATTTAACTGGTTTATGCTCTGAAATAGGGGAATCACTTGGCATAGTTCTTCATTTTCTGGCACCAACTGTTGCTTTCTCTCAGTGGCAAGAAATGTAATTCTCAAAAGCTTTGGGAAGAGAACGGGTGATCACGTATAGCTCTGGAAGCAGTGCTAGCGAGATTTCGTGCTATTTTGCGCATGAACTCCAAGCTTGCGTATAGTGTGCTGCACCAGCAGGTGGTAGCACGCATCGGAAAACTTTAAGCGCCCAAGCTTTCAGTACTAGCTCCTGGCAAATGCTGCTTTCAAAAATCCGCTTTCAGACAGTCATAAACTGACTATCACTTAAGCGCGAACGGAATGGTGACAAAACAATCTTCCGCGCATCACTGGCATGCGCTCTCTAGCAGACGACGCGTGAGCGTCTCGATCAAATAGCCGCGAACGACACATGCCTTAGAAATGGGCTAGGTGCCCAGAACGACAAACGCTTCATGATTACCGTTTACAAGTTTTCGTTATACTTTCAACAGCGCGAATACTGCCGAAAACTGAACCATATAGCAGCTTCGAATGCAGCAACGGCATTCGTTTCCGCGAGCGACGACGCGACGGTTGGTCTACTACGGTGGTGGCGCCTAGCGGCTAAAAGCCGCACTAACGCCGACGGCCGGTTCCCATTGCGCTCCTCTCCTTCGCCCAGGCACAGAAAAATAGAGGAGGCGCTGACCAGGCTGTGTTGAACGTGAACAGCACAACAGAAAGCGCTCTGCTTCCAGGACGCTCTGCACTTATGGATATTAGGAATAAGATATGTAACGAACAGTCATTCTTATTTTTTTTTGGCATTAGGTACACACTGTTGCTCCGGAATATCACCTGCAGTGACATCGGTATCATGCGGAAAACGATTGCGAATGCGGCTGCAATTTAGGCTTCAATTCTAGGATTTGTGATATTGTATACTCCTTTTGATAAAATTGACGCAGGAGGCATGATGAGAGTGGGAATTCTGCAACAGCCCAAGAAACATCGTAATCATCACCTGAATTATTGATAGAGTCCACAATTTATGATTTAATCTCAGCAATTAGTATTTTATACGCTCTTGCTGTACTTATTTGTGTTTTCACCGAACGCTTCTTGCGTATAGTAATTTAAACAAAAATATCGCTGTTCTTTTTTACACAAGCCTGGCTACTTTTGGCTATTGTTACTACCATTGAGCCAAGTTTGCTATTGTGGCTAGTTTTTCGAATGTAATGGCTATTTTTTGGCATTTGAGCCTGGAACCCCTGGTCTCACACGATCTCGGTCGTACGAGGTAAGACACTGCACACGCAGATTCAAGAACTAATGTTACAAAGTGCTTTATATATGTCGACGACTACCTCGTGTGTTTAGACCATCCAGAAGAGCAAAAAGTCGTGAAGATGTTTCAGGATGCGCACGAGGGTTTGTAATTCATCCACGAAGTCGCCACCGAAGGCTTACTACAATATTGGGATCTGAACGTAAAACAAGAAGATAGCCACGCGTGATTTATTTACCCAACGAGGGGATAGATGAGGCATACTTCGCTTGATTCTGCACACACAAAACGTAATTAAGAAGTCGATCGCTAACGCATGCATGCATCAACTGATCAAAAAATATTGTGTACACATGCGATGAAAGCGTTAAGCTGAAGGTGCAGCGCCTACATGAAAGGGCGACCAAGACAGCATGCTGGTATCAGTCGGAAAAACGATATTAAAGGAGTTGAAGAGAGAGAAAACCACAGGAATCGCGAGGCATAACAGAAAGATGGTAGTGGTCCCATACGCTCACAACACATCCCATAAATTAAAGATAGGAGCCAGACAGGACCTGAACGTTGTTTTCCGCTCCAGTCAAGGTGAAAAGATTGTTCAAAAACGTTCACCAGGATGCGAAGTAACACGAATGCCGAACACGTCATGCGACGTACATGTTGAATTTCAGGTAGGTAACGCCCCATCCCTCTGACATATCGCAAGCTATATGTGGGGCTATCGGGTAGATGCCTGAATGAACGCCTGAATGAGCCGTTGTAGGGAGTGTTTGTAGGGAGCTGCAGGGAGTGTTTGTCTAGCCCAATGTTGCTAAAAAACATCAGTTTTGGCAAAATATAAGAAAGAATCTAAAGTCGAAATGTGGCAAGCCTTCCACATATTGAAAAAGCATAGCGCATGCGTCAACTCAAGATCGAGTCTGCTGACCCCAGCAGAAGTTGACTTTACTAGAAGAAACATGTAGCAATGAAGCCAGCCAAGTCGGGAAAGAACTTTATGAGTCATCGTCATGTCCCGTCATCAACGGTCGTGCAGCATCAAAGCACAGTTCAGCATGATTGTAGTACCCAGTACCCCCCTCCCCCGTAAACATTTACACTTCGCCGCCCTGGACTTTTTTCCTTCAAATTTTTCCAGTAAATCAAGTTGATCGTATGCCCCTGTTGTGTCGGCTTTGTAAGGTGTCTCCTCCCTCACTCTTTTGTCCTTGAAACTGTAACGGAATTTTCTAATCATACAAGTTCCACTATCCCAATACTTCACTTTGATAACGTTTCTGCATTTATTTCGCCCTATTTTTCTCTTGCTCATTCCTTCTATGCTATGGTTTACACTCTCTCCTCCACCTTTCCTTCTGCCTCTTATCACATCTCTCCTTCTCAAGCTCACTTTCCTTTCCTGCGCCCTTGCTACACAATATGATTCAAGGCTGTGCTATGCTCTGCTAGCATGCTTGGAAATACCAGCGATGAGGACGCTCGACTTCGTTTCGAGGGTTCTCTGTATTGATGGCGCGTCGTGAAGAATTTTTTTCGGCAGCAATTTCTTTCTTTCTCTTTCTTTCTGTCTATTTCTTTGTGCCTATCTGTTCTCGGTCACTCACCCATCATGGTTATAGCAGGACACGCCGGAGAAATGGGCGCATTGTTCTGGGAGCGAGGCAGAAGAGAACCAAGAAGAAGAGGATGCAGAGTGTGCGAGTTGTATAATGATGGTGATCATTTCTGTTGTCGATGGACAAATTGCGGCGAGCTTAAACAGATTCGCTGCTAACAAAATGCCAGACCGGTCCTTAAGAGTGGTTTACGTAATGCCTCCTTGAAAATGTTGTACGTAATGTCCCATTAGAAATTTATTACGCAATACTAGCACAAAATACTTTAGAAAAAACTGTAGCGTTCTGGTACCGCAAACAATTGACGTGGCTTGGCTTTATGATGTCGAAGGCTTGACAAAATCCTGTCTAGGCGGGAGGAAACATCGGTGAAAACATTGTTGGACGCCAATAAAAAATATTCTGACAATCCCGAAAACAGATATTACTGTTCAGCTACAACAAATAAACTGGTAGGCCTAATATAATGCCACTTGCAGCCTGATACACGTTTCAACAGGGACAATATGTGCATGCATGTCTTTCGTTTTGACTCTTGTGTTGAACCAGTGGAAATCTTCCTCGCTCTCACTGCATATGTATTTGTGCTCTCTCCAACAACATCCTGGCAGCAATGTAGAAGCTCCTCCTTGCCTCAGTCAATGGCCATTGTTGAACTGCAAGAGCCATGTGGCCATGTAAGGCACAGTCACGTTCCTCAGCAGAGAGCGCCTATTATTACAACTTTTTAAGTACAGTGTGCTTTCAAGTGTGTACATTGGCCACTGTAAAGCAAGAAAATGCACCATTTGGCTATATTGTTCTAGAGGAAAGGTCCAATATTCTCTCGCTCTCTCTGGTTCTTTCTCTTTCTTGCTCTTTCTACCGTTATTCCTCTTTCATCCATTTCTTTCTCTTTATTTCTCTCGTGCTTCCACCTCCGTTCAATCCTTTCATCTCGCTATGTCTCCTGTATTGCTTTCCTCTCTTTGATTCTCCCTTTTTCTCTTTCTGCATTACCTAAACATCAGTACCCCAGCGGCATGGAAAAAAAGAATTTAGGCAGGGCGCACGTTACGAAATGGACACGACAAGCGCCAACGACAAACCGCAATTATTGAAAAAAATTCGGCAGATCCCACGCGTTGTGAGAATTGATTTCATGTGAAGTAATCAGCGAGTGATTCTATGCTGAGCCAAGCGTTATGAGGTGCATGGACGTGTATTTGTAACCTCAGTAGCTGTGTGTACATCGTGGGCTTACCAGGCACGAGGACAACAGTGGTGTTGAAAAAATAGCTTATGGTACCCTTTAGTACATGCGCCAGTATTGTCGAAACTAATACACTTTTTGGTGTTATCGTGTGAATATCATACGTAACGTTCGTTGGTATATTCCTCCGGGGTCGAGCAATGCTTCAATATAGCTTCCTGAACCATAGGAGTACAAATTCAGTGTTTATTAGGCTGCTATAAAATGCGGAGCCCACTGGAACCACAGACGATAATCTGACATGACGCCTGTATCGTAGAAGTACATATGTAGTGTTTATTGTTTTCTTGTAAAGTTAGATAGCCACCACCACAACCACAATTGACGTTGCAACAACATTACGACTGCATAGGCTGCATGTACAAACCGCTTGACGTCTGCGGACGTGCTTGACATGCAGATGCACAATAAACTGTGAATACACGCTCGCCACAATTAATGTGACCTGTTTATTACGCAAAAAATGCATGAAAACGATTAAACATATAGGCTTGCCATGAATCTTAGGAAGTCTAGTCGCACACCTCTTTTGGTATCCGCCTCACTTTTGCCTAAACGGAAGAGCCAAAGTGCATGTGAGTGTCATCGTGCTGCGGACGTCTGTAAACTCGCGTAAAAATGCGTCAGTCAGGCTTCCATAGCTTTGCACCACATAGAGATGCGTATATATGCTGTCGTGGTCATGGCAGAAGGTATTTTTCTTTTCGCCAAAAAAAAGTGGCAAAATCAGAGAAGGAAGGGCAGTTGCTCTGAGTCCATCCGAGCATTGCCCCCTACATTTTAGGCTTACAGTTGTGGCAGGCATTCTCCCAAGGTTCCTCAATACCTAATGATTTATAGGGGTACTATATGGAGATGTTTAGGGTGCCCTCACATTATATTATTTTTATTAGCTTCCGTTGTGAGCACTTTTCATCTGAAGATGAGGTGTAAAAGAGTGGCGGATGAGGTGAAGGAAGTGAGGAGAGGGAATGGTGCGACTCCGTCGCTGCAGCTGTCACTAGAGAACTCCGCACCTGCGCGTGGAGTGTGTTATTTTGGGCTTAAAGGTTAAACGGCCGAGGTGGTAGTTGCTTTTCTGTCATGAAAAGTTATAAGGTACCGTAAAGAGAACGGAGCCGCTGCCGTAAGCATATTTGGCTCATCTAATCTGCGTTCGCGTGGAATCTGCAGCGAACAATATGGCGCGATGGAAGTCACTAGTACGAACCGCTGCACGAATATACCCGACGTGTAAGGTTTACATGCCACAAGGACTAAACAGGCAAGATGAAACCTGCATTCACAGGCTGAGACTCGACTTTGCATATACGAAATACTTCAAGTACAAGATCAGGCAGCCGGACACGCCTACGTGCACCACACGCAACACTCACGAAAACTTAAACATGCCCTGTGCGACTGTTCCCGCTACGACGCAGAACGGCAGATTCTTAAGGCAGCGCTGCAATTGCAGCGCGGCACCTTCTCGGCTCGTTGCAAGACAGTGTTTGTGCGATGCGCAATACGAGCGGTATTGGTGTTCTTGAGAACCACTGGACTTAATGAAAACTTACGAATGACTCTTTTTTAAATTTATGTGGGTTTGCGAGTGTACACATTATTTTTGTGTGTATGTGATCACTGTATATATGATAGTCACCAGCCGAGTAGCAAGCCACGCGATAAACCAGGCTAACATCTCCGCGAATTTCCTTAAAGATTGTTATGCCTCTAACGACCATGTCCATACTCAGAGTCCTCCGGCGCTGGCCTGAGCCGCTTCTTTTCCGGCAATGCGCACATGCGTGGGGCTCCATATTAAAACTGCTCCTTGATGGGCGGTATTGCGAGCAGTAGGACGACGGCTGGTTTGGACATTTTACACGCTCCAAAGCTGTACCTGGCAGTTTTCGAGTTAATGTGAACGAAATAGTTATTTAGAATGACAAGGGCCGGAGGTAATGCACCTTCCACAGCCTTCTCATAAAGGGAAGGGAATATATCTGTCCTTGGGACTAATTAACTGAGAGTGCCGAAACACGACTTGTAATGTGTTCAGTAGAATCGACTCACAAGCAGCTGCTTGGGATTTAAAATATTGTTTTGCAAGACCGTTGCTTGTTGTTGCATGGTTAACTGCGGTTAACGCATGGTTAACTGCGGTCTCAAGGGTGATGCTTCCTCTGGCATTATGCATCGTCTGTGCTCTTGCAATCGAATATAGCGTAGCGGCAACGGCCGGAGCCGCTGCCGCCACGCGGGCCTCGCGGGTCTCGCGGGTCTGCGCATTCGAGAGGAATGACTTCATAGCCGCGGCAGACGCACTTGCACCGGTGGGTGCTCAGCCCTGCGCCTCCGTTGCGCACTAGCCAAGTCTCAATACGCGCCGGGCGTTGGGGCCATGGCGACGGCAGCGTGTTACTACACTGACCACCGAGCCTTCATTTTGGAAATACAGAAATCATGTTGAGGAAAAAATAAATATACATGTGTCACACACTGCGTACACCGTGTGTGTGTCATTAATGCAGCAGTAACCATGATAATCAAACTAATCCTAGAGAACCAGGAGAGCTGAGAATATTCAGCACAATCTTCGGTCACGCTGCGTATATCATGGTATAGCCGAGCTAAGCCGCTACAATATTTTTTTGCTTTGAATGAAGAGTTAAGATGTGGACCGAGTTCTTTGTGCATCTTGAATAGTTGGTGGTATTCGTGGGCAGGCCCTTAGCGATGAAATTTTTGAGGCGGGGGGGGAGAGGGGAGGGGAGCACATCCTGAAGACTTCGACAATTTGAGGACACCACCTGTTTAGAGGAAAGTACCTATTTAATGAAGCAACAATTACGGGGGGGGGAGGGACTCCTTGGCACTCTTCCCTGGCTACCGGATTGCTCGTGGGCTTACCGAGGAGCGTCAACTACATTCACGCTCAAATTGTATGCCGTGGTCTGACGTGACGTCGGTACTGACTTTAGAGCACATATTGATACCATACAGCCGCCACAGCGTGGCTGTATGAAAGCCGAGGAAGACGACGTCGCTTCTCTGGTTGTTGCTGGACTGACGCCATCTTGTCCACCCTGCGCTGTTTTAACGATTTAATAAATTGTTACTAAGCTACCCGTAACATTATTGGTGGAGGCGGACGATTCCCGTACCTCCATGGAGACGCGCAGCGGTCGCAACACCGGCGAGCCCTCATCGACTTCGCCTGCCGGAGCTTCATCACCGCCGACCCCTTCCGCCCCAGCTACAACCTACGTCATGTTCTCGCCCCCCCCCCCCCGAGATCCAGGCACTTTCTCCGGAGATGGTTCTACCGACGTTGACGCCTGGCTGCACCGGTACGAGCGCGTCAGTGCTACCCACCGCTGGGATCGCACACTCATGCTCGCTAACGTTCTTGTTTACCTCGACGGCACTCCGCGGACATAGTTTGAAACCCACGAAGACGAAATAACGAGCTGGGATCTCTTCAAAGAGAAGATCCGCGACCTTTTCGGCGATTCCTCTGGTCGTCAGCTCGCTGCAAAGAAGGCTTTCGCCACACGCGCCCAGGCATCTACGGAATCGTACGTTTTCTACACTCCTGACGTCTTGGCTCTTTGTAGCAAGGCCGACCAGCGCATGTCGGAGGACGAGAAAGTTAACCACGTCCTAAAAGGCATTGCCGACGACGCCTTCAATCTGCTGGTTTTTAACAACGTCGCGAGCATCGATACGAACCTTAAAGAATGCCGCCGTCTCGAACAGGCTAAAGCCCACCGCGTACCTCAAAGCATCACGCGCCTTCCGAACACAGCGCCTACTTCGTCTTGTGATGACGTCTTCCGCCAGACCCCCCCCCATATCACAACCTCACCCGCATCATTCGTCGAGAAGTCGAGGCAGCGCAACCGGTAGTCACTCCATTCCCAACGCCGGAGCCTTCCCCGACCACGCTTTCCTTGATCCAGGCCGTCGTCCGTCAAGAATTATTGAACGTCGGCCTACATCCTGTTCCACCTGTATGCTCTGCTGAGCCTTTTCATCGTCGGCCGTCCGCTCCTCGACTTGCTTCCAACTATTCTCGACAACGCAACCTGTCCGAATGGCGTACCTTTGACGACAAGCCCACATGTTTTAACTGCCGACGGGTTGGTCATATCGCTCGCCATTGCCGCAACCACTGGGCTCCACCGGCACACTATGGGTCTCCAAACCAGGCCAGTTCTGTCACCCAGTCGACCTCAACACTTGCATCTTCTATGCCGACCACATTCTCAGCTCCTGCCGCACCTCTTACCAGACCTCGCTACGACCGCTCACCATCCCCTGCTCGCCGTCAATCTCGCTCGCCCCCACAATCTCGCCGTGCTGCCTCTCCGACCTATTCGCAGCTCCTCCGACCGGAAAACTAAGCAGTGCAGCTTCTCGAGGTGGAGCTGCATCGACGACCTCAGCAAGAAATCCTCGTTTGACGTTTACGACCAACCGGAATCTTTAGACGTTACTGTGGACAATGTTCCTGTGAGCGCGTTAATAGATACTGGGGCGCACGTGTCCATTATGAGTGCTGCTCTTTGCCGCCGACTTAAGAAGGTTGTCGCGCCCGCCCTGGACCGAGCCGTACGAGTCGCCGACGGGGGAACTGCCGCTATTCTTGGCATGTGCTCTGCCCGAGTTACTATTGAAGATAGAAGCGCTGTCGTTCTTTTTGCCATTATCGAACATTGCCCTCATGAACTCATTCTCGGTATGGATTTCCTAGCCACTCATTCTGCCCTCATAGACATTTCAGCCGGCTTTCTTCACCTTGATTTGCCTCTCCTTTCCCATCCGACAGACCAACCGCAAAGTCGTCTCAGCTGCATGGATTTCATACGCCTCCCGCCTAATTCCGTTATACACGCCGACTTATCCTCCACGCCACCCGTAACTGACGGCGATTACATGGTTGCACCGATTCCGGCCGTGATGCTTACGCGTGGCGTCGCTGTTCCGCACACGATTCTGACAATTACTGGGAACCGCACCTGCCTTCCTCTTGTCAATTTCGCACTGACTGCCCAAGTTCTTCCACAGGGTATCTCCCTCGCCCAAATTACCGCTCTTCAGGACCACCATGTCGAGCCCTTCAGAGTGGACGTTTGCTGCAGCTCAGCCCAAGGTTCAACTTCATCACCATCCTCGGGCGTCGACGTTGAACGGATGGTTTCATCGGACCTCACGTCTGATCAAGCTGCAGCTCTTTGCCACGTTCTGGAGCGCTATCGCGATATTTTTGATTTTGCCATTACATCCTTAAGCCAAACGACCGTCGTTACGCATCGCATCAATACTGGCGATGCGAATCCGATTCACAAGCGTCCATATCGTATTTCCGCGTCGGAGCGTACAGCAATACAACAGGAGGTCGAGAAGATGCTCGCGAAAGACATTATCGAACCCTCGTGCAGCCCCTGGGCTTCCCCCGTCGTCCTTGTCAAAAAAAGGATGGAACATGGCGCTTTTGTGTAGATTATCGGCACCTCAACAAGATTACCAAAAAAAATGTTTACCCTTTGCTCCGCATCGACGACGCCCTAGACTGCCTGTATGGTGCTACTTATTTTTCAACTATCGACCTTCGGTCTGGCTGCTGGCAGATAGCCGTCGATGACATGGACCGCGAGAAGACGGCATTTGTCACTCCTGATGGTCTTTATCAGTTCAAGGTGATGCCCTTCGGTCTCTGTAATGCGCCGGCCACATTCGAAAGAATTATGGACTCATTGCTCCAAGGGTTCAAATGGTCCACCTGGTTGTGTTATCTTGACGACGTTATTGTTTTTTCGCCCACATTCGACTCACATATCAGTCGTTTGGAGGCAATTCTTGACGTTTTCCGTAGAACCGGACTTCAACTGAACTCCTCCAAGTGCCACTTTGCTCGTCGTCAAATCACCGTACTTGGCCATCTCGTCGATGCCACAGGCGTGCGCCCAGATCCACAGAAAATTCACGCCGTTATAAACTTTCCTGTTCCGAAGTCCCCAAAGGACGTTCGCAGCTTTGTGGGGCTGTGCTCCTATTTCCGGCGCTTTGTTAAGGACTTTGCGACCATTGCACGCCCCCTCACAGACCTCTTGAAGACAGACGCCCCGTTTTACTGGGGCCCTGATCAAGCCTCATCTTTTTCCCAACTTACGACCCTGCTTACCACGCCGCCAGTCTTGGCCCACTTCGACCCATCAGCTTCAACCGAGGTCCGCACTGACGCCAGTGGGCATGGCATAGGAGCAATGTTATTGCAACACCAACGTGTACACGACCGTGTTATAGCCTATGCAAGCCGACTGCTCTCTCCCGCCGAGCGCAACTATTCAATCACAGAGCACGAGCGCCTCGCTCTTGTGTGGGCAGTCGCCAAGTTTCGTCCATACTTATACGGGCACCCATTCCGCGTCGTCACCGACCATCACGCGCTCTGCTGGCTAGCCTCACTCAAGGATCCCACAGGACGACTCGCTCGCTGGGCTCTACGCCTGCAAGAATACACGTTCTCTGTAACGTATAAAACAGGGCGATTGCATCAGGATGCGGATTGTTTATCCCGCTACCTTGTGGAGGAAGCAACCGATACTGACACCATCGCAGACGCTTTTTCTGTGTCGCAGCTGCTCAATATTGGCGAAGAGCAACGCAAGGATTCTTCTTTACGAGCCGTTATTGACCAGCATGAGTCAACGCCTCGCGACGCGCCTCTACGAATGTATCTCGTCAAAGACGGGATCCTATACCGCCGCAACCTCGATCCACTCGGCTCCGACTTACTCCTCGTCATACCAGCCCACCTGCGTTCGACTGTCCTTTACCAACTTCATGACGCTCCCTTGGCGGGCCACTTGGGCGTTTCCCGCACATACGACCGTGTACGTCGTCGTTTTTTTTTTGGCCTGGAGCTGGATGCCTTCAGCCGATCGACGTTCCCGCTGAACCTTTTTTTAGTTGGTCTCGACCTGCTTGGCCCTTTCCCACTCTCCAGCTCTGGAAATAAATAGATTGCTGTCGCCACAGACTACGCGACGCGGTACGCTATCACACGAGCGCTTCCGACGAGTTGCGCTACCGACGTTGCGGACTTACTGCTGTACGACATAATTTTAGTGCACGCAGCCCCTCGCCAACTTCTCACTGACCGTGGCCGCACCTTTCTCTCAGCAATACCAAACACAAGTTTACGACTTCGTACCATCCACAGACGAACGGCCTCACGGAGCGCCTCAACAGGACCATCACCGACAGGCTCGCGAAATACGTTGCGGCTGATCACTAGGACTGGGACATTCATTTGCCATATGTGACGTTCGCCTACAATTCCTCGCGTCACGACACTGCCGGCTATTCACCATTCTATCTCCTATACGGACGAGAACCCGCACTACCCTTGGACACCTTACTGCCCTCCGCCACCGAATATGCCGCCGAAGCCATCGCCCGCGCAGACCACGCGCGCCAACTCGCCCGTAATCGCCTCGAGGCCTCGCAGGAGCACCAAAGACAGCTCTATGATTGTCGTCATAGAGACGTGCACTTTTCCCTGGGTTCTCTTGTGCTCCTCTGGTCTCCCACTCGGCGTGTGGGACCTTCTGAGAAACTCCTGTCATGGTACACTGGACCATACCGTGTCGTTCGCCAAATCACTGACGTTACGTATGAGATCGTCCCAGCCGATCCAACAACGTCCTCATCAGCTACGAGCGACGTCGTTCACGTGTCTAGGCTCAAGCCTTATTACCCTCCCTCGCCGCCGGGAGGTTATGATACCATACAGCCGCAGCGTGGCTGCATGAAAGACGAGGAAGACGACGTCGCTTCTCGGCTGTTGCTGGACTGACGCCATCTTGTCCAGCCTGCGCTGTTTAAACGATTTAATAAATAGTTACTAAGCTACCCGTAACATTATGTCAGTTTCATCGACACGAACTACACTATGCTGTGCGATTACGTGCACAGCATAAGAAGCGGTTTTCGCAGTATTCCTCCGCGTTGAGCATTGGTTGACCATAGCTGGGCGAGTCATAGGAGTAAACATGTAATGTTTATTGCACTTTTACAAACGCGAACACTGTAAGCACAGTGGCGTTACCGCGATAAGACGCCTTGTAGTCTTTTTCGTAAGCAGTTTCAAGCACTGGCATAGCTCTGTGGATGAATACTTGACTGCCGCCTAGAATACATCGACTTGATTGTGGTTCTAACCTTCATTTTCAATATTTCCGTCCCTCTGATATTTCCATCACCGAGGACGATGCGGACATCTGCCCCGCATATTTTGCGACACAAGCTGTATAATGCAATCGCATCAGAATTTTTGAAAGTGTGTTACCGCCATTGCTGGGTTGATACAAACTGTGAATCACCGCTAGCTCATAACGCCTATTTTCTGGGCCGCGGTATACGTGTATGTGCCACACATGACTGAAATAAAGTTTTTCATGACTTACGCAACAAGTATCTCACGCTATTTATGCAATGACTTGCTCATCGTGTTCTTCATACACTGATGTCCTCCCACGCAAAGACAGCAACCGATGGAGATGCGGATGGAGGTACGGTGCTTTCGCATTTTCAAATTTTGACAAAGCAACGACGATGACCCCAAACCACAACCATCCTTCGACGTCAACCCAAGCCCTCTCACATGCCAACAGCAACAAGCAATAGCTGCCATGCCTTCTGCAGCAGTACAATGATTTTTCTTGTGATCACGGGTTCATCAAACACCTCTCGCTAGGCAGCGTATCATATCGGAAGAAAATGCTTGACCACGAGAAGTATTAAGCGACAAGTTGACGAAATGCTGGAGAATGACATCACGCAACCATCGAAGAGTCCGTGGACACCATCAGTAGTCTTGGTGAACAAGAAGGGTGAACCTTCGTGTATCTGTGTTGATTACTGTCGCCAAAACAAGATAACGCAGAAGGGTGTATATCCATTCCTACAGATACACGACGGCTGCAACAAATTTGTAACTCAAAGTACTGCCGTTCGATGGACCTCTAGACGGGCTATTGGCAAATTGAAGCCCACGAGAGAGACCGCGAGGACACAATATCTATAAATCCGGATGCCTGCTTGAGTTTAAGGTGATATCATTTGGTGTTTGCTCGGCGCCTGCAACGTTCCAGCGCGATATGGACACTGTGCTGGCTGTATTGAAGTGGCAGACTTGTCTTGTCGACCTGTATGACGTCGTCGTTCTTGCTGCCAACGTTGGCGAACACCTCTGACGCCTTGGAACAGAGCTTCAGGCAATGAGGTCATCTAGTCTAACATCAAAACAAAAGTGCCGACTGAACTGCAAAGGCTCCTCTTCCTAGGACGCGTAATCAGCAACTCTACAGGCGGTTACAACTACATTGCAATTGCGGAAACTGTTTTTTTAATAACGCCCATAATGAAAGGTTGTCATGCGAGGCGTGGTGATGACGTGACCAATAGCACTGCGTTTATGTAGCAATTATGTCACTCCCATGATCGCAGTGCAAAGCCGAACATATTCGGCGTAAGACACGATTTTCTCAAATTGTCTCAAATTTCTCAAAATGTATGCCTGCAAATGTAACCATTGCTTTTGACAACAGTAATAGAGAGAGGTTAAGATGACTTAAACTAAGAGGCAAGCGTATTAGGTGAAGGTAGTGCTTTAAATATTGTGCTTCAGTGTGGTGTTTTTATTGTCACACAAGTTTGGACGATAGATACTAACTGCAGGTGATATACGCATACTGTCTTTTTTGCAAACATTTCCTCTCATTAACCATATACAGCTGCGACATACCACGATATAGTACAGAAAACAACAGAAATACTTCCAGGAACTTTTGCAGGTGCCCATTTGACTTTTGTAGGTGTCATTGCACCCGTTGCGCAGCAAGCTTTGACGCCACGCTTCAATAATGAAACTAATACATACGAGAAAGGAATCGACCCCCATGAAGGCGAATGAACATCAAACGCAGCAACCGCGTCATTGTCCGTGCTTAGAACTTTCATTTCCGCAGCGAATTCATTTACATTGTCTTATAGATCCATGAATTTTAAAGGTCATCGACAGGCGGCGAGCGTTATCGAACACAATGGTAGTAGGAATGAAAGGAAGGAATTTCGAGGGCTCGTTTATTTGTTCGACACACCCTAATGAAACCCAGCATATGACTGGCTTTCCTTTGCTTTATTATCTGCTGGCTTTCATGAAGCTGCTACAAGCATAGAAGACGAAATATATAAACTTTTCACATAGTTTCTACAAACACAAAACAGCGGCAACAGAATTGAATCATATAAAATACAAATAAGGAGTTCAAACCTCAATTGAATAACATGTTCCTAAAAATGTGAGGTTCTACCACTTCGAGAAATGGTAAGGTTTTCGCCAAAGGGCTACGAAGACAACCTTCCACAGCTGATGAAAGGAGCTATATTTATGAAGGAAAACATTGCCAACCATCGTTTTGTAGCTCAAAGCTACAAGAGAGCGCAACCCGGTTGCACTGAACGAGAGCCTCCCATTTCACGAGAAATTTGTCCTTCTCCGGGGATCGAACCCAATACCTGCACTTGTCAAGCACGGTTGCTCTACAAAGTGAGCTCAGCATTATTCCGACAGTAAGCATCCTGAGGGCACATGATGGGCAACTTGAAGCTATATTTGGCTGATTCGATGAATGATGCAAATAAGGCTAACACCATATCTCCCATGCCCATATCGAAACGTGCTTTAGAGAAACACGCTGAAACGTTGTTGCATTCTACGCCAAGTAATAAAATGGGGACCTGTACATTTAAATATCAACTTTTTATTTCTCTACAAGTAGAAAGAGTTATGATATTGTACTTTGACATCTGTTATTTTCGTATCCATTACACACGGCGTGATCAATACCTTCTCAGCTTTCTTTGTTATGCTATGAGTTTCTGCCACATACCTAGTGCTATCAGAATGAAATTGCTTTATTGTTGTTCTTTAGAGAGAGCGCTAAATTACTTGTCATAATTTCGGAATGTCAGGCGATGAGTCCTCTCCCATCGTATTCGGTGAATTAATATGATGTCAGGAGGCCCCCCAGTCAGTCTTTGTCGTAGATATACGTGCTCCTCCGTATAAAATGTCCATGGTCTGTTGACAATACTGAACTCTCGTCTGTTTTCCAGCCCATCGAACAGAGTATTTGAGTTCTCCGTAGTTATCTGCAGCTATACCTTAACAATTTGTGCGCTTAGCTCACAACTAAACTGTTGCGATTCATCGTCACCATTTCGGGGTGGTGGTTTACCTCGCGTAACGACCTTTTCTTTATTTTGTCCCCTCGATAGAAGCGAGCCCCGCGTGTTCGAATTGAAGCGGCGCGTTTTTAAAGGTATCGACATTCTGACGGAGATGACGCTACTTAGTTCGAGTTTGAATGTTACGTGTTGCGTTTGTTTTCTTTCGGCTGCAGTTATTTTCAAGGCCCGTTGCACAATATACCCGATATATTTCATACAAATAAAATTATGCCCGTCTCCAAATAAAATGATAGCGTAGGATAACATAGTGTATAGGTAGCTAATCCTCAGGAATCCATAAATGAGGTGCTACAGTGATTCAGTGCAAACCGCCGTGTTGCTGAATATTGCGGACACCTAGGGTGCCCACCGAGCCTTAGTGATCTTTCAAGTATGCTTCAACATTGTATTTATTGGTATTTCGAAGCAGCAGGTTTGCGAAATAGCTCCAAGAACTTTGAAGAATGAGACGAATGTGTGGTACATGCAATACCTCTTGCTCTTGCGGTGAAGCATAGACTGTTTTACGGCCTTCACATGAAACAGACAGCATACCCTTACCGCATAATGGTCAAAAGTAACAACCCAATATCTTTCGAACTAAAAGTGCCGTTTTTTTTCTTGTGAAATAAGCAATTTATGAAAAGTGTTTTTCTTCAATTTTAACGAAGAAATGGTGAATACTTTTATGGTCAATACCGTGGAAATGGTTTCATGCACAGAACTTCAGTTTTCACATTTTATTGACAAAGTGAAGTTGTGTGCATGAAATATTTTAAAGTACGATGCCACCTGTGAACCCTAAGACTTATAGATACATTACGTGAATATGTGTTGCCATTTCTTTCCAATCTACTCTGAGTTCTTCTAAACATGCAGTGAACAAGCGTGCAGACTCTGTGTCACCATCCTAGACCCGTCTTTCAAGCACAGTTTTTGCTTTTCTTGTAGAGACGTAATATGGGCGTGGCGCCTTTATAGATGTTGGCTGATGCAATGACATGCTGCAAGTACGCCTTCACTATTGAATTCCTACAAACTGCTGTTAGGTATATAGTGCTTATGGAGAGGAAATGGCCCCTATTTCTGCAGCCCACAAGGAAGTACGCCGCAGCCTCGTGAGTGCAGAAATATGGGGTGAGTGGGGTGAAAGATCGAGAGGACGAAATTTTAAAACGCCAGAAGAGGTACATTGAGGAATTCGGCACATCCACAACTTGTGCCATCTACGGTGGCTGCAGCTGAGTGGCTGCCTTATTGTATGAGAAATCACGTTTAAAACTTTGTTGTGATGCAAAGCGTCTTTAGAGGACATTTTTACGTTATTTTCATACTATGCATCTACTGAAGAACAGGCTGTATTTTCAAGAAGACGGTAAGTACAATGGTTTTCAAGAGAGAAGCATGTCCAGCATGCTGAGACTGCGATTTTTTTGTAGCACTTGGAGCCCACGCATGATACTCTACTGGTGTGAACAATGGTACTTTAGGCCATATCCGAAGGTTAAATGTCTTAAATATCATAAGGACAGTTTGTTCTCACCAAAGACCCAGAGGTTTTCAGCAGCGCAGATGACACCGACGTGAGTCGGAGATTGATGCAGCTCATACGAACGGTGAGTGCACATGAGTTGGATGGCGGCGCCCAGTTAACAAAGTCATATGTTATTATACTCGTATTACCCAGCTCTGGTACCATAATTACGAAAAAAAAACATCCCAGCGTGGTGGGAATTCGATACGTCCTTTACTGAAGTATTTCGTCGAAGTGTTTTCTGCGAGCTGAAAGGCGCTTGTGCGCCTGATAAGGGCAGATGTCAGAAACATTCACGATGCACATTCAAGACGCCCTCAACCTTTGTAATCATAACGATTACATCATGACTTAAGCCGACAAGGTGACTCATGACGCATCATGATTTAAGCCAACATGCTCCTTTCTCACCCCGTCAGGAGACAACTTCAGGTTGGCTCCATGGCTACATTCTTGCAGCTTTGAACTTCAATTCTGTCGCAGGTAGTAGCGAACTTTTTTATTACTTGCAGGAAATATAACGAGAAATCCTAAAAACGTCTCAATGTGCCTAAGCATTTCTGTCGTGTAGGCAGATGCGGTAGCATACCCTCCCCTACCTGCAGGCGGATGCACCTCGTGGCACCCCCGCGCCACGCGCATTGCACCTGCAAAGACGTGGTAACGGGAATGTACGCATGTTGTGTTGGGAAATGCGTTTCTAGAACTCTCTAGAACTTCCGCTCACGTTTCCGGCCTTCCCTGCCAGCGTTGGTTTCAAATCCCGAGACTAGGTTGCGTTTTCTGGTGAGCTTGCCAAAAACACATATTCGCAACAAAATAATCTGGGCAGTGCTTAAAAACTCTGGTCTAAAATTTTCGCCGCTGCTTTCTATGTGAAAATAATACCATACAAAATCTGAATTTAGTGAAATGCACTGTGCGAGATGAGTGCAAGATCCTTCGCACGTAACACTAATCAGTGCCCTAGAACGTCTACAGAATAATTCGGCTCTTATTGTCCTGTGTAGGAAGAATTGCACTTTTAGCATCGCATACTTGATATCCATCATTTCCTTTCTGGATCTAACAGCACATTCATAGTTTTGCCGCTTGAACAAATTTCATAAAATAGAATACCTCAAACTTCCACGAGACCTTCGTTTAACACCGCAATATATGTCCCATTACAATGATCACCGCTCTAAGGAAGGTATTCTATTTTCTAAAACCAAAACCTTTTCTGAATGTTTTCCGTGGCATGCACCACCTGAGTGGAAGCGCATTCCTTCCCGCTGATAGAACATCAATTGATGACAGTCAATGCATTCTCGGGGCAGAAATCACAATAAGCCTATAAACACCAAGATCCCATGAGAGAAATTATAGCCTTAGCAGTCGAAAAAACTAATGCTTGAACCACGCTCTCTGCATCGATATTTGTCGTGAAAACTGCTGACACCTTTTACCAACCCGCCAACTTTATCGAAATGAGAGCAGCTAGTATTCAAAGCTTATTACCGTAAAGCTATGGGCTAGTGGCACTGCATTGCGCAATAGATTAACATCTACGACAGTGGCAAAGCCTGTGTCCCATCGCTTCAACGTGCGTTTATACTTTTTAGCACTGTGAATGTCCTTTTGAAGTCGGCAGTTCTTCTAATTGAGGCACAGCGTGGAAAATTTGTCGTACAGATAAGGCGACTAGCGCGGGGAATTTGTGACGCAGTTATTACAGCCATATTGAGCATGCATGAATATTGTATAACAGAAATATTCTGAATGTATATAGAGAACATTTGTGAATGTTGCGTACACTTTAAAATAAGTAGTGTCGATTGAACGCCTATATTCAAGCGTACATTTTCAAACTATCACGCAGGGGTTTAGGTTGCGCTATTAAAATGGATATGTAAAATATGCTGGAATCTACAAAACACAATTCACATGCTCTTTCTAGGAGTTCATCGTCTGACTACGCGCTATATTGATGTCGGCGACACGTTCTCTGCAACACTTATGAATGGAAAATATCCATGCTAATTTTCATAACCGGATATTGGAAATTGCACGCTGCAGATTAAACCTACAGCTTGCTTTGCCACACCAATAACATCCGCTGTTATTAAACTGGGTTTGTCTTGTGCCCTCTGCAAATCAGTTCGCCTCACGCAAACTTTCTTACAATGAGAAAGAACAGCCGTCGTTTCTCATGGCGCCTATTTATAGCATAAGTTACTATGGCGGCATTCAAATAACAGCTTTTGGTCGTGTAGTCATCTGCGACCGCTGCCAGTATCCTTCACAGCTTTTGTGCATGACAAAGGGAACCCAAGCTTAGTCGGAATGAAACCCCAACTGTCTCCACGTGAGACGGCCAATCTACACGTGAGTCAACTACACAAATCTCCACAAAGTGAAAACGTGCCACCGTTGGGCAACGTCTGTGTTTGCAACGGCTGTTGAAAAATGTCCCCTTGAGTGGTCTTCTTGCGTGGGGAGACAATTGTGTAGCTACAGAAGTGTCCAAGTTACAAGAGACAGTTGTGCAGTATTAGACCAGGCGTCACACCGTCCGAATGCGTAACCAGTGGGTGCTCTAATGTTTTCTCTCCACTGCAATTTGCTTAGCCATCACACGCCATTTTACACTGTATCAGCACAACGCGCAGATATGCATATGCTAATTTCGCCTTGCACTCGCGAAATAAAACTACAAGTGCCAAGCTATGTGAATTGAGCAATTGACCGGAGCCTTAAAGTGTATGAATGTTCCAAAATGCGTTTGCTACTACTCATAACAGTCGGTACTAGCAGCACCAGCATCGACACCATCCTTCTGCAGGAGCGGTCTCAAACACGAAGCCCGCGATGTTCTCGCTCGCGACGCTTCCAGCACATGACTGTGTTCTCACTTTTAGATGCGAAGCGCCTTATAGCGGAGTTCAAACCGGTGGTGGTGGTGGTGTGCGGCATGACCACCCTTACTGCGCCTGCGCAAGCCCTGTCCACACACCTCCTCTCCACTACCCCCTCTCCACCTCCCTTTCCCCTCTCCACGCATCCCCTCCACTCCCCTCCGCCTCTCCACTCCCTCTTTCCCTCTATCCACTAACCCTCTCCTCTCCCCCTCTCCACTCCTCTGAAACGCGGGCTCGACATGCCGAAATTCTCTCCTGCACAACGCCGCGATGAGCGCGAGCGCGTGCGCGTCCCCTCCCCTCTCTCTCGTCTCCTACGTTGCCCCCCTCTCACCCGCCTGTCGACCGCGTTCCCCGCTCGCCCTGCGAGAATTAACGGCCAGGCTAGATGGAAGACAAGACGCGCGTAGCGTCCCTCTTCGCGTTCCATGACGCGAGGTCGGTAGCATGCCCAACGAAAGCCAACGGAACGCGATCGCGCAAGTGCTCCCGCTTCGCATCGCCTCATGGTCCCCTTTAGCGGGAGATGGTGTAATTTTTTTTTGTCTTACTATGCTAAGGAGCTGCGCATAAGTGGATCCTTTCAACCATTTTTTTCTTGAGGTACCCCATGCGGTCACACATTGCGACCGCATGGGGTATACATTACCGCGAAATAAGAATCCGATATTTCAGAAACTGCGTCCAGATTTCACTAATTCTGGAGATCAGTATCGATGTTTCTGGTAACCTCACCTACGACTACCTTCAGAAATGATGCATACACGATATATGGTAAAGTTCTTATACAGGAGATATGAAAACGGTACGTGACATTCTGCTCAAACTCCTCCTCCCCCGCCCCCGAACTCCAGCATTCCTCTCTTCCCCAGCCCTTTCGGGGACGAGGTTCGTGACTGCTGCCCGATAGCTGAGGTGAGCTTGAGACCCCTGCTGTGGACCACGAGGAGTCACGGGTGAGCATAGATAGGAGCAAACATTTTAGTTGCATATTTCTCCACTACCCTTCATGTCGTGTCCACTGTGTTATGTGTGGTGGTACTGACATTGACCATTCGTTAGAAACAGCGACTCAAGACTTGACAAGGACGCCTTTTAGTGTGTACAAACCTTAAAGAAAACCTTAAAGATAAGATATGACAAGATAGAACAGATGTTTTTTTTTTTCTTTTTTCAGAGCAACGCTCTTAAAGATCGAGGTAAAACGTCCACCATCTGCAAAAAACTTCCACGCCTGGTGGCAGATAATATCGTTGACTTTATACACAAAGAGTTCGAAAAAATTTTGAAATAATCTTTTTCAGAAAATTCTTTTCGAACAATAACACTTTGGGTAAAACATATACTTTAGCACACTCATCAGGTACAACAGTAGGGCAAAGGCCACGAAAATTAGTTTTCAAAAGTGCAAATGTCAAAGTCAATATGTGCCACATTTCTTATCTCTAGTTAACCAGATGCCGTATGACGGTTTATAAACGAAGTACTGGGACTTTTGGAGTCCAAGGAGCGGCGGTCCAACAGGAGCGGCCGTTCCTTCTACTACTGCGTCGACGTAAATGGCGTGGTGACTGTGCAGGCCTTGTAAAAGTCGCGAAGAGAGGCATTATGCGCACTTTATTGATGCTGTGCTTGATGACGATGAAGAAATATGACTGAGCACATTGTAATGGCTTGGAAGCATAGCAATTACCGACCACGGCGCCAAAACGGCCGCTTTTATGGTCTCATAACAGCTTTCGCTGTAAAAAATTGTAGGGCAGCTACGCAGCAGCAGCGTGGAGCATGGTGGCATTTTTGTACTAAAAGTAGGCTTAACGCGGCTTCACTTGACATTTTGCAATGTGAAAAATGTCAAGTGACTTGACATTTTTGGCTTGTTTATGGTTATCTTGACATTTTTCTGGCTTTAAGGTGCATTTCTAAACTTAACATGCCTTTTTTTTGGATTTGCTATGCTTTCCCAAACTTCGCTAGGCTATTTCTGAAAGTTGGCTTCGCACGCAAGTGCCACCACCTGGTGAATGCAGATTGAGTTATTTCGTTGTCTTCTTTCTTTGATGTGACTCTTTCTTTATGCCTTCCTTTATTGCCCTCCCTCCTCCTTTCTCTCCCCCTATATTTCACATCACTCCTCCTCACGCCCTCCTTTCCCTCTCACATCCTCCTTCCCACATCTTCACCCTCGCATAGGTCCTTCTCACCCATACATCCCCTAGCTATCGCGTTTCTAACTATACTATACAAGAAAAACTTACTGTTGGCGGGCTAGTTGGTACATAGTCGGGGTGTTTCGCTTTGCTGCTGCTGTGACGTCACATACGTTTTCCTATTTATTTCTTGCAGAGTAATAATAAAACTCAGTCGTTTGTGCTGTGTACGTGTGCTTCATATCGTTTTATTTCCCGTCTCGGCGCGCTGTTTTTCGGGCCCAATGAAGTTAGTTACCTATGCCGGCAGGTGAATTGCAGTGATCCTGCGCGAAAAGTGTGCACCAAGGACAACGCGAAGCCGGTTGTTACGTCTAAGGGCGAGGTGTTGTACGAGATCGCGTTGTCTTGTGGGCGCGCTTACGTAGCACAGACGGGGCAATGCTTCAATGATCGCTTACGTGAACACGCGTGCCACGTCAGAAATTGAACCCAGAGCACTGTTGCCGCGCATGCTGAAGACTGCGCATGCCGACCTTTATTCGAAGCATGGCTAGACCATGCTTTACCCTCTCCCTTCGTCCCTTCTTTACTCCTCACTCTGATCTCCCCCCCTTGACACCCTTTTACTATACTATATAGTACATGGCTTTACCATCATCACTATGCTATGATAGGAGCTCCTTGGCACATACCCGCTTTCTGTGGCTCGTACCCACAGATCACACTTTACGCCCACCTTAAAGAGCTCAGTTGTTAAAATACCAATAGTGGTGAATAGCCTCTTAAGAGAATGCAAAACCTGATTTCAAACTAGTGTGTGCGTGTGTGTGTTTCTACGAATCAACTGAATAGAAATAAATTTAATTCAGCTTTTTAGACCCGCCATGGAAGCTCCTCTGGTAATGTATCTCACGGAAACAGCTCACGTAGTCCACCACGTCATCACAATTTCGGCTCGACTGCAAGGCAGCAACACCTGCGTGTTTACACTTAGGTACAGGTTAAAGAACGACAAGCGGTTAAACGTAACCCGCTGTGCTCGACTACGGCATGTCTCATTAACATATATTGCAGTTCTGATGCGTAAAACTTCAGATAATATTTATTATTCATATTTTGACGCTTTGCGCAGATGTCAACTCGATGCGTCAAACCAGCCTACTTGGCAGCTTGCCTATCGAACTCAGGATATGAGTGTTGACTTCCAAATGAACTTTTATATAAAGCGATTGTCGTCATTGCCGTATTTGCTGGCAAAACGGACTCGCAGTTTTATACAAGTGTAAGGGAGGAAGGAGGTGTACTCAGCTGTAGAATTGAACGGTAAATTTTTAAGATAGTATTGACGTTGCTCATCCATGCTTGGTGCAGTTTTCTAGCTTGCTGGTTCTGCATCGTATTTACTCAAATTTCTATGTTGGTTTTTTCCAGACCCATAACCTGATACCTAATTAAAATATATGCCTGTTTAGGCACCACCGACAGTTTTCTGCGCCACAACTCGGCGTTTTTCGAAAGCTAGAATTATGTCTTAGGTAGTTATAACAAAGCGTTATTATAAGAAGCACACCTCTGAAACTGAATACAGTTGATTACTGCAAACTGATGCGGAGTTTTGACTTTTACCTTCGAGAGAATTATCCCAGAGGGATATGCAAGCTTATGTTGTTTCGCCATATTGCATATTGTTACTCATTCTTTCCAGATAGACTATATGTGGCGATGAATCAGTGCCTGCAGTGATTGACATAACTGGAAGAACACAGGCTTGCCTATTTCAACAGATCAAACGCGCCGTTTATATTGGGCATAGCGAGGATCAGTGGCCCGAGTGCTACGTTTTTTAATTTAATTCATATTTTGCGCAGCCGCGGTGATGCAGTGGTTATGATCGGTGTTCTGAAGCTCACCTGAACAACGCGGGTTCGATCTTGGCTGTGGCCGCCGCATTCGGCGGGGCGAAATGATAGAGGCCCGTGCACTATGCCATATCAGTATACGCGAAAAAAAAAACCTGGGGTGGTCAAAATCATCCAGAGCCCTCCACTATGGCGCGTCTCATAATACCCTGGTTTCTTCACGTAAAACCACAGAGATTGGTATGAGTTAAATTGTCGCTGACCTGTATGCATCATTTATTCTCTAAAGATTCTGCGTCTTTAAAATACTGAGATACTTCTGACTTAAAAACATCCGTTACAATTGATTCTAATGAAAAGACAACGCTTCTTGCACTTCGTAGAAAAAAACTTTGTACGTTGCGCCCCGTAAGGAATTTTGCTATGATCACAATTTTTCAACGAATATTTAATTACCATTTGAGCATTGCCAAGCACATGTAAATGTTGGAAGCCTACCTAAGACACTCGTGTGAAGATACTAGAAGCAGGCGAATGTACATTCCAAAGATAATGTCAAAAGATGGAAGTAGTAATGGAGTCAGCACACTTTGAGGAAACGGGCGCGTTTCTGGCGTATCTTTGTCAAACAGTAATAATAATATGACTTGCGCGCATTCGCGTTCTCGAAAAGTGCTAGCTCGTGACTTGCAAGGCGAGAACTTAAAATCCTGTATATCGAGGTCGCATTATGAGGTAGAGAAAATTGGTGGGATGTTTTTTTTCTGTAGGGCAGATAGCTTCAGAGGGTGGTTGAGGGGGACAACATAATTCAGTGAGAACGTCAAGGTAGTCTATGGCGTGTCGCTCGCCCTGCACCTCGTTGTTTCTTGCAAGTAGTCAGTGGTACGCCAGCTCGTTGGCGGGGGGGGGGGTGGCGTCGCTCACGCTGTCCGCTATATATATATATATATATATATATATATATATATATATATATATATATATATATATATATATATATATATATATATATATACACACGCACATATATATATATATATATATATATATATATATATATATATACATATAGGAACAGAGCGAGAGAAAACTATTTTCTCTGAATTTGACTCTGAATTTATATTGATAGAGATGATTTCATGATATCTATTACAAAACTGCTTGTTTTAAATCAACAAAGGCTCTGCACAAACAGATTGGGCAGGTTGGGCTGCCCTATACCACGACAACACAGCAGTGTTTATTAACAGTTGGGAAATATTAACGTGGAGTTTAAAATGTATTGGCCTGGTGTGCGACCGATGGCGGCGCTGCGAACGGTGCCTGTATAACGTCAGAGCGGGGATTCGCGCGCTTTCGTCTGCTACGTAGGCCCAGCGCCGTGTTGGAACTTGTAATCACCGTTGTGGTAAATCTCAACAAAAAAGCAGTTCAATTGGTTATCTTGCACATGGTGGCTACTGACGCTGTTCGAACAACCGTGGGTCAGCTTTTAGCGCTCATTTAGAACTACAGATCTTTGTTTCTTAGAACTGCGGCCGCTTGTCTCCGCGGTGCGTGCCGCGCAGTGGTGAAGTACTGCTCTGTACCTCACTGTACTTCGTCCGCTCGTGAAGAAGGCGTTAGCTTTCAAAACTATCCTAAGGAGCCGAAGCTCAAGAAGAAGTGGATAGTCAAGCGCAGAATGGGAAAACGCCCCACGCCTTCATCGACAGTGTGCAGCAAGCACTTCGCGGGCAGTGACTTCTGATACCCACCGTACGCGCCACTCTTAGGTAAGCTTGTGACCGCGTTTAAGCGCCTCGCCAATACTTAGGCCGTTTATTGCACGCAGGCTATAAGCATAGGCGACTTACACCAGGTGCGGTGCCGTCCCACAACCTGCCGCGAAGGCCCCTAGACAAGGAGCTGACGACGCGGCCTCCGAATCGCCTCGCAGGAAAGCGCGCCTCGTGAGCTCAGCTGAGCGGCGCGGGATATCGGAGACTACGGCTGCATTTGGATGGTTTACATACGTATTTTACTTATGAAGGTAAGCGCGCGCCTAGCGGAATGCTTATCATAAATACATAACCAAAACCTTCTGCCGCTGTTTAGTGCACATTCTCTAAATGTTTACACCTGAGGCAGTGCAGACACTTTTTTAAAAGCGGAGCACTTTAAGCTTTTCGTTAGGCTGTGTGGCGTGAAACTCGAACCAGCTTGCCTTTGCCACGTTAATTTCTGTGGCCCTGTACGTGGTATAATCAGCGATTAACTATTGGTTATATTCTAATGCCCATGCGACGGACCTGTGCGGTGTTAATATGAACTACGACGTAATATCGTTCTCACTGAACCAACATTACGGGACAAACTTCAATAATGGGCATCGGCAAGGAGGTGTGCAACAAGGCGGCACTTGCGCACTTGTTTGCAGGACGAGAGCTGCGACGATGATGCGATAGCCATTGATGGCCTCGACCGCGCATTCAACAACGTGGCCTGCGTCGTACACCTCGATGAGGCGTCGTGACCTTTCCCAAGCTTTATCTACATACTTGTAGATACTGAAGAATGGCACGCTTACTGAAATATCAAAAGAAACACCCAAACTAATTAGTATCGTACGGCGGAAACAAGATCACGAGCGAGAACACTCACACATAGTTTCACTTTTAACCATGCAGCAATGCGGTCGGTGGCATCGGCGCACTCGTCGGCCATGTAGGGAATTTTTTGGCCCTGTCGATTGGGCCGCAACTAAAACTAGTTCAAGATTACACTCGAAAACATTCGTTGCAAGCGTTAGTTGACCGTCGCGAGGCTGTTCGTTCGACAAAGTTCCCGTCTGAAGCAGGCGCTCCGCATACAGGAGCAGCGGCTGCTGCAGCGCGGTTGTGAACGGAGTCCCCGCTCTGACGTCACACGCGAGAGGGCGCCGCTCCAAGATCTCGAGGTCAATAGCCACATTTAGCCTGTTTTCATCTTCAGGATAAGCCGAGCGCCAGTTTCTTTACTCTTACTGCCCTGTAATAAAAAGTCTTTTTGAAGAAGAAGACAAAGTACAGTCGATTAATATTTATGGAAACCACATTGAGCTGGCTGTGTATAGTTATATGATCACAACTTTGTAATCTACTTTGGGCATTCGTATCATCATCACTAATGCCAGGATAATGGAACAAGAACACTTTTTCATTGAAGCTGAGATGTCCTTTCTTTCGCGGTTACGACTAAACTGCAGATCCGGAAGTTGTTTTTTTTTTCAATGACGCCCATTATAGAAGGCTGTCTTTGGCGGCGCGGTTATGATGCGACCAATCCGAGTGCGTTTATGTAGCAATTATGCTACACATTTGATCGCAGTTCAAATCCGACCTTGTTCGGCATAGGACATGAATTTCTGAAAAAGTATGTGTTTAAATGCAACGATCGAACAGTCATAGTCAGAGGTTAAGAATAGTTAAACTAAGAGGCATGCGTACTAGAGGAAGGTAGTGCTTGTAAGTAATGTGCTTAAGGGTGGTGTTTCATTTTCAAGCAAGTTTTCACGATTGATACTAACTGTAGCTGATATTCCCATGCTGTCTTCTTTTTGCATATATTTCCCCTCATTTACCATATACGTCTGCCGCATACCGTGATACAATAGAGGAACCAACAAAAATACTTCCAGGAACTTTTGCGGGTGCCAACAGACTTTTGTATGTGTCAATGTACCCGTTGTGCATCAGGCTTTGATGCCGCACGTCACTATTGAAATGAGAAAGGAATCGTCGTTCATGAAGGGTAGTGGACGTCACACGTAGCAACCACGTCATTGCCCATGCTTACAACTTTCATTTACGCAGGGAATTCATTTACATTCCCTTATAGATCGATAAATTTCAAAGGTCATCGAAATGCCCAGGCACAAAGGTGGCAAGCATTATCGACCCCAGTCGTAGAAGGGATGAAGAAAATAAATGTTGAGGACTTGTCTCTTTGTTTGACATACCCTAATGGAAACCAGCACATAACCCTGGCTTTCCTTGGATTTATTACCTGCCGGTTTTCATTAAGCTGTTCATCATAAAAGGAGAAATATATAAACTTTTCACATAGTTTACACAAACACGAAGCAGTGGCAACAGAACTGAATATAAAATACAAGTAGGGAGTTCAAACATCATTTATTTATTTATTTATTTATTTATTTATTTATTTATTTATTTATTTATTTATCAAATACCTACAGCGCCTTCATAGGCATTACAGTGGAGGGGATACATAAAGTACATAATACAACAATACAGGTTACATGCGTAGAAAGAGAAACATGATCATAACTATACTAGTACATCACAACATGGTTATGCCTATACACTAACATGATGGAGCGCCTCGACAAACGCTGCATTTGAACTTATCCGCGCAATGTGTGATGGTAGCCGATTCCAGGCTGTAATTGAACTGGGGAAAAAGGACTTTTTATACATGGTACTTCTAGAGAATATTTCTTTTATTTTCAAATCGTGGTCCACTCTCGTAGACACATAATCAGGGTCATGGAAATATATCGCGCGGTCAATTCCAGTACGTGAATGGTAGATGCCATGGACAAATTTCAATTTATGAGTTCAGCGTCGTTTTTGGAGACAGTCCCATCCAATTAACTTTTTTGCCTCGGATACACTGAATTGCCTTGAATAGTTTCGAAAAACAAACCGCACTGCTTTACTCTGTATTCGTTCAAGCTTGGGGGAGATCGGAGATCTCTGTTCGTTCTGCGTTCGTTCTGGCGGTCTTACGTCACAAAAGTGGGCGGTCCGCAGCTCTCTTCCGCCGAGAGGAAGAGGACAGCCAATCGTCAAGCGGTGAGCGGCGAGCTTTCCGGAAGTAGACGCGCATCGTTTGTCCTCGGCAAAGGGACCGAATATTTCAAAACGAAGTGTTTCTCGCCTTATAATAAATACAGTTGTTATACGAAAAGATATTGTTTTTCTTTTCAAGCTCAAGCAGTTTCTGAAACAGCAATAGCTTTGAGTGCTGATATTTACTGGTGTTGGTTTTTCTAACGTGCTTGCTATGTTAAGTCGCGCACGCGAGAAAAAAAAAGAAAAGTAGCGGTTGGCGCAGTTCTTCAAAATGTCGTCCCACCGGAATGTCCGGCTTGGCTCCCGGGTGTCGGATCGTCAAAGGGAGCTTCTGCTGGCTTTTATAAAAGAGCACCCACAGACAGCTACGCCGTCGCGCCCGCTGGGGCCGTCGTTCACGAGTGAGGACCGGGACGACACGTGGCAAGAGCTGGTAGCGCTTTTGAACTAAGAAGTCCCTGCGCGTAAGACCACAGCCCAGTGGCAGGCCCGTTCATTTCGTTCGCACTGTTCGTTCGAGAACCGAAAGCGACGCCGCACTCGCTCATGGCTTCAAACGCATCTCGCACCTCCAACCGCAAGAGAAGCACACGTCGCAAGCACCATTTTCTGAAAATCAGCTGCTGCGGCAGCCGCAACCGCCGCATCATGCCGTGCGAAGCCGTTTGTTCGCTCGAGAGAACGCGTGCGAACGGCCTCGCGATCCGTTCGTTTGTAGCAGACGACATGCTCGTTATGACACGGTATGACGTCACCAAAAATAAAAGATCAAGCAAAAAGAAAAATGGCTACGCCCCTCAGAGACGTGGTTTTTTCCGGCTTCGGCCAATCGCGTACGCCGCCAGAATGGGTGCAGAACGAACGGCGCAGAACAGAGATCACCGATCACCCTACTCGTTATGAAGCGTTATGACGTCACCAAAAAAGAAAAGATCAAGCAAAAAAAAAAGAAATGGCGACACCCCCCGGTCTTGAGTGGCATCTCCCGCTTCAGCCAATCAGCGCGCTTGTTCTTCCCCAGGAGAACGAACGAGCGGAACGAACAGATCTCCGATCGCCCCCCTTGTCTATGTTCGTTTGTGTCCAGGGATCCCAAACCGTACTGGCGTATTCAAGCACTGATCGTGAAGATATAGCAGAGCCCTTGCATTGACTGGAAATAGTTTGGCATTCTTTTTGAGATACCCGAGCACATGAGATGCTTTGGCAGTAACGTAGTCAATATGTCGTGTCCATGATGAATCGGTCGTAAAGAACACTCCCAAATACTTAAATTCGCGTACGGACAATAGCTGTGTTCCATTAATGTTGTAAAAAGTGTGAAATTGTTGAGTTCTTTTTTTAGAAAAACACATGCGTACTGTTTTTTAACGTTCTGTTTCATATGCCAATCTGCACACTACTGTGTAATCCTATCTATATCACCTTGCAGAATTGCACAAGCACTTTTGTCATGAATTACTCTATACAGCACACAGTCATCTGCAAACATGCGTACAGAAGAAACAATATTATCACTGATGTCGTTCACATAAATCAAGAAGAGCAAGAGCCAAGCACCGACCCTTGCGGCACTCCTGAGGTAACGTCAGCCTCGCCCGATTTTTCACCATTAATTATAACCCTTAAGCGCCTAAACTGCAAATAATTTTTAATCCATGAAATCACAGAACTGTCAATACAATACCACGACAGCTTTTCTATAACGCCTCGTGGTGTACAACATCGAAGGCCTTCTGGAAATCGAGAAATATGCAATCAATGGTGTCACCTCTGCCCAGTGCACTTGATAGGTCATGAGTCAACTCTGTTAGTTGTGTGACACAGGAAAGTCCAGAGCGGAAACCATGCTGGCAGTTGTTTAATAAAGAGTTTTCATTTAGATGTTTCATTATGCTTGAGAATAGTACATGTTCCATCACCTTACATACCGTACTGATTAACGACACAGGACGGTAGTTCGAAACCAAATTACGCGGTCCAGATTTGTGAATGGGCACAATATGTGCCCATTCACAGAAAGGAAGATATTCCTAAAGATCAGAAGTTCTACCACCTCGAGAAATAGTAACGTTTTCGCTATAGGACTACGAGGACAACGTTCCACAGCTTATGAAAGGGAGTTATATTTATCCAGAAAAAGATTTCCAACCATTGTTTTGTAGCTCGAAGCTACAAGAAAGCGCAGCCGGCTTGTACAGAACAAGAGCCTCTTATTTCACAAGAAATTCGTCCTGCTCCGGGGATCGAATCGAAAGAGCTGCACTTGTGAAACATGATCGCTCTACAAAGTAAGCTAAGCAAGATTCCGGCAGTTCGCATCATGAGGGCACATTAACAGACAAAGCGAAGCTATATTTCTCGTGTTTTGACAATTGAGGCAAATAAAGGTACTAACATATCTTCTATACCAAATTTCGAAACAGGCTTTAGTAAGCCACACTGAAACATTGTTGCATTCTACGCCAAGTAGTAGAATGGCGATCTTTCCATTTAATATAATACGGCTCGTATTGTCCTGTGTAGCAAAATCGCACTTTTTGCATCGCATTCATGATCTTCAGCATTTCCCTTCCATCTCTAACAGCACATCGACGGTTTTGCCGCTTGAACACATTTCATCGAATGGGCTACCTTAAACTTTCACGAGACCTTCGTTTAACATCGCGACATATAATCCCTTCACAATGATCACCGATCTCAGAAAGGTGTTCTAATTTGTAAAACCAAAACATTTTCTTAATGTTTTTCGTTGCACGCAGCACATGAGTGGAAGCGCCATCCATCCCGCTGACAGAGCATCAATTGGTAATAGTCAATGTTTTCTCGGGGCAGAAATAACAATCATATAAGTACTGGCCTGTTTCGAATGTGTTCCTTCTTCCTTTGTTGTCACTTCTCATCGTACAAGTAGTATTTGTACAAGTTCTCATCGTACAAGTAGTTTGCTCATTGTTATTTTGACTCGTTGTATTGAATACCTTTTATGGTATTCAATACAACGATTTATGGCTTTACCGTCACGCAGTTCGGCTATACCTCTTGCGACGCAAATTTGACGATTCAAGAGTAGTTGCTGATCGGCCTCGATGACGCCTTCAATGTTCGAAGGTTTTTCGGTGCCAACGGAAATAATGACGCTGGAGCGCGGCGGGACGGTCACCTGCTCTTCTATCACGTTCAATGCATGCTTCCCTGGCGTCGCGTGGGGCGGGAGCGCTTTGTCTGAGGTTAGCGTTATCGACTCAGACCTCAGGTCGATGACGGCGCCGTGGTCACTTAGGAAGTCCATTCCAAGTATCACATCCCTAGAGCAATTTTGTAGGATTACAAAGCTCGCAGGATAAGTGCGGTTATTGATGGTGACTCTCGCCGTGCAGACACCAATCGGCGTTATCAGGTGGCCTCCAGCTGTCCGGATTTCGGGTCCACTCCAAGCGGTCTTTACTTTCTTCAGCTTGGTGGCGAACGGTCCACTGAAGACAGAATAGTCGGCTCCGGTGTCAACGAGAGCTGTGACGCTGTGGCCGTCGATAAGAACGTCGAGGTCGCTAGTTCGTCGTCTCGCGTTGCAGTTAGGTCGTGGCGTGGGGTCACGGCTGTGTCGGTGTGTTCCGCTGCTTCCATTTTGTGTCGTCGGGTCTTCTTCAGTCCGCGAGATTTCGTCGTCAGGGGTCTGCCTGGTTCGCGTCGTGTTCTGAAGGTTTCGTCGCAGCGTCGTCGTCGGCGGCGGAGGATCTTCGGTAGTTCGTCGTACAGCAACCGCACCTCCATCGGTTGCTGCCCTTAGTTTTCCGGATACGGGCTAGGCGACCGGCCCCGGTTTGGGCCAGTGTACGGCCGGCGGTGCGGTGACATGTAGCGGCCGGGCGACGGCGAGCGGGAAGGTCGTCGTTCTTGCCACTGTGTTCCGGTGAGGTAGTCGTTGATGTCGCGCGGTCGTTCGCCTGGCTGCGGGCGCGGCGCGTTGATAGCGAATCCGCGTAGTCCCATCTGTCGGTACTGGCAGCGGCGGTACGTGTGGCCGGCCTCTCCGCAGTGGTAGCAGAGCGGGTGGTTGTCGGGGGCACGCCAGACATCGGTCTTCTTCGGGGTGTTGCGCTGGCCGACAGGTGGTCGGTAGGGCGTCGGTGGCGGCGGCGGCGTCTGGCGACGGTACTGCGGCGGTCTGGCGTCTTGGCGGGGGCGTGGAGGAGGAGCATGACGGCGGGCTGCAGCAGCGTAGCTAATAGCTTGCGGCTGCGCCTCTGCTAGCTGAGGCGCGCCGAGTGAATACTGGATCTCCTGGCGCACGACGTCGGCGATGGACTCTACTTGAGGTTGCGACGGAGGTAGAACTTTTCGCAACTCCTCTTGCACGATTGCTCAAATCGTCTCACGCAGGTCGGCGGGTCCTAGGGCTTGAACGTCGGCGTAGCTTGTCCTCGCAGTTCCAATTATTAAATGTTGAGACCCTTTCGAAGGTCTCGAGCCAAGTCTCGGGGTCTTCACCTGGCGAACCACGGAACGTCGGCGGCTTCCTGGGTGGCTGCATCAAGATCGCCGTAGGGGGCACTGCGTCAGTCATCGTCTCAGCGGCCGATGTGACGGTCTTCGGCTGCCTGGCGTTTTCGGGAAGGAGCCCGTACTCTGGTTGTAGTCCCTTCTGCCGGCGGCTGGTTCGAGGATCCGGTTTGTCCTTAGAGTCGTCTTCTTCGCGGCTTGGGCTTGGGTCAGCGCTCCGCGGTGGCGTCCGGATCATGAAGCAGCACCTCCACCAGATGTCACGTGGTCGTGACGTCGACGAAGACAGCAGTCGGCGTTTGCAGAATGAAACTGTTTATTTGGCCGAACTTGTGGCCGGAAAATGAGAACTAGAACTACAGCAATACACGCTGTACAATGATAGCGGCGAATAGGGCGTCGTCCGTCGATCAACTGACAAGCAGTCAAGCGCGTCGGCTTTTATACAGGCGCTATCGAACTTTCCAGCGATATCGCTGGTGGCGGCGTTATCTCTCGACAAAGCTGGAACATTCTCGTGCGGCGCGCAATCTTAACAGATTGTGCCAAAACAATCGCGAAGCTTCCTACCCAGGCAGCACACGACGTCGGGCCGATATTGGTTTTACGGCGGCTGTGCGCGGCCCCACCTCGGGCCAGCATTGCCAGCCTGGCGCCGATATCGGCGGAGCCGTTGACTTCTGCCGGCAAAATTGGGCCGATTTTGCCGCCCCTCAGCCGATGTTGGTCTTTCGCCGGCAACATTGGGCCGAGATATCGGGCCTTCCGCCGTCCTCCCGCCGATACCGGCTTAGCCGAATTCTTTCTCCGGCAACACTGGGCCGTGATTGCCGGCGTTTTGCTGTTCTTCCGCCGATATCGGCTTCGCCGATGGCTTTCACCGGCAACATTGGGCCGAGTTAGCCGCCGTTTTGCCGTACTTTCGCCGACATCGGCCGAGCCGATGGTTTTCACCGGCAACATTGGGCCGAGCATGCCGTCATTTTGCAGTGCTTCAGATGACATCGGCGGAGCCGATGGCTTATCGACGATGTTGGAACTTTCTTGTCTCCCTTCAGACAGTTAGACATGCCCTGTTGAGAACGTCCTCCTGCGTCGCGGCGCTCCAAAAGTCCTCGTCACCGACAGAGGTACGGCTTTTGCGGCAGAGCTAACGCAAACCATCTTGAAATATAGCCACACAAGTCACCGACGGACATCACCCGCAGGCGAATGGCCTCACCGAGCGGCTAAATGAAACCCTCGCCGACATGCTGGCAATGTACTGTACGTCGAACACATGACGTGGGACGCCATATCTTCCGCACATAACCTGAAGTTAACACGGCAGTGTAAGAAACGGCGCACATATGACGCCGTTCAATCTAGTTCGCGGAAGCCCCCCAACGACGCTGGACACCGTGTTGCCGGCCGTCAGTGACGAGAATAACCTCGACGTTGCGCTCTACCTTTAGCCCGCTGAAGAAGCCCGGCAGCTCGCCCGCCTAGGATACAATCGTAATGCATATATATAGAGCATTAGGCGCTTGAATATTTGTAGCTTAAGCTGTAGAATACCACTACATGGATTGCTGTACTAGCACAAATAACAAAGTTCAAATATTGTACCGTGCTAACGCCGCACGTACGACTCGGTGCGCGAAGTATCGCCGACTGAATAGATTGCATTCTCTTATGAGTTTCTGCTATGACAATGACTAACAGCTATCACTAGCACAGTCACTTCTCTACCAAAAAAAGGTGGTCTTTAGAAGAATACTGACTGAAATTAGATGGCCACTTCGTTGACCAGTTGTTCAACGCTATCAAAAATGTTGAAACGTTATAACACATACCAATAAATTCATGCGCCAAATTCGAAGTACTTCTGTTTCGTAAATGTTTTTGCCACTGGTCGGCCGACTTCACTAATGTATCCAGCATCAAAATTTACCCAAACATTCCCGCACGAATGCTTTTAGCGGAAGAAGTTTTATGTGAATACTAATTCTGTGCATAAATCGAGCCTGTCATCATATTTATAGCGCTATATCCTTTCCGCCGCTGAATGTGTGGCGCCAGCGCTCATATACTACACGGACAGTTTCCGATTTCTGTGTTTACACATATTTACTCACGCGCGTGTTTGGGTGAAGCGTAACAAGCGCATTTGCTTCAGGGATGTCATATAATTTATGAAAATAGTAAAAAGCTCAGCAAGGCGTGTTGCTGAGCTAGTTGGTTCATTACTTGAGAAAAATAGGTATGGTGCAAAAAAAAGACCGGGCGAAGTGAAGACACGTTTTGTCGTTTGAATGTTTCAAAATCAACTAGCCCGCTGACCATCTTTAACGAACTAACAAACACGTGTTTGCCACGTGTTTGTCCGTTCGTATTTGCACTTCGTTGCCGCCCATTTTGTGACATACATATCTTTTTCAAGTAAAAATCTCGCTCAAAGATTGATTTCCACGTGCTTTCAGAAACAGTAGTGTAAAATTATTATTATGGCACGTGAAATGCGATGAAAAATGCGGCTACAACGTGGTGTACGCAAAGTTTTCATGTAGCGACATGTGGCAACAAGTGATGCATTGAAATTTCGACGAACGCCTTTCTCAAACGGCATGCCCATAGACATGCTGGGGGGATCGCACACCATTATGGTAGGCTGAGCCGTGCTTTCAAGAAGGGAGAATTCGCATTTTTTTTCGTCTTCTTCAACCTCTACCCCCCCTCCCTATCTTCCCATCCTTCAGCGCCATTGTCCGAAACTCGCTTGACCAGGCAGGGTAGGGTAGCCGTCCAGACGGAGGGATAATCGTAGCTGCGGGAGCAGGTTTTTTTCACTCCGACCAGCAGAATTCTTCAAGAAGTGCGGTGTGTGGACATGTGTGGTGGAAAGTCAAAATCGTGCACGAGACGGATACGCGGCAGCATTCCGGCATTGTTTTCGGCAGAGATCACCGCAGCGAGAAACCAGTGGCCCCCTGCTTCCATGTTGAACTCGCTCACCTCATATAAGGCCGCATGTTCACTACTGTTACGTGTCATCAGATTTTTGTTCTCATCTTATCGCGTATTCTCTATTGACCATCGTGTTTTGTGTATTCTGATATGGTGCGCTTGCATTTTTTATTAGCTCGTGTTTTTAGCGATCCAACGGGCACACGTGAGTGGTTTTTATGCACGATTCCTTCCTGTTACAATCTTACCTTTAGATTAGAAATGCGGGCGTGTCTATCTTGTTTAGATGTAGAGTTCATGGGATCTTGTGGTACCGCTCGCAATGTTTCTCGCGTCGCGTGCAGCAGTTTATCCATCTTTTTGGCCCTTAAGATATCACTGAAAAATTGCAATTCCCGCCTGAAGGATAACGCTAATTTAATTGCCAGTCATGTGTTGCGAATGCCTACCGTTCCTTGGTGAACTTAATAAACGTGGTGGGGGGGGGGGGGTGCTCCTCTGCTCGTAATTAGCTCACGCGTATACCTAATCTTCTATTCTAGTTGCCACTCTTAATCTCGCTTTTTCGGCAAGCCGCCTAACATTATCTTTCTTTGCTTCGGGTCCGTCTTTAATCCTACTTTAATGCTGCCTTCGTTTACATCTCCAGAATTTTTTTCGTGATTCGGCACCGTCGTTACTGAAAAGCGCGATATCGTCCACAAAACGCAAGTAGCTAAGATATTCTTCGTTAATCCTTATTCCTATTTTTGCCCGTCCTAATTCTTTCAATATTTATAGTGGATGTGCCGCGCATAACGTTGAAGAGATTGTAACTCTTCGCATAGGCGCGCGCACAGTGGGGCAGGGGGGCGGCCGGCCCCCGTAGTCACCTAAGAAGAGGTGGGCGCAAGGTCTGCCAAACACATTGACTTAATAGGGAGGGAGGGGGACGCGATGAACCTTCCCCCCACCCCCTCTGAAGGGGAACCCTGCTCACGCCTATGATTTTGCGCCTGATCCCATTCTCGATTAGGATTGCCCTGCTTTTTTTGAGGAATACGGTGGCTGTGGGGTTGTTTTAGATGTTGGCTACGGTATCTATAGATGTTTAGATATTCCTTTATGACATAATTATTCCGGAACTGCTGGCGTGTGTTCATATCTGTGAATAAATTTGTGTTTATCACCTTGCAAATGTGTTGCTCCTTAATTTCTCAGACGCATGCGTAGTTGGTGCAGCAGGTCTTTCATCACTTTAGTTGAGTTATTGACTTTCGTTCTCGGCCTTGCACGGTTCGACAGAATTGTGGGTCTTAATCGCACACTAAGACATCAGTGGAGCAGTCATTTTAATTAGGAAGCATTTTTCGAATATGGCACCAACGGCAGTCGATGAATGTCGTTGGGCCGCGAATAGTTAGCGCTGCTGACTTACAATACAGTAACCACAGTAATACCGAACTGCCGTGGTCGGCACGCAGCCATTTTACTTTATAACACACGTATCAGCCTGCCCGATCAAGTTTCTTTACGCATCGAGCAACTACCGCCGGTGTCTCCATATAAACTAGCTACGTGCCGACCACGACGGTACAGTACTACCGTACTTAACGCACGGTAAGCCACCACTGCGAAAACATAATAACGGGTGTAAACGGTCACGCCGGCGGCTACCCGACGTCGGCGGGGCCGACACCGCGCCAGCATCGGCTAGCATACATAGGCCCAATGACGGCTTACCATCATCGGCTGAATAACGGCAGGCCCGTCTCGGACCGACGCTGGCTAGCCCACGTCGGCCCGAAGCCGGCAAGCCCGCGTCGGCCCAAAGGCGGCTAGCCGACGTCGGGCCGATGCGGGTGAAAGTAGCGCGAGCGTGATTTGCCGACGTGGGGCCAATATTGCTGCCGTTATTTGCCGACGTTGGGTCGAGATCGGTCCAATGGCGGCGTGCTGCCTGGGTACACATCACGGCGAGGCCTGCGCAGCGCGTTGCCCACAGTCTTTGTGGGTGAAGCTTACACTCATGAAATACAACACTCGCGGATTAAAGAGAGAGGGAGAGAACTACATTTTATCTGAATTTGACGTGGTTTTTATATTGATAGAGACGATTTGATGATTTGCTATTCAAAACTGCTGGTTTCAAGTCAAGAAAGGATCTGCACGAACAGATTGTGCAGGCTGGGGCGCCCTATACCGCGACAACACAGCAGTGTTTATTAAGATTTTGGAAATATTAAAGCGAATCTTAAAAACTACAGCCACATTTAACTTGTTTTGCATCTACGCATTCAATCTGCAAATGCCACAGTATCAGTTTGGCGTTGAAACTAGGATGAGTATGAAGAACCTCCTATGATTCTAGTACCTTAAGTTCTCACTTATTCAACAAAACATGTGGCTGGCAAAGCAAGGTACTTCGAAGGAGCTTTCAGGATAAGCCGAGCGCTAATTTCTTTACTGTAGAGCCCTATAATATAAAGTCTCTCTAAAGATGAAGACCAAGTTCAGTCGAATAATATTTTTGGAAACCACATTGAGCTCGTTGTGTATAGTTATATGATTACAACTTTGATTTTATTTTGGGCATTCGTGTCGTCGGTCAGGAATTCCAGCATAATCGAAGAAGGACACTTTTTCATTAAAGCTGAGATGTACTTTCCTGCGCAGTTGTAACTACATTGCATATCCGGAAGCTGTTTTTTTCAATAACGCACATAATAGGAGGCGGCTTTGCGCGGCGTGGTGATGGCGTGACTAATAGCATACGTTTATGTAGCAATTATGCCACTTCCATGATCGCAGTTCATAGCCGACCTTGTTCGGCATAAGACATGAATTTCTGAAAAAGTATTGCGTTCAAAAGGAACGATTGATTACGAGAACAGTCATAGTTACAGGTTAAGAATAGTTAAAATAAGAGGCATGCGTATTAGAGGAAGGTAGTGTTTGTAATTAATGTGATTCAGGGTGGTGTTTATTTTCACGCAAGTTTTCGCGATTGATACTAATTGTAGCTGATATTCGCATGCTGTCTTTTTTTGCATACATTTCGCCTCATTTAGCATATACGGCTGCCGCATACCGTGATATAGTAGAGGAAACAACAAAAATACATCCAGGAACTTTTGCAGGTGCCCAACAGACCTCTGTAGGTGTCAATGCACCCGCTGTTCAGCAAGCTTTGATGCCGCACGCCACTATTGCAATGAGAAAGGCAGCGTCGCTCATGAAGAGTTGTGGACGTCAAACGTACAACCACGTCACTGCCCACGCTTAGAACTTGCATTGTCGCAGGGAATTCATTTACATTGCCTTGTAGATCGATAAATTTCAAGGGTCATTGAAATGCCCAGGCAGAAAGGCGGCGAGCATTATCGACCCCAATCGTAGAAGGGATGAAAGAAATAAATATTGACAGCTTGTCTCTGTTTGACATACCCTAATGGAACCCAGCACATAACCCTGGCTTTCCTTGGATTCATTACCTGCCGGTTTTCTATAAGCTGTTTATCATAGAAGAAGAAATATATGAACTTTTCACATAGTTTGTACAAACACGAACCAGTGGCAACAGAACTGAATGTAAAATACAAGTAGGGAGTTCATCATCCCCCGAAGAAGATATTCCTAAAATCAGGGGTTTTACCACCTCGAGAAATAGTAACGTTTTCTCCACAGGATTTCGAAGGCAACGTTCCACAGCTTATGAAAGGGAGCTATATTGGCGAAAGAAAAGATTGCCAACCATCGTTTCGTAGCTCGAATCTACAAGAACGTGCAATCGGCTTGTGCAGAACAAGAGCCTTTTATTTCACGAGAAATTCGTCCTGCTCCAGGGATCGAATCCAAAGACCTGCACTTGTGAAGCATGGTCGCTCTACAAAGTAAGCTAAGCAAGATGCCGACAGTTCGCATTGTGAGGGTACGTTAATGGACAAATCGAAGCTATATATTGCTCGCGTTATGACAGTCGAGGCAAATAAGGCTACTAACATATCTTCTATACCACATTTCGAAACACACTTTAGTAAACCACACTGAAACATTGTTGCATTCTACATGAAGTAGTAGAATGGCGATCTTTCCATTTATTATCAAGGTATTTGTTATTTCTCTATGACAGAAAGTGTTATGACCTCTTAGTTGTATGTCAGTCATTTTTGTATTCATTACACGCGGCGTGATCGATACCTTCTCAGATCTCTTTATTATGCTTTTTATTTATGCCCCATACGTAGACCTAGTAGAATTAAATTGTTTTATCGATTAAGCTTGAGAGAGAGAGCGTTAAATGACCGTTCATAGTTTGACGATGTGTGGCAATGTCTTCCCATCGTATTCTGTGAATTTACCTGACATCAGAAGGCTCACCAGTCAGTCTTTGTTATAGATATACGTGCTCTTCCACATACAATATCCATGATCTGTTGTCAGTCATGAACTCTCGTCCGTGTGCCAGCCCATCGAACATAGTATTTGAATACTGCATAGTTATCTGCAGCCATACTTTAACACTATTCGTGCTGGTGAAACTTGCGGTTGCCCAGGGTGCCTACCGGGCCTGAGGGGCGCTTGAAGTCGGCCTAAACATTATTTTTATTGGTGTTTCAAAGGAGAAAGTTTGTGAAACAGTTTCTGGAACTTTCAACAAAGAGAATGTTGTATGGCACACGCAATGCTCTTTGCTACTGCGAGGAAAGAACTACCCTTTTACGGCCTTTCCCTGAAACCGCCCGGCATGACTTTGCCACATGGTGGTCACAGGTAGGTAACCACCCCATATCTTTTGATCTGAACGTGCGGTTTTTGCTATTGTGAGAAAAGCATCTTCTCGAAAAGTATCCTTTTTTCAATTTTATTAAAAACTTTTCCTGACCAATACATGAAAATCGTTTCATGCACAGAACTTCAGTTTTTCAATTTTATTGCCGAAATGAAGTTCTGTGCTGCCAGATCGCTTTCACTGATGACGCTCCACCGTTAACTATTATAGATACCACAAATGTTTGTTTAATAATTCATCATAGAAGTTAGTCGTCGGGTCGGAGATATGCGACCGGCGCTAACGTGGGTCAGTACACGTTAACGGTGCGGTAGCTGCCAAACACAAACATACATTGTGGAAGCCCCCTTATATCAATGGACAGTAAACATTCAACTACTTCCTTCAGGACACGCTTTACTTTCCTGTTAAAACGACACCTATAAAGGAAGGAGCAACCCTGCGTGTATAGAATCTTCGATGCGCTAACACGACAATCTCTGTTGCCTTTGATTGTGACTTCTGACTGCGATTGTTGTGTGTGTACCATGTGACGCTCTACGGGCTGCATACCTACCCGGCACGACGTTCTGGAAGCGGGGGGAGTGTGACGAGTCAGGAACATTTTTTAGTGAAAACTGAATTTGGCAGAGAGAGGAAGACGAAAGTTCGTGTGTGGTGCGCGCCGACGCCGCTCGTGAGGGAGCGCGAAGAGGAAGATACGGAACGCTCGAGCATCAAGTCGGGCCGAAGCAGTCGTGCAGCACTGGCAGAACGAGCGTTCGTTGCGGCTACCGGCCCGTTGCGGCGCCCAACCTGTCACGGGTGGACTACGGACGAACTAGGACGATGGGTTAGGCCAGGCGACGACGTTGCTTGCGGTCACGTTCGAGACCTGGGGGCGGGTGGGCGAGTACGTGGGCCGCCGAGCCAGGAAAGCTGAGGCGCGTTGGGCCGGCCTACCGGTGTTCTCGGGCGTGGCCGAGCAGGGGTCTGGCCATCCACCGCGCAGCAAAACGGCCGTCCCAGCGACTGCCGTGGTGGTACATGAACCCCGCAGCGTCACACCATCATGATACACGGCGACAGCTCGGACCATCTCGACGTCAACGACGTGTGAATGGTTCACGTAGAGTGGTACGCGGACAAGATGCGCTTTGTCAGGGCCGCGAGAACGTTGCAGTGCATGTGCTAGAACTGTACCAGCAGAGTTTTTGAGTTCATGTATGTAGTTGTAGACAATTTATGTATTTATCTCCATGTTTAATTTTGGTATGTGGCAAGTCAAAGAGATACCACGAGAGAACCGAGACGTAGGCGGCTAGAAAGATAGATAGGTAGGTACATATAAACGGTCAAAGTGGCTTCGGTTCCTTAAGAAATGCTATAAAATGTATTAGGGAATGATGGTATACCAGTCGCGGCGACTTGAGAATGGCTTCAATGAAAATCTTATCGGCAGGGCCACATAAGGTTTACTTACCCTTATATTAGGGGGCTTATTTTCGCACACTGATTACTTTTGTATGAAAAAACGAGTAAACATTTTGGGCGTTTTGATACCGTCATTAACTGAACAGAATAAAAGCTTTTCACAATATATTTACTTGAGTCTTCGCGTGCACTTTTCCTAAAAGCTGAAAATGGTTTGCATTTTTTGCGGAAATCTCGCTGGTTCCATTGATACGAGTAAAAAACAGCGCTAAAAAGACGGGACAAAAAAGGAGACGAGACCACGTCGCTGATACAAAACGGCGCTGATAGAAGCCGCGCTACTAAGATCTAGCTATCGGTCCAGACAAGGTCGATGTGAAGGCGCAAACCTTTGGCAGGCTCTAGGTTATAAAGCGGATATGGGTATTATGGCAGATTCTGGAAGCTTAACGTCCTGGTTTTGAATTGACTACGACTGCAGAAAATAAGAAGGGGACAATCATATATCTACACTGGACACATGACAAATACGAAGTAAAGATGTTTACAAAGCTTAGTGGACACTAGTTGTGCGTCATCATTGCGTGAAATGCTACACGCACCAGGCGCATCCGCTCTTGTAGGATCCTCAAGTCTTTATTTTAATTTTCTGTATATGCCTGTGGGGATCCCATAGCGCTACCAGCTATGCTTTCACAGCGCTCCCTAATACCGGTGTCGCATGGACAGTTTTGATGGAAATCGAGCCCGATACGGATCGAGTTTGGCGCGGACGTTTGCCAAATCGCGATTAAGGCTGACGATACAGCAGCACCTCAGACTATGTCGGTATCAAACCTGCGATCAAGTTGCAAGGCCCGTGTAAGGCCTGACGGCGCTGTAGGGTCCATGAATGCTCCGCACAGTATTGCCCCTACCCACAAGAAAAAGGCAGAAGCGATGAATTCAAAAAGCATGCAGCCGCTCCGCGCAAAAAAAAATGACGTCAGAACACAAACAACAACAAAAAGCAACGTGGCTCCGCCACCGTACCTCAGTACACCTCCGGAAATGGCGATCCGAGGCGGATGCACCTCGTGGCACCCCCGCGCCACGCGCAGTGCACCTGCAAAGACGTGGTAACGAGATTTCGCGCATGTTCGGCTGGGAAATGCGTGGCTAGAATACCACTCACGCTTCCGGCTAGCTATGCTGGCGTCCGTTTCAAATGTTCACACCACGTTGCGTTTTCTCGTGTGAACTTGCCAAAAACAAATATTCCCAACAAATTAATCTGGGCAGTTCTTAAAAACTCTGATGTAAACTTTTCGCCGCTCCTTGCTCTGTGAAAATATTATCATACAAAATCTGAATTTGACGAAATGCACTATACGCTGGTTCAGTGCGAGACCCTTCGCACGTACCACTAATCAGTGCTGTGGAACATGCACACAATTCGGCTCGTATTGTCGAGTGTAAGAAAATCGCACATTTAGCATCGCATTCATGATCTCCAGAATCTCCCTTCCACATCTAACAGCACATCGACAGTTTTGCCGCTTGAACACATTTCATCGAATAGGCTACCCTAAACTTTTACGAGACCTTTGTTTAACACCATGATATATAATCCCTTCACAATGATCAGCGATCTCAGAAAGGTGTTCTAGTTTGTAAAACCAAAACATTTTCTTAATGTTTTTTGTTGCACGCAGCACATGAGTGGAAGCGCCATCCATCCCGCTGACAGAGCATCAATTGGTAATAGTCAATGGTTTCTCCGGACAGAAGTAACAATCATATAAGTACTGGCCTGTTTCGAATGTGTTCCTTCTTCCTTTATTGTCATTGATCATTTTACAAGCAGTATATGTTGGAAGTTTGGTCATTGTTATTTTGACTCGTTGTGTTGGATACTTTTTATTGAAAATTTAATCATTCTCTTCATGTCAAAAAACGTAGAAAACTTCACATACACTTAATGACAACTATCTGTCTCTTGAACACGAAGTGAAAGGGAAAATTGTTTTGTTGTTTGCATTTTATAGCTTAAAAAATTACATAACTGTATTTTTTCGCAAAAAAGCGCTGGTGATAATACACCTTCTATGCGATTTGGCTACAAGTTTGGTGACAATGTTAAATTACATGGATATCTGACAGTTTGAGTTAACTCCCCTTTTTAGTCTACCTAACGGCAAACCTCCCAATCACACTGGTCTGCTTCCTTGTGAATGTCAAAAGACACACAAACCCTTCTTTCGCCTTGTCACGTCCACATTCCAACACCTGACTACCATAAATGCGTTCACACAATAGGAGAGCACGTTACACATCGCCTGTCCTGTGTCGTCCTCCTTCTCGTGGCTCCTCTTATTGCGCTGTTTTACATTGATGTTAAACCAACTAGTTCAATTTTGCACGCTGTTACAATACTGTACTTCTGTCATGATCTTATTCGTCCCTTCACTTAACGTATACAACATTGTATATCATTGTATACAATATTTGACATTAACAAACTACAGCGCTGGCCTTCTCCGCCATTGAATATGACCGAATGGCACTTGTTTGCAATATCATAATGTAAATGATTGCGCATATACGAGGATTAGCTAGAGAGTATTGCGCATATCGCCTGTGCTTAGCCAGCCTATTGGCCGGCCGATGTAGCGCAGTGTTATTATTGCAGAGATTATCATTAGCTCGGTCATGAGAGCATGTGTCTGTAATTCTCACAACATAAGAAGTAATTCTTTGAACTCATTTAGGCCAATACAGTCGCCACGTGGCCGTTGTCATGAACAGTCGTATTTAGCCGTGTATTATCAGTAATGACTACTTTTCACTAATATTGAGTGGATGAAGCGGAGCGCTCGCGTTTTTGGTTAATAATTATTACGTCATGTCTAAAAGTGGTTAGTGGTGGTCAATAATTGGATAAATGATGACTACGGCGGTTGAACGTCGATTAAATGATGTCAGTATATGGCTGGCTTTGCCATAAATTAGGTCAGTATACGCGGGAAATTACCTTGCAGGGAGTTTCATCTTTTTTTCATAGAGACCATGACATGCGGCTTGGTTTACGTCTTACACACCTCACCGCAAATAAAATTCGAGTGTGCCATGCAGGAAGTACTACTGATGATTTTCGGCTGATGTATGAGCGAATGGCCTCCGAGTGAGTGCACCTGGCGTATAGGACATCCAACCTTTTCTGAACAATATTTTATTCTGATTATTTCTTTCGTCTCGGTATAACACGCATGAAACATCACCCTGTGCAGCTGTGGGATTTAAGTGGCAATACCAAACGTAGGAACCCTGATCGCTGAACTTGATCGTTGAGTTGTAGGTACTCTGAAAAGTAACGTTAAAGGGTTTTCACCCTAAGCAACTTTTGGCCTCTACTGGTTGCTAACAAATACCGTAGATTGAATTGTTATTTCTGGATGTACGCAACAAGCAGACGTCATTGCAATAACAACGTGAGGGTTCAGTGACTCCAGCAGTATAGGCATCGACAGCACTAAGTTTTAACACCATGGCACCAAATTGCAAGAAATTGTTTTAACGTATGCTTTACATTTCTTTGACGTATGCGGATTTCACAAACAAGTCAACTTATCTAGGGAAAGTTTTTACGTAGCTCACATTCGAATGTTTTGAAAATAACGAATTGCGAAAGCCTATAAAAACCAAGATCATATGAGAGAAATTATAGCCTTAGCAGTCGAAAAAACTAATGCTTGAACCATGCTCTCTGCATCGATATTTGTCTTGAAAACAGCTGAAACCTTTTACCAACCCGCCAACTTTATCGAAATGAGAGCAGCTCGTATTCAAAGCTTATTACCGTAAAGCTATGGGCTAGTGGCACTGCATTGCGCAATAGATTAACATCTACGACAGTGGCAAAGCCTGTGTCCCATCGCTTCAACGTCCGTTTATACTTTTTAGCACTGTGAATGTCCTTTTGAAGTCGGCAGTTCTTCTAATTGAGGCACAGCGTGGAAAATTTGTCGTACAGATAAGGCGACTAGCGCGGGGAATTTGTGACGCAGTTATTACAGCCATATTGAGCATGCATGAATATTGTATTACAGAAATATTCTGAATGTATATAGAGAACATTTGTGAATGTTGCGTACAGTTTAAAATAAGTAGTGTCGATTGAACGCCTATATTCAAGCGTACATTTTCAAACTATCACGCAGGGCTTTAGGTTGCGCTATTAAAATCGATATGTAAAATATTCTGGAATCTACAAAAAAATCACAGCATATCCACGGAGTGAATGATGATGAGTGGGCGAAGCTGTGGAGGTTCATCGGTAAACCGTGAATCTCCCGTCAATTCTGCCCAGCACATCATCACCGACGTGAGATCGGGCGCGTTTATATTAAAGGTTCGATGAGTTATGACGACTTGCAGCTCACTTTAATTTTACATGTACGCTGTGAATTTTCATTGTTTAGAAAACCATTGCTTTAGAAAACATCTGGCGTCTTTCGTTAAGCAGCTGGCGTCTTTTTGTTTTGCTTTAGAAACATCTGGCGTTCTTTCGTTTTGCTTTTAGAAAACATCTGGCGTCTTTCGTTGGTTTATTTCATCAATCAACGGCGTTTGGAACAAAATTTCTATTGTTTAATCACGCACAGGAGAAATCTCACCAGGCACTACCTTGGAGGTAAACAATGGCTGCTAATGGGAATGAGAGACAGAAGAAGTCGGCTTTTAGCTAACACTTACACTTCTGCTTCTACTAACGTTTCCTACTGGAACATGCCAATGGCTGCTAATGGGGAATGAGAGACTGAAGAATTCGGCTTTTAGTTAACGCGCACGCTGCGAATTTTTTATTGTTCAACAACGCACAGGAAAAAGCTCCCACCGGCACCACCTTGGAGGTCAAGATCTGGTACTAGCGTTACGACTGGTTACGCACTACGAGGGACGAACGGGTGCCGCCTTAAGGAGCTTCGCCCCTAATAAACAATTCATATGTTCTTTCTAGGAGTTCATCGTCTGACTACGCGCTATATTAATGTCGGCGACACGTTCTCTGCAACACTTATGGATGGAAAATATCCATGCTAATTTTCATAACCGGATATTGGAAATTCCACGCTGCAGATGAAACCTACAGCTTGCTTTGCCACAACAGTAATATCCGCTGTTATTAAACTGGGTTTGTCTTGTGCCCTCTGCATATCAGTTCGCCTCACGCAAACTTTCTTACAATGAGAAAGAACAGCCGTCGTTTCTCATGGCGCCTATTTATAACATTAGTTACTATGGCGGCATTCAAATAACAGCTTTTGGTTGTGTAGTCATCTGCGACCGCTGCCAGTATCCTGCACAGCTTTTGTGCATGACAAAGGGAACCCAAGCTTAGTCGGAATGAAACCCCAACTGTCTCCACGTGAGACGACTAATCTACACGTGAGTCAACTACACAAATCTCCACAAAGTGAAGACGTGCCACCGTTGAGCAACGTCTGTGTTTGCAACGGCTGTTGAAAAATGTCCCCTTGAGTGGTCTTGTTGCGTGGGGAGACAATTGTGTAGCTACAGAAGTGTCCAAGTTACAAGAGACAGTTGTGCAGTATTAGACCAGGCGTCACACCGTCCGAATGCGTAACCAGTGGGTGCTCTAATGTTTTCTCTCCACTACAATTTGCTTAGCCATTACACGCCATTTTACACCGCATCAGCACAACGCGCAGATATACATATGCTAATTTCGCCTTACACTCGCGAAATAAAACTACAAGTGTCAAGCCATGTGAACTGCGCAATTGACGGGAGCCTTAAAGTGTATGAATGTTCCAAAATGCGTTTGCTACTACTCATAATAGTCGGTACTAGCAGCACCAGCATCGACACCATCCTTCTGCAGGAGCGGGCTCAAACACGAAGCCCGCGATGTTCTCGCTCGCGACGCTTCCAGCACATGACTGTGTTCTCACTTTTAGATGCGAAGCATCTTATAGCGGAGTTCAAACCGGTGGTGGGGGTGGTGTGCGGCGTGACCACCCTTACTGCGCGTGCCCAAGCCCTGTCCACACACCTCCTCTCCACTACCCCCCTCTCCACCACCCTTTACCCCCTCCACTCCCCTCCGCCTCTCCACTCCCTCTTTCCCTCTATCCACTAACCCTCCCCTCTCCCCCTCTCCGCTCCTCTGAAACGCGGGCTCGACATGCCGAAATTCTCTCCTGCACAACGCCGCGATGAGCGCGAGCGCATACGCGTCTCCTCCCCCTCTCACCCGTCTGGCGACCGCGTTCTCCGCTCACCCTGCGAGAATTAACGGCCAGGCTAGATGGAAGACAAGACGCGCGTAGCGTCCCTCTTCGCGTTCAATGACGCGAGGTCGGTAGCACGCCCAACGAACGCCAACGGAACGCGATCGCGCAAGTGCTCCCGCTTCGCATCGCCTCATGGTCCCCTTTAGCGGGAGATGGTGTAATTTTTTTTTTGTCTTACTATGCTCAGGAGCTGCGCATAAGTGGATCCTTTCAACCATTTTTTTTTTGAGGTACCCCATGCGGTCACACATTGCGACCGCATGGGGTATACATTACCGCGAAATAAGAATCCGATATTTCAGAAACTGCGTCCAGATTTCACTAATTCTGGTGATCAGTATCGATATGTTTCTGGTAACCTCACCTACGACTACCTTCAGAAATGATCCATACACGATATATGGTAAAGTTCTTATACAGGAGATATGAAAACGGTACGTGACATTCTGTTCAAACTCCCCCTCCCCCGCCCCCGAACTCCAGCGTTCCTCTAATGCCCCAGCCCTTTCGGTGACGAGGTTCGTGACTGCTGCCCGATAGCTGAGGTGAGCTTGAGACCCCTGCTGTGGACCACGAGGAGTCACGGGTGAGCATAGATAGGAGCAAACATTTTAGTTGCGTATTTCTCCACTACCCTTCATGCCGTGTCCACTGTGTTATGTGTGGTGGTACTGACATTGACCATTCGTTAGAAACAGCGACTCAAGACTTGACAAGGACGCTTTTCAGTGTGTACAAACCTTAAAGAAAAGATACGACAAGATAGAACAGATGTTTTTTTTTCTTTTTTTAGAGCGACGCTCTTAAAGATCGAGGTAAAACGTCCACCATCTGCAAAAAAACTTCCACGCCTGGTTGCAGATAATATCGTTGACTTTATACACAGAGTTCGAAAGAAATTTGAAATAATCTTTTTCACAAAATCCTTTTCGAATTATAACACTTTGGGTAAAACATATACTTTAGATCAGGTACAACAGTAGGGCAAAGGCCACGAAAATCAGTTTTCAGAAGTGGAAATGTCAAAGTCAATATGTGCCACATTTCTTATCTCTAGTTAAACCAGATGTCGTATCACTGTTTATTAACGAAGTACTGGGACTTTTGGAGTCCAAGGAGCGGCGGTCCAACAGGAGCGGCAGTGCATTCTACTGCTGCGTCGACGTAAATTGCGTGGTGAGTGTGCAGGCCTTGTAAAAGTCGCGAAGAGAGGCATTATGCGCACTTTATTGATGCTGTGCTTGATGACGATGAAGAAATATGACTGAGCACAATGTAATGGCTTGGAAGCATGGCAGTTACGGACCACGGCGCCAAAACGGCCGCTTTTATGATCTCATAACAGCTTTCGCTGTAAAAAATTATAGGGCAGCTACGCAGTAGCAGCGTGGAGCATGGTGGCTTTTTTGTACTAAAAGTAGGTTAACGCGGCTTCACTTGACATTTTTCAAGTGAAAAATGTCAGGTGACTTGACATTTTTGGCTTGTTTACGGTTATCTTGACATTTTTCTGGCTTTAAGGTGCATTTCTAAACTTAACATGCCTTTTTTTTTTCATTTGCTATGCTTTCCCAAACTTCGCTAGGCTATTTCTGAAAGTTGTCTTCGCACGCAGGTGCCACCACCTGGTGAATGCAGATTGAGTTATTTCGTTGTCTTCTTTCTTTGATGTGACTCTTTCTTTATGCCTTCCTTTATTGCTTTCCCTCCTCCTTTCTCTCCCCCTATATTTCACATCACTCCTCCTCACGCCCTCCTTTCCCTCTCACATCATCCTTCCCACATCTTCACCCTCTCATAGGTCCCTCTCACCCATACATCCCTTAGCTATCACGTATCTAACTATACTATACAAGCAAAACTTACTGTTGGCGGGCTATTTGGTACATAGTCGGGGTGTTTCGCTTTGCTGCTGCTGTGACGTCGCATACGTTTTCCTATTTATTTCTTGCAGAGTAATAATAAACTCAGTCGTTTGTGCTGTGTACGTGTGCTTCATATCATTTTATTTCCCGTCTCGGCGCGCTGTTTTTCGGGCCCAATGAAGTTAGTTACCTATGCCGGAAGGTGAATTGCAGTGATCCTGCGCGAAAAGTGTGCACCAAGGAGAGCGCGAAGCCGGTTGTTACGTCTAAGGGCGAGGTGTTGTACGAGATCGCGTTGTCTTGTGGGCGCTCTTACGTAGCACAGACGGGGCGATGCCTCAATGATCGCTTACGTGAACACGCGTGCCACGTCAGAAATTGAACCCAGAGCACTGTTGCCGCGCATGCTGAAGACTGCGCATGCCGACCTTTATTCGAAGCATGGCTAGACCATGCTTTACCCTCTCCCTTCGTCCCTTCTTTACTCCTCACTCTGATCTCCCCCCCTTGACACCCTTTTACTATACTATATAGTACATGGCTTTACCATCATCACTATGCTATGATACGAGCTCCTTGGCACATACCCGCTTTCTGTGGCTCGTACCCACAGATCACACTTTACGCCCACCTTAAAGAGCTCAGTTGTTAAAATACCAATAGTGGTGAATAGCCTTTTAAGAGAATGCAAAACCTGATTTCAAACTAGTGTGTGTGTGTGTTTCTACGAATCAAGTGAATAGAAATAAATTTAATTCAGCTTTTTAGACCCGCCATGGAAGCTCCGCTGGTAATGTATCTCACGGAAACAGCTCACGTAGTCCACCACGTCATCACAAATTCGGCTCGACCGCAAGGCAGCAACACCTGCGTGTTTACACTTAGCTACAGGTTAAAGAACCACAAGCGGTTAAACGTAACCCGCTGTGCTCGACTACGGCATGTCTCATTAACATATATTGCAGTTCTGATGCGTAAAACTTCAGATAATATTTATTATTCATATTTTGACGCTTTGCGCAGATGTCAACTCGATGCGTCAAACCAGCCTACTTGGCAGCTTGCCTGCATCGAACTCAGGACATGAGTGTTGACTTCCAAATGAACTTTTAAATAAAGCGATTGTCGTCATTGCCGTATTTGCTGGCAAAACGGACTCGCAGTTTTATAAAAGTGTAAGGGAGGAAGGAGGTGTACTCAGCTGTAGAATTGATCGGTAAATTTTTAAGATAGTATTGACGTTGCTCATGCATGCTTGGTGCAGTTTTCTAGCTTGCTGGTTCTGCATCGTATTTACTGAAATTTCTATGTTGGTTTTTTCCAGACCCATAACCTGATACTTCATTAAAATACATGCCTGTTTAGGCACCACCGAAAGTTTTCTGCGCCAAAACTCGGCGTTTTTCGAAAGCTAAAATGATTTCTTAGGTCGTTATAACAAAGCGTTATTATAAGAAGCACACCTCTGAAACTGAATACAGTTGATTACTGCAAACAGATCCGGAGTTTTGACTTTTACCTTCGAGAGAATTATCCCAGAGGGATATGCAAGCTGATGTTGTTTCGCCATATTGCATATTGTTACTCATTCTTTCCAGATAGATTATATGTGGCGGCGAATCAGTGCCTGCAGTGATTGACATGACAGGAAGAGCGCAGGCTTTCCTATTTCAACAGATCAAACGCGCCGTTTATATTGGGCATAGCGAGGGTCAGTGGCCAGAGTGCTACGTTTTTCAATTTAATTCATATTTTGCGCAGCCGCGGTGACGCAGTGGTTATGATCGGTGTTCTGAAGCTCACCTGAACAACGCGGGTTCTATCTTGGCTGTGGCGGCCGCATTCGGCGGGGCGAAATGATAGAAGCCCGTGCAGTATGCCATACCAGTATACGCGAAAAAAAAAAAAAAAACCTGGGGTGGTCAAAATCATCCAGAGCCCTCCACTATGGCGCGTCTCATAGTACCCTGGTTTCTTCACGTAAAACCACGGAGATTGGTATCAGTTAAATTGTCGCTGACCTGTATGCATCATTTATTCTCTAAATATTCTGCGTCTTTAAAATACTGAGATACTTCTGACTTAAAAACATCCGTTACAATTGATTCTAATGAAAGACAACGCTTCTTGTACTTCGTAGAAAAAAACTTTGTCCGTTGCGCCCCGTAAGGAATTTTGCTATGATCACAATTTTTCAACGAATATTTCATTACCATTTGAGCATTGCCAAGCACATGTAAATGTTGGAAGCCTACCTAAGACACTCGTGTGAAGATACTAGAAGCAGGCGAATGTACATTCCAAAGATAATGTCAAAAGATGGAAGCAGTGATGGAGTCAGCACACTTTGAGGAAACGGGCGCGTTTCTGGCGTATCTTTGTCAAACAGTAATAATAATATGACTTGCGCGCATTCGCGTTCTCGAAAAGTGCTAGCTCGTGACTTGCAAGGCGAGAACTTAAAATCCTGTATATCGAGGTCGCATTGTGAGGTAGAGAAAATTGGTGGGCCGTTTTTTCTGTAGTGCAGATAGCTTCAGGGGGTGGTTGAGGGGGACAACATAATTGAGTGAGAGCGTCAAGGTAGTCTAAGGCGTGTCTCTCGCCCTGCAGCTCGTTGTGACTTGCAAGTAGTCAGTGGCGTACCAACTCGTTGGCGGGGGGTGGGGGGGTGGCGTCGCTCACGCTGTCTGTATATATATATATATATATATATATATATATATATATATATATATATATATATATATACACATATATGTAAGTATATATATATATAGGAAGAGAGAGAGAGCAAACATATTTCTCTGAATTTGACTCTGAATTTATATTGATAGAGATGATTTCATGATATCTATTACAAAACTGCTTGTTTTAAATCAACCAAGGCTCTGCACAAACAGATTGGGCAGGTTGGGCTGCCCCATACCACGACAACACAGCAGTGTTTATTAACAGTTTGGAAATATTAACGTGGAGTTTAAAATGTATTGGCCTGGTGTGCGACCGATGGCGGCGCTGCGAACGGTGCCTGTATGACGTCAGAGCGGGGATTCGCGCGCTTTCGTCTGCTACGTAGGCCCAGCGCCGTGTTGAAACTTGAAACCGCCGTTGTGGTAAATCTCAACAAAAAAGCAGTTCAATTGGTTGTCTTGCACATGGTGGCTACTGACGCTGTTCGAGCAACCGTGGGTCTGCTTTTAGCGCTCATTTAGAACTACAGCTCTTTGTTTCTTAGAACTGCGGCCGCTTGTCTCCGTGGTGCGTGCCGCGCATTGGTGAAGTACTGCTCTGTACCTCACTGTACTTCGTCCGCTCGTGAAAAAGGCGTTAGCTATCCTAAGGACCCGAAGATCAAGAAGAAGTGGATAGTCAAGCTCAGAATGGGAAAACGCCCCAAGCCTTCATAGACAGTGTGCAGCAAGCACTTCGCGGGCAGTGACTTCTGCTACCCACCGTACGCGCCACTCTTAGGTAAGCTTGTGACCGCGTTTAAGCGCCTCGCCAATACTTAGGCCGTTTATTGCACGCAGGCTATAAGCATAGGCGACTTACACCAGGTGCGGTGCCGTCCCACAACCTGCCGCGAAGGCCCCTAGACAGGGAGCCGACGACGCGGCCTCCGAATCGCCTCGCAGGAAAGCGCGTCTCGTGAGCTCAGCTGCTCGGCGCGGGATATCCGAGACTACGGCTGCATTTGGATGGTTTACATACGTATTTTACTTATGAAGACAAGCGCGCGCCGAGCGGAATGCTTATCATAAATACATAACCAAAACCTGCTGCCGCTGTTTAATGCACATTCTCTAAAAGTTTACACCTGAGGCAGTGCAGACACTTTTTTAAAAGCGGAGCTCTTTAAGCTTTTCGTTCGGCTGTGTGGCGTGAAACTCGAACCAGCTTGCCTTTCCCACGTTAATTTCTGTGGCCCTGTGCGTGGTATAATCAGCGATTAACTATTGGTTATATTCTAATGCCCATGCGACGGACCTGTGCGGTGTTAATATGAACTACGACGTAATATCGTTCTCACTGAACCAACATTACGGGACAAACTGCAATCATGGGCATCGGCAAGGGGGTGTGCAACAAGGCGGTACTTGCGCACTTGTTTGCAGGACGAGAGCTGCGACGGTGATGCGAGAGCCATTGACGGCCTCGACCGCGCATTCAACAACGTGGCCTGCGTCGTACACATCGATGAGGCGTCGCGACCTTTCACAAGCTTTATCTACATACTTGTAGATACTGAAGAATGGCACGCTTACTGAAATATCAAAAGAAACACCCAAACTAATTAGTATCGTGCAGCCTAAACAAGATCACGAGCGAGAACACTCACACATAGTTTCACTTTTAACCATGCAGCAATGCGGTCGGTGGCATCGGCGCACTCGTCGGCCATGTAGGGAATTTTTCGGCCCTGTCGATTGGGCCGCAACTAAAACTAGTTCAAGATTACATTCGAAAACATTCGTTGCAAGCGTTAGTTGACCGTCGCGAGGCTGTTCGTTCGACAAAGTTCCCGTCTGAAACAGACGATCCGCATACAGGAACAGCGGCTGCTGCAGCGCGGTTGTGAGCGGAGTCCCCGCTCTGACGTCACACGCGAGAGGGCGCCACTCCAAGATCTCGAGGTCAATAGCCACATTTAGCCTGTTTTCATCTTCAGGATAAGCCGAGCGCCAGTTTCTCTACTCTTACTGCCCTGTAATATAAAGTCTTTTTGAAGAAGAAGACAAAGTACAGTCGATTAATATTTATGGAAACCACATTGAGCTGGCTGTGTATAGTTATATGATCACAACTTTGTAATCTAGTTTGGGCATTCGTATCATCATCACTAATGCCAGGATAATGGAACAAGAACACTTTTTCATTGAAGCTGAGATGTCCTTTCGTTGGCGGTTACGGCCACACTGCTGATCCGGAAGTTGTTTTTTTTTTCAATGACGCCCATTATAGAAGGCTGTCTTTGGCGGCGCGGTTATGATGCGACCAATCCGAGTGCGTTTATGTAGCAATTATGCTACACCTTTGATCGCAGTTCAAATCCGACCTTGTTCGGCATAGGACATGAATTTCTGAAAAAGTATGTGTTTAAATGCAACGATCGAATGCGACAACAGTTATAGTCAGAGGTTAAGAATAGTTAAACTAAGAGGCATGCGTATTAGAGGAAGGTAGTGCTTGTAAGTAATGTGCTTAAGGGTGGTGTTTTATTTTCAAGCAAGTTTTCATGATTGATACTAACTGTAGCTGATATTTCCATGCTGTCTTCTTTTTGCATACATTTCCCCTCATTTACGATATACGGCTGCCGCATACCGTGATACAGTAGAGGAACCAACAAAAATACTTCCAGGAACTTTTGCGGGTGCCCCAACAGACTTTTGTAGGTGTCAATGCACCCGTTGTGAATCAAGCTTTGATGCCGCACGTCACTATTTAAATGAGAAAGGAATCGTCATTCATGAAGGGTAGTGGACGTCACACGTAGCAACCACGTCATTGCCCATGCTTACAACTTTCATTTACGCAGGGAATTCATTTACATTCCCTTATGGATCGATAAATTTCAAAGTTCATCGAAATGCCCAGGCACAAAGGCGGGAAGCATTATCGACCCCAATCGTAGAAGGGATGAAAATAAATGTTGAGGGCTTGTCTCTTTGTTTGACGTACCCTAATGGAAACCAGCACATAACCCTGGCTTTCCTTTGATTTATTACCTGCCGGTTTTCATTAAGCTGTTCATCATAAAAGGAGAAATATATAAACTTTTCACATAGTTCATACAAACACGAAGCAGTGGCAACAGAACTGACTATAAAATACAAGTAGGGACTTCAAACATCATTTATTTATTTATTTATTTATCAAATACCTACAGCGCCTTCATAGGCATTACAGTGGAGGGGATACATAAAGTACATAATACAACAATACAGGTTACATGCGTAGAAAGAGAAACTGTACATAATCATAACTATACTAGTACATACACTAACATCATGGAGCGCCTGGACAAACGCCGCATTTGAACTTATCCGCGCAATGTGTGATGGTAGCCGATTCCAGGCTGTAATTGAACTGGGGAAAAATGACTTTTTATACATGGTACTTCTACAGAATATTTCTTTTATTTTCAAATCGTGGTCCACTCTCGTAGACACATAATCAGGGTCATGGAAATATTTCGCGCGGTCAATTGCAGTACGTCAATGGTAGATGCCATGGAAAATTTTCAATTTATGAGTACAGCGTCGTTTTTGAAGACACTCCCATCCAATTAACTTTTTTGCCTCGGATACACCGAATTGCCTTGAATAGTTTCGAAAAACAAACCGCACTGCTTTACTTTGTATTCGTTCAAGCTTGTCTATGTTCGTTTGTGTCCAGGGATCCCAAACCGTACTGGCGTATTCAAGCACTGATCGTGAAGATATAGCAGAGCCCTTGCATTGACTAGAAATAGTTTGGCATTCTTTTTGAGATACCCAAGCACATGAGATGCTTTGGCAGTAACGTAGTCAATATGTCGTGTCCATGATAAATCGGTCGTAAAGAACACTCCCAAATACTTAAATTCGCGTACGGACAATAGCTGTGTTCCATTAATGTTGTAAAAAGTGTGAAATTGTTGAGTTCTTTTTTTAGAAAAACACATGCGTATTGTTTTTTTAACGTTCAGTTTCATATGCCAATGTGCGCACTACTGTGTAATCCTATCTATATCACCTTGCAGAATTGCACAATCACTTTTGTCATGAATTACTTTATACAGCACACAGTCATCTCCAAACATGCGTACAGAAGAAACAATATTACCACTGATGTCGTTCACATAAATCAAGAAGAGCAAGGGCCAAGCACCGACCCTTGCGGCACTCCTGAGGTAACGTCAGCCTCGCCCGATTTTTCACCATGAATTATAACTCTTAAGCGCCTGAACTGCAAATAATTTTTAATCCATGAAATCACAGAACTGTCAATAGAATACCACGACAGCTTTTCTATAACGCCTCGTGGTGTACAACATCGAAACCCTTCTGGAAATCGAGAAATATGCAATCAATGGTGTCACCTCTGTCCAGTGCACTTGATAGGTCATGAGTCAACTCTGTTAGTTGTGTGCCACAGGAAAGTCCAGAGCGGAAACCATGCTGGCAGTTGTTTATTAAAGAGTTTTCATTTAGATGTTTCATTAGGCTTGAGAAGAGTACATGTCACATCACCTTACATACCGTACTGATTAACGACACAGGACGGTAGTTCGAAACCAAGTTACGCGGTCCAGATTTGTGAATGGGCACAATATGTGCCCATTCACAGAAAGGAAGATATTCCTAAAGATTAGAAGTTCTACCACCTCGAGAAATAGTAACGTTTTCGCCATAGGACTAGGAGGACAACGTTCCACAGCTTATGAAAGGGAGTTATATTTATCCAGAAAAAGATTTCCAACCATTGTTTTGTAGCTCGAAGCTACAAGAAAGCGCAGCCGGCTTGTACAGAACAAGAGCCTCTTATTTCACGAGAAATTCGTCCTGCTCCGGGGATCGAATCCAAAGAGCTGCACTTGTGAAACATGGTCGCTCTACAATGTAAGCTAACCAAGATGCCGGCAGTTCGCATCGTAAGGGCACATTGACAGACAAAGCGAAGCTATATTTCTTGTGTTTTGACAATTGAGGCAAATAAAGCTACTAACATATATTCTATACCACATTTCGAAACATGCTTTAGTAAGCCACACTGAAACATTGTTGTATTCTACGCCAAGTAGTAGAATGGCGATCTTTCCATTTAATATCAAGGTATTTGTTATTTCTCTATGAGAGAAAGAGTTATGGCTTCTTAAGTGTATGTCAGTCATTTTACACGCGGCGTGATCGATACCTCCTCAGATCTCTTTGTTATGCTTTAAATTTATGCTCCATACGTAGAGCTCGTAGAATGAAATTATTTGATTGATTGCGCTTGAGAGAGAGCGCTAAATGACCGTTCATAATTTGAGAATGTCTGGCGATGTCTTCCCGTCGTATTCTGTGAATTTACCGCACATCAGAAGGCTCACCAGTCAGTCTTTGTGGTAGATATACGTGCTCTTCCACATACAATATCCATGGTCTGTTGTCAGTAGTGAACTATTATCCATGTGCCAGCACATCGAACATAGTATATGAATCCTGCGTAGTTATCTGCAGCCATACTTTAACACTTACCGTGCCTCTGAAACTTGCGGTCACCCAGGGTGCCCACTGGGCCTGAGGGGTGCTTGAAGTTTGCCTAAACATTATTTTTTATTGGTGTTTCAAAGGAGAAAGTTTGTGAAATAGTTTCTGGAACTTTCAACAAAGAGAATGTTGTGTGGCACATGCAATGTTCTTTGCTACTGCCAGGAAAGAAATACTCTTTTACGGCCTTCTCCTGAAACCACCCGGCATAACCTTGCCACATGGTGGTCACAGGAAGGTAACCACCCCATATCTTTTGATCTGAACGTGCGGTTTTTGCTATTGTGAGAAAAGCATCTTCTCTAAAAGTATTTTTTTTTCAATTTTATTGAAAACTTTTCATGACCAATACATGAAAATCGTTTCATGCACAGAACTTCAGTTTTTTCAATTTTATTGCCGAAATTAAGTTCTGTGCTGCCAGATCGCTTTCACTGATGACGCTCCACCGTTAACTATTATAGATACCACAAATGTTTGTTTAATAATTCATTATAGAAGTAGTCGTCGGGTCGGAGATATGCGACCGGCGCTAACGTGGGTCAGTCCACGTTAACGGTGCGGTAGCTGCCAAACACCAACATACATTGTGGAAGCCCTCTTATATCAATGTACAGTAAACATTGAACTACTTCTTTCAGGACAGGTTTTACTTTCTTGTTATAACGACTCCTATAAAAGAAAGAGTAACCCTGCGTGTATAGAATCTTCGATGCGCTAACACGACAATCTTTGTTGCCTTTGATTGTGACTTCTGACTGTGATTGTTGTGTGTGTACCGTGTGCCGCTTCACTGGCTGCATACCTACGCGGCACGACGTTCTGGAAGCGGGGGGAGTGTGACGAGTCAGGAACATTTTTGAGTGAAAACTGAATTTGGCAGAGAGAGGAAGACGAATGTTCGTGTGTGGTGCGCTCCGACGCCGCTCGTGAAGGAGCGTGAAGAGGAAGATACGGAACGCTCGAGCATCAAGTCGGGCCGAAGCAGTCGTGCAGCACTGGCAGAACGAGCGTTCGTTGCGGCTACCGGCCCGTTGCGGCGCCCAACCTGTTACGGGTGGACTACGGACGAACTAGGACGATGGGTTAGGCCAGGCGACGACGTTGCTTGCGGTCACGTTCGAGACCTGTGGGCGGGTGGGCGAGGACGTGGGCCGCCGAGCCAGGAAAGCTGAGGCGCGTTGGGCCGGCCTACCGGTGTTCTCGGGCGTGGCCGAGCAGGGGTCTGGCCATCCACCGCGCAGCAAAACGGCCGTCCCAGCGACTGCCGTGGTGGTACATAAACCCCGCAGCGTCACACCCTCATGATACACGCCTACAGGTCGTACCATCTCGACGTCAAGGACGAGTGAGTGGTTCACGTAGAGTGGTACGCGGACAAGATGCGCTGTGTCAGGGCCGCAAGAACGTTGCAGTGCATGTGCTAGAATTGTACCAGCAGAGTTTTTGAGTTCATGTATGTAGTTGTAGACCATTTATGTATTTATCTCCGTGTCTAATTTTGGTATGTGGCAAGTCAAAGAGATACCACGAGAGCACCCAGACGTAGGCGGCAAGAAAGATAGATAGGTAGGTACATAGAAACGGTCAAGGTGGCTTCGGTTCTCTAAAAAATGCTATAAAATCTATTAAAGAATAATGGTATACCAGTCATGGCGACTTGAGAATGGCTTCAATGAAAATCTGATCGCCAGGGCCACATAAGGTTTACTTACCTTTACATTCGGGGGCTTAATTTTCGCACACTGATTACTTTTGTACGAAAAAACGAGTAAACATTTTAGGCGTTTTGATACCGTCATTAACTGAACAGAATAAAAGCTTTTCACAATATATTTACTTGAGTCTTCGCGTGCAATTTTACTAAAAGCTGAAAATGGTTTGCATTTTTTGCAGAAAACTCGCTGGTTTGCGGAAAACAGCGGTAAAAAGACGGGACAAGAAAGGACACGAGACCACGTCGCTGATAGAAAACGGCGCTGATAGAAACCGCGCTATTAAGATCTAGCTATGGGTCCAGACAAGGTCGATCTGAAGGCGCGAACCTTTGGCAGGTTCTAGTTTATAGAGCGGATAACGGTATTATGGCAGATTCTGGAAGCTTAACGTCCTGATTTTGAATTGAATACGACCGTAGAAAATAACAAGGGGACAATCATATATGTACACTGGAAACATGACAAATACGAAGTAAATTTGTTTACAAAGCTACGTGAACACTAGTTGTGCATCATCATTGCGTGAAATGCTACACGCACCAGGCGCATCCGCTCTTGTGGGATGCTTAAGTCTTTATTTTAATTTTCTGTAAATGCCTGTGGCGATCCCATAGCGCTACCAGGTATGCTTTCACAGCGCTCCCTAATACCGGTGTCGCATGGACAGTTTTGATGGCAATCGAGCCCGATACGGATCGAGTTTGGCGCGGACGTTTGCCGAATCGCGATTAAGGCTGGAGATACAGCAGCACCTCAAACTCTGTCGGTATCAAACATGCGATCAAGTTTCAAGGCCCGTGTAAGGACTGACGGCTCTGTAGGGTCCATGAATGCTCCGCACAGTATTGTCCCTACCCGCGCGACAAAAAAAGAAAAAGGAAGAAGCGATGAATTCAAAAGCATGCAGCCGCCCCGCGCAAAAAAAAATGACGTCAGAACACAAACAACAACAAAAAGCAACGTGGCTCCGCCACCGTACCTCAGTACACCTCCGGAAAGGGCGATCCGAGGCGGATGCACCTCGTGGCACCCCCGCGCCACGCGCAGTGCACCTGCAAAGACGTGGTAACGAGATTTCGCGCATGTTGGGCTGGGAAATGCGTGGCTAGATTGCCCCTCACGCTTCCGGCTAGCTATGCTGGCGTCCGTTCCAAATGTCGACACCGCGTTGCGTTTTCTCGTGTGAACTTGCCAAAAACAAATATTCGCAACAAATTAATCTGGGCAGTTCTTAAAAATAAAAACTCTTATGTAAACTTTTCGCCGCTCCTTGCTCTGTGAAAATATCACACAAAATCTGAATTTGACGAAATGCACTATACGCTGGTTCAGTGCGAGATGCTTTGCACGTAACACTTATCAGTGCCCTGGAACTTGCACACAATAATACGGCTCGTATTGTCCTGTGTAGCAAAATCACACTTTTTGCATCGCATTCATGATCTCCAGCATTTCCCTTCCATCTCTAACAGCACATCGACGGTTTTGCCGCTTGAACACATTTCATCGAATGGGCTACCTTAAACTTTCACGAGACCTTCATTTAACACCGCGACATATAATCCCTTCACAATGATCACCGATCTCAGAAAGGTGTTCCAGTTTGTAAAATCAAAACATTTTCTTAATGTTTTTCATTCCACGCAGCACATGAATGGAAGCGCCATCCATCCCGCTGACAGAGCATCAATTGGTAATAGTCAATGTTTTCTCGGGGCAGAAATAGCAATCATATAAATACTGGCCTGTTTCGAATTTGTTCCTTATTCCTTTGTGGTCACTTCTCATCGTACAAGTAGTATTTGTTGGAAGTTTGCTCATTTTGACTCGTTGTATTGGATACCTTTTATTGTACCTTTTATTGGAAATGTAATCATTCTCTTCATGTTAAAAACGTAGAAAACTTCACATACACTTAATCATGACGTGCAAATCATGTACAACCTGATTTACATGCCAGGCTCATGGCGCGCTGGCGGCCGTTTCAATAGATTGATATACACCAAAATTGGTATTGCGTAAAGTGACTGTATGAAGAACATGAATAACAGTTGGTAAGATGAAAACCCTGACATGCATGCCATGTATGTCATGATTTACACGCCACGCTCAGGATGCATTCGCGGCCGCTTCGCTAGCTTGATGTTCACCAAAATTGGTATTGCGCTCAGCGACTGTGTGACGAACGTAAATGAGACATGGTAACATGAAATTCATGACATGCATGACATGTACGACATGATTTACATGTCATGGTCATGGCGCATTCGTGGCCGTGTCGCTTGCATGATATACATCAAAATTGGTATTGCGCGACGCGACTGCATGGCGAACTTAAATGAGAGGTGGTAACATGGAAACATGACATGCAGGTCATATACGACATGATTTGCAAGCCACACTCATGATACATTCGCGGCCGTTTTCCTAGCTTGATATATACCAAAATTGTTATTGAGCGACGCGACTGTATGAAGAATATGAATAAACAGGCGGTAACATGGAAACCGTGACATGATGTCATGTATGCATAGGTCGGCAAAAAATGTGGAGCTCACTCAGACTCACTCACGAAACATATCTTACCTTAAGGGCTCACTCGGTCTCAGACTCGCCAAACATTTCCTCTTCCGGACTCACTCGGACTCAGACTCACTATAATATTTCTCAACCGGACTCACTCAGACTCAGACTCACCAAAATATAATTAACTTGAACTCACTCATACTCAGACTCACGGCTCGATCTGAGTCTGAATGAGTCTGAGTGAGTCGACTCATGAGTCCGTTAGCCTATTATAAACTTTTCCTACCATAATGTCAATGCTCTTTAACGCCAATATCTCGATAATCGGTGCGCTACTTAGCACCTTTTGATCTCGTACCTTCAAATACGAGTTATGTGAGTTTGCAGTTAAATAAGGACCCTTTTATTGAGAGAGATGACTCACACGAGATATTTTTATCAGTAACTTCCCGTGAAAAAGTTTGCGCGGGGAGGTTAAGGCACCTCCTCCCCCTTTCTCTCCTCAGCTCATACTTCTGATCAATAAATATTGAGCTGACGTATGAACGGTAGCTCGTTGAAGTATGTGAGACTATACGTGAGTATACACGTGAGCCGAGATAAGGCTGATAGTAATGCTGAAGTTGAGTAGATAGGACCATAGGTCGGCAAAAGATATGGAGCTCACTCAGACTCACTCATGAAATATATTTTGCCCTTAGGGCTCACTCGGACTCAGACTCACCAAAATCTTCCTCAACGGGACTCACTCGGACTCAGATTCGCCAAAATTTTTCCCGACTGAACTCACTCGGACTCAGACTCACAAAAGCTTTACTAACCCGGACTCACTCAGACTCAGACTCACGACTCGATATGAGTCTGAGTGAGCCTGAGTGAGTCGACTCATGAGTGAGTTTGCCGACCTCTGCATGTATGTCATGCTTTACATGCCGCGCTCATGGTGCATTCGCGGCAGTTTCCCTAGCTTAATATACAACAAAATTGGTATTGCGCGAAGCGACTGTATGACGAACGTAAATGAAAGGTGTTAACATGAAAATCGTGACATGCATGTCATGTAAGGCATGATTTACATGCCATACTCATGGTGCACTCGCGGCCATTTCGCTCGTTTGATCTACACCAAAACTGATATTGCGCGATGTGACTGTATGACGAACATAAATGAGAGGTCTTAACATGCGAATCATGTTATGCAAGTCATGTACGGTATGATTTACATGCCACTGTCATGGTGTGCTTCCGGCCGTTTTGTTAACTGGATATATAAAAACTTGGTATGGCACGCCACGAGTGCGTGATGAACATAAGGGACAGGTCATGCATTGTATAACCAGAATGTGAGTTTCATTGGCATGGTGTATACTGGATTGTGCATGCATGCGTGCATGGCAAACATGCGATATAAGGTGGACTAGATGCCATGGCATGAATGATTTCATTTGGCTCAAAGACAAACAAGGCGATGTATGAAGCTCTTTGCTGGCTGCTTCGCATTACATCGATTCCCACAGTGCGCGGGATCTGCCAAAGTTTTTAGCTTGAGTTCCCTCCTCTTTTTAGTCTACCTAACGGCAAACCTCCCAATCACATTGGTCTGCTTCCTTGTGAATGTCAAAAGACACACAAACCCTTCTTTCGCCTTGTCACGTCCACAACCCAACACCTGACTACCATATATGTGTTCACACAAAAGGAGATCACATTACACATTGCCTGTCCTGTGTGGTCCTCCTTCTCGTGTCTCGTCTTATTGCGGTGTTTTACGTTGAAGTTAAACCAACTAGTCCAATTTTGCATGTTGTTACATTATGGTACTTCTGTCATCATCTTATTCGTCCCTTCACTTAACGTATACAACATTGCCTTTCAGACACTAGAAAATATTTGACATTACCAAACTACAGCGTTGGCCTTCTCCGCCATTGAATATGATCGAATGGCACTTGTTTGCAATGTCGTAATGTAAATGATTGCGCACATATCAGGATTAACTAGAGAGTATTACGCATATCGCCTGTGTTTGGTCGGCCTATTGGCCGGCCGATGTAGCGCAGTGTTATTATTGCAGAGATAATCACTAGCTCGGTCATGAGAGCATGTGTCTGTAATTCTCACAACATAATAATTAATTCTTTGAACTTTTTTACGCCCATACAGTCTCCACGTGGCCGTGTTCGTGACCAGTCGTATTGATCCGTGTTTTATCAGTAATGACTACTTTTCACTAATCTTGAGTGGATGAAGCAGAACGCTCGCGTTTTTCGCTAATAATTATTACTTCATATCAAAAAGTGGTTAGTGGTGGTCAATAATTGGATAAATGATGAGTACGACGGTTAAACGTCGATTAAATGATGTCAGTAAATGGCTGGCTTCGCCATAAATTAGGTCAGTATACGCGGGAAATTACCTTGGAGGTAGTTTCATCTTTTTTTGATGGAGACTATGACATGCGGCTTGCTTTACATCTTACACACCTCACCGCAAATAAAATTCGAGTGTGCCATTCAGGAAGTACTACTGATGATTTTCGGCTGAAATACGAGCGAATGGCCTCCGAGTAGGTGCACCTGGCGTATAGGACATCCAACCTTTTCTGAACAAAATTTAATTCTGATTATTTCTTTCGTTTCGTTATAACACGCATGAAACATCACCCTGTGCAGCTGTGGTATTTAAGCGGCAATACCGTACGTAGGAACCCTGATCGCTGAACCTGATCGTTGAGTTGTCGGTACTCTGAAAAGTAACGATAAAGGATTTTCACCTTAAGCAACTTTTGGCCTCTACTGGTTGCTCACAAATACCGTAGATTGAATTGTTATTTTTGGTTGCACGCAACAAACAGACGTCATTGCAATAACAACGTTAGGGTTCAATGACTCCAGCAGTATAGGCATCGACAGCACTAAGTTTTAATAGGATGGCACCAAATTCCAAGAAATTCCTTTCACGTATGCTTCACATTTCTTTGACGTATGCGGATTTCACAAACGAGTCAAAATATCTAGGGAAAGTTTTTACGTGGTTCACATTCGAATGCTTCGAAAATAACGAATTGCAAAAGCCTAAACACCAAGATCACATGAGAGAAATTATACTCTTAGCAGTGCAAAAAACTAATGCTTGAACCATGCTTTCTGCATCGATATTTGTTGTGAAAACTGCTGAAACCTTTTACCAACACGCCAACTTTATCGAAATGAGAGCAGCTCGTATTCAAAGCTTATTACCCTAAAGCTATGGGCTAATGGCACTGCATCGCGCAATACATTAACATCTACGAGAATGGCAAAGCCTATGTCCCATCGCTGCAAAGACCGTTTATACTTTTTAGTACTGTGAATGTCCTTTTAAGTCGGCAGTTCTTCTAATTGAGGCACAGCGTGGAAAATTTGTCTTACAGATAACCCGACTAGTGCGGGGAATTTCTGACGCAGTTATTACAGCCATATTGAGCATGCATGAATATTGTATAACAGAAATATTCTGAATGTATATAGAGAACATTTGTGAATGTTGCGTACACTTTAAAATAAGTAGTGTCGATTGAACGCCTATATTCAAGCGTACATTTTCAAACTATCACGCAGGGCTTTAGGTTGCGCTATTAAAATGGATATGTAAAATATTCTGGAATCTACAAAACACAATTCACATGCTCTTTCTAGGAGTTCATCGTCTGACTACGCACTCTATTGATGTCGGCGACACGTTCTCTGCAACACTTATAGATGGAAAATATCCATGCTAATTTTCATAACCGGATATTGGAAATTGCACGCTGCAGATTAAACCTACAGCTTGCTTTGCCACACTAATAACATCCGCTGTTATTAAACTGGTTTTCTTGTGCCCTCTGCATCTCAGTTCGCCTGACACAAACCTGTGTAGAACGAAAAAGAACAGCCGTCGTTTCTTATGGCGCCTATTTATAGCATAAATTATTATGGCGCCATTCAAATAAGAGCTTTTGGTTGTGTAGTCATCCGTGACCGCTACCAGTATCCTTCACACATTTTGTGCATGATAAAAGGAACCCAAGCTTAGTCGGAATCACCACTCTACACGTGAGTCAACTCACGTGTAGAGTCAACCACTCTACATGTGAGTCAACTACACACACCTACACAAAGTAAAGACGTGCCACCATTCACCAACGTCTGAGCTGGCAACGGCAGTTGAAAAAGGCCCCGTTGAGTGGTCCTGTTGCGTGGGGAGACTAGTGTACCGATACACAAGTGTCCAAGTGACAGAGAGAGGTGTGGAGTATTACACCGGGCGTCTCACCTTCCGAATGCGAAACCAGTGGGTGCTCTAATGTTTTATACCCATTGAAATTTTCTTAGCCATCACACGTCATTTCCACTGCATCAACACCGCGTGCAGATATACATGAGCTAATTTCGCCTTACACTCGCGAAAGAAAACTACAGCTGCCAAGCCACGTGAATTTCGCCATCGACGGGAGAGTCTATGAATGTTCCAAAATGCGTCTGCTACTACTCATATTTTCGGTAGTAGCAGCAGCAGCATCCACACCATCGTTCTGCAGCAGTGGTCTCAAACACGAAGCCCGCGAAGTTCTCGCTCGCGGCGCTTCCCGCACGTGACTGTCTTCTTCTCATTTTTTTGTCTTACTATGCTCAGGAGCTGCGCATAAGTGGATCCTTTCAACCATTTTTTTGAGGTACCCCATACGGTCACACATTGTGACCGCATGGGGTATTCATAACCGCGAAATAAAAATTCGATATTTCATAAACTGCATCCAGATTTCACTAATTCTGGAGATCAGTATCGATATGTTTCTGGTAACTTGACCTACGATTACGTTCAGAAATGATCCATACACGATATATGGCAAAGATCTTATACACGAGATATGGAAACGCTACCTGACATTCTTTTCCAACAACCCCCCCCCCCGAACTCCAACATTCCTCTCTGTCCCAGCCCTTTCGGGCATGAGGTTCGTGACTGCTGCCCGATAGCTGAGGTTAGCTTGAGACCCCTGCTGTGGACCACGAGGAGTCACGGGTGAGCATAGATAGGTGCAAACATTCTAGTTGCATATTTCTCCACTACCTTTCATGCCGTGTCCACTGTGTTCTGTGCGGTTGCATTGAAATTGACTATTCGTTAGAAACAGCGGCTCAAGACTTGACAAGAATGTTTTTTTAGTGTGTGCAAGCTTTGAAGAAAAGATACGACAAGATAGAACGGATTTTTTTTTTGTAGAACGACGCTCTCAAAGCTCGAGGTAAAACGTCCACGACCTGCAAGAAACTTCCGCGCCTGGTAGTAGATAATGTCGTTGACTTTAATCACAAAGAGTCGTAAAAATTTTTCAAATAAACTTTTTCAGAAAATTCTTTTTTAGTTATAACACTTTTGATAAAACATATACTTTAGTATACTCATCACGTACAACAGTAGGGCAAGGGCCACGAAAATTAGTTTTAAAAAGTGGAAATGTCAAAGTCAATATGTGCCACATTTCATATCTCTAGTTAAACCAGATGTCGTATGACGGTTTATTAAGGAAGTACTGGGGACTTTTGGAGTCCAAGGAGCTGCGGTCCAACAGGAACACAGATCACGCGCACATGAACAGTCGACCGAGCGTGGCCGCTTCCTCCTCTTCACTACAGTTGCCTCCGGATGAGAAGATGAGCCATCCTGGCTTCAATGGGTCATAGTATGGTGAACTGTGTCACGACCGCGATGTCTCAGGTCATGTGGAGGCGTAAAGGGTTCAACTGTGTAGTTGACAGCGGGCGTGCGGCCTTGATACGATAAGAGTGATCGTAGCGCGCAAGCCCAGGGCTGTGAGGTGGGATCCACAACCAAACGAGAGAACCAGTCGGGAAGTCTGGCGTAGGCGCGTCGTTGTCATGTCGCAGTTTTTCGCGACCTTGAGCGGCGGTTGTAAGTTTACGAGCGAGCTGCCCACAGTCTTCTGCGTATCCCGCCGCTTAAGACACCGGCGTGCATTCGGAAGCGTCGGGTCTGTATGGAAGCATTGTGTCGATTGTACAAGGGGTAACAGGAAATGCTGCGAAAAGCCTGTGGGAGCTTGTGAGGCAGTGTTGTACGCGTGACAAATGGCAAAACAGCGTCCCAGTTGCTGTGATCCGCCGCGACGTACATAGTATTATGTAACCGAGTGTGAGGTTGAACCTCTCCCTCAAGCCGTTCGTTTGCGGATGGTATGCTGTAGATTTGCGGTGAACTATGCTGCATGCAGGGAGAAGGGCTTGTATGACGTTGGAAAGGAAGACGCACACTCTGTCGCTGAGCAGTTATCGCGGTGCTCCATGTCGAAGAGGGAACTTCTGCAGAATGAAAAGGCCGCCAGATCCCACGCATTGTGGGAATCGATATAATGCGAAGCAGCCAGCAAAGAGCTGCGTACATCGCCTTGTCTGTCATTGAGGATAATGCGTGCCACTCATGTTATTTATGTTCGTTACACAGTAACGTCGCGCAATACCAATTTTGGTGTATATTGTCACGGGGTCGTGACGTGAACGAAGACCGCAGGCGACGTGTCCGAGATGAAAGTCTTTATTTGGCCGAACTTGTGGCCGAGAAACGGAAAGGTAATTTGCAGCAATACACACTGTATGCACTGATAGCGGCGAACAGAGCTTCGACCGTCGATCAACTGACAAGCGGTGACGCGCGTCGGCATTTAAACATGTGCCGTCGAACATTCCAGCGTTATCGCTGGCTGTCGTGCAAATTCTAGAATAAGCTCGAGTGTGCGCGTCTTGCGCGCAATCATAACAAAACGGTCTACAATGATCGCGAAGCTTCTCGAAAAATGAAGCGCGGTTTGCGCTGAGCGTTGCTGACAGTCTTTGTGGCCGAAAACCGAATACAGCAAAAGTGATAAAGAAACGCACGTGGCAATGCCCCCTTCTGAAAAAGCATCGTTCCGATCCTTAAAACAGAACACGGGGAGGGGTGGACCATACATGCAACAATAAATAACAAGAATAAAGCAACAAAGTACAATAAACAATAAGCACAAGCAAGAAAGTACAATAATAAAGCGAAATGACAGTCCTCAGATTCGCTAACGTGCGTAATATGGTTTGAGGCGCACGACATGGACGACTTCAGGTCGTGCACGGCACCACTGAGAGTTCGCAATGCCGCCAGGGACAACCTCGTAGTCGAATGCGCCGAGGCGTCGAAGTACCCTGTACGGTCCGAAGTATCGTCGAAGAAGCTTCTCACTAAGTCCCCGTCGGCGTATTGGCGTCCACACCCATACACGATCAACGGGTTGGTATTCCATGTGGCGTCGTCGAAGGTTGTAGCGGCGGCTGTCAGTCGTCTGCTGGTTCTTGGTCCGTAGGCGGGCGAGCTGTCGTGCTTCTTCGGCGCGCTGTAGGTAGGTGGTCACGTCGATGTTTTCCTCGTCGGTCACGTTTGGTAACATGGCGTCGAGCGTCGTTGCCGGGCTCCGTCCGTAGACCAACTTGTATGGCGTCATCTGTGTCGTTTCTTGTACGGTCGTTATGTACGCGAAAGTCACGTACGGAAGGATGGCGTCCCATGTCTTGTGTTCGACGTCGACATACATGGCCAGCATGTCGACGATGGTCTTATTTAGACGCTCGGTGAGGCCATTTGTCTCCGGATGGTTGGCGGAGGTGCGGCGGTGGCTCGTCTCGCTGTATTTAAAGATCGCCTGAGTTAGGTCCGCAGTAAAGGCGGTACCTCTGTCTGTGATGGGGACCTCTGGGGCGCCATGACGCAAGACGATGTGCTCCACGAAGAACTTGGCTACCTCGGCGGCACTGCCTTTTGGTAAGGCCTTTGTCTCGGCGTAGCGGGTGAGGTAGTCAGTTGCATCGACGATTAACTTGTTTCCGATATTGGACGTCGCGAACAGCCCAAGTAAATCCATCCCGATTTGCTGGAACGGCCGTCGAGGTGGCTCGATAGGCTGCAGAAGTCCGGCTGGCCTAGTGAGCGGTGTCTTGCGTCGCTGACAGTCCCCGCAGGTCTTTACGTAACGGGTGACGTCGGCGGAAAGGCGCGGCCAGTAGTACTTATCCTGTATTCTTGCTAGCGTGCGAGAAACACCCAGGTGTCCAGACGTCGGGTCGTTGTGGAGAGCCTGGAGGACCTCTGGCCGCAATGTCGAGGGTACCACGAGAAGGCAATCGGCTCGAAGCGGTGAGAAGTTCTTCTTTAGGAGAACACCGTTGCGCAAGAAAAACGACGTCAGTCCCCGCGTGAATACCCTCGGAACAACGGTGGTCCTGCCCTCGAGGTAATCCGCAAGGCCCTTCAGTTCCGGGTCGGCTCGCTGTCGTTCGTCGAAGTCGTCGGCACTTATGGCTTCCAAAAAGCTGTCATCATACGGGTCGTCGGGCGGTGGTGGGTCGACGGGGGCACGAGACAGGTAGTCGGCGTCGGAGTGTTTCCATCCGGACTTGTACACGACGGTAATGTCAAACTCTTGAAGTCTTAGGCTCCACCATGCGAGGCGACCTGAAGGGTCCTTAAATTAGCTAGCCAACACAAGGTGTGATGGTCGCTAACAACTTTGAAGCGCCTGCCGTAGAGGTAGGGGCGAAACTTTGACGTAGCCCAGATGATGGCGAGGCATGCTTTTTCTGTAGTGGAATAGTTGGCCTCTGCCTTAGACAGCGTCCGGCTAGCGTAACTGATAACCCGTTCCAGCCCACCCGTCCGCTGCACAGGGACGGCGCCGATTCCTACGCTGCTTGCATCGGTGTGAATCTCCGCATTGGCGTATTCGTCGAAATGCGCAAGTATCGGAGGTGTCTGCAGGCATCCTTTGAGTTCATGAAATGCTTCGACTTGCGCTGTTTGCCAGTTGAATTCGACGTCGGTCTTCGGCTATCCGTGGCTATCCGTATCAGTGGCTCGGCTATCCGTGAAAAGTCTTTGGCAAAGCCACTGTAATAGGCGCACAAGCCGAGAAATCGGCGCGCGGCATTCTTGTCGGTGGGTAGCGGGAAAGCGGCGATGGCAGCTGTCATCTGCGGGTATGGGAGCCCTCCAGTCTTGCTGATCACGTGACCCAAAAACAAGAGCTCCTGGTACGCGAAGCGGCACTTTTCTGGCTTCAGGGTGAGCCCGGAGTTCTTCATTGCTTGAAGTACGGATTGAAGTCTCTGGAGGTGTTCGTCGAAGTTCGAGGAAAACACAACGACGTCGCCCAAGTAAACAAGGCAAGTCTGCCACTTCAAGCCAGCTAATACAGTATCCATGGCTCGTTGGAAAGTCGCATGTGCCGAGCAAAGACCAAAGGGCATGACCTTGAACTCGAACAGGCCGTCCGGTGTTATGAATGCAGTCTTTTCTCAGTCTCTCTCGTTAACTTCGATTTGCCAGTAGCCGGTCTTGAGATCCGTCGAAAAAAAGTACTTTGCTCTAGGGTCGATCTAGGGCGTCGTCTATACACCAGAGCACGCCTGTCTCGCACCCAGGCTGCTGGCGAGCCGAGCGGATACTCTCGCACCCAGACGCCGGGCTGACGGGGCTGCCAAGGCGCGCGCGGGCTGCACCAAGTAAACAGGGCAAGCTGCAGTTCTGAGGCTTTAAAGTGCGAAAAATACCCGTTCACGCCGTTTCAGCGCATAAGAGCTTGTCTGGGCACTATTGCGTCGTCTTTGGATGCCAAAACAAGCAGCGCAACAAGAGGATATTAGCGTTGTCTGCGACTATTACGACGCGCCTCGGAAATAGTGCCGGTGCGGTGTTTTCAGCTTCGCCACGAGTTGATAACTCTGCTTCAAGCAAAAAACTAGGAGCCAAGTGAAAATGCGCGAGTAAGTACACTAACTGCGTGCATTCTGCAGTGTGATGTCCACCTATTTGATTTTGCGAACCTAATTTGCGTGACACGCAGCTGGGTTGAAAGCAGCCGCGAGCTTTGTGTGGGGGTGCATTTCATACCTTTGAGCGTTTCCATTGACGAAAATCTAGTGCACGGTAGCGCTTTCACGCACAAGCAATCAGCATGCTTTGCCACTTTCAACGCAGTATTAAACTTTAGCGCTTTTGATGGCATCCCGAATTCGTCTTCAAAAGGTAATAAACGACACGGTGCTCCTCAACAGCTGGCCAGAATTTCGTGCTTTCATTTCAGTGTTTTATATGTCCCCAAATTTATTTGGACACGAGGCATCCAGCTGCACATAATACATAAACAGTACTGCACATAAACAGTACTCGCGCCAGTGTCCTTTACGTCGCAGGCGTAACTAACCGGCTTAACTAAGAGTAGCACAGTTTCGCTTATAAAGCACCATCGTTACAAGAATAAAATCGCACAGGTAGCTTCCAAAGGGGATCGCTCAACGATACTGCAGGTTATACTCTCTGATAGCCCGCTTTTGTGAGCAAGACGCATTATTGTAAGAGCGCTCGTGAAACAAAAATTACGTTCCGCGAAACTACCCGTAAAGCGTGCTCTAATTATTACGCGATGCATGCTGAAACGATGAGCTTTCACAAAACTTTGTGCACAACTTGTAATATGGGGCAACAAAACATCGTTTCACTCTTTCGCGAGCTGCACTGCAAATACGATTCACGCGTACTACAGCGAGAACGTTTTTTTACAAATGTAACAGCGTACTTATCTGACGAGGTTGCTTTCGCAGCCCACTCAGCACGTACTGCATACATCGTGGACTTGCATGAGCAAGTTGTTCTTGATGTTCCAATAAAATCAGCGAAAATGTCCAGGCTAAAAAAGTCACAGCATATCCACGGAGTGAATTATGATGAGTGGGCGAAGCTGCGTAGGTTGATCGGTAAACCGCGAATCTTCCGTGACTTCTGCCCAGTACATCATCACCGACGTGAGATCGGGCGCGTTTATACTAAAGTTTCGATGAGAGTTATGACGACTTGCAGCTCACTTTAATTTTACATGTACGCTGTGAATTTTCATTGTTTAATCACGCACAGGAGAAATCACACACACGCACTACCTTGGAGGTCAAAATCCAGTGCCTATATATACGGGGTGGTCAGTGAACGGTTCTGCAGCGCGAGCGGTCGGTTTTTTCAATCAAGACGCTGCCACGACGCTGCCTGCGTCGGCGCCGCTGTGCCACGAGGCAAGATAGGGGGGGGGGGGCGTAGGAGGATCATGAGGCGATGCGAAGCCGGAGCACTTGCACGATCGCGTTCCGTTGGCGTTCGGGCCATGCTACCGACCTCGCGTCGTGGAACGCGAAGAGGGACGCTACGAGCGTCGTATCTTCCATCTAGCCTGGCCGTTAATTCTCACAGGGCGAGCGGGGAACGCGGTCGACAGGCGGGCGAGAGGGGGGCAGCGTAGGAGAGGAGAGAGAAGGGGAGGGGACGCGCATGCGCTCGAGCTCGTCGCGGCGTTGCGCAGGAGAGAATTTCGGCATGTCTAGCCCGCATTTCAGAGGAAGAGTGGAAAGGGGGAGGGGAGAGGGGTATGGGAGAGGGGGAGGGGGAGGGCATGGGAGAGGGAAATTGGGAAGAGGAGAGGGTGAGTGGAGAGGTGTGTGGAGAGGGTATGCGCATGCGCAGTCAGGGTGGTCATGCTGCACACCACCACCACCGGACAGATACTGCCGGCTACCGGGATATACGCCGGACAACGGAGACGTGACAAGGTTACACTAAAGGAGCTACGCCCCTAAAAAGACGCGAAACACGCTCTCCGACGGGCTGAGTTTCGGGAGTTTCACGTTTGCCCTGTTTACCGTCTGCTGGCGTGGCAGCCCGCGCATGTTGTTTCGTCGCGTGTGCGATAGATGGCGCGATGCGCGATGCAAATATGGCGATGCGCATGGAATTCGCTGTGTTCTGGTCTATACGTGGGAAGGGTACACGTCCTTTTTCGTGATTTTGTTTAGGCGACGATAATCGACGCAGAAACGTAGGGTCCCATCCTTCTTCTTCACTAACACCACCGGTGACGCCCACGAACTCTTTGAAGGCTGGATGATATCGTCGCGTAGCATTTCGTCGAATTGTTTCTTTATGGCCTCACGTTCTCGTGTCGAAACTCTGTACGGGCTCTGACGAAGTGGCCTGGTACTTTCTTCTGTTATGATACGATGTCTTGCGATCGGTGCCTACCGAAGTCTGGACGACGATGAAAAGCAGTCCTTGTATTGCAGGAGCAGGGTTTTGAGCTGGTCTTGCTTGACCTTCGGAAGGCTCGGGTTGACGTCGAAATCTGGTTCGGGACCTCGACTCGTCGAAGCAGGTTCGGCAGCATCGAAGAGGGCGAAAGCACTGCTGGCGGCCGCACATTCTTCGATGAAGGCGACCGTCCTACCAATGTTGAGGTGCCTATATTCGTGGCTGAAGTTTGTCAGCACTACCTTTGCTTTACCGTCACGCAGCTCGGCTATACCTCGTGCGACGCAAATTTGACGGTTCAAGAGTAGGTGTTGATCGCCCTCGATGACGCCTTCAATGCACGCAGGTTTTTCGGTGCCGACGGAAATAATGACGCTGGAACGCGGCGAAATGGTCACCTGCTCTTCTATCATATTTAATGCATGGTTTCCCGGCGTCGCGCGGGGCGGGAGTGCTTTATCTGAGGTTAGTGTTATCGACTCCGACCTCAGGTAGATGACGGCGCCGTGTTCTCTTAGGAAGTACATTCCAAGTATTACATCCCGGGAGCAGTTTTGTAGGCGCCGCGAAGACGCCGGCAACATCCGCGACAGTCGAGACAGCCGCAGACTAAAGGAACTACCCCGGCAATACGGACTCCCACAGGACAAGCCGAAAGCCACGGCGACGAAGACAACAGGCACGATGACGGCCGCGTTGTCAGCTGCAGCGATCGTGATGCAGCCGCCCAGGGATCTGCCAACCTTCGATGCTTCAGCATGTGAAGACACCAAAACATGGCTCGAGACTTTCGAAGGGTCTCATCATTTAACAACTGTAACTCCGAGGGCAAGCTGTGCCACGTATACTTTTACCTGGAAGAAGCTGCAAGGATATGGGTAGAGAATCGGGAGTTGGCACTTCGAACATGGGACCTCTTTCGCAGTACTTTCTTCGAGATATTCACGAGAGTCGTCCGCAAGGAGAGGGCCGCGGCCTTGCTGGAGACACGGGTACAAATAACTCCCGAACGAAAACGTCACCATCTTCGCGGAAGAAATGACGCGAACGTTCCGCCACGCTGACTAATGGGCCGAGGTGCTCTACGCTGTCGTCTTCAGTCAGGAGAGCTTGCCAAAGACGCTCACTCTCGCCAGTGCTAATAGTAGTCACTTCGAACTTTTCAGGTTAATACGAGCGTGCAAGGCAGGATGAGGAGAGCGGTAATGATGCGGTGCTTCTAATAAAACGAAGCCTTGTTCTACATCGCAGAGCTCGCGTCCTGTAAGCCTATGATGTTAAGACCGCTACACAGTAAAACCAGTGTAAGAAATGAGAAAAAACGCAGCACCGTTGCTGCATGTAGGCAGTTCTTTTTTACTTCGTCTTTCTCTGCCTCGCCCTGTCCGCCCGCGCGCCAGAGCCTCGGTGCGGCGTTTTGTCATCACACCAGATACATTGTCATGCGCCTCCAATGTACCTGAATTTTGGGACTGAAATATCACTGCACATATAATATGATTCGCCTAATTCCAGTAGCTCTGACAAAAATTATGTGAAAAGATCAAGAACTTTTTTTCCAGCTACCTTTCTTGGCTGCATCAAAAACAATTGTAGAACATTTGCTGTTGTGAGGTAGACAAATGTGTTTGATGAGCCTAGTGAAATTGCTAATCGGAACCGTTCGTCCTAAGATATGCTACAGTGAACGACGACTCAGCAACGAAAATATAGTGTCACGTGGTCGTGACGTCGACGAACACAGCAGTCGGCGTTTGTAGGATGAAACTGTTTATTCGGCCGAACTTGTAGCCGGAAAATGAGAACTAGAACTACAGCAATGCACGCTGTACAATGATAGCGGCGAAGAGGGCGTCGTCCGTCGATCAAATGACAAGCGATCAAGCGCGTCGGCTTTTATACAGGCGCTATCGAACTTTCCAGCAATATCGCTGGTGGCGGCGTTATCTCTAGACAAAGCTGGAACATTCGCGTGCTGGGGCACAATCTTAACAAACCGATCTACTACAATCGCGACGCTTCTAGAACACTACTTCGCGGACAGCGTCGAGCGTTGATAACCGTCCCTGCCGGTCAAACCCGAATACATCAAAACAAGACAAGAAGTGGGCGTGGCATTGCCCCCCTCTGAAAAAGCATCGTCCCGATGCTTATGAAAGAACATAGAGGAGAAAAAAAAACAATACAGGTGCATACACAAATAAATTACAATAACGAAGGAAAAAATAGAGTCCCCAGGCTCGCTAACGCGCAAAAACAGCTTAAGGCGCACGACATGGACGACTTCAGGTCGCGCACGGCGCCGCTGAGAGTTCGTAATGCCGTCAGGGGCAACCGCATAGTCGAGTGCGCCGAGGCGTCGAAGTACCCTGTACGGTCCGAAGTATCGTCGAAGAAGCTTCTCACTAAGTCCTCGTCGGCGTATTGGCGTCCATACCCATACACGGTCACCGGGTTGGTATTCCATGTGGCGTCGTCGAAGGTTGTAGCGGCGGCTGTCAGTCGTCTGGTGGTTCTTTATCCGTAGGCGGGCGAGCTGTCGTGCTTCTTCGGCGCGCTGTAGGTAGGTGGTCACGTCGATGTTTTCCTCGTCGGTCACGTCTGGTAGCATGGCGTGGAGTGTCGTTGCCGGGCTCCGTCCGTAGACCAACTTGTATGGCGTCATCTGCGTCGTTTCCTGTACGGCTGTGTTGTACGCGAAGGTCACGTACGGAAGGATGGCGTCCCACGTCTTGTGTTCGACGTCGACGTACATGGCCAGCATGTCGGCGATGGTCTTATTTAGACGCTCGGTGAGGCCGTTGGTCAGTGGGTGGTACGCGGTGGTGCGGCGATGGCTTGTGTGGCTGTATTCCAAGATCGCCTGAGTTAGGTCAGCCGTGAACGCCGTACCTCTGTCGGTGATGAGAACCTCTGGGGCGCCGTGTCGAAGGACGATGCTCTCAACGAAGAACTTGGCTACCTCAGCAGCACTGCCTTTGGGCAGGGCTTTTGTTTCGGCGTAGCGGGTGAGGTAGTCGGTAGCCACGGCGATCCATTTATTTCCGCAAGTCGACGTTGGGAACGGCCCCAGGAGGTCCATCCCGATCTGCTGGAATGGTCGCCGAAGAGGCTCGATCGGCTGAAGGAAGCCTGCTGGTCTTGTGGGCGGTGTCTTCCGTCGCTGACAGTCTCGGCACGTCCTTACGTAGCGAGTGACGTCGGCGGCAAGGCGCGGCCAGTAGTACTTTTCGTGTACTCGTGCGAGCGTTCGGGAAAGTCCGAGGCGTCCAGCCGTCGGGTCGTCGTGCAGGGCATGCAAAATTTCTGGTCGCAGTCCCGAAGGTACAACGATAAGGTAGCTGGCTCGGGCCGGAGAGAAGTTCTTCTTTACGAGGACGTTGTTTTTCAAAGAAAATGATGCCAATCCTCGCCTGAATACTTTTGGGACAACGATGGTCCTGCCCTCCAGGTATTCCACTAGCCCCTTCAGTTCAGGGTCGGCTCGCTGTCGTTCGGCGAAGTCTTCGGTACTTATGGCTCCCAAGAAGCTGTCATCATCCTGGTCGTCGGGCGTTGGTGGGTCGACGGGGGCACGAGACAAGCAGTCGGCGTCGGAGTGTTTCCTTCCGGACTTGTACACGACAGTAATGTCAAATTCTTGAAGTCTCAGGCTCCACCGTGCGAGGCGACCTGAAGGGTCCTTCAAGTTAGCTAGCCAACACAAGGCGTGATGGTCGCTCACAACTTTCAAGGGCCTGCCGTAGAGATAGGGGCGAAACTTTGACGTAGCCCAGATGATGGCGAGGCACTCCTTTTGTTGTGGAATAGTTGACCTCTGCTTTAGACAGCGACCGGCTAGCATAACTGATAACCCTTTCCAGTCCGCCCGCCCGCTGCACAAGGACGGCGCCGAGTCCTATGCTGCTTGCATCGGTGTGAATCTCCGTATCGGCGTTTTCGTCGAAATGCGCAAGTATCGGAGGTGTCTGCAGGCGTCGTTTCAGTTCATGAAATGCTTCGACTTGTGCTGTTTGCCACCTGAATTCGACGTCGGTCTTCGTGAGCTGCGTTAGTGGCTTGGCGATCCGTGAAAAGTCTTTGACAAAGGGTCTGTAATAGGCGCACAAGCCGAGAAATCGGCGCACGGCCTTTTTGTCGGTGGGTGGCGGGAAAGCGGCGATGGCAGCTGTTTTCTGCAGGTCTGGGAGCACTCCAGTCTTGCTGATCACGTGACCCAAAAACAAGAGCTCCTCCTACGCGAAGCGGCACTTTTCTGGCTTCAGGGTGAGCCGGAGTTCTTCATTGCTTGAAGTACGGATTGAAGTCTCTGGAGGTGTTCGTCGAAGTTCGAGGAAAACACAACGACGTCGCCCAAGTAAACAAGGCAAGTCTGCCACTTCAAGCCAGCTAATACAGTATCCATGACTCGTTGGAAAGTCGCAGGTGCCGAGCAAAGACCGAAGGGCATGACCTTGAACTCGAACAGGCCGTCCGGCGTTATAAAGGCGGTCTTTTCTCGGTCTCTCTCGTCGACTTCAATTTGCCAGTAGCCAGTCTTGAGGTCCATCGACGAAAAGTAATTCGCGTTGTGGAGTCGATCCAGGGTGTCGTCTATCCGTGGGAGAAGGTATACGTCCTTCTTTGTGATTTTGTTCAGGCGACGATAATCGACGCAGAAACGTAGGGTCCCATCCTTCTTCTTCACTAACACCACGGGAGACGCCCACGGGCTGTTGGACGGCTGGATGATGTCGTCGCGTAGCATTTCATCGACTTGTTTCTTAAAGGCCTCCCGTTCCCGCGTCGAAACCCGGTAGGGACTCTGACGGAGTGGTCGAGCATTTTCTTCTGTTATGATGCGGTGCTTAGCAAGGGGCGTTTGTCGGACCCGCGACGACGACGAGAAACAGTCCCTGTATTCCTGCAGAAGGCGTCGAAGCTGTTGCTGCTGGCGGGAATTATGATGCTGGTTCTAGGAGGAATGGTGACTTGATCCTCGAGCACGTTCAGGGCATGTTGACATGGGTTCGTATCCGGCGGTGTCGCTTTCTCCGACGATAGGGTTATCGACTTGGTTCTTAAGTCGATGACGGCGCCGTGGTCACTTAGGAAGTCCATTCCAAGTATCACATCCCTGGAGCAGTTTTGTAGGATTACAAAGCTCGCAGGATAAGTCCGGTTGTTGATAGTGACTCTCGCTGTGCAGACACCAATCGGCGTTATTAGATGGCCTCCAGCGGTACGGATCTCGGGGCCTTCCCAAGCAGTCCTAACTTTCTTCAACTTTGCTGCGAACGGCCCACTGATGACGGAATAGTCGGCTCCAGTATCGACGAGAGCGGTGACGTTGTGGCCGTCGATCAGAACGTCGAGGTCGCTAGTCCGCCGTCTTGCGTTGCGGTTACGTCGCGGCGTTGGGTCACGGCTACGTCGGTTTGCACCGCTGCTTCCGCGTGGCGTCGTCAGGTCTGCTTCCGGTCGCAAAGTTTCGTCTTCGGGACGTCGACGTCGTTCGGCGTGCGGCGGGGGCTCGGAACTTCGTCGCGGTGTCGTCGTCGACGGCGGAGGATCTTCAGCATTTCGTCGTTCAGCAACCGCACCTCCATCGGTTGCTGCCCTTAGTTTTCCGGATACGGGCTAGGCGACCGGCCCCGGTTTGGGCCAGTGTACTGCCGGCGGTGCGGTGACATGTAGCGGCCGGGCGACGGTGAGCGGGAAGGTTGTCGTTCTTGCCACTGTGTGCCTGTGAGGTAGTCGTCGATGTCGCGAGGCCGTTCGCCTGGCTGCGGGGGCGGCGCGTTGACGGGGAATCCGCGTAGCCCCATCTGACGGTACTGGCAGCGGCGGTACGTGTGGCCGGCCTCCCCGCAGTGGTAGCAGAGCGGGCGGTTGTCAGGGGCACGCCACATCGGTCTTTCTCGGGGTGTAGCGCTGGCCGACAGGTGGTCGGTAGGGCGTCGGTGGCGGCGGCGGCGTCTGGCCGAGAGGTGGTCGGTAGGGCGTCGCTGGCGGCGTCTGGCGACGGTACTGCGGCGGTGTGTCGTCTTGGCGTGGGCGTGGAGGAGGAGCATGACGGCGGGCTGCAGCAGCATAGCTCATAGCTTGCGGCTGCGGCTCTGCTAGCTGAGGCGCACCGAGTGAATGCTGGGTCTCCTGGCGCACGACGTCGGCGATGGAATCCACTTGAGGTTGTGACGAAGGTAGAATTTTTCGCAGCTCCTCTTGCACGATTGCTCGAATCGTCGCACGCAGGTCGGCGGATCCTAGTGCTTGAACGTCGGCGTAGCTTGTGGTCGAGAAGCTGCGGTTGTATTGCCGTGTTCGCATCTCAAGCGTTTTCTCGATTGTTGTTGCTTCGGAGACAAATTCTTCGATGGTATTCGGCGGATTCCTCATAAGTCCAGCGAAGAGCTGTTCCTTTACTCCTCGCATGAGGAAGCGGACTTTCTTGTCCTCGGGCATGGCAGGGTCAGCGTGGCGAAATAGCCGGGTCATTTCCTCTGCAAAGATGGCCACGCTTTCATTTGGAAGTTGGACCCGTGTCTCCAGCAAGGCTGCGGCCCTTTCCTTTCGGACGACGCTTGTGAACGTCTCAAGAAAGCGCCGCGAAAGGCGTCCCAGGTTCGAAGAGTGGACTCCCGATTCTCGAACCAGGTCCTTGCTGCATCTTCCAGGTAAAAGTAGACGTGGCGCAGCTTGTCCTCGGAGTCCCAGTTGTTGAACGCTGAGACCCTTTCGAAGGTCTCGAGCCAGGTTTCCGGGTCTTCGAATCGTCGCAGGCTGCACGGGGTCGGTCATCGTCGCTGCGGTCGGTGTTCGGACCTGGGGCAGCCTGGTGTTTTCGGGAAGGAGCCCGTACTCTGGCTGCAGTCCCTTCTGCCTGCGGCTTGTTCGACGATCCGGGTTTTCTTTGCCGTCGTCCTCCTCGCGGCTTGGGCTTGGGTCAGCGCTTCGCGGGGGCGTCCGGATCATGGAAGAAGCAGCACTTCCACCAGATGTCACGTGGTCGTGACGTCGATGAACACAGCAGTCGGCGTTTGTAGGATGAAACTGTTTATTCGGCCGAACTTGTGGCCGGAAAATGAGAACTAGAACTACAGCAATGCACGCTGTACAATGATAGCGGCGAACAGGGCGTCGTCCGTCGATCAACTGACAAGCGATCAAGCGCGTCGGCTTTTATACAGGCGCTATCGAACTTTCCAGCAATATCGCTGGTGGCGGCGTTATCTCTAGACAAAACTGGAACATTCGCGTGCTGGGGCGCAATCTTAACAAACCGATCTACTACAATCGCGACGCTTCTAGAACACTACTTCGCGGACAGCGTCGAGCGTTGATAACCGTCCCTGCCGGTCAAACCCGAATACATCAAAACAAGACAAGAAGTGGGCGCGGCAATAGTGAACTGTGACAGCATTGCGAAACAGCGCTTTAAAATTTCTCGGCGATACTCAGAAAACTGTAAATGTGCTTTTGTCCAGGGTGCGAGGAGCGCGCTGAAAACACTACCGACTTTCCAAAAAATATTGATTGACGAGAAATAAAAATGCCGACACCTGTCGCAAAATTCACGGTAAATGTGAAAAAAAAAATAATTGCGATGAGTAGGGAGTAGAATGTGTAAAACAAAAATATTATAGAAAGAACACCATATAGAACATACTCGTTCACGATGGAGCGGAAATAAGCTGCGCAAAATAGCAAACAATAGCATTAGAAGAAAAGTTCACGTTCATTGAACGAACTTCCTACAGCTGTTCGTGCCTCGACATGTGCATTCTACATCGAGAGAGCTGTTGAAAGACGTTGACAATACTTCGTATTAGTCATAGAATATTGTTTTAGGAAAGAACCTTTGCCACGCAGAGGTGATGGGTAGTTACACTATAAAACTTTGTTATAAACTATAAAATGGAGAGGCGAACGACCATGCAGTGGATGACGGGAAAAGATAGCTGTCGTAATACAGGGAACCAATCTGCCAATTTTCCCGCACGCCTTCTGATTTCGCGCATGTAGTTTTACACGTAAAATATGGTATTCATTTATGGTACTTAGATAATTCGCGGCTGCAAGTGATGGCTGATTGCGGACCTTCCGCTCTGAGCAGTGAATTCAGGGTCGCGCTGCTGGCCCGGTGTACATCTTGTCAGTGTGTAAGAGCTCCTAATGGCGTGTGTTAGAAATGATAAAATGATTTTTCGGCATGGAAAGAGCTGACAAGGTGCCTGCGGTGGCCGTGCCGCTATCCGCTACCGTTCCGCCGTGGTGATGTTGCTGCTACGGTGGTCGGCTGCTGGCTCGAAGGTCACGAATTCGATCCCTGCCGCGGCGGTGGCATTTCGATGGACGTGTGCTGTTTGAGGGCGTGTACTGTGCGATGCCAGTGTACATTAAACACCAGATTATAACAATTTCCGGGGCCCTCATCTACAGCGCGCCTCATAATCATATCGTGGTTTTGTGGCGTTTAACCCTAGATGTTGTAATTATTATCAGTTGCCAGTCAAAGGGAGAGCCTAGGGAAGATCGTGTTATTGTTGGTCCCAGCTCGTCTCCAGTTATGAGCAGCTATGGTGTTGGTGTAACGGAAAGCTTTCATGAGTTGTACGAACTTGTGCGGTTATGCTTAACAGGGTGTATATAGCGCACACTGTGATGGCATGGGAGGCGTGAGCGCTGGACCAGAACGCCATTTCGGCTGACGGCTTTGCCAGTGAGACTGAAATTAGTCGAAACATTTGATGGATGTTAATGGGTGGGCACTCAAACTGATTGAATTGACTGATAACATAGAGGCGCAACAGACATCTGCAGAAATGGCGGCGCTGCTCTATTCCCTAATTGAGAGGCAGAATGTAGGTTCCTGGCCGCCCGAAGTCTACCAGTCACGCAACGTCAAGATAATGAGCACTGTTCGCTGGCGCACTGTGGTGTGGTTAAATAAAACGTTCCTTTATTCTCTTGCTGCCTCGCTCTTTAAGCCTGAAATTCCGTGGCGCTGTTTTTCAATTGCCTTTTGTTCGAAATATTTTTAGTAGTGACAAATAATTGCCGCAGCTACAAAATCCGGATGAAAACAGTTGAGCTCATTTAGCTTTCAGTGCTTCGTTATCGTCACCTTTACAGACCCGTCTGAAGTTGCGTGTTTGTGGAACCTTAAAACACCTCCGGTATTCAGATGACGCCTGCGACAGGGATCGAGAAGCTAGACCTAGTAATATTGCTGCAGGCTGGATCGATCCGGATGGAGATAAATTATGGCGAATGTACTTTTAACGACAATCTGTTACGTGAAAAAAATAGCCATCGTAAGGAAATAAATCTCCTTAGCGAAATCCACTGTCGGCGCAATCCCGCAATATGGATCGAGTCGTTAAGTCAGATAAGCATGAATAATTTTATAAGTAAGTCTATGGTAATCCGGAGAGTCAACATTAACAGTAAATAAAAACGCTCCAAACACGAGCTGATGCACATAGCGCAAGGCAAATGCATGCACATCGTTCTATTACTACTTATTCGTGATAATAAAAGTCTGTATGGACAGAATGTCCTCCTTTTTGGACGACACTCAATTTTGCCATTTATGCGCAGTGCTGGCGCGGCAGAGATTAGGAACACTGTAAATTAGACACCTGTCACTGCATTCACGAGACTTGTATTTCGCGTGTGCGTTTTCCAGTCAGCCAGCCAGCTTTACTGATGATATGTCCCTCACCGTGATTAGCTGAAATATTTCAATCGATGGTTGTACTCACTCACCTGCGAAGCGGACGATGGTGTACCAAAACACTCCTCAGCCACAGCTAGCGCGCATCAAAGAAATAATATATAAGACTAAATTAATTCTCTTTCCGAGGCTCGCCTTTGCACTCTGGTATCCTTAGTCTGAAAGCGAGTGCCTTGTGTGCTAGACTACCCGCCCATGCTTGTCCAACGTGAACTGAGCTGAAACATACGAGTGCGTTCTACCAAGAACGCAAACAACATTTGCGAAGCAATAAACTTACTACAGGCACTTCGTTGAAACATTTTGTGCTGGCGGAATAAAGCGATCTCCTAGACAACGCGTAAGGTGGATATTGGGAATTGAACATGTAATTTTCTACTTCGAGAAAATTAAATTCCTTGCCCATGTTTCCATGATCGTGTGATGGTCCTTTCCTTGTGTCGTTCCAAAAGTTCAGGAACGCTGGAAAGAACAAGACGGACGCCTTGCCGAATGAGCCCGAAAACAGCTTTCCGGAGAGGGCCGCTACGTTTTATATAACCGAAAGCTTCCGTTTTTTTTTCCAAGTCAAGTCAAGTTTATTTCCAAGAACGTCAAGTCAGAGGGCCTTAGGCGGAAAGATGTCGGAGATATCTTGAGCGAGCCCAAAGACCCGTTTAAAAGCAGTAGCCATTTCAAAAAAATATCGCGTAAATCACTGTACATGCACATGCCAAATAAACCCTTTTTGGCTCACCACCCTTTTAGTGATCAAAATAAACGCACAGGTATACATATGTCACATAAGTCTTGTGTACACTTGCACAAAGACAGCAAATGTTTTACGAAAAAAATGTATTTACATCATGAGAACAACCGTTAGGGGGGACATCGCGCGATGTGAGAGAAATTCAGTAAGAAAGAAACAAAACAAAAGAAAGAAAAACAGCTGTAGATCAGACACGCCCACACCAAGCTTCGCTTGCATGATTTTCCCGATTGGGAAAGGACTCCTGAATTTTCCCCTAACGAAAATGTTTAGCGCAAGGTGCTCTTGTAATTGCGGGCCCTGCAGAGTTTTCACATACCTGATGGGTGAAATATTTCGCTAAACAGAATCCTTCTGGGCAAAGTAGTACCGTGATACGAGGCGCTTGGTGGAGGGCCTGTCGACGGGAATTACGAATAAAAAGTGTTTACCCTTTTAACAACCCTTCTCATAAAAATGTAACTACTGCATGTAATTTCAGTGGACTGTTGAATTCACTTTATGGGGAAATATAGCATGGTCGCCTGCGCGATTGTTAGATAGTTATATAGGTTTGAGTTGTGACGCCATACCAATCTTTTGTATGCAAAACCATCTCCATGTTGACAATAAAAACTAAACTTGACTTTTTCAGAATTAGTTTTTCGAAGTAGCTTTAGTACAGCATACAGCAAAATATCTCCACCTCAACGACCTATAGTGTATAACGACGACAGGTACCTGCCATTGCAGTTCTGTAAAAATATCAGTGTTTTCTAAAACACATGGCTTTTATATCTACAAAATTCTTCCGAAATTGTACCAGAATTGGAGAGGAGGAACCGCCATGATTGATATCGATGACACGATTCAGAAAAAAATGTGATTTGTGAAAAAACGCCAGGCCTGCGCGGAAAGCGCAGCACAGTCACAGCGAAAGCTGGAACAGCCGCATTTGCTCGTTGTAAACTCCCTTGGGGCTACTATTACAACACTTGAAAGGCACCCATTACGCCATAAATCATAATTTTTGTGAAGTTGGGAAGCACCCACTACGCCATGATTCGTGATTTCGCGGAGAAGCGAGGTACCCGCTACACATATGTGTAGCGATGACGATGAATATTTATGGATGAGTGCTTGGTAATGAGTTGGAAGCTTTAACGACCCACTCGTTACGTAATTTCCATTGTTTGACGCCCGGCTGTTCTTTCACTCTCCTACCACGCTATATAACATATATTAGCGTGAGGAAGAGAGACAGGGAAATGCCTTTATTGAGGCCTTGAGGAAATGGATTATGGGGGCCTTATGGGCTTTCTTGGCAACTAATGCAAATACACTTGCGAGGTACCCACTACGCTATAAATCACCATAAGTTTTGTGAAGTAGGGAAGCAGTCTTTAGGCCATTTGTTGTCATTCTGCGGAGAACCGTGGTACCCGGCTGCACATCTCTAAAGCATTATGTGCACTTTATTGATGCTCTGCATGACGACGATGAAGAATTATGGCTGAGGCCTTTGTAATGGCTTGGAAGCATAGCAGTTACAGACACCTGCGGCGGCGGCGGCGAACAACTACGGCGCCAAAATGGCCGTTTTTGCGATCTCGTAACAGCTTTCGCTGTAAAAAAATGTAGGGCAGCTTCGCAGTAGCAGTGCTGACCCCGAAGGAACAGCGGAGCTTGGTGGCTTTTCTTAGTAGAAGTAGGCTTAACGCGGCTTCATTTGATATTGATGGCTTCTTTAGGGTTATCTTGACATTTTTCTGGCTTTAGGGTGATTTTCAAAACTTAACATCGCTCTTTTTTAGGATTTGCTATGCTTTCCGAAACTTCGCTAGGCTATTTCCGAATGTTGGCTGGGCACGCAAGCCCCACCACCTGGCGAATGCAGATTGAGTTATTTAGTCGTCTTTCTTTGATGTGACTCTTTCTTTATGCCTTTCTTTATTGCCCTCCCTCCTCATTACCCCCCCCCCTGTCTTTTACATCAATCCTCCTCACGTCCTTCTTTCCCTCTCACATCCTCCCTCTTGCATCTTCGCCCTCACATAAGTTCTTCTCACCCACACATCCCCTCGCTATTGCCTTTTCCGACGATACTATAGAAGCAACACTGGTTGTTGGCGTGGTAGTTGGTACATATAGTGGGGGCGTTTGGCTTTGCTGGTGCTGTGACGTCACATACGTTTTCCTATTTATTGCTTGTCAAGCGATAATAAACTCAGTTGTTAGCGCTGCGTACGTGTGCTTCATATCGTTTTATGTCCCGTCTCGGCGCGCTGTTTTTCGGCCCGCAACAAGTAAGTAGCCTATACCCACAGGTGAAGTACAGTGATTCTGGGCGAAAACTGTGCACCAAGAACAACGCAACGCCGGTTATTACGTCTAAGGGAGAGGTCTGGAACGAGATCCCGTTGTCTTGTGGGCGCTCGTACGTAGGACGGACGAGGCGATGCCTCAATGATCACCTACGTGAACACGTGTGCGACGTCCGAAGTTCTACCGGGAGCACCCTTGCCGCGCATGCTGGAGACTCCGCATGCAGACCTTCATTCAAAGAGTACAGAGTGATACGGCGGTATGCGAATAGTCTGAGACGAGAACTAAGGGAAAACTTCGAGATTCATAAGAGAAATCAAGGCTATGTCAGCTGTCCTTCCTTTGCCCTTTCAGAAAAATAAATCTATTTCCTCGAGGGTTGAGTGCAAGTGTACCGGTGAAAAACCTGGTATGGGGCGTTTGCCTTTGCTGGTGCTATGACGACACATACGTTTTCCTATTTATTGATTGTCAAGTGATAGTAAACTCTGTTGTTACTCAGCGCTGTGTATGTGAGCCTCTTATCGTTATCTGTCTCATCTCGACTCGCTGTTTCAGGCTCAGTATACAAGGCTAGGCCATCCTTTACCTTTTCCCATCCACCCTTCTTTACTCCTTACCCTCAAAATCCTCCTCACCCTGACCACCCCTTTCCACCCTCTTGCTATACTATACTATGAATGGTTATGCATACTGCGGTATACACATGATATTATAGCCCTTACTACACTGTACTGTACTATACAATCATCACTATGCTACGATAGGAGCTCCTTGGCAGATACCCGCTTTCTATTGCTCATACCCACAGATCACACCTTACGCCCTGCTTAAACAGATCCACTGTTAAAATAGCAATAGCGGTGAATAGCCTTTTAAGAGAATGCAGAACGTGCTTTCCGGCTAGCGTGCGTGTGTTTCTAAGAGTCAACTAAACAGAAATAAATGTAATGGAGCTCTTTAGACCCGCCATTGGAGCTCTCCTGGTAATGTATCTCACAGATAAGCTCAAGGAAACCGCTCACGTAGCCCACCACGTCAACGAAAATTCGGTTGGGCCGAAATGCAGCAACACCTGTGTGTCTATACTTAGTTACAGGGTAAAGAACCACAAGCGGTGAAAACTCACCCGCTGTGCTCGACTACCGCATGCCTCATTAACATATATTCCTGTCCTGATACGTAAAACCCCAGGTAGTATTCAATTAATCGTATTTTCACGTTGTGCGCATATGTCAACACGTTTTGGGAGCTTGACTGCATCTAACTAAGGATACGAGTGTTGAGTTCCAAATGAGCTTTGATATAAAGCGATTGCCATCATTGCCATGTGTGCTGACAAAACGGATGCGCAGTTTGAAACAAGTGTAAAGGAGGAAGGCCCGTGCACTGTGCGGTGCCAGTATACGTGAAAAAACCACAGGCAATCGGAATTATCCAGAGCCCTCTAGTACGGCGTGCCTCACAAATACCTGGTTTGTTCACATAAAACCACAGAAACTGGTATTAGTTAAATTGTCGCTTTACCTGTCTTCATGATTCATTCTCAAAATATTCTGCGTTTTTTTAAAATAATGATATACTTCTCACTTGGTACAAGAAAAAATTAGTACGTTGCGCCCTATAAGAAAATTTGCTACGATCACAATTTTTCAACAAATATTTCATTACCATTTGAACATTGCCATGCATATGTAATTGTTGTAAGCCTGCCTAAGACACTGGTGTGAAGATACTAAAAGAAGGCGAATATCCATTCCATAGATAATGTGAAAAGGTGAAAGCAGTGATTGAGTCAGTATACTTTAATATGTAAACGAGCGCGTTTCTGGCGTATCTTTGTCAAACAATAATAATCACGTGGCTTGCGTGCATTTCCGTTCTCAAAAACTGGTACCTCGTGACTTCTAAGGCGAGAACCTTTGTATCAAGGTCGCATTGTGAGGTACAGAAAATTGGTGGGCCGTTTTTCTGTAGCGCAGATAGCTTCAGGGGTGGTTGAGGGGGACATTCCAATTGACTGAGAACGTCAGGAAGTCTGTCTAAGGCTCTCAACCTGCACCTCGTTGTGACTTGCAAGTAATCAGTGTCGTATCAAATCGTTCGCGAGTTCGGAAGCATGCGGCGCTCACACGCGCTCCGCCGTATATCTATCTATCTATCTATCTATCTATCTATCTATCTATCTATCTATCTATCTATCTATCTATATATATATATATATATATATATATATATATATATATATATATATATATATATATATATATATATATATATATATACCGCGACAACACAGCAGTGCTTAATAGCATTTTGGAAATATTAACGTGAAGTTTACAAATACAGCCACATTTAATCTGAGGATTCCATCTGCAAACTTCACAGTCTCAGTTTGGCGTTGAAACTACGATGGGTATGAAGAACCTGCTATGACTCTACTACCTTAATTTCTCACTTATTGTCAAAACATGTGGCTCGCACAGCAAAATACTTCGCAGAAGCCTCCAGGATAAGCAGAGTGCCAAGTTCTTTACTGTTAGAACCGTCCAATATAAAGTCTTTCTAAAGAAGAGGACCAAGTTCAGTGGATTATTATTTATGCCAACCACATTGAGCTGGTTGTGTATAGTTATATGATTGTAAACAACTACGAATGTATATACTAGGTGTCGTTCGTTGCCCTGCTACTTTTCCCAGCTTGGATGGGGGTTGGGCGTAAAAACGAAGTGGCCCTGTACTCCTCCCCTCTGGCTCCTCCAAGTAAATAGCCTGCGTAAACTGTGTGAGCACAAATTTCATTTGAGGAGATGTGGGCGTATATAACGTTAAGCTACCCCGCATTGTATCCTTCCGCATAAGTCTTCAGCTATTAAAGATTGCTGGAAATTTTCAGTGTCATGACCACTGCACCTGCTCGGAACACGACGCAACAAATGACGCGTAAGTGATCGACCGCGTAATTACCACTTTCGCATTACTGCGTAAAAGAAGTAATAATAATATACTATTTTCATTGGCCATTGGTTCTTCGATATTCGTCAAAAATGTTCAGTGTGTCATAAAATCCCCTCCATGTTACGTGACGTAACAAGTCTGCGATAATGCGCGGCGTTAAAATGAAGAGTGTACAACAAGGAGCGCATTACTATGCTGAACACGCACTATTTTGTTCGGTATAGCCAGACATTTTTTCTTTCTGAATATAATTCAAGAAGGCTCCCCGCCAACCACATTGGCAGCTGCTGTATAGAGCAGCGGGCGAGATGGACCCACATATGTATAATAGATACTTTCAGTCGTAGTATTGCTATGTTGAGCTGTTTTTGCGAGTGTACAACTGTCTGCAAACTCATCGTTGCTGAGAAAGAGGTACATAGAGAAATAAACATTAGGAGCAGACACAATCCGTTCCAGGTTGGTAGGATTCTTAGTCCAGAAAACCGTGGACGATGGTTATTTTCCTGGTGAGGTAGATCAAGTAACGGGCAAACTTGAAAGCAGGGCTTCTCAATGTGCTCGAGAGCACTGTATTGTTACAAGCCGCTGCGACCGCTGCAGGCTACTATATGATAAGAAAGGTGAAGCAGGGTAACCGGAGACTAAAGTGGCAATCTTTTTTAGCTCTCCTGGCTAGGCACAACTAAAACACTCAACACCTCTGCACACTCATCCACTCGCAGCAGCTCGCAGGTGTGCAATTCGTTTTCAAAGAAAGAAACTAAATTTCGTGAAAAGGGAGAGCGTTTTATCGGGCTATAAAACATTTACTCGTTTCCGCCAGTATTTGCGTCGCAGAATACATAAATGTCCGGCCAGGCAGAACAAAACAAAAGCATGACAGATTGCTGTAATGTTACAAAGCCCCAGCTGAGCGATAGCCCCCTCTGCAATGCTGGAGCGCAAGGCACGAAAGCGTCGCCTAGTCAGCCTGAGCCGCAGAGAGCCGACAGTACAGTGATTACGTGATTGCTGTGCTGAAGGAAAAGTTGGCCTGACTTGTTAGTTTCCCAGTCTGCAGCCGACAGTGACCACTGTCGAAAGTGGGTGCTCCGCCCTCCTAACATTTCTTAGTGGGAGCGTGAGCCCCCTTTGCCCCTCTCCCGGTAGATACGCCTATACAGGTAGCCTCCACTCAAAGAAAAAAAAGAGTAAAAAGAAAGTCACGGCGCACTCACTCTCTGCGGGTATCTATTTGACCGCTTTTGAAATATTCAGAGAAAAAGAGAGTTTAAGTTTCTGCAACAGTCACTTTACTCTCGTGAAGCGCGTTTCGATTGGCTTCCGTGAAGAAGACGCCGCCGTATACGTCATATGACGTGCCTCGCGCTCGGCTTCGTTCGTATGCGCTGTGTGTCCAGGTGCCGCCGAACGCCGTCGGTGTCTCCTGTCTCAGCAGAGTTGCCAGTTCCGCTTATATTAAGCGAATTTGGGCTTCATTTTTCGCCGACTCATTTGGCAAATTTTGAGTCGCTTGTCCCGATTTTTAGGTTTATTGGATTTTCCCATTATTATGTATATTTTATTGAACATCATGTTCACGAATAACGCACTTGTCGTTCAGTAATAGCGCGCTTGTCGATGTCTTGGGTAGCTGAGTGTTGAAGTCAAGCATACATTGGGGAAATGAACAGGTAACGTTAATCATGCACTGGTAAACGTATATTCAATCGAATGGATGATATACCCGGGAGACAATGATAAAAAGTAAATATGTGTTTTCGTTCATAGTTGCGCATATTTTCACTGTACAGAATCAATAAAGACATTTATTCAACTCGTCTTCGTGTTTCAGAAACACTTTTTGTAATAATGAAACAATATTTTCAGGAATGCGTAAATTCACTGAAGTGTGGTCCTTTCGGGCTTCTTCACGAAAGTCGGGCCGCTATTTCTGGGCTTGTTTTGCGATGACAATTTGCGTGTTAGCCCAGTAGCATCTGACAACTCTGTACCCTCTCTATTGGTGTGCGTTGCACGTGTTATAAAGTGTTCTACAAAGCTCGCGCGTCTTCGGTTACCGTCACGCCATATTGCACGCGGAGGCTCCGTGCTCTAAAAGACGCTTGCGGGTGCCATATTCATGAAGCAGCGAACACGGATGTGAGCCTGTTAACGGTGAGTGTACTGCTTTTGTAGGCATTATTCACACAGCTTTAGCTAGGCGTCTGCCGCAGCAAGCCGGAGGTAGGCTGGCAGCCACTTCCAATGGCAGCCTGCGTCCACGGGGCTGTTGTGGATGCCAAACTTAAACTGCCTATTAACGAGATGAGGCCGTTAAAAACGCGTTGTTGTACAAGCTCCGACAGTATATGGGCGATGGAATCACTTATCAAGGCCGACTGTTTGCTGATCGCAGATTGTTTCTGCACTGGTACGCGATGCCGTTATGAGGTGAGCTTTCGTGTAAGCCCTACTAATGCATCAAAATTGAGTGTGCAGCGCGCGTCCGCGCGTGGAATGAATGAATGAATTCATTGATTATTTAATGAAGAACTTTAATACAAGTAAAGTCCGGCGAGTTATTCGGGGATTTGGGCTAGCCTTGAGCTCTGGCGGCTTCCTCAGCCCGCTGGACGGTCCACAGTTGGTCCTCGAGGGCGAAGCTGAGCAGTGGTCTCCCAGCGCGTTCCGTTTGAGGCTGCGTCCCCGTCAAGAACACCACCTTCGTCACACTCCCATGACAAGTGTTTCGGAGTAGCCGTGGCTTCGCGAAACTTGCAACTTGATAAATAAAGTTCTGGGTAACAGACATTCAACATCACTCGGTTCGGAAACGTTCTGGTCCGCAGCTGTCGCCACGTGACCGTCTGTTTCTTGTTCCGTTTTTGGTGTGGTGGCGGGTATTTGCGCCTGGCCAATCTGTAATTCTATGTTAGTTCTCTCAAACTCGTGAGGCGATCCCACTCCTCGCCCGATGTCTGGCCGAGGCGGCGGCGGTTTTGACAGTGGCGGCTCGGTCCGTAAGCGACCATCCACGCGCTAGCCGCGCACCCGCACCGCACACCCGCCCTGCCCGAACGGCCGAGAGCGGCCGCTCCGATTACGTCACGAGGAGCGGTTCTCAACTTTTCCAGCCGCACTGCCGGCTCGCCAAACTCGCCTCTCATTGGTTTTTTGAAGGCTGCCGCCTTCACTGCAACCATGGCGCTTGCTCGAAGCGGGCGAGAAGCCTATCGCTGCAGCGACGTGAAAAAACTGCCGATTTTATCGTTGTGATCATCATAAGCGCTATACAACTTCCACGGAGATGTTCATCCAAGGTAGCCAGCCCGTGTGCACTTCCTGGCCCCGTCAGTGCGTGCGATCGTCAACGGAACGAAGAAACGGACGCAGTGTAGAAAGTGTGTACGTGAGTGCGGTCGTTTCGTGTGTTTCTTTGAACCGTCCGTCTTTCAAATGTAATCGCAAAGAATTTAGAAGACTTCCATGGCGTAATCATGCATCGTGCTAAGCAAGATATGCGTTCAGTGCGCGCTGAAGTGAAAAGTGCTCGATCCCGGGAACAATTGTTCGCGTCGAGTTTGTTGCGTGCGTGCCGTTCATCGCGGCAAATAGTAGTCGAGCCGAAGCTTCAGCAACGATAATACGATCAGGATGGGCAAGTTTTATTTGCTCCGTCATTTTGGACATTCGCAATGTGCAACGTCGTGCAAGTGTTGTGCCCGATGGTATGCGCTGTGGTGAAACTTCTGCACCGTGTCATATCTGAGCAATTCTGTCCAGTGCTGTGAAGTGTGTTCAAGAAACGGAAACCGTGAAATATTTAGGAGCGCGGTGGTAAGTTTTCGATTTGTGTGGTTGCGTGAATGTGCCCTGAATTGGAGGTTGCATACAAGCCATTATCGTGCTTGTAGTCTAACCCATTGAGACAGGCAGTATTATAGACGTTCCATGAATCCGTGAAATTTACATAATTCAATGCCAAGGTTCCATATGCCAAATTTAAAGCAAGTGGAAGTGTTAAAATAAATTATGATGTACTTGAGAGCAGTTGTTATTGCAACGGAAATAATTGTATCAATACTGCACAATTAGTCATGCTATATATCTTCGTAGATCGAGTCCAATGACCACTCAAGTTACATTCAATAAAGAATAAAAAAAACAGATTTTGAAAGTCCTGCTGGAATACCCCACGACCATCTCGGTAAACACGTCACTGCCTTCACCAAAGCTAGTGCCTGTAGCAAAAAATTCTAAGCAGACGTAGACAAGAAAAATGCTTAATTTACCATTAGTTCAGTGTTCGTAGTCTCTCCCTTGCCAGTAGTGCGCAGTAATTGAAAAAGTAAGCCTCCTTTCCAAATGAGGACGCCGCGTCGCAATAGGCTAAAATATATTCCCCAACAGATTGGATGAATACGACGATGACTGGTCGCTCTTGTGAGTGGTAGATGTTGTGCAGTTGACCAAAAGCAGCCGAAGGAACTTGTAAAGAATCCTGCATGCTGACCACCTGCCCTTCGCAGTTGTTGAGGTGTTCAGGGCAAATGAGAATAGGAGAACCTTCCAAGTAGGCATAGCGATTAAGTCCTGCACGATGTGCATGTTTGCATGAAGATGTTAAGCAGCTTTCTAAAAAAAATCCTGAGCTATTCCACTCTGTGAAAGTGGATGACCAGCGAAGCTGTGTAGCACACTGATTGATTTACTACAATTATTCATTTGTACATTCCATAATAATTCTTTTCAATACAGCATATACTCCTTTAAAGCAATTTCACCTCAATTCGTGTGGGCAGGAAGTGCAGTGTGCAGGCTATTTATGTATGTTTATTTATTTACGTGGTTATTTGTTTGCTAGTTTCTTTATTTGCTTTTTTGTGTTTATTTTTAGCATTTTAATGGACCAGTAGTGGGTAGTGCGGTTTGCCCGATTTCTGTGGCACATACCTGCTAAGGGCTTTCTTTTCACTAGGTAACTCTTTGCGGAGTTACAATAAGTTCATATTTCTTATTACTCTCATAGATGCAATCATGACAGCCAATTTGCCTGGTGCGTCAGCTGCCGTTTACACCCAGTCTGGGAAGCCACAGCCGCTTTATTTAAAATTTGAATGTAAAGCCAGTTGATGATATTTTCTGTTGAGTATGCAAGCGTTTGTGAAGATGCAGGTGGCTGACTTATGTACAGCATTGCTGCAAAGCACTTGAAGAATGCTTAAACTTAAACTTTTAGTGTGCAGTACGATAGCATGAGCAGGCTCCATTCACATTGCCTTCTCATTGGCTTGCCAGGCTTCATTTTTCAGTGGACACCTGAACCATGCTGTGAAGGATAAAACATCTGTGCACGTTGTGGAATATATGTCGTTTTAACTCTCCTAGGCTGCCCACTGCAATTACAGCTGCGGAGCACTTACTACCTGGCTGTAAAACAAAATGCACTCCTACATAGCTGTATTTTTGATGCTGTGGCTGTTGTTGATGATGATACATTATAGCTGGCAGCTTTGTAATGGTCTGGTACCTCTAAACTATCCACTGGTTACACAGTTGACATAGTGTTATGCCTGTAACAGTTCTATGCTTCTACCACGCCTTATAACATCTGTCATTTTGACTCCTCACCAAAGATGACAATTTGTAGGGTCTTTTTCAAAAGCAGTTTCAAGCGTTGGTGTGGCTCTGTTGTGAAATACTTTACTTCCGCACAGAACGCTTGCGCTCGATACCTGTTCAACCCCTCGTGTTTATTCTTTGCATCCATTGAGATGTTTTTGCTAATGGACAGCACTGCTGACACCGACATCGCATTTTCTGCATCACGTGCATCTCAACACTATGGTGTGAAAAACTTACAATATTGTTTAGGAGTACACGAAACCAGAATGCTAGGGTCCAGGTACTGAAGGCCACTCTTGTCTTACTATTTCAAAAATTCAAACAAAGCTTTAATTATTTATGGTAGTTGAAAGCAGCCAGGCAACACACCCATACTCGCTGGTGAGCTTTACGAGATAATCACTATTGTAGTGCAAGTCATCGTATGTTCCTGATGGTGAGACATTGCATTGCTGTTCCTTTGAGCACTTCAGTTCATCATGTACCTCCTAAGTACACCCACTTTGATATTCGACATTCTTGACATATGATGTGTGGAACTGCGTCAAAGGTCTGCTTCTCTTGATAGTGTGGTCAAGGGCTGTTACACCACTGGCATTAGGGGCATCATTGCCTTCACACATGTCCTCATTGCCTTCACACATGTCACTCAGTCCCCCGAAGACGGCCTTAATTGAATTGCTATTCAGCGTTCTTGTCAAGACATATCTACACCCTGCTTAGAAGGTACTGCGTCATATGCACCATAAATATGATAGTGCGTAATCAAACATGTAATGCTTCGTCCAAGAAGCCGTCCTCATAATATAAGCAAGCACTCTTGGATGTTCTTCATGAAACAGCTCATTTTACAGTCTGGGCACCCTATAGTCTTGCTGTTGTGAAACAGGTATCTAGCAGTCACACCCGCTCCAAGCTATCGTAAATGTTTAACAGTTTTACTTTCTTCATAAGTCCAGTTGTGAAGCCTGCTTCCTCAAAGGTGCGTGCAGCTGAGTAGCTAGGGGAGCTAGCTTGCAGATGCTGCAATCACTAGCGGTGAGAATACTTGTGTGGCTCGAAGCAAATTCCTCTTCTCCCGATTTTGACAGAGAGACCCGCTTCAGTACCGGAATTTCTACTAAGTTTTGCTGTTTTGTCCTTCTGGACCTTGTACAGCCACTGGACAAGTGTTCCAGTGATCGCACCCGACATGTTAGCAAGGGTCTGTTCAAGGAATTGACTTCAGGTATTCTTCAGATTGTGGCAAGGGTGAAAACTAAGAAAATAACTCTGTCGTCCCATGGCTGGCTCACAGTTGGGGACAACCAACAACTTCTTAGAAGCTGAAATGCCATTTTGTTTGCAGAGTAGTTGTTGGTCACTATATGCACTACTATAAATCCAGTGGACTCCACTGCTGCTATGAATTCTTTTACCCAGGCAAGGAGAACATTCCCATTGAGTTGATGTGTAGTAAAGAAAACTATTGATCCACGAAGGAACCAGACCGATAGCCGTTCACTGTTCCAACCTCTCCTTCTTTTGAAGTGCTCACCTGCACGCATTCATTACTTCATCTTTTTCTACATATTCCCGCCCCCCAGTAGAGCTGCACAACTGGAAGTATAGAATTTGTGAGCAGGTATTCTTAAAAACATGCTTTCTTGGGCTTTCACTCGGCGTGCTCGAATTATGCCATCTTGACCAGGGTAAACGTCTATGATTCGCCCTACGGACCACCTGTCAAATAGCCAAGCTCCTTGATCACCAAATCGCCTTGACCACACTGCTACTAGGATATCCTGTGCAAAGGTGAAGTGTCCGTATTTCAAATAGGTGCTCCTTCTTTTACCGGATCCACTGGTGATCGACCAGCTTCTGACAGTATCTCAGCTTCTTCCTGTCACGTCGAGTAGCCTGAGCACTTCGAGCTTTGTAGTCGTTGGTTCGCTGTGGAGAAGCCAGTGAAGAAATTTAGTGTATGTATACGTGCAGGTTAGCGGTCTTGAAATAAAAACAGCATCTTCCGCAAACAGCACAGTCTCAGTTCATTCACTTTGGAGTTTACACTTTCCCAGCACCTTGTGTAATGACAACTTGAGTGATTGCAAGTCTCTTCCACCAACCATCCCAACAAGGCGCACCAAATTGAGAGCTCTTCAAGACGTTCTGAATGTCCTGGAAATGTTGATGCTGTTGTTAAGGCTCTGAATGGTGTGCAAACCGCTCGATCTTGATCCATAGGAATACCCTTAGGCACCGATTCAGCGAGACTTACCTCCTGATATTGCCGGATGACTGTCATATCGCTGCAACAATCCTTCCTTCGTCGATAACCTCCGTGTTAGTCTTTGTAGACGTGAGAGCACGGTTTCCCGGTTGCTTCCAAGTAGCGGCTTCTTATCTTCCTTCCAAGGCAACGACACAGTGTATCTGTCATTTTTCTTGCTAATAGTTCCTTGGAAGCGTGCAGTGAACTTGTGTAAGGGCGATTCACCAGACTCTGCGATGCCCGCTGCTTGAAGTTGCCGAAACGACTGAGGAATCTGCAAGATCATGTGATTCTCGCTGGTCGTTTCGTCTCGCAGAAAACAGACCACGAGGTTAGTGTTGAAGTCAAGACGTACCTTGACGACTGGACCCTTGCAGTGATCATTTAAACGCCGTGTTGATTGCGATCAATTCTGGAATTTCTGTGCTCCTTATTACATCTCCAGGAGTAATTTTCCGAAAATGGTCAGCTCCAATAAACAAGCTGATGCCACTCTCTTTCTCCACTTCAAGAAAATTCTTTTCGCCAGCAATAACTTTGCCTTCGAGACGCAACTTTTGCATGAAGTGACTATCAGCTGTCGGCAATAGAATGTCGTGATATATAACTGGGACGACGATTGCCTGAATGTTGGGGATGTCGGTAGAGTGCTGGCTGCGCAGGGGAACTTGAACTTTGATGATGCGCTGGCAAACGTGTTGAATACAACCCGTGTCTCCCAGTACCCGCAGATTCAGTTTCACAGCGAGATCTCCCGTGACGAAAGATTGCTGACTGCCTCCATCGAGTATCCCCCAGACGTATCTTGATCTATTGTTTTTTTATAGCAAAGGTGCGAAAGGTCTGCAGGTACACTTTGCTGTCATTTCTCTCGCAACCGCTTGAAGAATCTTTGTTGGACAGCATAATCGTATGTGATGAGACCATTCCGACTGTGCTACTGGAAGCGTCCACTGGTCGAAAAGTGTTCGATGCCATGTTCTTCCTGTAGTGAGGGTCGCAGATACCTGATGCTTGCCTTCCGTTACAACTTGAACAGGAGAGTCGGACTTTGCAAGACCGCACCTGGTGACCACGCAACGTACATCTATAGCAGTGGTCATCTTTATCTAGCTTCTTTTTCTTAGTAAGAAGAGAAAGATTGGCGTCGCAGGCTCGTGTTCCGTGCTCCCTTGATCGACAGAAGAAACACTCGCTCCAGTTGTATGGCGCACTGTGCAGCAAAGAAGCGGTGCTGCTGCCTCGAGCTCTCTGATGACTGAGGGTGTGGTCATCTCCAGGTCGTGGTGAGAATGGCTTACACTACTTCCACCTTTCCAATTCGATGCGTATGAACATGAACAGCTCTTGTAACTCCGATTCTGACGTTGAAGCTGCCAGTGCCGGATCTGAGGCATTCGTGTCAGACCCATGTTGTCCTAAAGCCTGGCTTCACTTTGCACGTGTGTATGACAGAACGACCTTGTATGGCAAAGACTCCCGCAGAACGTCAAACAAAATCACAGAGAAAGTCACCGTTGGGATATTTAGCACCGTCAGACATTGAATGTTCAGCTGCATAGCATCATAAAGTTGCCTGAGGCCTCGGACGTCGCTTCCTGATCATACATGAGGGAGATTGCAAAGCACTGACAGGTGGTGTTGTACTATTCTTTCCAACCTCCGAAGTGTTGTTTCATTAGATCCACGGCGTCTGCTTAACAGGCTTTGGAAGTGGGGAACCTAGAAATCACCGCTGCTGCTTCACCCGCAAAGTAATGCCGTAGGTAGAAAAACTTCGTCGTCGATAAGGTGTAAATATGAACAGTCTGCTCGACCTGCTCCCAGAAAGCTGACCACTCGTGAATATCGCCTCTAAACGTTGGCAAGTCAAGGTTCAGCAGCATTGTGCCAATTCTGGTCAGAGCGTCAGGAGCTGTCGGGGTTGCATTCTGGGGAGCAGCCGCCACTGTACACTCCGCTAGTCCAAAAAACGGCGATTTCGCACCGAATCTTTGTAAGCATGGTGATGGCTTGGTCGTCGTACTGTGACACAGTTAGATAAATAGGCTGCTTCGAGCTCATTGTCGGCGAGGTGCTCTTCCTGTGCATCATTAAGCTTCGAGAGCTCGCTGTTGCTAGCCAATAGACGGTCATAAATACCTGTCAGCTTGGCCTCGTCCACAGCAGGATCTGCGAGTAGAGACCATGCTTCCTGTAGAAGCTTCATATTGTGTGCTCATCGAGCTGAGCGCTTGGTCTTGAGGCAATCCATCCTATCAGATGTCGAGGTCTGGGGTCCACGCCTATGAGAAACGATCCGTTGTCAGTCCTTGGCGCAGCGCGACGCAGTCGAGTAGAAGGTCCCCTCGAGTCGTGTGTTGAGAAAAACGTGTCCGCACGGGGATTTTCGGCACCAAAATGTAAAGAAAACTAGCGATCCGCGAAGGAACCAGAACGCCTGCCGTTCGATGATGATGATGATGATGATGATGACCTCTTACTAGTGCCGCTTACCCACAAAGGGGGATGGGCCAAGAACCGGGCGGCAGGATTTTGAGGTAAATACTTGAGGCTAAAGATAAACGTTGTAATTTTTTCCTGAAATAGATAAAAAAGCAGAGCTAATACTTGAAAATTCTGCAGAGCACACAGTCAGTCTATCAGGTGTGATGTTTGACGGATGTAACAACGGTTGGAATTAGTACTGAAAATAAGCCAATATAAACTAGCATGGTAATCTTTTGGTTTCCTGTATGTAAGCAAACACTGCAGAGTGGACCTCCCTGTGGCTATAACCTAATGTAATGCCACCAAATGATAAAATTTGCGGAACATTGATTTGTAATCCTAATTTTTGAAGGGGAGCGACGAGGCATCTTTTTCGCTGATTAGAATACCGGTGACAGGATAAAAAGAAATGCTCTATTGTCTTTATTTCACCGCAAAACTGACATAACGGAGACGCGCTGAGTCCAGCTTTGTGTAAGTAAGAATTCAACTTCGGAATTCTGCAGCGTAGTCTGGTGAAAGTAACTTCTACTTGCCGTGATACACACCACTGCTTATTCCAGCCAAATCTTAGATGTGCAAATTCGCTGAATTGATTTCATGAAAATTTGCCTATTTCATTAAGCAGACACGCATTTCGAAATCTTATTGCTGTCGCGTATGCAGTATCGGGTATAATCGGTGTAATTGGTCCCCTTAAAGATATTGTGGCTAATGTGTCCGCCATTTCATTTAAATATATTCCGCAGAGGCCTGGTACCCATAACAGCTGAATTTTTCGCAAGTTTGCCGGTACTAAATGATTAAACATGTTAATGAGCGTTAAGTTTGTCGCCGAAGAGAGCGCCGAACATACTGAAAGAGCATCTGTAATTATAACTGCTTCTGATTCGCTTGGAGGAAGCTTTTGTAGAGCCACAACAATCGCAAATAATTCTGCAATGAAGATAGGTGTGTAATCTGGAAGTCTAACAGGAAAAGACCAGTCAAGAGAAGGAGAGAAGATGCCTACCCCAGCCTTTTCGTTTGATACAGATTCATCAGTCGCAATTATGTTGTTAATTGTCAGGTGCGCAATGTAATCTTGCAACTGATCATTTAAATACCGTAATGGCATATGTTTATTTTGAGGCGAATTATAGTTGTTTAAAAAGGTTTGAACTGTAAGGATTTTGAATCTGTTCATCAAATATGGTATTCGCGCTTCGATATATAACACATTATTTGCCACAAACTTGGGAAGACCAAGGCACAAGCGCAAAGCTTCCCTTTCTAGTAGTATTAAGGGTCTCATTTTATAATTCGCGCTTCCAGAAAATAATACACACCCGAATTGCATAATAGGCCGCACATACATTTTATAAATCATTATCAGTGTATTCATTCGCAACCCCGTTTTCCTGTTTGCAAGCTTCCGCAGCCACCCCATGGCGCGTGTAGCCTTGGAGCCAACTTGTTCAATGTGATTCCTCCAATTTAATGTTCCATTATATAGGATGCCTAAGTATTTAAGGGAATCAACTTGGGGAATGATTTCTCGACCATACATTAGTGAGATGTTGACCGGGTTCCTAAACGAAAACGCGAGAAGCGCGCTTTCGTTGACGTTTAATGACATATGAATATCTTGAAGTCTGCCTCTAACATATTTATATAATTTTTTAATGTCTGGTAAAGAGAGTGCAAATCACTATTGGTTGAGAAGAATGCAATGTCGTCCGCATACACATATAATTGAATATCGCGATGGGTTGGAATGGAGCTCATGAAAATATTGAACAAAACAGGCGACAGCGCTGCCCTTTGTGGCACACCGCGTTTCTGCTTATATCTGTTAGAAGAACAACCCCCTTGGAAGCAATAAAATTATCTTTCCCTTAAAAACTCTGCAACCCATGCCCTTATGTAGGTTGGAAATTGGTAACGTATCATCTGTTGTATTAGAATTGTATGCTCCACCTTATCGTACGCCTTCGCTAAATCTAGGGTCAATAGCGCACAATATTCTCGTCGGTGCCGAGCCAGCTGTATGCGACTCTCCAAGTCCACGTGCGCACACCATATGGAGCACCCAGATCGGAAGCCAATTTGACTCGGGTTTAGAATTGAGTTATCATCAATATATTTTATTATTCGTGCATTCAAAACTCTTTCTATCAATTTGATCATGTTAGACGTTAGAGAAATTGGCCTTATATTGTCAAGCGCAAACCCAACTCTCTGTTTTTTCAGTATCGGAATTATTTTAGAAAGCTTCCAGTCTGCAGGTATCCAAGAATTTTTCAACGAATAATTAACCATGTTACGGATTTCATGAGGGGAAATTTCGTACAACACTTTTATTATTGTAGTGGACACCCCATCCGGCCCTGGTGCTGCAGGAGGTAAATGCCTTACTACATCCGCCAGTTCTGTTAATGTAACCTCACTGAATTGCTCACCTGCCATTGGATTTACAATGTGCATAGGCATAATTGACATGAACCTATCTTCTAATCCTTTAGCGATATCTCCTAATAATTCAGAGAGTTCGCGAGGAGAGAGAATTGTAGAATCAATATTTGCTGATGGTGGTATGATTTTTCTAGAGCGTAAAAATCTATAAAGCGCCTTGTTGTTTTTTGACTTAGAAAGGTAATTAAATTTGTTGATATCATAGTCATCTTTTGATTTGCGTACAGTGCGCTTAAAATCTGCTGCCATGTATTTGTAATCACACCAATTTTGGGGGGACTGGTTGAGTAGAAGTTGTTTCCACGCAGCTTTTCATTTTCTATAACCCCTCATACACTCCGCATTCCACCATGGGCTAAATGATCCTTCTGTGTTCGAGTTCAATGCAAAAGTTGAATGTTTTAATGATCTTTTTAATACCGCACACAGGCTCATTGCCCTAATATCTTCCTGCATGTCCTTGCGATGAATGAAAGTAGCCTTTAGGTATTTTTGTAATGAGACATAATTTACGAATGAACAAATTTTTCCAGTTCGAAATATATTCGGGAAGTTAATTACGAAACTAATAGGAAGGTGGTCACTGTTTGAAGCGCAGTCTAAAGTATTCCAGGAGGATATACTTAAGGAGGAGCTGGCAAAAGTCAAATTTATAGCTGACTTAGATTGACCTCTGACAAATGTAACAACTCCTGTATTCAAAAAAGATAAATTATTGTCAAGAGTCCATTCCCACAAGCGTCTTCCACTTATACCTGTTCTAAATCCCCAAGACACATGGTGGGAATTGAAGTAACCAGTCAGTAGTATATCCTTTCTACAGGAGGCTATCATGACATCTAGGCATCTCGTGTCCTGTACGCCTGCCGGGAAGTATGCATTAACAAAAGAAAAAGGAGAGCAGTTCGGCAATGTTACGTCTAACACCAAAATTTCGCAATCATTAGCCATACACTGATAAGCTATTTTGGCTCTGTGACTAAACTTATTTGATATTAAAAAGGCCAGTCCACCACCTCTGCCAGGTCGATCCAAACGACATACTCGGTAATTTGCTAGGTAAAATTTTTGACCGTCTGCAAGCCAGGTTTCTTGAATAGCAATTATGTCTGGGGAAAATTGCGAAGAAATATACGATAAATCTGTGGTTGCCGACCAAATCGATCGGCAATTCCACTGCAAGATTTTTAGTGAGCCTATTTTGACGCTAGAACCGTAGCAGAAACTGCTTGATCCAAGATATCTTTTTTTCAAGAAGTCTTGTTTCGAGAGGTTCTCAAAAAAGCCCTTTTTTGACTGGTACTTTTTCGATTTCGACTTTTGGGGAGACATTTTTGAAGGGGAGGATCTGGTGCGCTTCAGCGACTTTTGAGATTCCGTGTCCATATCTGTAAAGTCGTCAGAATAATCTGTGATAGGTTCTGGATCAGCCTGCACTACCTTCTTGGCAGGTTCAGCTTGTGAAGGCACAGATCGATGCTGAGTTGTCGGTTTTTCCATTTCTGTACTCTTTGAAACCAGGGAATCCTGACAATCCTGACATTTCATAGACACTGTACTAAGCATTTGTGCCAGCTGATTTGAAAACATTTGTGCTAAGGCTTCAACAAGATTGTTCGCGAGACGTTCCATTGCCTTTTCTGTAGCACTCTCTATGGCCTCTGCGATAACATTTCCAAATGATGCATCCATAGTAGCGACATGACGAGCTGTTACGCCTGCATAGCCTTTCGACCTTTCATTAAGTTCCTCAACTGCTTCCCTCCGGGAGCAGCGCCTGCGCTCCACAATTTCCAGTATACTCAGTTCTCGTTCTTTTGCTACACAATCTGAAGAGTCTGCCGGGTGCATTCCATTACACAAGCAGCACTTCTCTTCCTCCGAATTGCAGTCGCGGCTGTCATGACTTTCTCCACACCGACGGCATCTAGCACCTGACCTACACCCTTTTACGCTGTGGCCATAGCGCCAACACTTGAAGCATTGTAGTGGTCTCGGGGATAGGGCTGACGCGCTGGAGTTTTGAGTACTGTGGCGGAGCCTGGTGGCGTGCGCCGAAGTTGCTTGGGTAGTCAAAAATGGACGCCGACCGGCGAGTTACGCAGTTCTCAGTTGCTTTAAGCGTTTTACGTAATTTTGCGCCTAGTTTGCAGGCTCAAAAAGTGCTTAAAAGGTATGCAGGAACTTGTCCGCTATGCCTGCAGAGTCTGACATGTTCGACGAGCGCTCCCTGCTTCAACAAACCGTGCCGAAAGCAGGTGGTGCCCCGCCACGGTGGTCTAGTGGTTATGGCGCTCGACTGCTGACCCGAAGGTCGCGGGATCGAATCCCGGCCGCGGCGGCTGCATTTTCGATGGAGGCGAAAATGTCTGAGGCCCGTGTACTTAGATTTAGGTGCACGTTAAAGAACCCCAGGTGGTCAAAATTTCCGGAGCCCTCCACTACGGCGTCTCTCATAATCATATCGTGGTTTTGGGACGTTAAACCCCAGATATTATTATTATTATTATTATTGAAAGCAGGTGGTCTGGGCGACGGCTCTGAGCAGCGCGCGGTCCCGAAGCGCGATCGCCGCCGTTATTGTTGCGTGGTTAATTGCCTCGAACATGGGGGTAAGGATCCTAATGTGCGCTTTTACTGGTTCCCATGAAAGCCGTACGAAGTGGAGCGACGGAACCGCTGGATACGTGCCGTCCGACGCGTGAAGTGAGTACGCGAGCAAAGCGTGGTTTGCAACGTAACGTGCTGATTACTTTTCTTACGCGCGTGAACGCGTTTATATATTGTGGGCATTTATCAGGCCCTTCTTCATCATCTGTACATTATCATCGTCGCATGGTGTTCTTCATCATCTTCGCTTGTGGGGATATATCTTGAGCTTGTTCTGTACCTTGTGTTCGGTTCCCCAAGGCTTGAAGGCTTATTAAAGGCGTGTCAACTGGCGCCGTCACACGTGGTGGAGGGTGCTCATCGGTTCCCCGTCCTCTCCTCGCCCGCTTTACCTCCTGGAGCTTCGTTCAGGTCGCCGTTTGTGCCAGTTGTCCACCAGCATGCCGCAGGACGAACCCTCAGGCCCTTCTTCATCTACCTCTGCCGCTACGGCTGCCGCGGCTTCTCCACCTTGGATCGTCAGCGGGCCCCATCGCGATCCGCATTTATTCGCTGGACTTCGCAATGAAGATGTGGAGGATTGGCTCGACCAATACGACATCGTGAGTGCTGCGAACCATTGGGACGATCCGCACAAGCTCCGCCACGTCTCCTTCTACCTCACAGGCGTGGCGAAGACTTGGTTTTTCAACCATCAGATCGACTTTCCCGACTGGAGCACTTTCAAAGAGCGTCTCCGACAAGTGTTTGGCACTCCAGCGGTTCGATCCGCCCTTGCGAAGAGAACACTGGACACTCGCAAACAAGAACTGGGCGAGTCTTATACCTCGTATATAGAGGACGTACTTTCCCTTTGCCGTCGCGTCAACGCTTCCATGGGAGAGTCAGACAAAGTGCGTCATCTCCTGAAAGGCATCGCGACTCTCGCCTTCAATGCTTTGGCGATAAAGGACCCGGCTACAGTCGCTGATATTGTTGCTACGTGCCAGCGTCTGGACGAGCTCGAATCCCCACGGTTGCAGCCGGACACCCCTCCTAACAACCCTACTGCCGATCCCTCGTTGCACGCGATGGTCCGCGCCATCATACGAGAACTGCAGTCGCTCGGCTCGGTATATAGTCCCTGTGTGCAGTCCAGACGGCACGCCGTGGCTGCCGACGGCGATCACGAGGATGTGCAGCCGGCATTTCGTGCGAAACGAGAAAAACCATGCCATGAGTCACCCTGCGTATGTGCCTACGATTTTTCCGGCAGCTCACAACCGGCTGCTTCCAGCGGCCGGCTGTAAACATTGCGCGCCGTCGCTTCTCGACCGCCACCGCACGCTGACAGAATTTGACGAATAGACCGATCTCACCGCGAGTTGCGCTACGCCACCGCTGCCGCAGTGCATGCCGGTACTTGTAGTACTCGGTACGTTCAGCTGCCTACAGCTGGTGCATTGGCGAGCTGCATTAGCGGCCTTATTTGAATGATTTGCGATGGTTGGGTTGACGTGCTGTGTGCTGGGATGCTACAACAGGAGCTTGAAGCAAAAGGACTCGGATTTTACGTGTTCTCGAGGGATTTCAAGTTCCGACAGGAATGTGTGCGACAGTCAACGAAGTCGGACAGAGACGCAACTACCGCGCACTTTCTTGTTCAACGTGTTTGTGAACTCCCTGTGCATGATGCATCGTGGTTTTTCAGTGCCCTATTGCGTCATAACAACCTTGCTGCGCTAACGATGGACCGATCGGCGACAGCAAAAGTTCATATAACGCGAGCTCGATCCCCTTGCCTGGGCGATCGCCGCCAGCGGCGACAGATTGGATACAACGTCCTTTCCGGGCTCAACAGAGATCGCTTTTATAGGGAGACCTAAACCGACCTCTCACCAAATGCGATGACGACTGTCAAGCGTCTAGCATGAACGAGACCAAGATTATAACTGCATGCTGTGTACAGCTCGCGCCGTGGAGCGCACGGCGAAAACTCGGCCGTGCCGGCATCGCACCCAACTCCGCCGCCGGGATTTCCCTATTCCTTTCAATATGCGATATTATTGTGAACGCATCATAAAGCGGGCAACAGCGGTATCAAAGCTGAACTTCTTTATGAGCGTGGGCTATTAACCGTACACTGCCGTTTCGAAGCGGTAGGCCTAGCGACGATACCGGCGCCGAGCCACCGGCTGAGGCCTCCGCCGCCAGCCGGAGCGAGCTACTGCTTGTCCGCCGCATTGCGTGTGTCGCCAAAATCTCTTACTGACTCATCCATTCCTTGTACAGCAGGAAATATTATGCCATTCACGAGATTTTTGTGATGTTAACCTTTGGCAAACGGCATGAGCGGCCAGTCACCGTTCAGCGGACGCGCCTCTAACCTGCTTCACGGCGACAGTTTTTTTCATTCACGTTTAACTTATTACTGTGATCGAAGTCTTGCGTTGACAACACAGTCTACAAGAAAACAGTCACCTCGACAAAAAAAAAGCGCAATAAGCTCTGTTTTTCGTCCCTTCGGCTTTTTTTTTCTCCTGTTGTCGTGTAGCGGACAGCTCTACACAGTTTAGGCAAGTCTTTTTTCCCGGATACTGTAGCTTGTGTCGCTTGCGTGTCTTGCGTTTACTGAAGAAGATATTTGCTCTCATTACGACGGGAACGTGATTTCTTTTTTTTATTACTAATATTTATTCAGCAAAACGACCCAAGCTGATCAACCCAACGAGACGACCTCGTCACATGTAAGCACTATCAACTGTTCTTTTTTATTTTAGCGCTAGGATGCAGTTTAACCTCAAATAAAATAACATACATTGGAGGTGCGGACACAGTTTTCCACCGCGTTCAATCATCTTGCGTGTCGAGGATTGGTGCAAAACGGCAATATACCTGAAGCACGCAGCAAGCAGCCGCACCAGCAGCGCTCCGAGAACTACAACTAAGATGGCGGCAGTGCCACTGTCGGAAACTCGCGCATGCGCAGATGGTCTGGTGAGATCGGTCTATTCCCTAGAAGCAAATGTTGAAAATTACGACCGTGCATGGGGAAAAAGTGTGTTTGCGACTGAATGCGGCAGAAAACGGCACCGACGGCTAGCCGACGGCTAGCCTTCGTCACTGGACCTTTCTTGATTCCGTTTCGTCGTGTAATGCAAATCATGTCGGCTTTCTTAACAGCAATCTTTTCGTTTATGCATTGTCGTTAATCGCGCGAGCATGCATCGTAAAACTTAACTCGAGTTCAACGTCGTATGAGATTCGCTGCACTTGCGAGTTGCAGCGCGCCGAAATGGTTCCTTCAATCTCCTGCACGTCGTAAACATACTTGACGTTGACGAGCTTCTTGCGTTTACGCAGATTGCTTGGCCTGAAGAACTCAGCCACGCCAGAAACTGGCCGAGATCCAAAGCGCAGCACAACCGACAGCGGCGGCTCCATTGCGCATCTGAGCTTAGTGCTGCATGCGGCCGCCAGTCTGACTACTCGAAACCAAAGAACTTGTCGTAGGGGTTGCTTTTTAGCACCGTTTTCGCAGCGCCGCCTGGGCAGCCAGCCAGGCCTATAGGGACTCTACCTTGTAGATAAGGGGCCAGGCTTTAATCTCTGAAGGTCTTACTGTACCTGCAAAAGTCACTATCACCGATTCGGTCGGTGATTTCCGATTATCAATCAGTCGGGTGCACCTATAGACGGAGACTGCGCCTGCTACCGAAAATAAGTCCAGAATTTCTGCAGGTGTCAGGCTTGTATCTACCCCGCGGACTATTCCTTTCGTACATGCAAGATGTGCTGGAATAAACGGGCTGACCGGATGCGTTGCGAACTCCGAACAATCCAGCAGCTCTCGGACGCAATCCTGATCTGGAGAGCAGCAAAGGATACCACCTCGAACAAATTTACGGACCTCAGTGATCTTCTGGAAGTGAGAAAAGGCTTTCCGAAGTTCCACTTGAATCGCCTTCGGATGTTTCATCGGAATAGTACCTTCATCGGTCGGTACCATAGCCACAGGGACATTCTTGACTCCACTGCATACAAAGGAATCAATCGGCCAATCCTTGGACGGTATAGAGGCTAGCCAAGGGGATTGCCCTTGGCCAGGCGAAGAAAAAGACATCGAGATAGTCTGACTCGCTTGCACTCAGAGAAAATCTATACCGCCCCCCAAAAGGAACTATGGAATCAAAACAATCCAAGCTCTCTGCTTATTAGGATCCTGCCGCCCGACCCAGACCCAGACAGCGTCCGTTCGAATCGTTCATTGTTCCAACTTCTTCTCCTTCTTCTTTTGCAGTGCTTACCTGCACGCGTTTATTACTCCATCTTATTCTACATGTGTAAAATAATACGAGCAAAATATTGTCTGTGTGGTCGTCCGAACTTAAAGATCAGTAGAGCGGAACCTTGGGCGTGTTGGTAGGACATAATGAATGTAAAAACAATGCTGTTTGTGTCTGTTATCTTCAGCACTCCTTGTATATTGTCTTGTTTTTACACCTAAAATATCAGCACACAATACTTTATTAAGGAATTAAGGAAGCACTGTTGTTCCGTCTGTCTTTTAATCCAATAAACCTGTCGGCCTTTTGGTCTTATGACCGCTCGAGTTTTATTGCACCCTCATCAGCTTCTAGTGATGTTGTTTGCTTGCTGCTCAAAATTGATGACAATAAGCAGCATGGGCGATGCTAAGTGCCAAATTATGCAGTCTATTATATATTTGGGTAGCTTCGGCGCTCATTTCATGGCCTAGAATCTAATGCAAAAGGAGAGCTGCCTTCTCTTCTCCTTCGTGGGAACCCCAATGATATTCTGCAGCAGGCCATAATTATTGTCTTCACTGAAGGCGGCCACATTTTTTTATTGCTACTCGCTGAGCAATGTTGTGCAGCTTGAGAGGTAGCAGGAAATTTGAGCATGCAGTCATGCTTATAATGAAACAACTACTCACACATTGCCGACTGACTGACTGCTGGTGGCCCGTGTGGAAACACTTTTAGTGCACTCATTAGTGTACTCTTGTTCGCTTGAAATGCCATACAATGACTCTCTTTCTTTGGCTTTTCGTTCACTTGGGTGAGATCGCAAAGGTGGGTTCCTAGTTGTTGCTAACTTGCGAGGCTTCTGTTGCAATAGGCGCCAGGCAAGAAGCATACTCTTCGAAGACTGTTAGCATGGCACCACAACAGTTCTCTTATATGGTAGCCTTCAACATAATCGCTTTGAGGAAAATACTTGCTGCACTCCCCTATTGATTTCGGCTTGTTAATTTTAAGGTCTTCCCTCGCAATGCTATTCTTGTCATTTTTAGAATAGCTGTTTCTCAATCGGGGTTTTATGAGATGAAGCACAAACAGCCACTTATCGCTGGGCTACATACATGAACTCCGTTGCTATTTGGCCCCCTCAACAGCCTGCATCTTGTGAGTGAGCTGCGAAGCCGACCCATGCCTTGCCAGGCACCATGACCACGGCGCACGTTCCTTCGCAAGGCCTTCAGGTCCGTTTTTTTTCGCTGTGTAGACACCTAGTAGACACGGCACAACAGACTTACGGGCATCACCTGTGCATGTCATCTTCAGATTTTTGTTATGGTTATTGGGAAGTTTTGATGGTCGACACTGGCTGTGCGCAGATTGCTGTCGTCACTCCTGATTGGACTGCATAAGTTTGGCGTCACGCTGTTTGCGCTGTGCAACACACAGGTTATATTGTAGCGTTAGCTACACTTGCCTAGCCGGAGCCGATTTTGCGTGGAGGGTCATGAGCCGTGCTGCGCTTGAGCGAGGATCAGTGACGTCACACAGCTGGGTCACCGCTGCGACACCGCCGCGCGCGGCTCGCCGCTGCTGGTCTGCGCGTTCGGGAGAAGTGGCGTCGTAGGCGCGGCAGACACGTTGGCGCCGGCCGCGCGCAGACTCCGCCACCGCCGCGCGCGGCTCGCCGCTGCTGGTCTGCGCGTTCGGGAGCAGTGGCGTCGTAGGCGCGGCAGACACGTTGGCGCCGGCGCGCACGCAGTCTCCGCCACCGCCGCGCGCGGCTCGCCGCTTCTGGTCTGCGCCGCATTCAAGAGGAGTGACGTCGTATCTATAGACACAGTGGCGCCGGCGCGCGCGCGACAATTCGCCTTCCCTGTGCAGTCGCCGTCTGACATTGCGCTGGGGCCGCTTGATAGCGCCTCTGACTGGCGTTTGCACGTGGGTAATGCCATGGAGAAAGAGAGCGCAAATGCTGCTCGACGGCGCAGAAGAGCCGAGAAGCTTATCTGATCGGATCCCGAAGTATTTGCCCGGCAATTAGCGGTTCAGCGTACGAAGAATGAAAAGAAGAAGGCTAATAATCCTAGGCACTCTGGAAAGCTAAGAATAATCAGCTGAACCTTGGCTAAAGCTACGTATATCTTGGAATAGCCGAGCTAAGCCACTGCAATTTTTTTTTGAACAGATGATTACTGAAATCCTTCATTGCTACAAGTGGGAATACTTGGTTGTGCTACATTGAAGACATTGTAGTCTTTTTGTTGAGATTTTCCAACACACCATGTCCGACTTTGTGCACTTATCACGTGCCTCACCTCTGCTGGCCAGCATGAAGACGTCACATTTTGCTGCAGGCAAGATGACAGTACGAGGACGTCATCTGTAAGGAGGGTGTTCTTCGTGCTTTTGCGGAATATTCCTAGCACAATGCCATAAAGACGCTCTGAAGTTTCATTGGCCTGTGTGACATTGTCCCGAAAAAACCTTGCAGGCGTGTTCTCGCAAAGATTCCTAGGTTTGTGAGCATTGCTCCTTTCCGACTTGTGCACTAGCTTATCCCTCCTCAACAGCTCGCCCTGATTAAGCTTCTTGTTTTTATACTTGAGACAATCAGCTCTGTATCTTGTGTGCATGTAAATATGTGCTGCTTCCTATACCTACCCCAAAAAGCACTCACACTGGCATTCTCCGAACCTACAACTCCCTTCATGGATGATACTATGGCTGCGGAATTTAAACATTTTTGTGCAAGTATACAGAGGCTTAGACTGCCTGCCATCGGTGGAAGGCTCTCCTCAATGTTCGGGAGGTGCACTTCAGCCTCTAGCTTGCTTGGCTTGCCCATTTTACCACTTCAGTATGGATTTATAAGACCCACTACCTTCAACACATCTGGGAACAGATGAATAATTGCCAGAGACCGTGTCATGTGTTACACCGAGACTGCAGCTTTGCCTACAGCAGTAGCACCTAGAGAAGTTACGTTCACTTAGTCATGTGACAAGCCTAAGCACTATGTTGCATGAAGCAAACATTTCAATCCTTAAGTTCATTGCAGTTCATTGCATCATAGGTCTTGCAAGTTGGACACAATGGCATATTGGCAAGTCTGATCTTGTGCACACGCTGACCCCACTCTGATGTGTTGTCACAGGAAGGCCTTTGCCCTGGTTAGCCTTTTTATCATACATGGCTGATGATGTGTCAGCCATAAAAAATAGAAACACTTCATGACAGAGTCTTTAAGAATACAGAGATTTTTGAAGCTTTCTTCGTTGCCTCAAGTTCTAAGGCATTCCAAGCAAGCCTGTCAGCCACTTTATTGCGCGCTATTCGCAATGCCAACGAAATATAGGTGGCACGCCGTGCGACTCAAGATGGCGCCCGGAGGAGGGTCAACCCGTTTGTTAGCACAGGAACAGATAGTACATGCGGACGTACGGCCCGTGCCACTTTCACCGGATGAAGTCATGAGCTGCACTGAAATGGATATGAGACCAAAGTACTTTCCCAAACCATGGAAAGTGCTATGTACTCGCCACCTATAATTATTTGCTGCGGTGTGAAAGGATATATTTCCGCTCAGTTCCCGTGCATCAACGATGCCGTGCGAAATCCTGTGCGTGCTACATAAAACTGCATCAACTAGAACTGACGTATGAGCTGAACGGCGCTCCGAGGTAGTACTTACCGAGCCTGACTTACGTATTTGCCGCAGGAGTACGCCGCCAGCGAGTAGTGCCATCGCTGCTGCACGGGACCGCACGTTTAACGTGGTGATGGTTTGCAAACATATTACGCCGTCTCATTACTTGCGCAGTCAGGAACGCGAAGTTACATCTTCAATGGAGCACAAGCATTTACCCTTCCATTCAGCAGCACTTGTGTCTCAGACATACTGAGACTCCAGCCTTGTGCAGCTCACTTCACTCGCATGTTGCAGGTTCGATCAGAAGATCGAAACATGAATATCGAAAAGAATGCACACGTATGCTTTTCACAGCGTCGAATAATTCGACGTTGCAAAAAATTCGTCGAAAAACAATGCCGTTCGGAAGGTACCGGTGAAGTACACGAGAAGTTAGCCGAGAGGCGTGAATTGTGGCCCTTCCGTTCTAACCTTCCGTCGCTCTAACCATTTCGCTTCGCTGGTCGAGCTCGAGCGTGTTGGCGGCAAGCGGCGCTCCATAATATCCACAATAATTGTGTTACATGCAATGCACACGAAGAACGATGCTTTTATTTTCATCTCGCTCAAGGTTATTATACATTCAATACAATCAAAGTTAGTTACGAGCGTGAAAGAACATTAACGCACGAGGGGAAGTGAAGTGCAACTCGCTCCTCATCAGTTAGCAGCTGATCGTTCATCGTCGCTGTCACTCTCGGTGATTTCACAGCCTGTACTTCCAGTGAAAAGTCCTCGTCGTCAAGATGGTTTCTTTCAACATCACAGCTGAAAGCAATCTGAAGAATATCCTCCGCCGAACGACGTCGACCACTCCGCATCACCATGTTTACAATTAGAGAGACGTCTGAGCGCGGACGCGCGGAGATCATTTTGCTCTCAACCAGTAAACAAGCAAATCGCTTGCAGTGTGCTGCCACCTATCAACAAACGAACAAAAACAAGCGGCGCAGCGCTGGCTGTGAAACGATGAAACCAACACAGGTGAAGGACGGCGTTGAGAGAGTTCGCTCCACGAAAGGCGTTGAGCGGACGTGTCCTCGAATGACTCAAGCGTCGCTCGCACGATTCATAACAGCGCTTTCCTGAAGAAACATAGAGGCCCTATTTTATCGTATCACCAACTTGAGATTCCTCAGTTATAGAACAGCACATCGCGAGCCCGCGCGACCTCCCAAGTAGAATGTTACGGGATTCAGAAGCACTGACGAATGCCATGTGCAAGTAAATCGGGGTGAGCTTGAACTGAAAATGTCAGACGATAGCATTTAGCTAACCTACGTGGCTAAAGATAGCCTCGCGAAGCTGATAGTATGTGTACGCTGTGGGCTAGCATTGAAAGCGCGAGTTGCCACGTATTTTCACGAAAACTTCGCGTCTTAGAAGAATTAACCAGGTTTTTCGTGTCACGGAGGGCCTGGTGTGTTCACTGATGCAGGGAACACGCAAAGTCGTAGTGTTCCTTTCTTTCCAACGCGTTAACACTGAGGCTAGCACAGCCGAGCGAGGGAGCGACTGCGTAGTGTTGCCATTTTGTCGTCTACTAACCCTCATCGAAAGGATGCTCCTGAATTCCGCTTGGTGGCGGGACAGTATATAGGCATTGCAAATACCCCCATGCAACGAAATCCATTGAAACATTCTAGTCCTACTTCAGTACGTCCCATGCTATGAAGTTGGTAGCGAGCGAGAGAGAGAGAGGTCAAGGCGGCTGACGTGGCCGTGCCGTTCTCACTACTTTATTGGAAGGCCATGGAAGAAGCAGAGCAGCAGCGGCTGCCGGCTTCCAGCCCCCAGGAGCGTGAGCACTTTCTACTGCTCGCGCCTCGACCTTTAGGCATGAGCTGCGTGAGAGGCGCGGCGCGGTGGTTGGAAAATGACGATGATGATGAATGGCGATGATGATGAATGGCGATGATGATCACGCTACAGATTACTCCCCCCGCAGAAAAGAGCCCAGAATGAAAACCGATGGGAGCGTATATACAAGAATTTTGCTATCGCGAGACAAGAGGGTCCGTGAGAAGTCCAGGTCGTGAACGTGCAAGGACCTTCGGGAACCGGTCAATCTCTGGCGGGCGGCTCTGGGAGAAGCGCAGCAGACGAAGAACCGGGCGAAAGTACGCTGTGGTCGTACGCAGGCGGTTCCCACGGCGACTTGATGGGGCCTTTTTCGGTAGCGCGCCGGTTGTCGCGAGTGAGCGCGGCTGAGAGAGGTGCCCGCAGATGCAGTTGAACTTGAGGGCGGGTGCAGATGTCGTTGCAGTCGTCGGCACAGCGTTGACCACTGGGTCATGTGACGGGGGGCGCGTCGACGCCAGTGCGTATCGCTCACATGACGACGCACGAAGGGGTGTCTCCGCAACGCATAGATACCCTTGAGGGAGATGGCTGCACCGCGTGGTAGCGTTGAAGGGCGGGTGTGAAGCTTCTGCTGTATTTGGCTTCGAGCGTGGGGGCTTCGTCGACGTAAAGTCGCGTGCAGTAGACATGTGTGGCGGTTGGGAGTCGCTGCCGTTGCGACCAGTGCGCCTGCGTAGCGGTCACTTGTCGGGTGGATGGTGTCCTGCGTCAAGGGCTCCGCAGGAAACCTGTGGTGAAGCTGAGCAGGCGTGGTCTCTGCTGCAGGTTCGGACGGCGAACCTGTGCTTATGCAAGCCCCTACGGTGGTCGGCTCACGAGGGCTGGTGCGCAGGTCGGCATGCTGGATGTCTGCCTCTGTGGCTGGCGTGGCATATGCGGTCAGCTCTGGCGTATGCTGACCAGGCACGTCGTCCTCAGGCGCATCAATCATAGTCGCAGCGTCTCGGATGTTCAGCCATCGGTGGTTAGGGGCTGGGACTTCGGCTGCGAGAGACTGCGAGGGCGAGGCTGGTCGCTGCTGGCAAGATGCGCACAGTGTCGAGGTCGATGGAAAAACGGGTTCGTCGGACATCATCGCTGGCGATGCCTTCGCAATTGGGGGTCGTATAGCGGGCGTGACGATGTCCCTGTCTATGGCAGACTCCAGGGCGTGCGGCGAGGAAGCCGTCGTGGAGCCTGATGTGGCAAAAGTGTCATGGGCCATGGAGGTCGGGGAAGATGTGCAGATGGCCGGCACGTCTGAAGAACCATAGGCCGAGGCTGTCGAAAAAACGGACTTCTCAGTGGACTGGCCGAAGGCAGCAGGAGCTTCCTGTACCTCGTCGGGCGGGTGGTCGGGTGCGGGAATCGATGCGCTGGTGGCCGGACGTGAGGTCGGAGGCGTCGTAATCAGTGAAGTGTCGTAGTGGTCGATTGATGGCTGCGGGCCGGCGGGTACCGCACGCTGGGACAGTGGGAAACCTGGAACTCACGGGTCCCCGGTAGCGGTCGGTACGTTTCGCCGTAGCGGGCCAGCACCGCAGCGCAGAGGTCGTCATATGTCTGTGGGCTGGAGGACGACGCGGTGGACAGATGCCGCAGCTCAGCCGGGAGGGCGTCAAACAGGATGTCGTGCATTAGTGGCTGCGCGGTGACGCCATTCACGGTGAGGCAGGCGTCGAGCTGCATAAACCACGCTCGGGGGTAGGCCGGGTGAAACGGTGGAACTGGAGGGCAGAGTCGCGGAAGCATGGCAGGGGCCGCTGGAAGGGCGTGTTCTCCGGGTCATCAATTGTAGCGAGCGAGAGAAAGAGATGTCAAGGCGGCTGACGTGGCCGTACCGTTCTCGCTGCTTTATTAGAAGGCCATGGAAGAAGCAGAGCGGCAGCGGCTGCCGGCATCCAGCCCCCAGGAGCGTGAGCACGTTCTACTGCTCGCGCCTCGAGCTCTAGGCATGAGCTGCGTGAGAGGCGCGGCGCGGTGGTTGGAAAATGACGATGATGATGAATGGCGATAATATTAGATGACACTACAAGTTCTTTCAAAATGTGAAGAGATCCATGTGTTCACTTCTCGAAGACCAATTCCTCCTTAACAGTTGCACACCAGGGTTGCTACCCCACAGTAGCACAAGTTTTGCTCTCTGCAAGACTTTAGTTTCTTTAAGGCTGTCTCAATCACTATGTTTTGATGTACTGTCACTTAAATGACGCATTCAAATCACTCAGTCCTGGACACCTTGAGAGACTGAAGTATGAACGCTGCAGTGTTCGCTCCATGCTTTATTTCTACGGACCTGTGGGTCAACGCTTTCCGACGCTGGGCACGTCTTTATTTGTTCACCAAGTAGCATCGTTCTGCTTTAGGAGTGGAGGGCTCACTGTGTACCCGAGGAATTGTCAGCCGGCAGTCTACATTGTCACGCGACCAAGGCTGTTCGAGCCAAAGTTGCCGCCTTTGTTTGAGGAATCCGAGGCAAAGATGACAAAAAGTAGTGAGGGCCTTGAAAGCTCGTGATTCCCTATGTTGCTGCACTGAGCAGTGCTCAACGTGGGCTGCATTCACTTACTAGTAGTCAGCGTAGCTGCGTCAGCAGTTGTCGAGAGGCGAGAAAATGCAGTAGTGGTAGCAGAGAATCGTGAAGTAACTTTACATTTGCCACATCCCAGGGCAACTCTGAGGCTTTGACAACCAAGTGTTTCAAGTTGTTGGTACTGAGACTCGCATGCGGAGATCAGGGGTAAATGGACGAGCATGCAGCTGACAATTAATGCTGTATGCAACTTTGTCATTGATAATAGGCGGCTTCTCCAGCTTGTATTTGCCAACCTTCGAATGACGTTTGCATGCGGTGAAAGCCGTGATTCTCACGTCTACAGCGCATCTTCAGTTCATCCCGGAGTCTAGTGTTACACCAAGGAATTGCATGCATTTATGTTGTTTAATTGATGCTTCGGGAAGTGGCATTTTCCTCCTTGTTTTTCACTGCCATATGCCAGGGAACAGGATAAACTGAGATGTTTTGGCTGGTATTGACATTCCAATTAATGCAATATAAGCCTGCGTGGAGAGTATAGTCCTTTGGCCTTTCTTTTGGAACGCTTATGCTGATACTTACACAGCGAAATGCATATGTGGTCAGAATGTACTGATAGTTGGGCTACCTTGCTGACTTTCTATATGATGTCAGCTCTGTCCTGTTGAGTAAAACCACTATAATAGCACATTTGGGAACTCACGAGTATGAAATTATCTTTTCAAGCTTACTGCTCGTGCTGAATCGGGTGGAGAGCGCACCAAATTCTGATGAAAAAAGTATATAGCGCACGCAAGTGGAATCGTTCGTTTCGAACACGTGTATGTGCTGGCACCTTGCGAATAGCAAAAAAAACAACAAACAAACCCGCTTTCTGGAACATCCATGTGGTTGCACTAAAATCTGAAAGCAATCTATTCAGTCGTTGTGATCTCAAAAATTGCAACATGGCCAAGAAAAATGATTTCAGCAGATACTACAACTGGCTGAGAGTACCCATAAGGAAAAAAATTCGGCAGATCTCACGTGCCGTGGGAGTCGATGTTATGCGAAGCATGCGCGGTATGGTGACTGTAGGGTAATTTTAGGGGCGAAGCTCCTTAAGGCTGCACCTGTTCGTCCCTCGTAGTCGTAGTCGTAGTGCGTAACCAGTCTTACGCTTTGACCTCCAAGGTGGTGCTGGTGGGAGATTTTTCCTGTGCGTTGTTGAACAATAAAAAATTCGCAGCGTGCGCGTTAACTAAAAGCCGAATTCTTCTGTCTCTCATTCCCCATTAGCAGCCATTGGCATGTTCCGGTAGGAAACGTTAGTAGAAGTAGAAGTGTAAGTGTTAGCTAAAAGCCGACTTCTTCTGTCTCTCATTCCCATTAGCAGCCATTGTTTACCTCCAAGGTAGTGCCTGGTGAGATGTCTCCTGTGCGTGATTAAACAATAAAAATTTTGTTCAAAACGCCGTTGATTGATGAAATAAACCAACGAAAGACGCCAGATGTTTTGTAAAAGCAAAACGAAAGAACGCCAGATGTTTCTAAAGCAAAACGAAAAGACGCCAGCTGCTTAACGAAAGACGCCAGATGTTTTCTAAAGCAATGGTTTTCTAAACAATGAAAATTCACAGCGTACATGTAAAATTAAAGTGAGCTGCAAGTCGTCATAACTCATCGAACCTTTAGTATAAACGCGCCCGATCTCACGTCGGTGATGATGTACTGGGCAGAATTCACGGAAGATTCACGGTTTACCGATGAACCTCCGCAGCTTCGCCCACTCATCATCATTCACTCCGTGGATATGCTGTGATTTTTCACATTGAGCGAAACGTTACGAAATGAGAAATGGGAAGTGGTATACGCACACTCATATGTTGAAGAGTCGCATATGTATTATATAACCAGTTGTTTACAGTAGCGTAACGATGTCAACAGCAACATGGGTGGTACCAACGCCAGACGCGGTAAGCTGATATGCCGTGCTTCTATACTTCAATTCTCTTTTCAATACTGGATAGCGCGAATCAGAGGAGCACAAAGAAGCAACACAGATGCACAGGACAGGCCTTACTCGCAGCTAAGCTTCCGTCAGGAAAGTTTCCTTAGATATATACAGAGCCCAGCGGCACGCGCAGGTGCACTGCACGTACGTTACAGTCAAAGCTGCAGTTGTTACAGTTGTTATGCTTGCACTTGTCTGTTATGACGGAGAACGGACGCACGTTTCACGAACCTGTGTGCACGTGTGTGAATGGTTCTTGACAGTTTTTGAACAAGGTCATCACCGTAATCAGTGTGCACCAGCAGCTGGACTGGGCTTGTTAATCGGATCCGTTCGTGATCGCGGTTACGAGGGGTCTAAGTGTAGTGAAGTGTGAGGTATAGTAGAGCTGGTGGAATTCTTGGATGCCTCTTGCGATGATGCTTCCTGTCCCGGACGTGGCAGCGACGTTTATTGACGCCCTGTCCACATCCAAGCCGTCTTTAATGCAGTATAAGAAGCAGGCGTTGTTGGGTCTTTATGAATCAATGTTGAAGTCACCGGTATTGATGAGAGGTCTGTTACTCTTGGCAGATTTATTGTAGGAAGCATTGGCCCCGGTTTTTGCGTAATCCACGTGGTCCACCTGGTGGACCACGTGAACGAGTGGATAGTAGCTGAGTGTCTTCCAGGGCTGTTCTGTCATCAGCTTCTTCACTTTCCTTGCGTCTGGCGCGGTGGTGTAACGGTTACGGCGCTCGGCTGCTGACTCGAAGGTCGCGGGTTCGATCCCGGCCGTGGGGTTTGAATTTCGATGGAGGCAAAATGCTAGATGCCCGTGTACTGTGCGATCTCGATACACGTTAAAGAATGCCAGATGGTCAAAATTTCCGGAGCCCTTCGGTACGGCGTCTCTCGTAATAATATCGTGGTTATGGGGCATAAGACCCCTACAGTTATTATTATTATCACTTTCCTTGCGTGTCAATGAGTGTGTGTTCGCGATTACTGTGTTGGTTGAGACTGTATAACCTGTGGCTCATACCTACACACACGTGACTGAGAGAAGGGGTTTCATGATGTACACGACAGGTATTTTGCGTTGATGATGTCACGACCACGGAATCGTGTTCGCCATGCACTGATCCCCTGCTATGCCAATTTTGGTATATTACAAGTTATGCAGACGACCAGGAGAGCGCCCAGACGTAGGCGGCTAGATAGATAGATAGACAGATAGATACGTAGATAGAAACGGCCAAAGTGCCTGTCCGTTTGCAAGGTCCTTGTCCGTTTCATGTTCATCTGTCTTTCGTGTAAGTTCATCTGTGCAGCGCATCGTTTCACTTCGCAAGTGCCTGAGTTTCGCTAAGAAATACTTCGCATTTAATAATAGTTTTGTCCCAATGCAGAAATGCAATGGAAGACTGCAGTTCGTGTAGGATGTTGGGCAGCACTGCCTGTCTCGGTTTCAGACAAAAGCAAACTGGTATGCATGGATGTGTGTCTTTCTTGTTCCTCTGGCAAGCATAAAACATGTTTTGATTTTAGGGGCGAAGCTCCTTAGGGTGGGGGTCGTTCCCTCCTCTGTAGTAGTAGTAGTAGTAGTAGTAGTATGTATCCAGCTCAAGTTTAATGAATTGCTCACTAGATGAGCAATTCAATAGATATCATAATTTACAAAACATCGTAGTGTTCCTTGATTTAATCATACTAAAAGACATGCTTTGCGGGCGATATACTCTAGTGAGCTTTCAACTTTTCGTCTTAATATACATGATATAAAGAAATTATTTCTACGAAAAACGCCAAGCACACCTTGAGAAAGATGTTTGGCGATGCAAAGCCGCAGCACTTGCACGATCGCGTTCCGTTGGCTTTCGTTCGGCATGCTGCCGACCTCGCGTCGTGGAACGCGAAGAGGAACGCTACGCGCGTCGTGTCTTCCCCCTAGCCTTGCCGTTAATTCTCACAGGGCGAGCGTCAACGCGGTCGCTCTTGGCGCGCTTTCTCTTTGGCTTGGGAGCGGACACTTTCCCTGTATTTCACCGATCACAAAGCGGTGATAAGGAAGGAATCACGTAAACCAACAGTACAATAAAATTTTGATGTTTAATATATACACGGTGTTTCACACTCTTTATAGATGTACTGGGCAAATTTCACGGAAGAGTTTCACGGTCTACCGATGATTCCCTCCAGAGCTTCGCCCCACTCATCATCATTAACCCCGTGGATATGCTGTGATTTTTTAAAGTCATGATAATAGGCAGATCGCAAGTGTGCACAGTACATTCTTTGTTCCAGGCCAATGAACACCCGCAGTTTAATTTGTGACGCCTATTTTCAGAAATAATTGAGATTCAAACGCTTTCATTCTGCCACTTTTACTGGCAAAGACAATAAAAACAGCATGCATGATTTGAGACACAACTTGGGTCCCTTTAAGGGCCACAGCATCATGCATAGCTTTGAAGGAATACATACTTGTTGACGTTTGTCACTTGCGAAAGCGAACAGATAGGTAGCACAAGGGCTAGATACACTTATTCAGTGGCAGGTGACTGTGCCTTTAGTGACACCCTTTTTCGATTTTTCTTGAAGCCTGTTGTCTATGCAACAACGGCACTGCACCAGAATTGGTGCACTCAACCTCTCCATGTATGCGGTAACTTATGCTGTTGCCTCCACCTACATTCAACCGCTTTGATGGGAATCAATAACTGGTATTGCAAATTACGATGTGGTTGTAGACATTCTTCCAAGAACATAATTTCGATTATGTGTTCAGTTCTGGTACTGGTTCGGTTTGATGTCCTACATTTAAACACATTGCTCTAAACTGATAACAGATGTTTTTTTTATTTGAGTTCAGGCGCGTTACGAGAAAACTCATTTGGGTTCAGTCTCGCTTAAAATTACACTTCGGGTACAGTTTTTAGTTGGGGTTTGGTGTAACACCCTGGTGCTGCTATAAGCAATGCATGTGCAAATAAGTTGTGAAGAAAGCAGCTTACAACATTTAAAGTCATACGCACGACTATGATGTCCACATTGCCATCCTGAACGAAGAATTAACACCCACTCAAATTTGCTTTCAGTGCAATAAGTTACAATGGCTTTGATTTGTCAGGCTACGTTATTAAAAAACTTGTACCAGGGGCATAGCTGGTATATTACTTTCAGGAAATGAGGCGGTGGTAGGGCAGTATAATCACTATGTATGTACGTCCGTGAGTGTATGTGTGCGTGACCACACCCATTCAAACTGAATAATTTCGGAGGCGATTCAAACGTACCCTTTGGCTGTGCATGTAGTACAATGTTAAAAAATATAAGACGGAACAAAGTATTCATGATGATGTGTGGATTTGTATAGTATGTGTGAGTGCATAATCAATTCTCGTTCAGCACATTGGCTCGGCTGCTCTGCCTTTACAACAACGGACTTGTTAAATTGTTTTTATAGTGGTAATAGGGCTATTCTCATTCTACTGGTGTAGTGACTAGCTTGCTGTTGAACATGATCATGATATCACGTTTGCACGGAATGTGTTGTTCATTGTTTTCTTAAGGTGCACCCAGGAACTATCTGTGGGGCTGTATTGAAAGTCAAGAACGGCCTGAATGTTTCCTTGGTACTCTATATTATAATATCCTGTGCATGTTGTTAATAAACAACCTTGTACAATGCAGGCATTATCGCATTTCATTAGAGGGTGCAAAAGTTGTGCAGACACCATAGGTCGGCAAACCAGCTCATGAGTCGACTCACTCAGACTCACTCAGACTCATATTGAGACGCGTAGTCTGAGTTTGAGTGAGTCCGGGTCAGTAAAGCTTTTGTGAGTCTGAGTCCGAATGAGTTCGGGCGAGAAGAATTATAGTAAGTCTGAGTCCGAGTGAGTCCTGTTCAGGAAAAGTTTGGTGAGTCTGAGTCCGAGTGAGTTCTAAGGGCAAAACATATTGCACGAGTGAGTCTGGGTGAGCTCGACATTTTTTGCCGACCTACGGTCCTATACACTCAACTTCTGCATTACTATCAGCCTTATGAGGCTCACGTTTCTCTTCACGCATACTCAGACATACATCAACGCACTACCATTCATACGTCAGCTCAATACTTATTGATCAGGGGCGTGAGATGCAGAGGGAGAGGGGGAGGAGGTGCCTTGACCTCCCCGCGCAAGCTTTTTCACGGGAAGGTATTGATAAAAAAAATTCGGCAGATCCCACGTACCGTGGGAGTCGATGTTATGCGAAGCATGCGGCGGGTAGGTGACTGTGGCGTAACTTTTTTTACTGAGCGACACGTTAGAAAATTACGCTAAAGATTTGTATAAATTTTATACACACACTTCTATGTGTTGAAGAGCCGCATATGTTTTATATAACCAGTTGTTTACGGTTGGGTAACGCTGCCAATGGCGACGTGGGTATTACCAACACCAGAAGCGGTAATGTGATATGTAGTGCTTATACGTGTCCCGAGTACGCACGTACGTTTCACGAACCCGCGTGCATGTGTGGAAGAAGTTCTTGACAGTTATTGAACAAGGGCATCATCACCGTGATCAGTGAGCACCAGCAGCTGGTCACGAGATGTTATAGGATCCCGTCGTGATTGTGGTGACGAGGAGTAACGTTGTGTGGTATAGTATAGAGCTGTTGGAATTCGTGGATGCCTCGGTCATTTCGTCGACAAGTTGTCTGTCGACAGAGCCGGCGACATGTCGGAACCTGAAGCCACCCTTCGCGTTGGTGAGGTATACTCCGTCGAGGCTGGTAGGCCTGGATAGTGCTACGTAGACCAACGTCAGTGGATGGTGTTTGTCGTATTTGTAGACTACCTGGGCGTATGTGGCCTACGTAGCCTAGTCTACAAAGCGGCTGTCAATCAATCTGGCATCATCCTCGATCAGCATGAGGCCATCGCCCAGCCCCGAAAGAAATGAAGAGGACACTGCGTCATTCTGGCTGACTAAGTGCACTTTACGGTGCAGTGATGTGGATACCATATGTAACTTTCGTTAATGTATTCCTCCGGGGTCGAGCAACGCTTCAATATAGCTTGCTGAATCATAGGAAGACAAACGTAATGTTTATTAGACTGCCATAAAAGCGGAGCCAACACTGGAACTACAGACGTTAATCTGATATCACGCCTGTATCGTAGGAGTAGACATCGTAGTGGTATCATGTAGTGTTTAATGCTTTCTTGTAAAATTATATAGCCAGCAGCACAGCCACAATTGACGTTGCACCGATATTACGCCTGCATAGGCTGTTTTTCCAAAGCAATGTATAGATCTGGCGTGGCTCAGTGGTAGATTACCTGATTGCAACGCAGAATGCTCAGGTTCGATTCCTGCTGGAATCCTAATTTTCATTCTTTGCATTCGTTGAGTCAACGCTGCCTGTGTTGGTTTTCCTTAACGCAGACGCTCGGTGAGGCCATTGGTCTGCGGGTGGTAGGCGGTGGTGCGGCGGTGGCTCGTCTCGCTGTATTTGAAGATCGCCTGAGTTAGGTCCGCAGTAAAGGCGGTCCCTCTGTCTGTGATGAGGACCTCTGGGGCGCCATGGGGCAAGACGAGGTTCTCCGCGAAGAACATGGCTTCCTCGGCGGCACTGCCTTTGGGCAAGGCTTCTCTCTCGGCGTAGCGGGTGAGGTAGTCAGTTGCTACGACGGTCCACTTGTCGCCGGAAGTCGATGTCGGGAACGGCCCCATGCAGTAGGTCCATCCCGATCTGCTGGAACGGCCGGTGAGGTGGTTCGATTGGCTGCAGAAGTCCCGCTGGGCTAGTTGGCGTTGTCGTTCGTCGCTGGAAATCTCGGCAAGTCTTAACGTAGTGGTCGACGTCGGCAGCATGGCGTGGCCAGTAGCATTTTTCGTGTATTCTGGCGAGCATGCGGGAAACACCGAGGTGTCCAGCCGTCGGGTCGTCGTGTAGTGCCTGGAGGACTTGTGCTGGTAATGATGAGGGCACGATTAGAAGGTAGTCGGTTCGAATTGGCGAGAAGGTCTTTTTCAGGAGAACGCCGTTCCTTAAGAAAAACGACGGCAGTCCTCGCTTGAATACCTTCGGAACAACGGCGGTTTTGCACTCGAGGTACTCCATAAGGCCCTCCAGTTCTGCGTCGGCTCGTTGCCTTTCGGCGCGTTGCCTTTCGGCACTTATAGTTCCGAGGAAGCAGTCATCGTCGTCGTCTTGCGGCGGCTCGTCGACGGGGGCACGATACAGGCAGTCGGCTTCAGAGTGTTTTCGTCCGGACTTGTACACGACGGTAATGTCGAATTCTTGAAGCCTCAGACTCCATCTTGCGAGACGACCAGAAAGGTCCTTCAAGTTAACTAGCCAACGTAGGCGTCATGGTCACTGACAACTTTGAAGGGCCTGCCATAGAGGTAGGGCCGAAACTTTGACGTAGCCCAGAGGATGACAAGGCGTTCCTTTTCTGTTATCGAATAATTGGTTTCTGCCTTGGATAGGGACCGGCTAGCATAACTGATAACCCTTTCAAGCCCGCTAGTTATTTGCACAAGGACGGCACCGATTCCTGCGCTGCTTGCGTCGGTTTGTATTTCCGCGTCGGCGCAATCGTCGAAATGCCCATGTATGGGTGGCTTCTGCAGGCGTCGTTTGGGTTCTTGAAAAGCTTGCACTTGCGCCGTTTCCCACCTGAATTCTACGTTAGCCTTCATGAGAAGCGTCAGTGGAAAGTTTTTGATGAAGCATCTGCAGTAGGCGCATAAGCCGAGAAATCGGCGCATGGCCTTCTTGTCGGTGGGTGGTGCGAAGTCGGCGATGACAGCTGTTTTCCGCGGGTCTGGGCGCACTCCAGACTTGCTGATCACATGACCCAAGAACAAGAGCTCGTCGTACGCGAATCGGCACTTTTCTGGCTTTAGGGTCAGTCCAGGGGTCTTTATTGCTTTAATTACTGCCTCAAGCCGCCGGAGATGCTCGTTGAAGGTCGAGGAGAACACGACGACGTCGTCCACATAAACAAGGCACGTCTGCCACTTCAATGCGGCCAGTAGGGTGTCCATGACGCACTGGAACGTCGCAGGTGCCGAGAGAAGACCGAAAGGCATGACCTTGAACTCAAAGAGGCCACCGGGTGTTATAAAAGCTGTCTTTTCTCGGTCTGTTTGACTACTTCGATCTGTCAATAGCCGGTCTTGAGGTCCATCGACGAAAAGTACGTCGCGTTGTGAAGTCGATCCAGGGTGTCGTCTATCCGTGGGAGGGGGTACACGTCCTTCTTTGTGATTTTATTCAGGCGCCGATAATCAACGCAGAAGCGTCCCAGAAGTGTCCCGTCCTTCTTCTTCACTAACACTACGGGTGACGCCCACGGACTCTTTGAAGGCTGGATGATGTCGCCGCGTAGCATTTCGTCGACTTGTTTCTTTATGGCCTCACCTTCTCGCGTCGAAACTCTGTAGGGGCTCTGACGGAGTGGTCGAGAATCGATTTACGTTCCACGGCCTGTGGTATGCAGGTATGCGCCCTAGGTAATTCACAGTGTACACTGAGGATAGCAAGAATAGAGTATAGATAACATTAAGTAGGTCATAGCGCACAAAATTCTATGCCAGCGTCAGCGGCGTTGTCGATAACGGAAAAATCCCGATGGACGCAAAAAATGAAAGTCATGGCTTGAGCTATAATTAAGCCCAGGCATTCTGTTTGACAGTCAAGTATTCAACTACAGTGCGCCTTACAAAAAGACCCAATAGAATGATCTTGCTGGAATAACGCCTGTTGCGGTTGCAGTATTAGCTATCGACATTTCTAACAGTGTAATAAGCGTTACATGTGACTCAGCCAGACATAGTGATGCGTTGCTCCAAATATCCCAACAAACGGGATTTACAACACACACATCGTCTCACCATAACGCGCACTTAGTTGCGATGAAAGTGGAGGTTGTGCGGTGACGTGAGTGGTAGTGTTGCGTCGACCATAAACTACGCGTTTACGCCAGTGTAGCCGACGTGCCTCTTAAGCTCATGCTATGCGCAAAGCTACTCAATTTGTACATATACGTCGATCCACCTTACAATGCTCGGCTCAAATCAAGAAATACGGCATAGCGTGCTACTCTCTGCCTACTTCGCACAAACTAGATTTCCGCAACGCGTTGGTGCTGGCGAATTCTTGTTTTATTGGTTGATACGAATGTCTAAAATAAGGCAAAAATCCACGTGTATTCAATAAGCTGAAATGGAAAATGTGACTTCCGCTTGCAAGAATGTTAAACATCGGCCAGCGTGGCCCGGAAGTAAACTCCTGAGACTGCCATGTGTAGATGTTTTACAGACACCCAAAAAGAGTACGGAGGTCCTCAGTGGTGATGCATTTTACCCGTGTAATATGGAAAGTGAAGGTCTTGCTGCGTATTATGGTAATGCACCTTTCTGCTATCTTTTACCTTTCTTCTGTCTCATTTTTTTCAAGCTATTTATATCTTTTGTGACCTTGCATATTTTTCTCTTTCTAAGGCATCATAATTCGTCGACCTATTGTACTTACATAGGAGAAAATCAACTTTAATGTTGCAAGTGGTTTCAGTTTGTCATTATTGTCCTTTTACCAACTAAGCCTGATATCGTGTCATCTAAAGCAAAGCATTCAGGCAAGGCGAACACATTGGGTATGCTCCGTTGAAGCATTGATTCTCGTATATTCTGAAATCAGACGCGGTTAATAGACTATGTGATCACCTTTTTGAGAAGCTATTATACGGGGGTGCATAAGCCCCATTTGCTGCCTAGCGAAATATATTTTAAATATTTCTGCGACCAAAGCTTTTGTATAACCTAAATTAAATTTATTGGGCATATCAATTGTGAATTAGTATAAGAGTGAAATGAAATTTTATGCTGAATCACTGAAACTAAAAAGGGAATATTTCTGTTACAGAACCTGTCATAAAGGTTAATAAATATTCGCATAACATGAATGCGCGTTAGCATATCCTCTCGCCATATCGTGGTTTTCACATATAAAACGCTGTAATGAGATTGTATCGCGTCAAATAGAGCGCTGAGTTTTTGCATTATGTCTTGGTTTATTGCCTATGACATCGGCTGCTAATTAAGGGGGTTCAGACTGAGTTGTCGGCACCGGTCGCCATTCGTCCTACATGTGCGAGCTCATTGCATTTTTTATACGATTGCTCGCACAATGTAAGTATTGGCTGTGTCGTAACAATAGCGGTACATAACGTAAATGTGTGGTAGGGTGTTGCGGCAAAAGTGATATGGCTTGTAGTCAGTACACACGCAAACCAACCGTCAGAATATGTGCCGGTAATATTATTCAGCTAAAGCGATTGTCCATACAAAACTAGTCATTTACATTTCTTGTGGCAACCCCTCTGCGCGAAAGAATGCCATGATATATCACAAATCAAGGGGATGTTGCCGCCTCCGACAAGTCCAAGACGTACATTTTCAAGCTTTCGTACATGTGGTGTATGTTTCACTGGATGCTTTTACGTTAACTTTGGCCTCCAGAGTAAAATAGACGCCATTCCGTAATATAAATATCCTTCGGTTAATTTTATTACGCTTTGCATTTTTATATTTGTAGATCTGAACTTATCCTTATCAATTACCTCGAGTTTCTTGGTGAACTATTTCTTGGTGAAGGTATTTCTTCTCATACTGCTGGAACATTTTTTATGCCGTCAAACTCAGCAATGGCCTGTGCACCAAAATAGTGCTAGCGACCTTTCTGAAGAAGGCCATCACTAATTAGGGGCTTTGCTTGTATTTCTGGCACCTTTAGTCATTTGTTATGGTGTACTTCTGTAATTCATATGTAAGCTTCCTATCGTCATGCCTCTTATTGAATATTAAATATTGAGTTCAGTGCAGCACCAGAAAGCAGTAGACAATGCCACGAAGGTCACCAGATGACTCCATTGCAGAATCACGACGGATGTGCTGCTGTACACCTACTCCATTTTGTACCATGCTTTGTTTTTAGCTCTTTCATCAGCTTATACATGGTTAAAACTTCATTTATAAGAAACACAAATGCCGTGGTATTGACAAAATGGTAGGTGTGCAGTGAGCTTGAAACTGTATGTATTTGCTTTTTGGTCTCTCACAGGCAGTGTAATTTGGCTGGCTGTAGTGTGAAAGTTATGAATGTTTGTACAGTTGGCAACACTACACTACTAAACTTGATGTGTATATTTAGAAATGCGGCAATACTTAAACTGAAGGAAGAATAGAAAGAAATAGATAGGGAGACAGGCAGGTGGGCAAGTTCCTAAACTGGCTGGCCATGCTGTGCAAAAGAAGTGGGTAGGAGCAATAAAGAATCATAGAGAAGAAAATTCAGAGAAAACAAAACAGGAAAGAATAGTATGGCGCCTCCTAAAAAGCCTGTCTCTAAGACCATCTTTGCGTAAGGATCACAGCAACAATTTCAATGCGAACATTAACGGGACCTGCAAGGACAAAAACATGCGGAATATGTTTAAGAACAAAAATATGTGGAAACATATGTGGAGTCTGTTTTCCCGTAGTAGAAGAAATGCGTTGTCTACACTGCCACTTTTGTATCAAGTACTGAATTAGTTCTTTGTGGTCCTGTGCATTAGGATATTAAGATAGAGTTAAAAAAGTGTTTCATGTATGGACGTCAAACTCAATTTATGCCAGTTATCACAGTTAGGTACTGGTGTGCTCTACAGCTGATCGGTGCAGCACGAAATAGTGAATCACTACAAAAAACGCGTACAATATTTTTGTACTTTGCAGGTGGTGCTCAAGATGATCCATGCAACGCTATGCAGCTATGGGCACCAGCAGCTTTCCAAGAACTCGTGAAGCTCATCTGGATGCTTCAAAGGACCTGGGTTGGTAGCAGCAATCTCGTTAGGAAAGTTTAATGAAAGAAACTGGATTTCTGAATTCTGCAGTGTATACCAGTTTATATTGAAGGGATGAGAGACCCCCTGCAGTGAGAGAAAAGGGGCGAAGGGGTTATATATGAACACAGTATGCAGCATGAAACAGGTGCCATTTGATTCTCCATGGCAAAGAATGGTCAAACGGAAGTGTCCCGCCAGTTCTATCTCAACAGCCTTTTAATAAATTGCGTGGTCGGAAGCCACATTCCATCTGTTTCTTAGCTATGCTTTCTCTTTAAGTATGCAAGCCTTGAGAAAGCATATGTCGTAGAAATTTACAATAAAAGTTGTATAGCCATATCATACAGAAGGAAACGCATAAGTGAGGCCGCATAACGCAAGACTGTTACGCTGTGAAAGATACCGACAATCCGAAGAGGCCGCTGTCATTGGGAATAGTGTGCCTTCAAAAAAAGCGTTTTTTGTTTTTCGTTCGATGACGTGTTTTTCGGACCCCCAGAAATGGCTTCCCTGACCTCCACTTGAGAACCACTGGATATTATACAGTGAAACCTCGGTGATACAAATCTCACGTCGCCAGCAAAAATATTCGTATCATTTGAAATTCGTATCACCAGAAAGCATGGAAAATTAGCGTGCGACAGAAGAAAGCCGACGTACATTTTCGTTTATTGTTTTTCGGGGCCGCAGCAACGTCAGGAAGAACCCTGAATGATTGTCAATTAAGTTTTTAGATGTCGGCAATAATACCAGCACTCGTAAGTATACTGCCCGTAGGTGCGTATTTAATTAATGAACCAGGTGCGTTGTGACCCGCGAGAGCAGTAGCCCTTCAAAATTTAGGTATGCTTTTTTGCATGACACCAGAGTACTACAGCGAAAGTAACAAAAGAAGCGCTTTGAAGCGATGGATCAAGGCCACAAAACTACAGAACCACGGTCCTGTGTAATGATCTTGTTAACGCGGAGGTTTTGGCGATGTTTTTTGGGAGTTTTACGGCCGTGCCCGCACAATTGCGACCTCAACGGCCGCGCATGTTGACGTTGTGAGGCCTGACTCATACGCAAAGTCCGTCCTACCCTTCTTTCCGTCCCCGTCTACTTTTCATAGGATGTCTGATGCACGAGGCAGGTACGTGTATACACAGTAGAATGACAGCAGTCTGCGTCGAGGCGTCAGAAAAAAATCACAGCATATCCACGGGGTGAATGATGATGAGTGGGGCGAAGCTACGGAGGGAATCATCTGTAAACCGTGAAACTCTTCCGTGAAATGCGCCCAGTACATAATATAAAGAGTGTGAAACATCGTGTATATATTAAACATCAAACTTTTATTGTACTGTTGGTTTACGTGGTCCCTTCATTATCACTTGTGATCGGTCAAATGCAAGGAAGAAGTCCGCTCCCGAGCGAAAGAGCGCCAAGAGCGACCGCATTCCCCGCTCGCCCTGTGCGAATTAAAGGCAAGGCTAGAGGGAAGACAGGACGCGCGTTCCACGTCGCGAGGTCGGTAGCATGCCCAACGAAAGCCAACGGAACGCGATCGTGCAAGTGCTCCGGCTTCGCATCGCCTCATGGTTCCATTTAGCGTCCCAAAACCAAATATATTGCTCAAGGTGTGCCTTGCGTTTTTCGTAGAAATAATTTCTTTATCATGTACATTAAGACGATAAGTTGAAAGCTCACTAGAGTGTATCGCCCGCAAAGTATGTCTTTTAGTGTGATTTAACTCTCGTACGGCAGGGTCCTCGCGCCGTTGCCGGTCCACCTCGCCCGTTGACGATCGGGCGAGGTGGCTACATACAACTACTACTACTACACTTTAAGAAAAACATCTGGCGTTCTTTCGTTCTGCTTTTACAAAACATCTGGCGTCTTTCGTTGGTTTATTTCATCAATCAACGGCGTTTTGAACAAAATTTTTATTGTTTAATCACGCACAGGAGAAATCTCACCAGGCACTACCTTGGAGGTAAACAATGGCTGCTAATGGGAATGAGACAGAAGAAGTCGGCTTTTAGCTAACACTTACACTTCTACTTCTACTAACGTTTCCTACTGGAACATGCCAATGGCTGCTAATGGGGAATGAGAGACAGAAGAATTCGGCTTTTAGTTAACGCGCACGCTGCGAATTTTTTATTGTTCAACAACGCACAGGAGAAATCTCCCACCGGCACCACCTTGGAGCTCAAAGCGTAAGACTTGTTACGGACTACTACGACGATGACGACTACGAGGGACGAACGGGTGCCGCCTTAAGGAGCTTCGCCCCTAAAAAATCACAGCATATCCATGGAGTGAATGATGATGAGTGGGCGAAGCTGCGGAGGTTCATCGGTAAACCGTGAATCTTCCGTGAATTCTGCCCAGTACATCATCACCGACGTGAGATCGGGCGCGTTTATACTAAAGGTTCGATGAGTTATGACGACTTGCAGCTCACTTTAATTTTACATGTACGCTGTGAATTTTCATTGTTTAGAAAACCATTGCTTTAGAAAAATCTGGCGTCTTTCGTTAAGCAGCTGGCGTCTTTTCGTTTTGCTTTAGAAACATCTGGCGTTCTTTCGTTTTGCTTTTACAAAACATCTGGCGTCTTTCGTTGGTTTATTTCATCAATCAACGGCGTTTTGAACAAAATTTTTATTGTTTAATCACGGACAGGAGAAATCTCACGAGGCACTACCTTGGAGGTAAACAATGGCTGCTAATGGGAATGAGAGACTAAAGAAGTCGGCTTTTAGCTAACACTTACACTTCTACTTCTGCTAACGTTTCCTACTGGAACATGCCAATGACTGCTAATGGGGAATGAGAGACAGAAGAATTCGGCTTTTAGTTAACGCGCACGCTGCGAATTTTTTATTGTTCAACAACGCACAGGAAAAATCTCCCACCGGCACCACCTTGGAGGTCAAAGCGTAAGACTTGTTACGGACTACGACTACTACTACTGCTACTACTACGACGACGACGAGGACTACGAGGGACGAACGGGTGCCGCCTTAAGGAGCTTCGCCCCTAAAAAAAACATGATGATGAGTGGGCGAAGCTGCGGAGGTTCATCGGTAAACCGTGAATCTTCCGTGAATTCTGCCCAGTACATCATCACCGACGTGAGATCGGGCGCGTTTGTACTAAAGGTTCGATGAGTTATGACGACTGGCAGCTCACTTTAATTTTACATGTACGCTTTGAATTTTCATTGTTTAGAAAACCATTGCTTTAGAAAACATCTGGCGTCTTTCGTTGGTTTATTTCATCAATCAACGGCGTTTTGAACAAAATTTTTATTGTTTAATCACGCACAGGAGAATACTCACCAGGCACTACCTTGGAGGTAAACAATGGCTGCTAATGGGAATGAGAGACAGAAGAAGTCGGCTTTTAGCTAACACTTACACTTCTACTTCTACTAACGTTTCCTACTGCAACATGCCAATGGCTGCTAATGGGGAATGAGAGACAGAAGAATTGGGCTTTTAGTTAACGCGCACGCTGCGAATTTTTTATTGTTCAACAACGCACAGGAAAAATCTCCCACCGGCACCACCTTGGAGGTCAACATCTGGTACCAGCGTTACGACTGGTTACGCACTACGACTACGACAACTACGAGGGACGAACGGGTGCCGCCTTAAGGAGCTTCGCCCCTAAAAGCATGGCTCTAATGTCGTCTCTAATCTAAATGCAAAGGCCCCCGGAGGCACATACGAGAATTAAAGATTCACGAACAGAATCTCGGAAACCGGGACGCGTCTCTGGAGGTTTATTCTGACCGCAAGAAAAGTTTTTTTTTTCTTACAACGTGATTCTGACGATGTGGTGGTGCAGCGCACATGCCAACGTGCGCGCTTGCGTTCCCGCGCTCGCACGAGCTTGGCTTGTCTTCCGCGACAGCGCAGACAGTACCTCTTCGTACCTGGGCGGTAGCGTACGTTCCTATCAAACGTCGCTGGGTGAAAATCGGTTTGCAACAACCTTACTTCATTACAATGCAGGCCAGTGGGCCTTGGCCGGGACCAACGAAAAATTCGCATCACCCAGAAATTCGTATGAGCTGTGATCGTATCACCGAGGTTTCACTGTAGATAATGCTTGCGTTCTGCCAGATGAATTGAACCGTTGATTCTTGCAAACATCGGGCAAATGTACCACCGTCAGTAAGTGGAAACGGATCAACAGTGATCGAACATGAATGGTTTGATCGTTTATCAATGGTAACATAATTTGCGTAATGGATTTGGAAATCAGCTACAGGTACACGTGGCAGTAAAAGTGCAAATGACATCCACCTTTTTCTCAGTTTATATTTATCTGCTGCACTCCTCATGTTCGTGCTATTTGTAATATTGAATCACGAAAAAGCCAAGTTGTGTCCTGCTGTGACAAAAATATCGGAGCAATTAAAATGAAATCTTATTTTCTGATGAGCAGCTGTATCACTGAGGCATATGGTCATGCCAATTTTAATAGTTACTGCCCAATCTCTTCAGGAGGAGTGCCGGCTACACGCGGACATCAGCAACAGAGCAGTGCAGCACTATTATCTTTTCTATTTGTAGGGAGGCATGTCGCTCGCGTAATAGTGGACAGCGTGCTTAACCTTAGTGCACGCCTTCGACGTTCATGTAAACGGCGGCGTGATACTGAATAGGGAAGGATATTTATTAAAAGGGTAGCTAGTCTCTAAGTATAAAAGCAACTAAATACTGACTATGACTATTTGAGGACCACTGTATGCCGTGTGTCAGCGCGCAAGTGCTCAATGCGCAATTGCTTGTATGACTGCTGAGAGGTCCCGCTGGCCCTGCGTGCAGCTCGCGTCAGTACGTACACACGCAAAAAACACACAAGCTTGTATAACTGCACGCTAAAATACCCTTGTAATTTTGGTATCGACGTATGTAACAAAACTATGCCATAGATGATGGTTTTCAAGCAGTTCGAACGCGCTGCTGCCACTGCAGAGACTTGCGGCTGGCGGCAAAAATAACCAAAACTGCTCAATAGCACACGCTCATAAAATACACATACGTGAGTTTCGCTACCTAATGGTACTTGTCACGCTAGCTTCCGCGAATTTTGGGCGAGCGGGACATCACGATGCATGGTGAACACATATTTATCATGGCTCTTGCGGCATGACAAACGACTAACCGAAGGCGCAGCTGAAGGTGCTAACGCTGACACAAGGATGATGCAAGAACAGAAGTTGCAAGCTCCGCCCTCTCATTGCAAACCACTTTGTAAATACATAGGCCTGTGAAAGCCTAACTAAGTATGCGGTAGCTATGTGGCGTAGGGGTTAGAGTGTCTGCTTTCGGTGCTTGTGGTCATGAGTTTGATTTTCGTGTCATGTATGATTTGTACGGGGTGTCGTATATGTGTTTGTGCATTGATGTCCATTTTCTCATTGACGCCAGAGATAAGTATTACTAAAATGAATACGTGAAACGCAGTTACATGCGAAAACGTTTTCTTCGTGGCCGCTTTAGGGCTGCCTATTGACAGGACGTCAAGCGTAAGCCTTGCAGGCCGTACAAATATGACCTAAAATTCTGCGAAAGCCACGTCAAGGCTATTGGGTTGCTTTCTCTGGGAGCCGCCAACTGATTCGCATGACGAATTGACTAGCAGCGGCCGTTTTTTGAACGGATCTCCTGCCTGCAGGCGTCGATTTTAGCGAGCATTTGACTAACAGTAGCAAAACGCTTACTAACATCACACCTGCGTTCACATCTCTGCCTAAAAGAGCTGGAAGGTTCTGTTTTATAGTACGCGTTTGGCTGCGAGTGCTCTACGTGTTTTGCTTGCGTGTATGTGTGCTTGTATAAATGTATCATTCTTTGCGCTTTGCGCTTCATTAATTTTACTCCGAAGTTGTTTCTATGTTATAGCTTTACTCCCGCGCAGGAGTGCTTTTTGTCTATCACCGGCAGACAACTGTACTCCATGATCAGGCGCTTGATAACTCTCTGTCTAGATTGAGTTCTTTCAACCAGATAGAGGGTGATTTGGGAGAGGAAAATAAAATAAAAGGACGCTGTTTTCTGCCTCCCGTCGAGAGGACATGGCTCAGCGCCTTAAGGAACGGAGAATGGGGAAGTAAACATGAGAGGAAGGAGAGAGGATAGCGAGAAGGACAGAGTAGATCGCAAGATAGCATCTTCTCAGTGCGTCTTTAGGGCGGCGAGGTCCGCAGGAGCTGAAAACTCGAGAAAGACTCACAGGGCTGGTGTCTTGGACCGTGCGGGAAAGACGAAGTCTTCCACAGGTGTCGCAGGAAGAGCGACCAGGCGATAGCGGCGCACCATCTCGCAACGTTTGCCGGCCACATCAGGGCAGGAGCAAATGACCCTGGAAAAAGATGGCTGATCGCTCTGTTATAAGAATCGGTATAACACGAAAGTGAAACGTGTCGTCACAGAAGTTGTTGATTGTTCGTAGAGCATTCGTATATGAGGGCTTGCACAAAGTTTACCACTGTTTGGCAGGTATATCACCGCTTGATGTGGACGCACTCACGTCGACGCCCAGTGGCACATCTCCATACCGACGACCAATTCCCATGATCACGATTTAACACTTGCAGTAGCTGAAGTTCTTAATATATACGCGGACACCGCATATGGTGAGTCCCACGCAAATATGGCATCAACAAGCACATAGTAAGCACTGATAGTTGATATCACTGACATAACACTGATAGTTGATAGTTGAAAGCGTCGTGAAACGGGAAGAGAAACGTTACGCGCGTCGTGTCTTTCCTCTAGCCTGGCCATTATTTCTTACAGGACGATCGGGGAACGCGGTGCTACAGCCAGGCGAGCGTCGGAGAGCTATTTTTCGATATGGATGGATACTACGAGCAAGGCCTGGGCAAAAGCCACCAGCTAGGTGGTTTGTTAAAGCGTTGACAAAATTACACTTCATTAGAAACGAGCCGAATAGAACGGTTGTAACAACGGCACGTTTCTTCTTTTTTTTTCGAACCTGGTGGCTGTGATGAGTGGAGTGCGCGTTTGAATTGTGCGCCTTTGAAACGTGTGCATCATAAAGAAAAAGACGACAAGGCGTGCGCGCGCGTAGATGAGCACAGTGCTGAAAGGAAGACGACGACGATGAAAACCTTCACGAGGGCGCGAGGTGTAAGGATTCGACGGACACGTGGCCCAATAAGGAAACAACACCGGTAATCTCAAGAGCCAATCACCTGTCATCGCGCCGGTCGAGCAGTGTCCAATGAAGAGTAGACAAGTGGACCGGAGAGCGAGAAAAGCCTTGTGCACGGAGTTCCAAGGGGGAGTTCCAAGGGAACCATACAAGGAGAAGGTTGTCACCGGACCGGTCGCTGAAGACGGGCAGTCGGGTTGCGGACCCGAGCCTCCAGGGCTTCAACCGGCCGTGGCCTCCTGCTATCGAGTTCCCGTGCGAGACCATAGCCATGGTGCCCGGACTCCACCCCAAGGCCTGCGGACTACGGTGCCGGCAGGCAACCTAGCAGCAGCAGTTGGGCTACGGGCCCGAGCTACGCATCCATTGCCGGGCCAGGTTGCCGTGGCATCTCAGTGCGTCGCCCAGCAGCCACCGTTTCGTCTTCGTCACCAGCCAGCCCGCGTCAACTCCATCCGTCAAGCCTCGGCGATTTGGTGAGACTGAACTGGTTTTACTCCACGCTTCTCTGCTCAGCCGCGTCAGAAGTAGACTGTACATTTTAAGTCTTTGGACATGCCTATTGTTTGTTATTAAGAGTGTGTTACCGCGTGCAGTGAACCTTTTGTTGAGTGTTTGGCTTTAGATTGTTTTTCGCGCTAATGCTTTATTAAATGTCTTTGTGTGTGTTGAAACCAACGGCTTTGTCCTCAATAAAGCTCTCCTAAGCTCAGTCTTAGAGAGCTGTTGTGAAGAGAAGAAGAACCTGCATTACAAATTGGCGTCCGCAGCGACAGGACAAAGCCGTTTGTTTTTCGACTTGATGTTTTATTGGTGTGAACCATGGCTAGCACGTGGGAATTATTGGAATTGGCCGAACGTATGGGTCTCGAAGGACCAGAGTTCAGAGCGTGGTATGAAGAGCTGAAGGCGCGAGAGCGAGAGGAACGGGCTGCAGAACGAAAGGCAAAGAAGGAGAAGCTAGAATCGGAGCTTAGGGCTAAAATGGAACAGCTCGAAGTGGAGAGGCGAGCACTTGAGCGGCGACTCGAAGTGGAGAGGCGAGCACTTGAGCGGCGACTCGAAGTGGCGATGGATGAGAAGACGCACCTTGAGAGCCAGAGTTATGGGCAGGTGGTTGATGGTTGCTCGGATAGCAGTTTTCCATGGAGTAAGTCGGATTTCTGCAGGGTTAGCCTTGAACCTAGCCATAGCCTTTCAATAGAGCCAGGAGCTCAGATAGAGGATGGCAGAGAGGTAGGCGGCCAAGAAAGCAGGATTCGTGCAGAGCTTGATGAAGCGGAGGATAGCTTCGCAAGCATGGAACAGAGCAGTTCCATTCAGAATGACAGGTGCTTTGGAACCCCTGAGAGGCCAAGCACATATGAGGAAGAGGTACGATATCCTCTCAACAGCTCCATTGAAGGAGCACAAAAAAATCGCTTCGGTGATGACGGCGAGTGCCGGGAAGAAAGGTTTAAGGTGGAGGCCGCGGTTCCTTGTGTACCACTGGAGATGGTAACAGGCGCCACGTACAGGGTCGAAGACCATGTGAATTACTCGCTCTTAAAGAGAGTGTGTCCGCCTCATCGGGTGTCTGCAGATGCGGTCTCTCCGAGAGAGCATGGGGAGAGTGCGGAAGGACTTGTCCAAGCGGACAGTTTAGCGTCTGAGGTGCTTTCTCCAGTATCTATCGATCTAGCCGAGCCAAATGACCAATGTGGAAGGGTCAGTAGAGTTGAAGTCAGCGCTCAATCTAAAGAAGGCGAGCTAGAAGGTGGTGGTCAATTGCCAGAGTGTAACATTTTGAGCAGTGAGGAAGATCATGCGTCTTCTGTGACATCCAGGTGTGCTGAAGGCACTTTCGTCAAGATGTCGGATACATTGACGGCATATAAGCCAAGACCAAGTGTTGGCTCACCGGAAGGGTTCACTCGAACGCTTCCGACGCGGTGCGCGTGGAGGCGACGCCGCCAGTTGGATTTCCATCTTCGTTACGCTGCGGCTAGAAACTCCGCTGAGCGTCCGTGTGGTCTCATGCAGGGGTACAGACGCGCGTTTCAGCAAACAGGCTTCACAGCGTCTTTGCCACGGTTGTTTCTTGAGCGTTTGAATGATGCCACTCGTCTGGTTTGGGACGCTATAACTTGAGCGTCGATTTCAATGACCGGTCGCTGTTTCGGGTTCCTGACTTTGGACAACGGATTTATATGTTTTGTAGATATGCGAGTTGGTTGTGGACATTCATTTGAGGTTGAATGAGATATAACATAGCTTTTGGCAAGGTTTTTGTTGTTGTATAAGGAAAGCATCGGTTGAACTAAACGGGCTGAGGTTTCAAATATTCATTGTACTTGTGTGTTCGTTAGGTTCGGATAGTGCGCGCAACTGAGTAATGACTTCTAGCCTATAACGAACGGACTTGAATTGTGTGAATACGACTAAGAGCTTTATTGTGAACACTGTGTTCTCGATGTCTATATGATTAGAGAGCAGACTACAAATTGGCACTCATTGGTGTTAATGGTTTAGTGTTATATTATGGTAATATAACGCAATTGGTTAATTACTCTAAGGCAAGTGAACAAGTGTTGCGTTCTGGTTGTCGGTGTTGTGAGTGATATTATTGCGTGCTGTCTATCACTTGTATGTTCCGCGCACTGAGCAGCAGTTTTTCAAAGCGAAAAACTTTTCGAAGAAGGGGCCTTTGTGATGAGTGGAGTGCGCGTTTGAATTGTGCGCCTTTGAAACGTGTGCATCATAAAGAAAAAGACGACAAGGCGTGCGCGCGCGTAGATGAGCACAGTGCTGAAAGGAAGACGACGACGATGAAAACCTTCACGAGGGCGCGAGGTGTAAGGATTCGACGGACACGTGGCCCAATAAGGAAACAACACCGGTAATCTCAAGAGCCAATCACCTGTCAACGCGCCGGTCGAGCAGTGTCCAATGAAGAGTAGACAAGTGGACCGGAGAGCGAGAAAAGCCTTGTGCACGGAGTTCCAAGGGGGAGTTCCAAGGGAACCATACAAGGAGAAGGTTGTCACCGGACGGGCCGCTGAAGACGGGCAGTCGGGTTGCGGACCCGAGCCTCCAGGGCTTCAACCGGCCGTGGCCTCCTGCTATCGAGTTCCCGTGCGAGACCATAGCCATGGTGCCCGGACTCCACCCCAAGGCCTGCGGACTACGGTGCCGGCAGGCAACCTAGCAGCAGCAGTTGGGCTACGGGCCCGAGCTACGCATCCATTGCCGGGCCAGGTTGCCGTGGCATCTCAGTGCGTCGCCCAGCAGCCACCGTTTCGTCTTCGTCACCAGCCAGCCCGCGTCAACTCCATCCGTCAAGCCTCGGCGATTTGGTGAGACTGAACTGGTTTTATTCCACGCTTCTCTGCTCAGCCGCGTCAGAAGTAGACTGTACATTTTAAGTCTTTGGACATGCCTATTGTTTGTTATTAAGAGTGTGTTACCGCGTGCAGTGAACCTTTTGTTGAGTGTTTGGCTTTAGATTGTTTTTCGCGCTAATGCTTTATTAAATGTCTTTGTGTGTGTTGAAACCAACGGCTTTGTCCTCAATAAAGCTCTCCTAAGCTCAGTCTTAGAGAGCTGTTGTGAAGAGAAAAAGAACCTGCATAACAGTGGCACACATGTCACCGCCCCGTTATGCAGGGGACGCTCATAGCATCTATCCATCCGTCCGTCCATCGATCCATCCATCCATCCCAGAGAACTGAGGGGAAGGTGTGAAAGATAAAAGGCGCGTTCATGTAGCCTCCGTTATGTGTTTGGTGGTAGCTCAGTGGGCTAAACGCTCGGCAGCCATCGTCGCTGACCGAGAGGTAATGGGTTCGACTCCTATCAACGGACCTTTTTCTGATCCTTTTTTCTGTGCCATTTGATGGCATTCATTTTGCTGAGGTATTTCCGTGACGGAAATGCGTGGTACTGCGTGGTACAAGCGGAAACTCCCGCGAAGAGCGTCCGGGCATTTCATTTGCATTAAGAGCGTGTGTTTGAAGTTTTGGCAATTCACAGGTCGTAGCAATGTAACATCCGCTACATATGGCCACAGAAACTGCCCGCGCTAGAGTGCTAGTCACAGCTCTCTGTGAACTGCAGGCGTCGCGCACCATGCGAAACGCCGACAGCGCTCGAGTGCTACGCACACCACTCTGAACATTGCAGGCGTCGCGAATCAAGCCTAACGCAGACAGCCCCGTAACGACAAGCGAAGGCAGCCGCTGTGCACGTGTCAACCCTGCGTACGCTGGAGCTCTGACCGAGGGCCCAGCGCGCGTGGTCGACGAAGAAAGAGAGGCTAGAGCCCAGTGGCTCGTGACATTGACAGACTCCGCGTTCGCTTTCTTTCTTCCTCCTTCGCTCTATCGATTACGCCGACAACGCCAACGCTAGCGGCGACGCCTCTCAACGCAGGAACAAGCGCGTAAGATCTGCTCTCTTATTGTGAAAGACAGATAAATGATATTTTCTCTGTCTGTGTTCGAATAACAAGTATCGCTACCATTTTTGTTGTCTCATACCGTTCGCATTCGTATACGGACACCAAACATTTATGTATCGAACACCTGACGCCTTCGGGCAGTCGGCGTCCCCTGTCGTCGTAGCCTATCACGGTGTCTCCTGTGTCACCCGTCATGGTAAAGGAAGTGGCAAATGAGACGACGCGTTCGCTCAGGAAACCTCGAAAAACCGCGCGAGACAACGCCTCGTGTGCTTCTCCGAGCCCGGCCGGACTGGAGAGGGCGTGGGCGTTGAAGTAACGCCAGCGCGCCTCTCCTGTCCGGCCGTGCAGATAAGAAGGCAAGTTGGCTCAGGAAAATGTCTGTTCCTGCGATGGACGCTGTCTGTAAGGCGTGCTGCATGCTGTCTTCCACGCTGCCTATAGCATCCTCACATTGCTAGACTTGTCCCTATGTGAAACACCAGTGCTTGGCATCCGCCCAGGTTTTTCATTAGTGGAGCTGTCTTGTATAGTATAGTATACTACAGTATAGTAGGTATAGTATAGTATATTATAGTATGGCAAGGGGTGGAAAAGGCAAGTGAGCGTGAGGAGGAGAGAGAACAGGAGGGCAACGCCACCAGCTCCGCCGCGCAGTTTGTCTTTGCTCTACTAGTGCGTGGCTGCCCCTATTTTTATATACCTTGTGCCTCAGCTAACGGGATCAGAATATGAAAAAGCCGGAGCTACAGAATAATAGCACAACCTGTATATGACCGGTACTAGTACGTACTCGAAACCAATATTTTTTTTCATCGGTGAGTATAAATTGATGAATTCTATTTAATTTGTATCATTCTAATTACCGCTTGATTCGCTAAGATGCCAATTTTAAATACATAGGCCTCCTAAAAATAGGGGCAACTACGCACTGGTAACGCGATGACTATGAAAGCGATGGAGCTGGTGGCGTCGCCCTGCCCTTCTTCCTCCTCCTCACTCTCACTTCTCTTTCTCACCCCTTGCTATACTAGAATATACCATACAAGACAGCTCCACTAAGGCGAAACCTGGGAAGGTGTGAGACACCGGTGTTTCCCACCGCCTCGCGCGCTGCTGCTTTAAGCTGTACAGGTGGCACCACCTAAGGCGAACCGCGGCGAAAACTCGATGCGCCCGACTTATAGAAGCCTTGGGCAAAGCGCCCGCTCCTCGTCGTTCTGGTATTCATTTTTCGTTTCTGGTTTTATATTCGCACTGCTGATCCTGCTCCACTAGACAGGCTGCTCGTTTGTTACGGGAATTGTGCTATTTATTTGTTTGAAAATGAAAGGCCCGTTTTAGATGCGAAGCAGCTTTTGCTCGGGGCTGTGTCCGTTCTTCCCTCACGCGTCCGCTCCCCAGTGCGCATGCGCCATCTCTCGCCTCACTCCTCGCGTGAGTGCGAGGAGGTGGGGTGAATGAGGTGGCGGGAGCGCTGCATCCGCTTTGTTTCTCCTCTCCCGTATACCTCTCTCCACCACAGCTGTGCGCTCGTATATAATTCCCGTCGCCCTCTCCTTCGCAACGGCGCTATGGACGCTCGCGAAGCGGAACGTAAACGGCAACGCCGGCAAGCGAATCTCGAAGCTGCGAGGCAACGCGAAGCGGAAGAGCAACGGAAACTTCGAACTGGGGGAGGGGGGGGTTACATAAGCAGTACATAACATATACACAACTCCACACACAAATGAAACATACACGGAAACATACAAATGGAACAACAATGGAAACACAAGTGAACATCCAGCGCTGCTTCTCATCCTCACATGGTTCCCTTTAGTGGGAGATGGTGTAATTTTTGTATTAATGTGCGTGCGCGCGATGCACTGCATACTTTTCTTACGTACAAGCGTCAAGCGTTGTTTGCGTGATGCTCTAACACAGATGAAATGAAAACTGTTGCAATATAAAACAGTCTTCTTGTTTTATTGAACATACTGAAGAGTGCAATATCATTGCATAATATCGTTATATTCCTCCTTGGAAAACGCAGAAAAAGCACGCGTTTTTGTCTTCGCCCAACACTTGTAGCACTCAACTATACCGTTAATTATGCTAAGAAAAGCGACGGTGAACTCTAACGTTTTAACAGGCATAAGACAGCTGCATAATAATGTGTGGAAGTACTAGAGCAAATGACCCACAAACATTCACATGGCGTTTTTATTATTTCACAGAGCGTTTTAAGGATACATCATGAGAAACTTCAAACTGCATCAAAATCGCATATTTCTGAAAATGTAATCACTTTCACCATTTAGGCCACAATCCTCCACTACATGCGTTTCAAATTAGCCATGTCCTTACTCAGATTTATATAGGAAATGCGCACGCGCGTATTATATATCTCGTATGCTAGATTCTCCTTTAGGAAGTGAAAGTCCACATAAAATGGGATTCTGGGAGTAATATTTGAGGACCAGCGAGCATAAAGAACGGCAACTGCTTGAAGCCTCACTGACCTTTGTAAAAACGCTCTTCCCGTTGCAATTCAATATCAACCGCCGCAACAATGATAACAACGTACTTTACCGCACAGTGGTATCAAGCTGACGCGCAAGGCCAAACGTGGTATTTTAATTGTAGCACAATCGTGCGCGTACAGTACGCTAGAATTTTCTGGCATAATGACATAAAGGTTGGAGTCATTTCAGCGGTTCCCACGATGTAGCACCAGTTCCCCAGCTCACGTCATCAATTTTTTGCTACATAGAGAATCGACGGTCAAGGAAAAACGCCGTCTTGTAGGGGGCCATCATGTCCAGCGAGCAACGCACAAAAGTGCCCAACTGAGGCGGCTAAGGCATTGCCGTTGGTGCGATGAGATTTGAGCGAAGTCAGGGCTCATCGTCCGACGTGTGGCCACCACCTTAACACAATTTTAACATTGCAACGTCTAAGGACGAAGCCACGACAAAGGCAACAAGCCCAACTGGTCTTGTCGGGTGCGCTGCCTCTGCAGACAGTGGAGACAGCGCACGGTTCCACGGCAACAAAAGAAAATTAAAAATCTGGACAGAGGGGTTAACTGAGGGCATGGCAAAGCGGTGGAGGGAAGAGATGTTGCGTCGTCGATGTGACGTGTTGTCAAGATATGGCACTAGTTCGTTTTTTGCGCAACGGAAGCACAAAACCAAAATGCATGGGATCCTAAGGGGCATTGGGAGAGGGTGCAACCGCCTTTCTTTTCACTAGTCATCAGGGCAGGCGAGCGGTAGCGCCGCCGTACCGGAGCACGAAGCGGATAGCAATGAGACGATATCATCCTCTCTTTGCTACAGGCAGCGTCGCAGGCAGCGTCCTGCGCCAATAGGACTCAGCGTCCATCGCAGAAACGGCGTTTCCTGAGCCAACGCGCCACTTGTTCGCCGCTCGGAAAAGAGCGCGTGGCGTTTTTAGGGGCGAAGCTCCTCAAGGCGGCACCCGTTCGTCCCTCGTAGTCGTAGTAGTGCGTAACCAGTCGTAACGCTAGTACCAGATCTTGACCTCCAAGGTGGTGCCGGTGGGAGATTTTTCCTGTGCGTTGTTGAACAATAAAAAATTCGCAGCGTGCGCGTTAACTAAAAGCCGAATTCTTCTGTCTCTCATTCCCCATTAGCAGACATTGGCATGTTCCAGTAGGAAACGTTAGTAGAAGTAGAAGTGTAAGTGTTAGCTAAAAGCCGACTTCTTCTGTCTCTCATTCCCATTAGCAGCCATTGTTTACCTCCAAGGTAGTGCCTGGTGAGATTTCTCCTGTGCGTGATTAAACAATAAAAATTTTGTTCAAAACGCCGTTGATTGATGAAATAAACCAACGAAAGACGCCAGATGTTTTCTAAAAGCAAAACGAAAGAACGCCAGATGTTTCTAAAGCAAAACTAAAAGACGCCAGCTGCTTAACGAAAGACGCCAGATGTTTTCTAAAGCAATGGTTTTCTAAACAATAAAAATTCACAGCGTACATGTAAAATTAAAGTGAGCTGCAAGTCGTCATAACTCATCGAACCTTTAGTATAAACGCGCCCGATCTCACGTCGGTGATGATGTACTGGGCAGAATTCACGGAAGATTCACGGTTTACCGAAAAACCTCCGCAGCTTCGCCCACTCATCATCATTCACTCCGTGGATATGCTGTGATTTTTTATTGAGGGCTAGCGCGCGGTGTCGCGAGCTTTTCCTGAGCGAACACGCCGTCTTATTTGCACACTTGCTTTGCCGTGACGGGCGACGACAGGAGACACTGTGAAGGCGGGTTTGCACTAGAGCGACACGATGCCGAATTCGGCGTGAGGACTGTCGTCGGGAGCGTATGTCTTCTCTTCGCCCAATGTACACAGCAACAACGCCAACAGTCGGCCGATTGTCTGTGGAAGACGCCGTCTACGTCTTGTCGTACTTCCAGCCATGCATCGGCTGGTTCTCTAACCCCATTGGAGAAACGCGCGCGACACCGACCGGACCTGCGCGAATAAATTGAATCTCCGGACTGCCTGATCCTCTTATCCCCTCATTTGTGCCGTCGTCCATCCTCTACCATTGTCCCTCTTGGGGTACGCGGCGCAACCACCGCCAGCCCAAGCGGCGTTGCGGACCGGGGGTGCGCATAATCAAAAGGCGTGGAAGGGGTGCGAAAATACATCGGAGGGGTGCGCAAGATGGCCTTTATAAAATGCCCGAGGGTCTCGCGGGGGGGCCTCCGTTATGCCTTCCGGGATCTCCCATTCGAGGTTCGAAGCATCGCACACTTGCTTTCAGCAAGGCGTGTTTTGGCTTGACACCAAACAACCGAACTCCCAATGACAAGTCCACCGATGCATTTTGCTGGTGTTTTAGGGCTGCCATTGTGTTACACTACGACGAAATGCTGTCTTTAGAAGCCTCGGCGTCGTAGTCAGCTTAGTGTGACCATGCGATCCCGCGACATCGTCAGCGGCCGACCGTCTCTGCCTGCCTCTTATCTGCCTCGGCGTCGTGTCGTTCTAGTGTAAACGCGCTTTGACAGGTACGACGAAAGGAGACGCCGACAGCCAGAGCGAAAAAAGTGCTTCGCGCCTAAAAGCTGAAAATCAAGCATTTCCGCGCTAAGTGTAATGTGGCTGTCTTTTCCGAGAAAAAGCAACTAAATCCCGCGAATTACGCGAAATGTGAAATAGAGGCGAGCTAACGCAACCTTTATTGAATGTATGGCTGCGATTTCGGGTGAGCGTGTAGGTGAAGGGCACCTCGTCGGGCCAACAACACCTAGAAAACTTAAAGCCCCCGCGCCACCTCCTCGCCCAAGCGCCTACGTCACCAAGCTCAGATCATCGCTCGGATGGCACGGATCGAGGCAAACCGGCGGCGACAGCCTGGCCGAATATGTGTGTCACGTGAACGTGGAGGCTGACGAGTCTGGACAAGAACAGCTACGGATGCCTTGCAGTGGCTTCCGCAGCGACTCTGGCTTGAACAGAAACAAGTAATATTTTTGTAATTTTGTAACAACTAGGACGCGAACATTTTCAAAGGTTGCAGAATATAACTATTCGGTTGCAATCATCCAACTGTATTGTGAAAGAATGGCACACCGTATTGTTTAAACAATATTAAGCTGCCGCATTCCCACGTGTCTCTGTCAGATTTCGTTTCACGTTTGCTGGCCACAGTGATCGAAGTAGGTCGTTGGATTCGCTCATTCGCATGCGTTCGCATCACTGGTGGGTCTCTTCATATATCAACGGTCCCTAGAATATACTGGCTAGTCTGCCGTCTCCGCGCCGTCCCCATGCAAGGCCGCGTCCGCGCCGCGGATGCCTGCGCAGGGGGCGCTGCTATGCGTCGGAGCGCCTGCACGTTGCATGTCGCGCAGGAGGAATCGGTGGAGTATCGCGCCTTGCCTTTTATCTGGCGCTCCCGCATGGACTACACGTTTTCATTCTGTTTGTCTGGGCAGAGAATGGAACGTCTTGAACCGACCAAGCATTGCATTCAACGTCGTCTCTTGTCTGAACACTGCCGTTATCACACTAAGATCAGTGGTGGATCCAGGCGCTCAATTAAGAGCGCGCGGTAAGCAAAATCAAAGGGGGGGAAATTCACTTTTTTTGTCTTAAGGAGTTACTGATATCACAACAATGCCATCATAATATATATATATATATATATATATATATATATATATATATATATATATATATATATATATATATATATATATATATATATATATATATATATATATATATATATACTGTTAAATTGTCCTTACGAAGGTACCAAACATTTCGAAGATCAGTTTTTAATAAGCAAACAATTATGAAAGTTAGTAAAAAGTTTACTTCAGATATATTTAGTGTGCTAAGTCTCGTAATCAGAAAGGTTGGTTCCCGATGTGTTACGGAGACAATAAACGCAGTGCAGTTCTCGAAATGGGTGAGTATAATAATTACAGACATCGTAATAGTGGACAAAATTTTTTTTCAACAATAAGCGGAGTTCATACGATTTCGCTGAAATTATTATTATATCTATTTACTGTCCGACAATATATATATATAGAGAGAGAGAGAGAGAGAGAGAGACAAAACATTATTTTTGTCCTTGCTGGGGTCCAGGGAGGCGGCAGTCGGAAGGCGCCCTACAATGACGCCACAAATAGGTTGCGCCTCCCAGGGGCTGAGACATTTACAGCAGAAGCTTGTAACATCAGAACCATGTGCACCAGCCGAAGAACAGACATATGGGATCTTTTCCACGAGTATCTTGCCACAAGGTTCGAAATTATAAAATGAAAGGGGTGTTGGCTTTCATATTGTGCGTTGTATTTGGTTTTTGGCTCCTCCATTGAAACTATAGGTTCGTTCTTTAATGGCACTGTGGCATGCCGGAATGAGCGGGAAATAGGCGCGAAGCGCGGCAGAAAAACACATGTATTTGCGGCACAAGAAATACTCAACCAGATTTGTCGTTCAATGTCAATTCGTCGTCTGCTCGCCCACCGCACTTGTTTCGCGCTGCTTATTTCTTTCGTTTGCTTTTTTTGAGGTATAAGGATAGCTGACCGTTCTCTCACATCGTAGTACAAGATATTCGAAGTCGGTTACATTTCCAAAACAGAGAACACACATGACAGACTCGCGCTGCTTTTCGGCTTTTCACGTTTAGATTGTGTTTCGGTATAAGTCTCCCGTTCGTAAGCGGGTAACGAACACACATGTGCTCATTAGAGTATAAAAAATAGAAATACCATTTTTTTATACGCTTTAGACCACCGAAAAAAAAAAGAGCCTAAAGCGTCCCTCCAACAAGCGACGAAGATTCGTCACTGTACAATATGCTTCACGTGAGAAAGCAGAAACAGATGGTTTCATTCCTTTCAGGCTGTAAGCCGACGTGGAAGGTCGAGAAAGCTTGCGGCGCCGTGGAGCCAACTCAAAGCTTTATTAAAAATATGAACAGGTTAATTAGAATAATGACCTCCCGAATGCCAAAAAAAGCCCTCTACCCAAATTCGCCTAAGAGTGCGTTTCTGAAAGAATTTCTGGGTTATTTAAAAGAATGGGAGACACATGCCACGAACACAATTGGCGGTTTTCTTTCATCGAGCACAGCGAAAGGGCTCCGCGTCTCAATTGAGAGCACAGTGACTGCTCGAATTCCACAGGTCTGCTGGTTTTATATGTTTGATGACCTCAAGTTTAAGCCAGGACAAGCTGGAAAATATATTTCGAATTGTTCGGCAGTCCTCTGGGCACGACATCGCACCAGACAAGATGCCTTCATGCTGCTTGATGTTTCAGGCCGCTATAACCTGGACTATCTGCTCATGGCTCATTGATCCAGACCACCTTCCGTCAACGTGCTTGCCGCTGACTACGCCGAATTCGACACATCATGCGCCAGTTCTGGATGGAACCTGCCCGTTCGTCTGGCAACCCGGATCAACGACAGCTGCGTTCGAGGCGGCTGGCGCGCAGTATAAAAAGCACCCAACGAGCCTACACTTCGGGCACGACATCGCACCACACAAGATGCGTTCATGCTGCTTGATGTTTCAGGTTAGTTACCTAAACGACGCGTCTTGTGTTAAGAGTAGCAACTGCTGTCTTCTCGCGGTGTCGTGCCCACGTGCTCTTGAAGACATATTGAAGCGAACGCATGTTTTTTCAGCTGGCTTTTGTTCTTGCTTGTGTAACCATTTGCTCTTGCTTGCTGGCGATGTCGAGTCAAACCCAGGTCCCATGTCAAAAAGCGAGGCTGACGTTTTTGCCGCGGCGCTAGAAACTACCCGAAAGCTTGAGCAAGCACAAGGTTCTTTACTAGAAGAGCTAAAAACATCAAAGAAAAGCAGGAAACCTATGAAAACACTGTTCGAATACTTAATGCTAAAGTGGCGACCTTGGAAGCAGCTGTTAATTCGCGTAGCACAGCAGAGGAAGACAAAAATGAAGAAACTATGTGCGTTTCGGATCAACTGACGGCTATTGCGTCAAGATGTGAGGATGTCGAAAATAGAATGCGACGCTCGAATCTTCTATTTTTTGACATAGAAGATGAGTCAGGTGAGGACTGGGCAATGTCCAAACACAAAATAGGTAAATTCTGCTCGGAAGAATTGCAGATGACCGCTAATAGCGTTCAATTTGAGCGCGTTCACCGTTTAGGAAAATATAGCCCAGAAAAGCGAAGGCAAATAATTGCCAAGTTGACCTATTTCAAGGACAAAGCACTCATACTGTCGTCCGGGCCTAAACTTAAGGGAACACATTTTGCGATACGCGAATATTTCTCGCCTGCAACTCGCAAAGCCAGAGCAAAACTGATAAATTTCGCAAAATCGCAGAAAAAGAAGTACAAGTTGTCAGTTGACAAACTGCGCATGGACTCAAAAACCTATATTTACAATATAACGCGTGACACTGTCATGCAGTTTAATCCACAGCTCATGCGCAGTGAACGTGCGCACATCTTGAAACAGCCGAAACTAGTCATCACGTCTTACCCCTTGTCAATATCATTCACTAATATTCGAAGTATATTATCAAAGTGTGCTGAAGCCTCATCTTTCCTCGAAGACAGTGATTCCGATATCATCGCTTTCACTGAAAGGTGGCTACACCCAGACATTCGTGATAGCGAAGTTCTTTCAGGCTCCAGCTCATTGAACATATACAGGCGCGATCGCACTCAGAAGCGAGGGGGAGGCGTTCTGCTTTGCATTAAGGAATCGCTAACATCATTTGCTATTAATACACGATTCTGATTTGGAAATCATATGGACGGCCTGGATTACATCTTCCACCAAACTATTGATAGGCAACTGTTACCGAGCACCGAACCCCGATCACTCCTTCTCAGACAAGCTGCGTGAAAGCATTGCGAGAGCACTCGAGGTCTTCCACGCAGACGTCACTTATCAGTTTGGTGACTTCAATTTTCCGCAGATTGACTGGACACGGCTATCATCCCCATGTACTGTTTGATCAGGCCTCATTGATCTGACTTTAGATTTTAACCTATTTCAAGTAGTTACCCAACCTACCCGCGGTCCCAATATATAGACCTCATCTTTACAACAGCCCCTGATACAGTCAGTAGCATAACTTACTTAGATGGACTGAGCGACCATAAATTACTTCAAATCACCATTAACATTCCGCTTCCTTTCACTGGTGTAACGAAAAAACAGATTCGCGACTATAACCGAGCTAATTACGATTGCATTAATGCCGAACTGCAAGTCTTTTATGATAACATCCTGATGCCCCATTTTCATAAAAGGTCTGTTGAAAGAAACAGGGTTCTTTTTAGAGACAAGGTCACAGAATTAGTATCCAAGCACGTTCCACTTATCACAATATCTAACGATAAAACTAACCCTTGGTTTACGAGAAAACATCAGCATATGAGAAAAAAAAAGGAGACTGTACGATGCCGCGAAGCGTGAGTGTACGCCAGATGCATGGGTTAATTATAAAAACTACTTGAAATCATACTGCTCTGACCTTTGTGAAGCCAAAGATAAGTATTTTTCAGAAGACCTTCCCGCACTACTAAAAAATAATCCCAGTAAATTCTAGAAAGCGATCGGTCAACGTAGCTTGAGTAACGATATTTCGATACATAATGCTTCTAACACCCCATATTTGGATGCTGACATTCCCATTGCATTAAACACGTTTTTTTACATCTGTCTTTACCAAAGAAGAACATTCTAGCATCCCTTACGTTCATGATTTTGATTACCACTACATGGAACCTGTTGACATTACACTTAATGACATTGTACATCTGATCAATAACCTTAGAGTGTCCTCGTCCTCTGGTGTCGACGAAATAAATTCAAAAATACTAAAAAAATACCATTTCAGTTTCCAGCGTCATCTTACTTCACATTTACAAACAGTCATTATCAACAAGCGAACTGCCCACTGATTGGAAAATAGGAAAGGTAGTACCCATTTTCAAAAGTGGTAATAAATATTCGCGCGAAAATTATCGCCCCATCTCACTAACATGTATTTGCTGCAAGGTGCTCGAACACATTATCGCATCGCATATCTATGATCACCTAGAATCAAATCATTTCTTCTTCCCAAATCAGCATGGGTTTCGAAAAGGCTTCTCCTGTGAGTCACAGTTATTTGAATTCACTACTGACCTTCATTACAGCATGAACGATAACTTACAAATAGATTGCATCTTCCTAGACTTTTCTAAAGCATTCGATCGCGTAACACATTGCCGACTAATATCAAAACTTTCTGCGCTTAAATTAGATTCGCTAACCTTGTCATGGGTCCGTAATTTTCTTTCTAACCGCCAACAGTTCACCGTTGTCAATAATTACTGCTCTCCTCCTTCCGATGTCACATCCGGGGTGCCGCAAGGTAGCGTCCTTGGTCCTTTACTATTCTTAATCTACATTAATGACCTGCGAAATAACATATCTTCTATACGTATATTTGCTGACGACTGCATTGTTTATCGTTCCATAGAAAGTGCTGATGATCATCAAGCCCCCCAGAGTGACCTGGATCGCATTAACAACTGGTGTAAATCATGGCTAATGACTCTTAACATTTGAAAATATAAAATTATGTCATTTACCCGTAAATCAGTTCGTTCACTCTTTCCTTACATCAACAACAACACATTGGCTAGAACCACATGGTATAAATATCTAGGCGTTCACCTCACACAAAATCTTTCATGGGTCGACCATATCACTACTATTTCTGCGAATGCTTCTAGATCATTGGGGTATCTTCGTCGCAACCTACATTCCACTACTCCTCACGTACGTAAGCAGGCCTACCAAACATTTGTCCGACCCCAGTTAGAGTACGCATCATCCATTTGGTCACCTCATCAAAAATATTTAATACAGAAGTTAGAAGCTATTCAGAACAGGGCTTGTCGCTTTATCACGCGAAATTATAACAACTTGTCTAGTGTAACCCAGATAAAGCTCGAACTTTCACTCCATCCGTTAACAACACGTCGTGACATTGCGCCTTTGTCTCTCTTTCATAAATATGTCACTGCCACTCGATCACCGCTAGCACAGTTACAACGTTCCTCTCACTTATCGCACAGATTACACAATGACTTCAGCTACAACCATGTCTACGGCACCACTAATGCTTTTAACTACTCGTCACTCCCGCGTGCCATACGACTGTGGAATGATCTTCCAAACAGCATCGCCCTTCAGCGTAATCACGATAAATTTCGCGAGCATCCCATGAACCATTTCACAGATAATGCTTAGCTGGTTCATTTTATGCTATTGCATTAAGTCTTGTTTGTTATCCCAACTAGTACCGGTAAACTGCGTAGTCTGTTTCACTACGCATCATTCGATCTGTCCAGCACACTGTTGAATTTCTTGTACGTGTTTCAAACTTTCCTACTCATGTGACATACATATGACTAGTTTTTGTATTTGGAGATTTGTTGCTGTTGTTGTTGATGTTGTTCTGCATTGTTCCTACTGGCTTGATGTTAACCAAATTTGTTCTTACTTTGTTCTTACTTTGTATCGCCCCCCTTACACAATGCCTCGGCGAGGCCTGTAAGGTACTTGTAAATAAACAAATAAATAAATAAATAAATAAATAATCATCCCACTGCCGCTCAATTTTCGATTACTATAAATGCCCTTGCATTTTATAACTTCGCAAGACCACCAAAGCCGGGGAACTGTTCGCCGCAAGTAATCAGCTCTCTTTTATCTGGGAATGACAGTCGCACACGCCTGCCACAATTGACGTCGTTCCCAGCCTCACTGATGGTGGAGATTTCAGTGGCGCGGAGACTTCACCAGCGTCAAGCACAGACTAGAGTGCATATGTGGAAAAAAAGAAGCCACGATATGCTGACTTAATTACTATGTTGCTGGTTATGTGGCGCGTAAGACGCTAAAGAAGACGCAGTGCGAGACTTGTGCAAGATGTGTCACATCAGACAGAAACACAGCAACGGGGAGTGATCAGGCCTCCCTATTCACAGCCCACTTTGATAACGGATGCCTGATATACCCCTCCGGACCTCTCAAAGCAGCTATTGCAAAACTTGGAAAGAGTTTGACCACTTATGATTTCAGCGTGAGTAATCTGCATGAAAAGAGCATTGTGGGTTTCAGCGCTTTCTTGAAAAAAAAAAAACAGACTTGCCTCATCTGGGATGTGAAGGACATTGAAATTCCATCACAAAATCCTCATGAAGTTCTACATTTTACTTAGAGTCCACTTCTCCACGAAATCACTGAACAGCGAAAGAGAAGTAAAGCGGCAAAGAATGAAGCTGCTAAAGACGAGAAGATGCATTTAAATGACGCCGACGAAACCCATGTCAAGGAACCAATAAAGATTAAAAATTACGACGCTCTCAATTATGTCTCGTTAAGTGATAAGCAGGACGGATGCACTGAGGGATGGTGGATCATCACTGGGAAACTTGTGTGACGCCAAACTTCGTGCTCTTCTGCAATTTTAACTAGCTCTAAGGTATTCCTTACCTATTTGTACTCAATATCACCTTTTGTAATAAAGCCAAACACCGCAGACCTTCGACGTGAAAAGGTAAGCAAACGAGAGAGCCCGGTTGTGAACGGCTCCGCCAGCCCGCCCGTAAGCGAGAGTCGCGGGAGGGGCGTCTGCTCAAGGAACTCCGATTACCCGCAGCGCCACCGCCGCAAGCATCCCCGAGAGGCCGCGGTGGAGAGCGGAGACGGCACACTAGCCAGTATATTTTAGGGACCTAAGTATATCTCCCATAGGGACGCGTAAATCAAACGTTCTGCGACGCTTGCGCCGAGAGCGCCAAGAAAACCGTTGAGTTACGGCCCTGGCGAGTGGCGGCGATGTCGCAGCGGTTACGTAATGATTGCGTTTTTACGTTGTCAGGGCAACAGTAACAACAGCCGCTCCCTTCGCTCGCGCCCCCTTCCCCCCTCTCCCGCCTTCGCACTCTCCGCGCCGTTCCTTTTTTATTTTTTTTTTCGAGCGCGCTTGCTTTTTCTCCTCTCTCATGTCGGCGCCGCTTTTTTTTGCCTTTTTTCTTGGCGCCTCCTTTTTCTTCTTTCATGCCACGCGCCGTTTTCTTTTTTTCGTGTGCGTAGTTCGTTTTTTTTTGTTTTTTTTTTCGCGTGCGCGCGTGCTGTGCTTGGTCACGCATTCATGTTTTTCTGTCCGCTCGTGGTGCGCAGTGCGTTTGAATGCACGCAGCCTACATGAACCAGAGCATAAGGGATGACTTCCACCCACAACGCGTCTGTGACTTCGTTTTATTGCTCCGTTTCGAAAACTCAAGATTCGCACATAATGGGGCACGACACAAGTTCCGGAGAAGAAGAGAAGGAAAGAATGCACAGTGTGTCCATGATTAAACATCACAAAAGTTCATTGTAAAGTTCAGAAATTGGAAATTAAAAATTGAACACACTGAAAATGTAGGCCCTTTGACGTATACACATAAAGGTAACGCGATGTTTGTTTAGTACAATACTGACAAAAGTGCAGAAGAGCTTCTGATGTGGCAGAGTCATGAAATTTAAAGAAATGTAGGCGAAACGTCAGTGCATGGCAAAAACAATAAAGATGCGCAAGATACCTAAATATAGAATAATAATGCAATGACTACTTATTCACCACTGTGCTAATACGGAACACAAAACTATATATATATAACTATATATATATATATATATATATATATATATATATATATATATATATATATATATATATATATATATATATATATATATATATATATATATATATATATATATAGTTATGTTATATATATATATAGTTATATATATATATAGTTATATATATATATAGTTAAGGTCAGGCTCTGACCGAAACGTCGACGTAATAAATGAAGATTTCTTGAAGTGCCACCTCTCATACTTATACTTATACGGCAACCAAAGGCAACCACTCCTTCAACTACTACTACAATGGCTGCTGCTCGCACTTCAGGAAGACCTGTTATTTGGAAGTACCCCTTGCATCGTCCGAAATCGGCTGTGATCGGTGATTCTCAAACCAGGTATTTGTCCAATCACTTCAATCCTGGGAATCCAGACTCTCCTGTGTTTGTGTGTCAACAGGGTGCCAGTATTGACTCTATAGCGGATCTTATGGACTTTGTGCCTCGGGGGGTGACCAACTTGGTACTGCATGTTGGCACTAACGATGTGGCCCGCTCAAACTCCTCTACTGCCTTCGAGAGGTACGTGCGACTGGTGAGACACATAACGACTACTAGGCCAGATATCCGCACGATATTTATAACCTTGCTACTGCCACGTGGGCCTAACCAGCGACTACACCGGCCTAACTGGCGTGCTGTGAATCGGTTTAACAAAGAAAGTCATCACTTTAACTGCCACATAGCCGATTTTTGCCGTCGAGAGGAAGGTGTGTTCTTCCTGGACCATCAACTCTACCACTTCCCACCGTGGATGGTGCTAGCAGCCGACGGAATACACCCGAGCTTTGGTGGCGTGTCTTTGCTGGCATGGAAAATACACAACCTCCTCCTACAAGTGCAGGGACCCGTTGTGGCAGATTGGCGGGACTGCGCAGTACCCGCGGAATGTACTGATCAGCCAGTCACTGCGAGCTACGCGCAGGCGGCTTGCCAGCGACCCCAGGGCAACGACACCGAAGGCTACCGATCGACTGGCGCAAGGCCTAAAATTCGAGCAGGGACTGCAGCAACACCTCCCGCAAAACTACCTGCGACACACTCCCCCGAGGCAAAGTCGGATTCCATTAGGGCAACTCCCGGCCTCCTATCGGCGACACATAGCAATGCCACCCGAGAACAACGCCACCCGAGAACAACAACTCGACTCCCAGCAGCGCCTGCTTCCCATCACCGCAACGAGGGAAGCAGTGAGGCCTCTCCGGAACCTCAACCATTGACCGAGGAACCAACATCCAAATACCGGTGCACGCCAGACGACTCTACCGAGCTGAATGCTACCGGCCGACCACAGACTGCGGAACACCTCGAAACCACCCCATCGGTGCAGGGACCCAGGACCAACGTCTGCACCTCATCGATGCAGGGACCGAAGATTAACGCCTGCACAACTCCAATTACTAACAGGTATGATCTCCGGAGGCATTGTGGCTCTGCTCGTCGCGTTCCCGCGGATTGATATAATGGCCGTGCAATCCACCTGATACCCTCGCCCTCAGACTGTACAACGATTTCTTCACATGAAAATTCGTTAAGCTTTCTCAAAATTAGAATATTGGTAGATAAGCGCGTACGGCATGACCTTCATGTCAAGACGCTCAAAACATATATAGAAGCTGGTGTTCCACCGAGAGGCTTGCGCGTATCGCTGACTCCAGCTATGCATAATCTATCCCCGACTGAAATCATAACATGGAAAAACATTCTGAATTCGGCCTCACTGGATCTAACCAAAGTATTAGTTGAACATTGTGAGAAAGCGCTGCTGTCGCTGAGGGTCGAGGAACGTCGGGCTAGGGATATGGGTACCCTTTCCGCATCCCAGGCCACTGAACTAGTTATTTTCGAAAGAAATCTAACTGATAAAATAGCCACTCTAAATCTAAAAAACTAACTCGCGATGGCATTACATCACACAGGGCATCAACTCACACAGACACGCCACCTGTACCAGCATTAGGCTGCCACAATAAAAAACCAAACTCACCCAGACATCAAAAAGATTATAAGAATGCGGGCGAAAACATCATCAACTTATCCGACACCGAACTCACCACGGATGAGCGCTCAGTATTGTCTCGCGGACTTACATTCTGTCCAAATAATGGAAGATACGCAGAATTTGCACTATTAAGGGACCTTGATAATTTTGCACGAAATTTACGCTTAGCAGAATTCTTCTCCAACCAATCACAGAATAGAAAACCAGAATTCCATCACGCCACAGGGAGACAGTGGACTCCGGACGCCCAGAGAGACAAACACTTAGATATATACATTGAAGCGGTACAAAGGGATATTATAGAAGCTTATAAGGCTAGTAAACCCGGCACCTCTAACTTGTCTAGAAAGGAGCAGGAATCACTTTTAGCGCTAGGCAATCGTGAGGATATTGTTATAAAACCAGCTGATAAGGGCGGTGGAATAGTCGTTCTCAACAAGGAGGACTACATCAAAGAAGGCGTACGGCAATTGCAGGACAGGAAATTCTATAAACCCCTTGATTATGACCCAACAAAACAGCACAAAGAATTCATTACTGCGACCCTCCAGGCCCTCGTAAAACAGGGTGCAATAGACATCAAGCTCTGCCAATCACTCATTCCCGCTCGCGCCACACCTGGACGTTTCTATATGCTACCAAAAATACACAAAAAAGGCAACCCTGGAAGACCTATAATATCAGGAACGGGGACACTTACTGAACCAATATCTAGCTACATTGATTTCTTGATTAGGGACTTTCCGCCTCGGCATCCATCGTACCTGCTTGACACAAACCACTTGAAAATCTTACAATAATGGAAGGTGCTTTTCTCGTCACACTAGACGTCACGTCACTATACACAAACATACCACATGATGATGGCATTCAGGCTCTTGTGAAATCCTACAGGGAAAATGCACCGGCCTCTTCTCCACGCCCGATTGTCCTTGAAACTCTAGCCAAGATCGTCCTCGAATTAAACAGCTTCGAATTTGACAACCAATATTTTCTTCAAATAAATGGAACGGCGATAGGAACAAGAATGGCGCCGAACTATGCCAATATATTTATGCACGAGATCGAATCCAGTTTTCTGTCAACATATCCCACGAGCCCCGCCTTCTATAAGCGGTGCCTCGATGACATCTTATTTGGACGGGCACTGAAGAACAACTAATTAAATTTATTGATGCATTTAACAACGTTCATAAAAACATTTCTTTCACGCATACTTATTCTAGAACTGAAATTAACTTTCTTGATGTTAACGTAAGGGTGGAAGGGGGTAAACTGGTAACTAGTGTTTACAGGAAGCCTACAGACGCGCAACAATACCTCCACTTCAAGAGCTGTCATCCGCGGCATTGTAAAACCAGCATCCCATACTCCCAGGCACACCGATTTAGGAGAATATGCTATGAGACAAAGGACTTCAAAGAGAACACGGACCGTCTACGTAACGTCCTTATAAAGCAGCATTATCCACCTCCAATCATCGACGACGCAATACAAAAAGCAGCGAATCTGAACCGCCACCAAATCCTACACAATCAGAACAAAGAAAGTAAAGGGGAACGAAGCAACCTAATTCTTACATTCACTAGTAACGCGCCGAATGTTAACAAAATTCTCAAAAAGCATTTCAATATCATTGAACAAAGCGACCGCCTCAAAAAACTCTTCACTGTCCCGCCGCGGGTGGTATACAGACGCCCGAAAAATGTGAGGGACTATGTAGTACACTCTAAAACAAAAAGAACAGGACAAGTTGGCTGCCATCCCTGCGGGAAAAGTAGATGTCAGGTGTGCAAGCACATGCAAACAACGACGATAGCTGAAAGTACGCATGGTAATTTTACACACACCATACATGGTGACCTTAACTGCGACTCCCCAAACGTTGTCTACCTGTTAGAATGTGGAATCTGCGCTAAACAATACGTTGGACAAACTGATACACCTTTTCGAATCAGATTCAACAACCACCGCTCGCATGTGAACACACTACCGAACCTTCCCCTTTCCAAACATATTAAATCAGAAGGTCACAGTTTCGATTCCATTAAAGTAACACTACTCCAGGGAACTTTCCGCTCTCAGAGAGAACGGGAACAGCGTGAAGCATACTTAATACACAAATTCAACACCGTTGAACATGGAATAAATGAACATCCGGGTGCTCTTCCTGTTTTACGTGCCTTAATTAAAGCGCAAATAGTACTTTAAATGAAACTAACATCAACCCAACAAAATACGCAGCAAAGATGCATGTGTAAGCCAATGCCTTCGGTGATCGTACCTGCAGTGTTTTTCACCCTTTCATGTGTGCCGTCTTTTACCTTCCCCTGCTTTGTATTGTACAGCGCTTGGAAAGAGCTATCGATCAATTTAAGTGGAAGCCCGCCCTCCCTCTTCCTTCTTGCCCCTACCTCTCTTTTTTTCCCCCGTTCTGTAGATCCTTGACCGGAAGTCGCTAATGTCACTCAACGTGTTCTTTCTCGCTTTGGAAGCGGGCGTCGTTTATCAGACAAACGAGCAGGCTCGGCAACAAGTCAGATGGTATACAAGACTCCTTCGGCATGGCCCAAAAGTACAATACGCGGCGGCGTCAACAGTGCTCACCGACACCCACTTAACCCCCCCCCCCCTTTTTTTTTTTTGCTTCTTTTTTTTTTTCTCCGGTCAGCCTGTTTGAATCGCACACCGGCTGTTTTTAACTCGAGCCGGCTCTTCGTCCAGCCCTACGGGACAGAATAGAGCGACGAATTTTAACGATGAGTAATAGCCGCCGCATAAGTATAAGCTCTGTCGAGAAGCACTCCGCTGTCGGCGGTGGCGTGGTACTCCTCGCTCCTGATGGGCCCTAAGCAAACTTTTTCTCCCTCCCGCTCCTTCTCTCTCTCTGTCACCTCCTTCCCCTCTCATTTGATGTCCATATAAACACGGAAATATGCACGAACATTGCGTCTTGAGAAAGGTCAGGCTCTGACCGAAACGTCGACGTAATAAATGAAGATTTCTTGAAGTGCCACCTCTCATACTTATATATATATATATATATGCGCAGATGTTGCACAAATATACATAGATTGCTGGATACATTCACTACTGATAAACAAGATGAAAAAGCACATTTAGCAGAGTAAGCAGTACATCGCACTAAAAAGGGAAATACACATTATTTGGCACTTGACCACTACTTGACAGTTAGAAGGCGGCAACGGCATGAAGGTGATGGTCCGTTTATGCAGCAGCACATATAACATTCGAAGAAACGCGTATTACCCAATGGCCAGGTGAAATAAGTCTACTACACAGCTTTTTCTTTCACCGCGAATACAATGCACAGCTGTAAGATAATGTCATGCCGTGTACACTGAGCACTTCATTGAGATAAACGCAAACAATAAAATTCTGCATATAGAACACTTGCAATACTCAAGCCTCACCAGAAAAAAACAACTCTCATGTCTACACATGAAGGTTCTTCGAACGGTTTTTCTATAGGTAATTACGGAGGTAATACATCAACACAAAGAGTACTTTTTCAGCTGTAAGTACATATAATGAACATTCACGCACGGAAAGAAAGCACTGGGGCAGAGTAGAAAGCTGGTGCACTTGAAGTTGCGGATCGAGACTTCGCAGAGAGCATATTCTATAGTTGTTAACCCTTCCTTGGGCAAACGCGTCACTTGTGGCCTTCTCCATAATTCAGAAAACGTTTACGTCCTGCAGAAAAGCAGTTGGAAACTGAATTCAAACAAGAAAAATTACACAGTCACATCACGCAAACGTAGTTTCGTCGTCTCGGTGTAGTGCAAGTTGAGATACACAGAGACTCAGAAACGCGTATTTAAACGAAGGCGAGTGATAAACAGGCCAAAAAATTCAAAAAGCACTTCCAAGGACGCAGTCATGTCAGAGACGCAGAAGTTAAGCTATGAGTCTAAAGTGCTTTATTTTCGTTGCTTCTTGGTACAACGATGCAAAATCGTGCTCTTCACGATTCAGCCATGTTTAAAAACTGTTGTCCAACTGCAATGAAGCTATATATCTGTGGCTGCGAACGCAAACCGCATACTCACTAATAGATTTTTTGGATCATGGAAGAATCTTGCGGAACTCGGTCTTGAAGTATCCGTGCACCGCTGCATGATGTACGAATGGTGTGTGCCGTTAACCATCACGGCGGCAAGATAGCACAACACGCAAGCACCGCAAAAACTGCACACGCCGGCCAACGTTCGCTTCATGTAACAGAACATCACGAAGCTTCACATCAAGGCCGGCGACTACAACGGGCTCCGATGTGGCGGCGGTGGAGGACAACTGACCATAACGACCGCTCCAATAAGTCTCAAAAGCGAACAATTATCCGCCAACCTCAACGAGAGACTTGCAAGTGTCCCCCAAACATAGCCTGCCTGCACGGACAGCCTGGTGCCGGCGCTCAACGCTCGCGTCATGCTACAACGGAACTTTCGAGAAAATCAAAACTAGAGTTGCAGCGCGCGCGCGGCCTCCGCGGCCGGCGCGGGGCGCACAGCTTTGCCGGCACGGCGGCAGGCTGCCATTGGCTGCTTTCACTTTGACTCGCCATCGACTAGAGCGCCAATTACGCCTTCAGTTATCGCACTTCTGGTTGGCGGCTCATTTTCAAGATGATGGCGATGACGTCGTGATGACGTAATTGTTTGGGACGCCTGAGCGGCAGTCTTTCCGACCGTTGTTCGCATGTCGTTGGATTGCTTGCGTGTGAGCGTGCGTCCTTTTTACGTTTGGAAGATGTATATTTTTTATTTCGCGCTGTGTTTGTGCGTGTGAACGAACTGCAAGAATGCCCGACTGCTGTTGCGCTCCAAACTGCAAGTCGAACTACGCAGGAGAGCCGAGCGTGCGAGAGCGCGTGTTTCCCAATGACAAGGTGCGGCGGGCGGCATGGACAAGAGCGGTTCCCCGAAAGAATTTCGCTCCTACAAAGAACACAGTGGTAAGATACGTCTTATGATCGGATACGGGTGCTTGTTATTTATGCAATGCGCGTTTTTGCGGCTGAGTATATCTTGGACCAGCTGAGTCGCCCTGCCTGCATTTTCGGAGCCTGAAACGTGCTCATATTTCTTTTGTTGTATCGAAAGCCGAAACGAACCGTCTTGTTTTCGGCTGTATGAAACGTGTTCCCACAGAATTTCTTTTTTTTGGTCGTTTCCGCTCTGCGAGAAGCTTTTTTTGGCCATCGACTACGTTAAAACGTCAAAGTACATAGACCAGAAGACAGGGAAGATTATTGAAGTCCCGCTGAAAGTCTTCCGTCTCAAGTAGGATGTGGTACCGAGTGTGTTCAGTACCTCTCTTGAGAAAATGCGTGCACTCGGAGCTCCGGAGGAGGAACGAAACCTTCTTGAGGACGATACGCTCCGCATTGCCGTTGAAAAATCTCTGGAAGAAAAACGACAACAGGACAAGCAGAACAAAGTTACAATCCTTTCTGAATTCCTTCATGCTCTGCCAGGCTTCAACACCTCACCGTTTTGGTCTGTGATCAACAATGGCTCGTAGGTTCTATTTCTGGATTTGACTGTCGATCGGGGCGCCCTTGCGCGTTCATCAGTGATAGTTCGAGACACCATGTGTGTGGAAGTGTATTTCAGTGAAAGGCGCATTGTGGAACTTGATGGTGTCAGCGTGCCTGCTTAGTTACAGGACTTACGACAACTATGTGACATCCTTCATCATGTTGGGCGTCTGCGCACTCCTGATGCTTCAAACAATGCCCAGAGGGCTCGTCAACTGCTTGCGACTGTGATGGTACTGTAGGAGGAGTTGATATGCAATGATCAGCAGCATCAGCTTCACGGATGGCATCTGGAAGTTGTGAAGTCCATAAAATCTCAAGAGGAGCTCATCCTTAATAACGCAGCACGCTACTCGGCAGACCTGTTGGTATTTGCAAGTCTCTTCTACACCATTTCGCCGCATGCGTACCGATTCCCGAGAGGTTCACTGAAGGTAAAGTTGCCTCACCCTGAAACAATAAGACGTCTTTGCTCCACTCAACAGGTCAGCCCAGCCACGGAACAGCAACACTCCTGTTTTCTGTCATATGCTAAGAAGGTTGCTACCACAATGAAATAACATGAAAAGAGTAACTTTAATGATGGATGAAATCCACATTCAACCATACTTTCATTTCAAAGCTGGATCAATAACAGTTGCAGCAGTCAACACTGCAAGCCCAGCAAAAACAGCATATGTATTTAAGAATCAGAGTATGTTATCTTATCACAAAGATGTTGTGCATATTTTTCCAGTGTCTACAATCGATGCAAAATGCTTGCATGATTTTATGCGAATGTTTGTTTTGAAGCTTGAGCATACTGGTTTTAAAGTGATTGCTATCAACTCTGGCAACAATTCTATCAACAGGAAAACAACGTTGTTGTTTTCAAGCTCCCCGAGACTAAACATAGTTTATTAACATTCAGCTGACCAATCACGACCTTTGTTTTTGGTCGTCGACCCTGTTCACTTGTTAAAATGTGTAAGAAATAACTGAGTAAATCAACGCAATGCAGGAAGGTGCATTTACTTCCCATATCTAAAGAGTACAGCAGCCACACCCAAAATATTAACAGCATCATTCAAAAGTTTATGCGAGCTGCATCAGTGTGAACAAAATGAGCTTTTGAAGATTGCTGCGACATTGTCGTTGAAGTCGTTAAATCTTGCTTACATGGAGAGGCAAAATGTAAAGTTGGCTTTGAGAATATTCAATTCATCAACTGTCACAGCACTTCATTATAGCAACAACCTTCAGCATGTTGCTAGCATGGCTCAGTACATCAACACCATGGTAACATGGTGGAATATTGTTAATGTTAAAATGCCACAAAAGGGCCAGAGGCTTTCAGATTACCTGCAAAAGCCTATTACCTCAACATCCTGCCCCCAGTTACAGTTCTTGGAGAAAACGATGCAGTGGCTAGACTACTGGGAGAGTTTGAAGCATGGCGCAGGACATTTGACAAGGCAAACACACTCAGCTCTATGTCACACACCTCATGCACTCCACGAGATCGCTATCTACTGCCTTAAAGAGCTTGGTATGCCACACGTTTTGCTAGGCAAGTTTCAGACAGATTCTCTCGAAGATCGCTTTGGTCGGTACCATCAGTTGTCTGGTGCCATATCATGTGTCAATTAGGCAGATTTACGAGTCCGAGACAAAGTTGCGGTTACAGAAAGTGATTGAGCTGCCAGACTTTGACATGCTGTGCGATATTCCTATCCTTAGTGTCAACTCAATGCTAAGCCAGTTTGATGTCACGGTTAGTGACAGCGATATTGAGAAGAAAGTAGCAAGCTTCCAGCTGTCACATATGTTGCGGGATACTGTGCTCATGCTGCACTGAAGAAACTGTTGTGCCAGTGATGCAAAGAAAACCTGGTAATGGATGATGCAGAGGTAGACATTGCAAAAAATGTACTTATTGCGAGCATGACCAGGGGCGAGTTGAAGTTCCTACGTGAACTTGCTATAAGTGCTGTGCTTATCACAAAAAATAGTGCTCGACAAGCTAAGGAGTCCACGCTTCGCCTCTCAGATCTTTGTACTTTCTAAGCAGAAATAAGTATTAGTGGCTCTTGTGTATGGCATCCTCAGTGATAATGATGACCTGGATGTTTGTGTTGATGGGCATGCTCCTCAACAGGTCATGCATTACATTTCAAGTGCAGCAGCAAACACCCTTCTAAACAACTTCTGCAAAACAGCTAACGACAAGTTGTCTGCAACAAAGGCAAAAACAGCAAATGACAAGTTGCCTGCCACAAAGGCAAAACGAAAAATTGTAACTGTTAAAAGCTGAGGCGCCTTTTATGCAGTCTTATTTCGACAGTATGTTTGGTGAATAAAATGTGTTTCTGCTTTAATCAGTGTCAAATAAAATACCCCGCATCCTGCCATTTGTCAGCGGGCTGCTAATCTCTATATTTCTGTTCTGCACGAAAATCGTGCACATCTGTCTCCTGCTTATTTTAGGCAACAATTCCTGCCGTAAGTCGGAGAAATGTACCAACTTCTTCCACACGCTGAGTAGAAAGTGCACTTTTACTAATGTGTCCTGCACGAAGCAGGCTGTCACCGCTGTATATAATAAACAATCTTATACTGCTGCTGAGCGGAAATGAGTATGTGATTTTATGTTTGAGCTTGAGCATGAGTATATTCCTTTTACTTTCAGCTGCCGACAGTTTACTTTCTTGTAACGTCAAATTGTGCCATTTTTCAAGCATGCCTGCTAGAGCTTTTGAAGCTCTAGGACATAACATCCGGAAGTATTAAATACAGCAATCACGGCAGGGTCGAAAAGTGATTACCTAAAAGCTACACTGACGATAAAAATTTTGATAAAACCCTTCCAATCATTCAGAAAACATAGCGCCTCCTTAGGGCGCGAGGCTATAATATGTGATGATTTTTCCCGGCCAAGCTGCGTGCATAATTGTAGACGAGGCATTTTAGTTAATGAGGGAAAATGGAGACGCCTAAAACACCGCAAGAAGAACGAAGAAACACAGGGAAAGAGCGTCCCTCGCAACTGATTTATTCTCAGAAGAAACGCAGAAAATATATGTGCTGCACCACACATGCGCACACCTCACTGCTTCAGCTAGTCACTTTAGTGACTCATTTTGTTAGTAGTCATTCTAGTTAGTTTTTGTGCGTAACACGAGCGAGCGAATTTTATTTTATTTTATTTTTGTGAGAGCGCGCCGCTTATAGAGAGCGAACGAGCGAGGTGAAGCCGACTACGAGGACGATCTGACTTGCTTGACGTCACGGCGCCGCGTGGGGGGCCTTAAGTGTTCTAGGTGGTGTTGGTCGGGCGCAGGGTTAGGTGGGCGTTTTAAGTGAAACGAACTGACAGGACGGAAAAAGGATGGCGGGCAAGGTAGAACCATACGGCGCGCGCACTCGATAACTTACCGCGGTACACGCCGCCAGGGAAGCATGCCTTGAATGTGCCGGAAGACCAAGTCACCATTCCCCCTCGCTCCAGCGTCGAGCGTTGATAACCGTCCCTGCCGGTCAAACCCGAATACATCAAAACAAGACAAGAAGTGGGCGTGGCAATATGCTCGAAGAACACAGATACACAAAAATACGCATGTCAAACAGATTCTCTTGACATAAGGGCAACATACAAAACATATGACGTGTAATCAAGGCATTTGTTATACTATTATTAGATTTGTAAAAATACCTAAATTCGCACTCATGCAGCGACAAGGATTGGTGGCATACGCATAGGTCTGAATTCTTAGATATGTGATATGCGAGAAGTTTTTTGAAAAGTGCACTTTTTTCGCATACTACATCGAAATTCCACTTGTACAGTTGCCAACCGTTGTCCCAAAAGACGTCTGTTTTTTTCGTCATCCTGTTCAAAACATGAGACAAACTTATCACATATTTAAGAGTGCACATCTATGCGTAAGCCACCCATGCTTGTCGTTACATGACCTCAAATTTAACTATATTGATAAATCTTAGACGGGTGCCTTGGTTATTCTTTTGGCATGTTACTCTTATTGTGAATCTAATCTATTTGACATGCGCATTTGTATGCAAATATTTTCTTCGAGCATGTATCATGTAAAACCACCTTCTAGTCAGCGTTCAGACTGTATAGGTCTGCCTCGTTTATCGTGCTTATTCCCGCCCGCTCACTTCATTCAACAGTATCCTGTATCACCTAGATGACCATCCATTCTATTTTTAGGTGGTCTTACGCCCCGTATTGTATGGCAATCAGTTCTGGGCAGTATCCAAGGTACATGTATCTTAGATACTATCCTAGATACACATTGATTAGCTTACATCTGTATCGCGATACGTCTTGCAGAACGCGTATCTGTATCTGTATTCCCGATAAATTTCGAAATGTATCGTTTATCTTAAGGTAGAAGATACTGCTATAGAAACACCATCGTGCGAAACAATAAACGTCGCGGAACTCCGCTTCTTAAACCCATAATGCTGCCAGTAAGCCAACAGAATAAAACTAAACAGCTGAAATAATTTTATCTTTCCGCCATAGGGCTCCGGCGTTCACATGCGATTAGGTATACGCGTCCCTATTGGTGGAGCAGAGTCACGTAATTGTTTTCGAGCCATCTCGACAAAAACAAGGGCGCGAACGTCTACACGCAGCCGAACTTTTGTTTTCTCGATGCTTTCTTTCTTTTTAGTTGTGCCGGTGTGATGGCATTTGTTCGTAACAAGAGCGCTTTGTGGCGCGCTCCGATGCGAGCTACTGCTCAAATTCTAGTGCCTCTATAGCGCTTTAGTGTCGTTATAGATGTTTGTCTCGTGTGGTGCTTCGTTGCAGTCTCCAGCACGCAAGAATGGCGTTGCTTTGCGTCTCGCTGCTTTCACACATCAGCGATCTGAAAGATCTCGTGGATATAAAGTTCACTTATATACGATGAGCTTCACTTACATGCAGATAAGATTCTCACAATCGCCGCACCACCGGCGCCGATGATATATGCAATAGAACATGCATTTACGTAACGGAATATATTTTCGCGTGCTCTATATTTGTTCTCCCTAGTAAATTGTCAGGTATATTCTTTTAATGGTAATTTTATTTTTAGCTCAAGTGGTCTCTATATGCTGTCTTCCGTTCGCATTCCAGATATTACGTGGGCTTCTGTGTGGGTTTTGCTCGTCTCTTTATTGTAATTTGTCTTTTGCAACCTGCTCCTTAGTCCCTTCACTGCTTTATTGTGACTTTTTTACTGTCTGCGTCATTGCTAACTTTACACGAGTGCATTCCATGTGAGTTTATCGTTATTGAAGGCGATGTTGAGGACAAAGGTAAAAAAAATCTGAGAATGCCTAGGGTCTACCGTACAACAATTCTGCTTAATAGAATAATAACGTAATAGAGTTAACATTATATTAATGTAGATTATAAGAAAGAATTATAAAGTTGTTAAGAAGGGGATCTGAGAAACATAGTGCCAAGTACCCGGTTTTTCTCATAAGTGGCCTTTTATGCTTTTTCGTAGGCACTGAGTTTTCTATTGTCTGGCCTTAATATCCAAGTTCACGATCAATCATGCTCCATTGTCATGGCCTTTAGGGGGCCGCCTGTATTGTGCACAGTGTTTCACGTAACTGTAACCAAATATATACAAAGAAGCGGTAAACCTCAACTGAATAAAACCAATGACACAGTTTACCGTCATGTGGCTCTCGTTAGGTTATATCAGGTGCGATGCACACTATGCGCTCGAGCTGGCGGCGTCTCCTGCCGTCGTAGCCCGTCACGGTAAAGCAAGTAGCAAATAAGACGGCGCGTTCGCTCAGGAAAAGCTCTCTTTCTGCGATGGACGCTGTCTGTAGAAATGAGAGGACACTGTCCTCTCACACGTGTCCCTATGGGAAACACCGGTACGTCACACTTCCTTAGGTTTCACGTTAGTGAACCTGTTTTCTCTAGTGTAATATAGCAAGTGGTGGAAAAAAAGCGAGGGCGAGGCAGTCGGAAAAAAGGAGGCCAGCGCCATCAACTCCATTGCTTCCTTTGTCTTCGCATTATACTAGTGCTTAGCTGCCCCAATTTTTTTACTAACTGTCACCCTTAAGACATGAATTCGCATTACAACACTTTTATGACTATTCTTCAAGAAAGGGTTTTAACGCTTTGAAAGCGTACAGCCGCCGAAATCTTTAACTAGCGTGTGCAGCGGCGACATTGCTGTGTGTCAGCGCTATAAGTTTATTTACCGCTCAATTTAATAATTAAGTAAGATGAATTATGGAACATTTCTGATATTCACTTTGGGGCAAAGTGTGTTTCCTTACGTTGTAGAAGGCATTCCAAAACGAATCATCAATTTTTTTGAGGAAACGTGCATGCTGCATAGTGATATTTTCCGGCGTTTAAAGAAAGCCAGAGAAATATGACCACGTCACTGCCCTCGTGTGCGACCGTACTGCAGCGCTCTCGAATGTGCTTCGAGCGCAACAACCGGTGTATGAAAGTTGGCGAAATGAGTGGCCGGTGCTCTAGGCATTGTCTCCACAGTGCGTCCACATTTCTTTCTGCCGCCAATGTTGGCGGTAACGCGTTACAGTTAACGGCGTTACCGGTAACGCGTAACTTTTTTCGATAACTGAGTAACGTACTCGTTACTATTCAGGAACTGTAACGGGTAACGTACTTACGTTAACATTTAATTTAACGTTACCTGTTACCCGTTACGTACGTTACCCGTTACCCGTTAATTTACCGGGTAACGCACTTACGTTAACTGTAAAGGGTAACGTACTTACGGTAACGACGCGCGTAGCGTTTCACGACGTTTTGAACGAGTGCATATCGAGTATCAGTGTTTATTATGTGCTTGTTGTTGCCTTATTTGGGCGGGATTCACCATATGCGGTGTCCACGTATATGCTAAGAAGTTCAGCTAACGCAAGGCTTAAATCATGATCATTGGCGTTAGTTGTCGTTACGAAGATGTGCCACTAGGCGTCAACGTGAGTGCGATGCGTCCACATCAAGCGGTGCTATATCTGCCAAACAAATGTAGACATTGTACACGGTCTAATATACCAATGCGCTATAAATAATAAACTACTTCTGTGACGAAACGTTTCACTTTCGTGTTATACCCATTCCTATGACGGAGGGATCAAGAATCTTTTTTCGCGCTATTTTCATTAATCAGGCGTTAAGAGTACCATACAATGCCTCCTTCGAGCGCCAATTTATTGTAGGTGCGGACGTATTCGTTAAGAAGAGAGGCAATCTTTCCGATAAGAGCTTCGAAATGCAGCTGTTGCTTTATTTCTACAAGATTCTGTATTTAGAACATTCTCCTTGCAATAATCTAGCGATGGTTATCAATACTGTTTTCAAAATGAAATTTGCTTCTTTCTATCGCTAACTGCGGGTACACGTTTCTAGTTACCCAATTTTTCAGCGATGATGGCTGACCTTCAACACCTTCACATAAACGTTCGCAATTTTTGAGGCAAGTATACAGATTTTTAAAGGAGAAAAATGCGTATGTGTGCAAATCTTTTTTCCTCAAAACTAAGCCGTTTAAGCATTTCTCTATGACTATTTGGTCATCGGTCTTGTTAGCAGAAGCGCACCGTCAGAATTACTGTAAATTTGTTGAGAGTTGAGGTGTTTTCTTTAAGGAGAGCTTGGATGATAAAATCTAATTTGGTGTTTAACGTCACACTGAGAAAATGGATTTACGATGTGCCACAGAGTTAGCAGTCATCACATGTACCTGTACAGGCTACTTTAGGTCACTCCACTGGCACTTGCGTTGCTGGGGGGGAGGGGGGGGTTCAACCCTATTCCGCCTCCCCACCGAAATCTTTCAATTTTTCATGTGTATATGTATATGTACAGGCACACATACAAGCGCACGCACAACCATACATAAAGTATGGCTTAACGCCCCCCCCCCCTCCCCCACGCCCCCATAACTGGCTGGCTACGCTAGTGCTGCCATGGTACGACACATTTGTGCAACCTATTCTCGTTAAATCGGTACTTAGCGCAAAAGTTGTCGTTCGCGATAGAAGTTTTGTGTGAATTATTATTATCAACTTTGTAAAACTGTTATTTGAGGTTCCTACAGTGGAATTGCGGTGAATAAATTTCTGACCATACAGTAACGGCACAAGTAAAGTCCGTTACTTTTTAGGGTAACTGTAACGGTCACGCATTACCTTTTTTAAGAGGTAACGTAGGACGGTAAAGCGTTCATTTTTTGTTAGCGTAACGAGTAGCGTATTTAGTTACTTTTTTTTCGGTAACGCCTACAACACTGCCTGCCGCACACGGCAAGCAAACGCCATCGTCCCTGAGAAGCGATAGAATGACTGTCGGCACGTCGGTTGTTTCGAAGAAGGTTTGACAGCGCTGCAGTACGGCATTGAATGAACGCAGTCACGCGGTTTGATGCCATATTAACGCGATAGCGTTAACGAGCTCGTATCGCAGAAATTCCGCCGTCGGCGTCGGTGTAGGTGTCGTCGCCGTTGGTTGTGAGCGAAAAATCATCATCTTGTCCGTGACCGAAAAATCGAAAAATCTGCAAATAAAATAAATAATAAAAATGTTGGGTCCGAGTGACAATCGAACCCAGGCCGTCTGCGTGACAAGCAGGTGTTCTACCACGCAGCCATGCCTCTGTTTTTTTTTTCTTTCATGGTATTTATTACAAATCTGTGTAACTAGCATACATAGCGAACAAAGTATTCAAGGCGGTCTCTACCAGCGTACAAGCGTTACACAGAAGTCCTAAAAGGGTAATAAATCTATACATTTCATGAAGTGTAGATACCAGTCCGGTTGAAACTCTAATTGTTTGTAAAAGTCTTTTAGCTGAAGAGCCATTTGAATGAAATGCAACCGCAATGCAGCCATGCCTCTGCTTGGAGCTGCACTGAAGGTAACCTTCGTGCTTTCCAAAAATACGCGTCCTGTATAAAGGTGTCACAGTACGAGATGTAATATCGCAGTAATGTTGCGTGGTACAAGTGTACATTGCCATCAGGCGTCACACCATGTCAATATCCTAACAACTTGGTGGTTTAAAGACAACCATCCATTACAAAAGGCACACACATTACTGCGCGTATTCCCTTAAGGCCACGTAGTGGTTCCATCGCAACTTCGAAAAAGTTTCTGGTTTAAAGCAAGCTACCCATTATATAGGGCACACAGCTTAGTGCGCGCATTCTGTTAAACGCTCGTAGTATTCGAAGTGCGCACTAGGGGCAGGATATCGCTATCGCGTTCAACTCTTAAATGCGAAGCTTAAGCGGCCCCCAATTTTTTCGCAAGCGTTCTTTAAAAGCCCGAATATATTCACTACGCAGCATGTACATCACCAAAAAAGTAATAAATAACTCGAGCAGCCGTTGTTAAATGCTCTCTGTGACGTGACAAAGCGCAGTAGATGACGCTAAACAAGATGCCATTGCTTTCATTCAGTCGCGGTCAACCACTTGTCTTTTTTTTATATTCGACTCTACTTACGTGAAACGACCTGTATACTTATTAACTCTGATTGTTTAATACGGAATTACCCTGCTATACTTGTCTTAGACATTTTCCTTTTCCGGGTCACGGTAAGTAGTTGTTTGTTTATTGCAACAAATCAGCAGGTAAGCAGAGCTCGAAGTGGCGAAAGTGTGAATAGCAGTTATATACTGCGACGTCTTGTGTCAGATACGTCTGAGACGTTTCTAGGCGGCACAAGTACTTTCGGAGACGAAATGGTAAAGGATTGCCCGTTAGTAAATGCGTTGCTAATGGATGCTTTATACGCCAGTATATAAGTAGGATATAAACAATAATTGAAGTTTCTTGTCCTCAATGAATCGTGAGCCCTGACACTGTAGTTATCGTCTTCACACTATACATCACCAAAAATATTGCGGGAAGTGTCCACTAAGTCGCAAAAAGCTTGGCACAGCGAAGAACGGACCCGTCGCCGCTCGTATTCCTTCTCGACCGACAAGTTTAGGTGCGAGATGCGCGCTTGCTCCGCGGGGCACGCAGCCATGCTATGAGCGGAGGTTGCATACGCGAGATGTCTGTGTCGGTGGGCGTGGCTTAGCAACTGCGCATGCGCGGCTTGGCCAGGTGGTGCGGTATGCGGTCGATAGACAACGCGATGCTTCCTTCCTCTTTCTTTCTGTCTTTTTTTTTTCTCTCACTATTTCTTTATCTCTTTTTGGCTGATCTACACTCTGTCTCTCTATCCTTTTCTTTTAGATGCGAAGCAGCTCTTTGACTCACGTGTGTAACGATGTACGTTACCTGCGTGTGTACTAATGCGCCGCAACGCGTTCCCCTCGTCGTAGGTGTTGGAGCGTTGCCAAGTAGGTCACGCCACAGCTTTGCGTTGACGTCACGCTCCCCTCGAACGCTTCTCTCGCAGGTTTGCGTTGACGTCACTCTCTCTCTCACCCGCAGCATGCTCGCCGTAGCGCCCGCAGCTGCCGGCTGCTCCGCCCGCTCGCAACACCTGTGAACGTGTCGCTTCTCTCTCTTCACCCGTGGTAGTCAAGGCGAAACGCGCGCCTGCTCCGGTCCAGCGCCCGTGTCTCGACCTTGAAGAAACAACGACTACGAAGTCTTGCCAAACGCTTTAATGAAACTTACACGAAACCCAACCCGCCCTCCGTGTCTTTGCGTTTCAAACAAACGTTTACTCGAGTAAACGCTACACCGAGTTTCGCTTCAAGCCGTTCTTCCAGCACCCGCGTCGACGCCCGCTTCAACCGGGTCAACACCGTGCGCACCGCTGCTCCTTCGCATCGCATCAAGGTTCCCTTCGGGGAGATGGTCCAAGTTTTATGCATTTCCCCCTCTATTTCTCTCTTTCTTATTCTTTCTGTACAGCGCTTTACCCTCTACCATCCTCCTTTCCCACTTCCTCACCACTGCATCTCTCCTCCTCACGCTGATTTCGCTTTCCCGCCCCCTTGCTACACTATACTATACAAGGCGATGCAACGCGCTGCTAGTCTGTCTGGATAGCCGAGTGGTTAGGACGCTAGCTTTTGGATCGAGGTTACGCGGGTTCGAACCCCGCCTCGCGAAGAATTTCTTTTCGGCAAAATATTTTCTCTTTGTCGTTCTTTATATCTCTCTTTTGGTATCTCTGTTTCTTTCTCTCTCTCTCACTCTTTCTCTCTGTACTCCTTCTCAGGTAGCCGAACAGTTGCACATACCCGTTAAGATGATGATAGTTTTCTGTGATCGACTCACAATGAATGATTTGCTAACAAGTTGCGCTGTTAAAATTATCGCTACCAGCGTTGTTGCTGCTCTACACACGTTGTGTGATGCGGTATTACGAAAACTGTAATACGCTTACGGACAAGGTAAGACGGCACAGCGGCATTTGCACCATCGTTCGGAGACTTCATGACGTTGTTGTACGTAGATGGTAACCTGCTAGCTGGCCGCCAAGTAGAGCAGCGACACCCATAAGTTACAGAAGTGCCAACCAAACACCACTGACAGCTCAGCGTACAAACAGGTCATGTTAAGCAGCCATAGAAATCTCAATAAGTTGTTCCTGAATAAAACTAGTATGCTTTTAACAAGGCAGAACTTTCGGGTACTAACATATATTTCACTAAAATTATGCAAAGTTGGTCGCAGTTAAAAAATTTTCAAAGTTAACACGTTTGTACATAGCTTTTTGCTGCTTCATTATATGAATCTATAATAGCAAGCATGCAATGTATCGAAGTGACTTAAGATACAATTTGGAAGTATCGTATCGGATACAATATTTCCGGCAGTATCTTGTATCTTTGGCTCAAATACTTTCCCGAGTATCTTGTATCGTATCACGAGACAATTTAAAAGTAACTTTTCCCAGAACTATATAACAGCATAGAGATATACCCGGTGTGCCCACTTCAGGTTGCGCCTTTGCTTTGTTAGTGACCTTTTGCTCTTTCGAAGGTACTATGGATTCGCTTTGCCACTCTCACAATAATATCTGGATTTCGCGAATCCTTCACTACTTCCAAACGTAGCACTTCTCAGAACATGAAAGCGGAGGAACACATGAAGACGCACACAACAAAAAATATGGCTGATCCCTCCGTGATAGGAATCGGTATAACACAAAAGTGAAACGTGTCGTCACTGAAGTAGTTTATAGTGTTATAGTCCAATGGTGTGTGAGAGCTTGTACAATGACTACTGTTGTTGGCAAATATAGCACCGCTAGATGTGGACGCATCGGACTCACGTTGACCCCTAGTGGCACATCTCCGCACCGACGGCTAACGTCCATGATGATGTTTTGACCCTTGCGGTAGCTGAAGGTCTTAACATTTACGTGGACACCGTATACGAGGAATCCCGCGCAAAGAGGGCATCAACAAGAACATTATAAACACTGATACTCAATATGCACTCCTTCAAAGCGTCGTGAAATGCGGAGAAACGCTACGCGCGTCGTGTCTTCCCTTTAGCGGGGCTGTTACTTCTCAGAGGGCGAGCGCGGAACGCGGTGCGACATCCAGGCGAGCGTCGGAGAGCTATTTTAGACGCGAAGTAGCTGTTGCTCGGGGCTGTGTCCGCCCTTCCATTGGCGACCGTCCGCTCATCTCCCACTAAATGCTGGCACGCGCTAGCTGGCACGCGCTAGCGCGTTCGGGCCTGTGTAAGGTGCTGGGTAAGACGCTGTGGCCTCTCCCCATTACACTCTCTCAGCAATCACGTGATGGCGTCGGGGAACGAGCTTCCGCAGACGCGCGATGAGTCCGCGTGGTGTGCTCCAACAAGAGTGCGGGACGAGTAACAGCAACAGCAACTACAGTGAATTCAATTGTGTGCTCCATTCGTAAGGACGCGTTAACATTGGGCAAGGTGCCCGTGATGAACGGAACTTTTGGTCGACCCATGCGCTCCTTCGCATCCCCGCATGTTTCCCTTTAGTGGTAGATGGTGAAATTTTTATTCGTTGTGTACACTTTATTCACGGTGAATACTACAGGAATAACATATCTAAGAAATGCCCTGGAAAAGGCGTGCTGCTCATGTGGTTAATCTGGGTTGTATTGCTCAAGCTGTAGGTTTGCAAAAGGCGTAGCGCTCTGTCGGTGGTTCAGCACAAGCAGAAGTAAGGTTCTTCCTGCACTCTTCAAGAGAACTCTCTTGAGCAGCTTTGATTGCCCAGAGAGTACATAGCGGTTTGCCTGTAAAAGAGAATAGGACGCGGGAAAAGTTTTAACTCATCATGGGGCTAGAAAGTTACCTGCTAAACCTGTGAAAAGCACGTAACTGAAAAGGCGAAATTTTGTTGTTTAAAAGGAAAAGCTGTCCGTACCACGTCATTTAAATATTTGGGCAATAATATTACCAAGAATTTGTCATGGTGATCTCATTTGGAATATTTGACGGATGCAGTTGACCAAACACTTCACAGCTTGCATGTCAGGTATTCACGCATCCCCCTCTATTACCCAGCTTACACTGTATAAAACAACTGTAAGATCCAAGCTAGACTTCATCAATTTGGCATCCATCTAGGACAATGTTAACAGACCGTCATTTCGAAAAAAATCACAGTTTCGCCGCAACGGCGAAGCGGTGGCTGCAATAACAACAAATTGGAATGTAGCGCGAAGAACGGAAAGCAGCTCGACATTTCGAGCGCGTCGCTCAAGCGCAAACGATGCACGAAAAGAACACACACAGGACGAGCGCGAACTATTACGTGTCACAACTCGACACTAAAAGCGCGTTGCTCAAACATAAAGGACGCATGAAAGAAACGCCCATGTATACACAGGATGAGCACGAACTAACAACTGCCACAGTTGTTACTTATTGCTGTTTGAACAACGCGCTCGTTTCACAAACGCGGCCGCTGCAGCGAGCGAACGGACCTTCCTACGCTCTGTAACTTCAGCGCGGACATCGCGGTGAAAGCACCAGACATACAAACAGACCCTCCCCCACCCACACTCCGCAAGAAAAGTGCGCGAGCAGGCGACCATGCCCTGTAGGGCGAAGTGCACGAGCGGGGCGACGACCTTCAAAGAGCGCCCCTCGCGCACTTCGCGCCATCTCGCTGGTGAGCAAGAAAGCTCGCTGAAGTAAATGGTATGTATAAATATCTCGCCGTTAGAATGCTGAAAGACGGTACTCTTTATGACCAAGCCGTCTAACGCCGCACTCTGCGGAGCGAGAGGTCGCCCGTTCGATTCCGCGTGCCGGAACGTATTTCTGAATTATTTTTCTTTGTGACTTTTGTATATATACATAACCATATACATATACGGGCCTGGTCGGCGACGCCGACGGCAATAACCAGCCGGGAGTTTACGTAATATTGCTATCGCAATCACAGTACCGAGCATTACTTTTAATGCGAAGTATTTCTTAGCCAACTAAAGGCACCTCCCCTTTTCTATCTATCTATCTATCTATCTATCTATCTATCTATCTATCTATCTATCTATCTATCTATCTATCTATCTATCTATCTATCTATCTATCTATCTATCTATCTATCTATCTACGTGTGGGCACTGTCGTAGTCGTGTCCTTAACTTGGTATATAACGAAACGAGCATAGCAATAAAGTATATGATGAACACGATTCACAGGTCCTTTATTGAATGACGTGAATTAGTCGGTCACGCGCGTCATGAAACCATGTCCATCAGTAACGTGTAGCACAAACCCGCATACCACGGCCTGCAATATGCAGGCGGGCGTCCAGGTGTTTCAGTCTACAACAGGCACAGCGAAAATAGATTTTGGAAATGTCGACGTGATAGTGTTAAGGGCCAGCGTCACTCAAAACTTTCCGTCTTTGTCGGCGGCGTTTTCGGTGACCGAAAAATACCGATAGAACATACCGATAATATAAAATTTACAGCCCGGTCTGTAATTGAACCCAGTTATTCTGAATGGCAGTTGACATAGAACTTTTCTACCCCAGTGCGTCGAACAGCTTACGAAAACGCCCATTTAGGAGCGTCATGTCGGCGTAACTCCCATTCTGGTTGCACGTTGGCGATACACTTTTCTAAGAATGTGATAAGCATTACACATGGACTGCTGTGAACCCAAAGTACTGTCAAGAGCTGCTCGAATAACCCGAGAACCACTACTTATCATATACAGTTAACCATGACATCTCTGGTGTCCGTGAGTGGCCCCCCTGTCCCCCTGTCAGTTTCTCTGAAACTTTGGGACCCCCTGCTGTAAAACGCTAGCCATGTAGCTCAACTGAACTATTTAATAAACTTGACTTGACTTGACTTGACTTATTGTAACGTCGAACTATGATTCAGTAGAGTTGACGTGGCTGATAAGCCCATGGTATGCGCAGAACTATATTCAATTTAGATAAACATATCGATCCACATCGTAACATTTGGCTCAATGGGAAAAAAAACATGGGCTTAGGCTACTACTCGCTGAGAAGTTCGCATGAAATCAATTTCCGCAATGCGCGGGATCTTAATCTTCGGTAGAGATACGAGGGATATTCATGCGCATGATTTATTGTTTATGCCAGCAGACAGCGCCAATTTCTGGCGAAGGCCATGAGTTCTCGTAATTTGTGAAATGAGAAAGCATTTCAGCAGCGATATTGCATCAGATTTTGCCAAGGGTGTGACGGTGCCCAAGCAAAAAGATTTCAAGGTTTAACAGTCTTTCAGTCACGATACAATGAGCACCTATCGGATAACGTAGGGGCACACCACCTTAAAAATGGGCCACATTCAGTCAACAGCAAACCATGCTCAATGAGACCCTCAAGAAGACGAAATGAGAAGCTCACTGAGCGAGCCGGGATTTTCCTTATATATTTCCGTCTCCCTAAAGACCGAGAACTTCCGAACGAGATAGGGTAATTATTAGATTAGTACATTAAATTTTTCTTGATTCTGAGCGGCGGAAATGAATGGATATGTGGTGAGAGAAAACTCCGCAGATCTGTAATGATAACGCACCGCCCATTCTGCATATTTCATTCAGGCTTTCTGCAGCAGAAAGAACATTCCTCATGTAATTCGACAGGTTCCATGCTCTTACGACATGACTTCGTGTAGACTACTGGCTATTTCTCAAGCTGAAGTCTCTTCAGAAAGAAATACTATTCTGTTTAACAGGAAACATCATGCGGAATGCGACAGTGCCGGCTGGCCACACTTCCAAAAATTGAGTTCTAGGAACATTTTCAACAAAGATCGGAGCGCTGGTAGAGGCGTGTGCAATGAAGAGGAGACTATTTTTAGTCTGATTTCCAGAGAGGAGACCTTCTCTTTTAAAAAGACTGAGTCGTCCCCAACATCAGCGTAATAGTACCAAATAAAAGCGAAAGCTTGTATTCAGTTATTATTACATAAGAGCCCATCTGAACGGATCCACTTATTTCCCTCGGAGTCGAGCAACCCTTCCCGTCACTGATTTCAAGCTCCTATATAACGTTCCAAAATAAATGTTCGAGCGGCCCTTCTATGAAAAGTCACTATGCAGAAATTATTAAATGGCATGTATCAATATTCTCTCGCCACAAAGTCTGGGGCTAATATTTAGGCTAAAAAATTCACCGACGATTACGATAATGCCAAACACGAATTCTGATCGCAGCTTCGTGTTGGGGAAGGCCGACTGTGTTTGACGTTTTGGCTCTCCGTAAGGTATCCACTACGCCTTAAATCATAATTTTTGTGAAGTTGGACATCACACACTACGCACTTATTAGCCTTTCTGTGGATAAGCGAGGTACCTGCTACACAACTGCAAGGTATTGGTTCACTTCGCTGATGCTGCACGCGGCTGATGAAGATGAAGAATTATGGCTGAGCACGTTGCAGTGGCTGGGAATCATTAAACCACACATTCGTTGCGCACTTAGCATCGTGTGGTGAATGGTTGCTGTTTTACTCTCCTGCCGCGGTATATTACAAAGGTTAACGCCGTCCCTTGCCCGACATTATGTCTGCACAGGGTCTTTTTTCAAATGCGTTTCAAGCACGAGCGTGGCTCTGTAAAAGAATACTCGAGAGCTTACAACGGACTCTAGAAACGCCGCTCTTCCAGCTTTCGCTTTGAGTATGCTGCGGTTTCAGGGCAGGCCTGGCGTTTTTTTTTTTTTTCAAATGCGTTTCAAGCACCAGCATGCTCTGTGGAAGAATACTCGACTGCTATGCAGATGGCCCGGGTGCCAGTTGAATACTGGGTGATTTTTCGCATTTTATATTTTCATTCTGTCAATTTCTTTTTCATGTCTATCGGTTACGCCACCGACGGCAACGATGACGCCACTCAACGCACGAGCGGTCGCCTGAGAGCTGCGCTCAAAAATGAAGATACCTACTTCGGAAGCAGTTTAATATATTTTCAGGGCAGTGGTAATAATACTTCGCTTTCGAAGCAATTATGTATACGCAGCCTAAACCTACTTGTAATTATGCCCTCCTAATAAGAGCTATTACAATGTGGAGGAATTCTACAAGAGATCTGTCCTCCCGAAACCCGGATATGGGAATTTGCCAAGTGTACTTTTATACCAACCCATTCATCTTGGTAATGCGCCGCACCTCCATCTCTCGGGAGTCTGCTGGCACCATCTATGCTGCATTGATGAAACTACATTGTTCGAAATCCCACCAGAACAGTGACAAAATGGCGGCATTCAGCGGCACGGCTATAGTGAGCTATAACATATTCTAATTCACTATATTGCACGGCGTTTTTTTGCACGTGCCTGAGAAGTAGCTACTCTTTCTCTTATTTCAAATGACTTCTAGGGCATATATTCGATTTCATCATAAAGTTATTTTCTCAGCAAATGCTTGAATACATAATTTTAATTGCTGACACGCTTGTATTTATCTGTCCTTCCTCTGATTTGGCGTGTTTAATACGCTGGATGCTGCGAGTCAACCCGGCTATCTTGACCATGCTCATGGGATGGCCCTTTTTGAAACAGCATACAAGTATTGTTTTGTAATTAGCGGCTTGCGGTTGAAACCGCGTGTTTTTTTTTTTTTCTGCTGGAGACAAGCCTCGCGTGCCTGATGAAAATGCTGGCAGGAATTTTGCACAGAATTCTCAGAGGGAGCAGGTCGGTCATAGAGATGTTACAATGTTGTGAATCCGAACTGCGCTCCATACAGACACGGCGGAAAGAATACTCATAATTATGGAGTTCTGCCAATTCGTTGCTCAAAACACTTGTGGCCCAAGGGAAGAATAAGTATGAAACAGAGTAAGAACAGCGCTGATTTGTATCCACTATCAAAGAAAGGTGGACTGTCGTCAGTAAAGCCCCAAGGAAAGAGCATTGAGAACTTCCAAGGCTGGCTGACACTGCCAGCGCAGCCCACTGCAAACTCTAGGGCTGCATCATAAAAAACAAATTTATGTGCATGAAATCTCGGGGATTCTTCAGTATAAAAAAGGACGCAACGTGGTTTGAAATAACCCAGATGAAGTGAACACAGTAGCATAATTTTTGTTCAGCAGAAGAAGGCCTTGTTTATCTCAATTATTCAGTACTTTATCTTTTCACTCAATAGAATATTTTAGTAAACGAGTATGATCGCAATATCTTTGAACGTCATTACATTCGCAGTGCACTGTTAGAGTCCCAGTCGCCATGTATTGTAGATTCCGCTGAGCTGAACCTACCACGGCTGCTGAAAAAATATTCAACATATTTAATCTTGCTAGCCATACTGTCTAATTCTGAGGCTTTGAGAAAGACTTGCGCCTCCAAACGCAACTCCTGTCTCAGGATGCTATACATGTGTTAGTACCACAATCATAAGCGTGCGAAGGCTCTTTATTATGGGGTAGCAGTCTTCACCGCTGCTCTTCCTCACACATTAGGACGAGCTCGAAAAAACGAAAGCCGCTTTGGATGCAAAGGTAAAATAATTACACGATCTCCCGCGAAAGGAAACCATGTGTGGATGCGAAGCAGCGGGGAGATGGTTAGCTTGAGCGGGAAATGGTGTATTTTTCTCTTGCGTTCTCGAGCCTGTGCCTTCCTCTGGCGTAGAATCAGCACTGTCTTCCAGTCTCCATCCAGCTCTCGCTGCGTGGAACTGCCGGCGTCCAAGGTATTCGACTCCCGCAAAGTCGCAAGATCATGTGCGTGTCGTCGTGGGATTCTTCCGCGAGGGTAGAAGAGCATGAGTGCAGACGGGAAGAGGGGGAGATGAGGTGGGTGGAGAGGGTTTGCGCATGGGCAGTAAGGGTGGTGACGCCGCACACCACCACTACCGGATTGAACTCCGCCATCAGATGCTTCGCATCTAAAATGACGGTTTGACTTGATATTCAGAACGGCATATCATTAGTCCTTGACTATTCGGCTTTTAGAATAAAAAAATCAGTGGTCCTCAGCCGGCATTATCCTGAAATCCTGCATAGATATAACTGGATTTCAACAATAACGGTGCAAGTTCGACAGTCTAGTGTTACTAGAGAAGACACGGCGCTCCTAATAATTGATTTAGGGAAAAGGTCACCCTTCCTCTTGTCTATAATAATATTAAGAATAAAAAGAAGACAAATAAAAAGAAGAGGAAGCAGAAGAAGAACTGTCGGGGTTGTATGTCTCAAAGCCACCATATTATTATGACGGACGCCGTAGCTGTGAACTCGGAAATTTCAACCTCCTGGGGTTCATTAACATGCACCTAAAGCGCACGGGCCTCTAGCATATCGCCTCTATCAAAAGGTGTCACCCCCTCCCCTCTTCTTTGTGCACACTCGCCTATGATTTGATGATTTATTTTCTAAGTTGCTAAGTTATATTGCTAACTTACGTTGCTAAGTTATATTTTCTAAACTATGGACATAGACAACTTGTTTCAATGGTGTTTCATTATCACAGGCCACTCTCTGTACACTGCGGCAGAACTCTCCCAAAGGTCTACAGTTTGCCATTTCTTGTTTAAACTTATGTCATTTTACTTCTACAATCATGATTGAATTGCCTGCCCAACTCGCTGCCGTTCTCCGATGCGCTCCCCTTTTCACATCGATCCCACTGCTCTGACTACCGGCTATATGTTGTACGCAAGACATGCATTGCCGAGTCTCGTTGCTTTTGCTGGACGTCAAACAGAACACCAGATACGACAACCAGTCCACTGAACCACTACTGCGTCCAGTCTCTGGATGTTATGCGATAATTTTCCGTTAGACCACATGCTGTGTTGCCCTCAACATTTTTTAGAGTTCTTTTCTTATTCACGAAGTGTCAACCCCGCACGCCAATACTGGCAATATGGAATGATTGGACATGTTTTGCTTCAGAGAAAGTGGCAAATTGTCTGTCAAGGTATGGGAAATTTTCTCGTATGCGCTAACGCTTCCTCTTATTCTTCGGGGAATTTCTTGTCTTGAGCACGTTCTCGTCTTTCCACTTTGTCTGATAAGTATGCTGTTTTGCAGAGTCGAATCCTGGGCGCGTCGGCCTAATGATCATTTTATCGTATAAATATTTTTTAGGCGAATGACAGTTCGAATGAAATGTCCGTATGAAGAGATGGTCGGCTCTACGTTACGGCATTCGGCGGAAGCCTTTCGATGGCGGCAAAATGCTAGAGGCCCGGGTACTTAAATTTCAGTGAACGGTAAAGTACCCCACGTGGCCGAGATTTTCAGAGCCCTCCACAGGACGTCCGTCATGATCATATGGCGGTTTTCGGACTTAAAACCACAACAATTATACTTTGTCCTCGGCTTATTCAGTTCCAGCCCTACGTGCCTACGCTCTCATCCTAAGCCTTCAATCATTACTTTCCTTTGTTGTAATAATTGCTGGACGGTACAATGTTACCTGCGAACGTTAGGTTTCAGTTTCAGTTTATTTTCAACATCAAGTTACAAAGTACAGTGATGTTGTGGGCATTGGACAAAAAGGTTGCTAAGAAATTGTCGATGAATTTTTTATTCCTGTTAAAATTGTTACGGTGAAATGCGTTAATTTACAAGAGATGATGGATGCGACAGTCCAGGGATCGAGCAGATCACAGTTCGTGCCCACGTCGTTCTCCTCTTCTTCCATACGCCACCCCCCCCCCCCTCAGTGTCGTAGCGATTCCCCCTTTGCAGACGATGCCCACCAACGTTACTAGAACAAACTCAGTTTAAAAGCTCCGCCGGAGAGGCGGTCCGCGTGGCGGTCGTGAGAACTAGTGGCGCTGCAGTCACGTCTAGCTCCCGCGGCTGGCGCTTGTGATCGGCGCCGCCGACGTACGAGCGCACGTGGGTTACAGCGACGTCTGCGTTTTGTTCGCTCGCCATTTTTGCGACTGTTCTTGACCAGGCTTAGCGTCTTGTACGAAGACACGTGCATGATGTACGCGCAACGAGGGTGAACAGATTCATGGTGCGGTATGCCGACTTGCTTTGCGCCGGGCTGCAAGAGCGGCTACCGCAACGACGGCTCCGCTTCACGACACTTCTTCGGACCTCCAAAAGACCCTACGCCATTCAAGCTTTGCATCGCAAAGATAGGAAGGTTACTGCGAAATGCAAGGTCTGTGGCGTTCATTTTGAGAGTGACGACATTGTAAAGCACTATCGTCGTGTCGTTGCGGGACAAGAAGTTTTGATCCCACGTGGAAAGTGGGAACTCGCGCCCGGTGCCGTGCCGTACTTGTTCCCAGCACATCCACCCCACATTTCAAAGCCAAAATGTTCGGGGTTCAGGCGCAAATCCCCCCCAAACCGCACGGCGTCCCGCGAAAGCCCGGTGCCCAGTTTGGAGGAGCCGCCAGAAATAGAACAGCAAAACGAAAGGCAGGCGATTACCTATATACGCTACCGAGACTGAGAGTTGCATCACACTGACGTTCGATCAGTTGTCAGCTGTCGCTATGCCTTCAAAGCAGTGGATTTTCGAGAGATTTTACGACGAGGTATCAAACAAGATGTGCGGGATATTTTACACTCGCCGGCTCGGGAAGGGCTGCTCAGCGCAAAAATTTGACACGACACACATAGAAAAGATGAGGACCAGCGCTGGCCCTCGTATTTCCTATGTGCACCGTGTCAATTTTTTTGCGCTGAGCAGTTTAATAATGCAATACCAACTAGCCCAATCCCACACTTTGCTTCGGGAACGGAAACTTACTTGTGCAAAAGATAATTGTAGTTGACGAGCAGTTTAACTGCGTAGTGAACGGCTACAGCACGAAACGCAAACGATTGTCGTACAGTGTAAGAAGTGCTGTGGGCATGGAACATCTGCTCGGTGAAGTTGAAAAACTGAAGTGGAATACTGACGACTCTTCGAGCGACAGAGTACGCGCGAATAACTGCTCGGTGCACACATCACGGCCGATCTGTTCGAATTGTTTAAGGCACCGTATAAGGATGCGACGTAGAAAGATGAGACACCAAAAATACAACTATCCGCTGAAAAAATTGCTCAGAGACGACATCTATTCGATGTAATCGCACACTGAGATTTCATTTACCGAGTTCTCGTAAAATTTTCCGATTTTGGGTCAGTATCCCTTTAACCGTCGCGAAAACGTGTCTTGTAAACATTGCAAAGCATTGGTGATGTTTTTCGAGAAAGCTTTTTTCAATAAATTGTAGACAACATGAGTACAGTTTTTCTAGAACGTTTTTGTATCTCGAGTAAGTACGCTTCTTTGTACACTATAAAGGCTTTGACAAACGTGTTGGGTTGTTCTTGGTCCAGATAAGACGGCAGCGGCTAAAATTGTAGTGGTAGTTATAAAAATTACGCTGAAAACCCTCATTCGCTTAGAAACGCCTATGCTTGGAAGTTAAGCGCAATGTAGACAGCTCAGATATTGTCGCAGGGTCGTGACGTCGACGAAGGCAGCAGTCAGCAGGCCCGAGATGAAACTTTATTTGGCCGAACTTGTGGCCGGGAAACTGAAAGTCAAACTACAGCAATACACTGACAGCGGTGAACAGAGTGTCGACCGTCGATCAACTGACAAGCGGTCAAGTGCGTCGGCTTTTATACAGGCGCTATCGAACTTTCCAGCGATATACCAGGTGGCGGCGTTATCTCTCGACAAAGATGGAACATTCGCGTGCGGCGCGCAATCTTACCGAAACGATCAACTACAATCGCAAAGCTTCTCGAACACTGCTTCGCGGACAGCGTCGAGAGTTGATAACCGTCCTTGCTGGTCAAACCCGAATACATCAAAATAAAACAAGTGGGTGTGGCAATATAGACCGAAGATCGATTCTTAGCCAATCAATGACGAACGCACGCGGGCCACTGCATACAGACGACCTTATGCGTATCCATCTAAGTATCCACCTAACTAGTACAATAAGAAAGTTGCCGCACAATTGCCGCGCGGCGGACCGCAGCGTTATGCCGTGGCAGCAGACGACGCGCCGAGAGTGGCGCAAGACGGAACTGCAGCGCCGCTAGTTCTCGCGACCGCCGTTCGGACCACCCTCCTCCGCTGGCGGAGATACGCAGCTTTGAAACTGAGTTTGTTCTAGTAACGTTGATGCCCACAGGGCGAGTCGGGTTTCGTTGCGACGATACAAGCGTTTGAGTAGGGCAACATGCACGATGTTGGTCCTGCTTGAGCGGCGGCCAGTAGACGACAAGAGCCGAGAAATCACGTACGTGACATCGCTGAGACGTGCCATGACAACAAAGAGACCAGTGTAGTTGGCCAGGAACTTTTGGCATAGGCCACGCATGCAAAGCGGCGTCCAAAGCCACACCAAATCGCCTTTCTCATACAATACTTGTCGGTGACGTCCGTCGTAGCGGTTCGTAGAGTGTTTCTGGGAAGCGAAAGTACGAAGGCGGGCGATACGCCGGGCCTCTTCTGCACGGCAAAGGGTTTCGGCGAGACTACGTTGGCCGGTTTCAGAAAACGGGGGAATAGTGTGAATAGCTGTGCGGGGTTGGCGTACGTAGAGCAGATAAAATGGACTGTATCTGGTCGTCTTGTGCTGTGCAGTATTGTAGGCAAAAGTTGTAAAGGGCAAAACGGCGTCCCACGTTTTTTGTCCGGAATCAACATACATGGAAATCATGTTGACGAGAGTTCTGTTGGTTCTGTCGGTTAAACCGTTAGTATGCTGGTGATATGGGATGGTGTGACGAAAATGAGACTCAGCAAGGCAAAGAAAGTCTTTAACTACGTCGGCAATAAATTGCCGCCCGCGATCACTGATGACGACACGTGTGGATCCATGGTGTAATACATTGTGCGACCGCACGAACTGCGAAACGTAAGTGGCCGTTGCTGCAGGAATTGCCGCAGTTTTGGCATAGTATGTTAAGTGGTCGACGCCCACTATAAATTATCGGTTGCCATTCGTTGATCGAGGAAAAGGGCCGAGCAGGTCAACACCAACGACCTCAAATAGTGAACCAGGGGATGGTATGGGATGAAGAAGTCCTGCTGGCTCGGTTGTCCGACGCTTGTAGCGTTGACATTGCTCACAGTTGGCAACATATGCAGTCACACTTTGACGAATTTTCGGCCAGAAGAAGCGTTCTTGTGTGCGCTGAAATGTTCTTGAAAAACTGATATGTCCAGAGGTGGGGTTGTCGTGCATAGCTCGGAGTACGCGATGTCGCAATCTTTTTGGCACAACTAGAAGTAAACGGGCGCCTATGCTGGAATAATTCTTCTTGCAAAGAACGCCATTCTTTACGACGAAGCGCCGTTGACCGTTCGTTCTGGAGCTAAAGAAAGGGGAGAGACAGTTGTCACTGCGTTGCTCTGCGCGAAAAATGGTCAGGTGAGGAAATGGGGCATCGACAACTGCTAAATATTCATCGAAGTTTTCTGCATCACACTCGGTTGTTGGAAGCGGAAACCGCGAAGGGCAGTCGGCGTCGGCATGACAGCGACCGCTCTTGTAACGAACTGCGAAGTCATGTTCTTTTATTCGTAACGCCCAACGAGCAAGACGACGGATGGGTCACGTAGTCCAGTGAGCCAACACAAAGAATGATAGTCTGTGATAATGGAAAATCGGCGTCCGTAGATATACGGACGAAACGTGTGGATGGCGAATACGACCGCGAGGCACTCCTGCTCTGTGACAGTGCAGTTGCGCTCCGGTTTACTTGAACAACGACTGGCATAGGCAACGACGTGTTCATTAGCTCCATGGCGTTGGACCAAGACGGCGCCAAGACCTACACCACTGGCGTTGGTATGTACTTCTGTGGCAGCATATGGGCCATAGAGACGAAGTACGAGCCCTGAAGTAAGGAGAAACTTGAGTTGTGCAAACGATGACTCGCATTCTGCTGACCACCGAAAAGGCATATCCTTGTCGAGTAGGCACGTCAAAGGGTAAGCGAGGTCGGCGAACGTAGGCACGAAGTAGGAGCATACGCCCAAAAAAGCTTCGCAACTCTCGTACAGACTGAGGTGGTTTGAAGCTGCTGACTGCAGCAACCTTCTGAGTATCGGGTCGAACTCCATGCTTCTCAACCATGTGACTGAAAACCACAGTCTCACAATTGCAAAAGCGACACTTCTTAGAATTCAGCGTGAACTTAGCTCTCTCAAGGCAGGTGAGAACAATGTCTAGACGACGGTTGTGCTCATCGAATCTACGGCCAAAAATTATAATGCCATCAAGGTAGCAAAGACAAACTTCCCAGTTTAGTCCAAGCAAAGTAGTAGCCATGGAGCGCTCAAACGTGGCTGGAGCGTTCGATAGGCCAAAAGGCTTTACAATGAATGCAAAGCGATCATCTGGGGTTATGAATGCCGGTTTCTCTTTTTCATTCGGGTGCATGGGAATTTGCCAATAACCAGACCTGAGATCCACGGATGAGAAGTACGACGCAGAAGGCAAACAGTCTATGACGTCATCAATCCTGAGAAGCGGGTACACATCCTTTTGAGTAACGGAGTTGAGGCGTCTGTAGTCCACGCCGAATCGCCATGTACTGTCCTTCTTCCGGACAAAAATCACAGGGGCTGCCCAAGGGCTACATGATTCTTGGATGACCATTTTTAGGGGCGAAGCTCCTTAAAGCGGCACCCGTTCGTCCACGTCGTTGTACGTAACCAGTCTTAACGCTAGTACCAGATCTTGACCTCCAAGGTGGTGCCGGTGGGAGAATTCTCCTGTGCGTTGTTGAACAATAAGAAATTCGCAGCGTGCGCGTTAACTAAAAGCCGACTTCTTCTGTCTCACATTCCCCATTACCAGCCATTGGCATGTTCCAGTAGGAAACGTTAGTTGAAGTAGAAGTGTAAGTGTTAGCTAAAAGCCGACTTCTTCTGTCTCTCATTCCCCATTAGCAGCCATTGTTTACCTCCAAGGTTGTGCCTGGTGAGATTTCTCCTGTGCGTGATTAAACAATAATAATTCACAGCGTACATGTAAAATTAAAGTGACCTGCAAGTCGCCATGACTCTCATCGACCCTTTAGTATAAACCGGCCCGATCTCACGTCGTTGATGATGTACTGGGCCTGAAGCTGCGCGACGCCGCCGCCAAGATCTTGCCGTACGAGAGCTTCGCCCCACTCATCATCATTCACCCCGTGGATATGCTGTGGAATTGCTTAACATTTCTTCTACCTGTTCAGCAATTACCTGGCGCTCTGCAGATGAGACACGGTACGTTTTTGCCGGATAGGGTAAGTGGATCTTGTGTCAATCACGTGACGAGTACGCGAATCGGGTACACTTGTGCGCTCCTCATTCTGTGCAAAGTGGAAAACAGTGGTATGCTTGGCAAGGACTTTCACCAAGGCTTGGCGTTTTTCTAATGACAGCGACTTATTTACCATCCTTAGAAAGTTGGTTTCTGTATATTGAGTTGCACGAACAAGGTCTGCACTCTGGCCGCTCAAGGATGCAATCAGACTGTTCACATTTTGTTCGAAGAGGGCGAGCCGCATTCCACTTGGTAGCATGACAGGTTCAGTTGGATAATTTACCACCCATAAAGCCGATCGCCCATTGCTGATGGAAAGAACACGACGCGGCAGGAGCACATTTTTCTTGGCGCAATTGAGAGAAACCGGCTCCACATGGACATCAAACCTACCGTCGTCTGAGGCAGAGGTGTCAACAGGTACGTTCTTCATCAATTTGGGTGGCAAGAGGACGTCCTCAATGACGGTGATGGACCCGTGGCAGCGCTTGAAATTGTCAGTAAAGGCCGACAGCGAAATTTCACCGGCGCCACAATCTACAGTGGCACCACACTCTCGTAGAAAATCGATCCCCAAGATAATGTCATGTGCGGAGCTAGCCAAGACAGCAAATTCTAACTTGAACACCTTGCCGCCCAAAGTAGCGCTCACAACACACACGCCGATAGGGCTTAGCGTCTCCCCACTCACTCCCCGAATTATTGCACTGCTGTTCCAGCGAAACATCACTTTATGTCCTAGCCGCAGTTTAAGGTTAAAACTCATGACCGAAACAGCTGCTCTAGTGTCTTTTAAAGACATCGTAGGCAGTCCATCAACCAGAACAGGGGCTTTATTTTGCGTCGTAAAAACGGGTGGAGTTATAGGTGGACGTAGTGAAAAATGTTCGGCGACCTCACCTTCATCGGCCGCACCACCTAGTTTACCGGCGGTGGTGAAGTTACGCGGCGACCAGGAGACGGAGAACGGCGCTGGCGTGCAGTAGGGTGCGTCAAGCTTCGCACGGAGGAGGGCGAGTCGCTGCGGAAGTTCTAGTAGAAATTGCGTCCGACTGGGGTGTAACTGCGGGCATTGCGCTAGAAGCCGTTTTGAACGTACGTGTCCCATATCGAGCGCATACCACCGCGCCAGCTGTTTTGTTGAGGAGAAGCCGGTGGTCCCTCGTAGTGGCGCTGTGGTGCGCAACGTCCTTGAACGCAGAATAGAGCCACATGTCCACGGAAACCGCAGTAGAAGCACACAGGGGCCTCACGTACGTCAGCAAACCTTCCACGAGGCACCGTGTACCTGTGATCGTCCCACGAGGACACCATAGTAGGTGGTTGGATGAAGGCGTTCTGGATCCCATTGCGACGATGTTGGTTGTCGTTTGGCCAGAGGTACTGGGATCGATACCCAGCACCTCCACCAATATTGTTACGGTGAGATGCGTTTATTTACAATAGATGATAGATGCGAGAGCCCAAGAATCGAGCAGATCACTGTTCGTGCCCCCGTCGCTCTCCTCTTCTTCAATGTGTCCCCCCAGTATCGTAGCAATATCCCAATCCCGTTGTTTGAAAACTAAGCAGCCAGGAAAAAAATTGAAAATGCTGTATCGCCCCGTCTGCCCTCTTTGTTGACCGCAGTTCTTTTGGTTCTTTTAAATGTGCAAGGTACCTTTGAAACCTTTGTTGATAATGGCTAGGGTATTTGACAGAGCTAAAAGTAGTTTTTCATGACGAAATACTTTGGAGATCGCTAGTACCTCGGCTGAGTCTTATGCTTCTTGTAGTCTATGAAAGCTATATAAGGTGGGGTTTTAATAAGCAAATTTCGCACTTATAATGTTACGTTTTTGGCAGAGACAAAGAAGAGCACGAAATGCGCGTGGATGTTTCCTCGGCTGTCAGTGTTTTAATTTTAATGCTAATTGATTCGCCTAGCAAATAACCCAATTTCTTCCGTAACAAGGTTTGTGAATGTGCTTGACAACAGCTCTCCAGTATCCTCTACGTATCTGCTATGAAGCCGACTATCAGTCTGCAGCCTGACGACACGGACATGGACGACACGCAGGTCCAGTTGTAATAGCATATTGAGCTTGCATGGTACGCCCTATGGTGAATGCTTCAGTGAAACCCGGGCGCCTTTTCTCATGAATGTGATAAGGATGTTGGTGACCGGCTCGGGAAGATTCGGGAGGCAAATCGAGAACTACTTCTGGCATGCATCGTCGAAAAAAAGAGCAATGACATTACGTTTTCGCAAGGAACGTCACTACTTGCAGAATTGTGCACAAGGCACACTTAAATTTGTACACTGTGCAGAATTGTCAACGAAAGCATGATACACGTGGGCATGGTTTATCATGTCTTCAAACTTATAATTGAATACGGGCGTTCTTCATCAATAGATGTTTCATCGTTGAAGATGTCTACAATTACCGAATATATAAAAGAGACCAGCTCACTCCTGGTGACAGAGGACGTCGCTGCCATGCTACGGAAACGCTGAAGACGCCGACAGTTAACCATCACTTTGCTCACGCCAAAGGTGACGTGCGACAAAGCCAGACAAGACGAGAGTGCAACCATTGCAAACTTAATGTGCGGTGTCCTGTATCTCCAGCGTGTGGACGACAGCATAAAAAATACAGAACAACTGCCTTTCATGATGACTTCATTAGCAAAACACTTTATTTCAGTGTCCGTGGTGTAGCTTCAAAAGCCGTGACGTCGCATCCCACCCTTCACTGTCCTCTTCCATAAAGCCGGCATCAGAAACAATTTTATCGCTGAGCGCCGCCTATTTGCTTAGTTTCAGAGATGTAGACACATAACGAGACATTTTCACCGACAATTGGAGCAACGATTCAATATGCGCATATACCAAGCTGGTGCTGAAGACACGGTCGGGCATGCATAAACGTCCCTAAGACGAAATCCGCTTCATTGTGTATCAAGGCGGTAGTCTCCTACCTCCAACCACAGCCAAACAACCCCAACAGCCACAACTGGTAGGAATAGCTCATATGATCGCATATCGAGTGATGTAGGCTGTGGCAACAGCTATCCACTTGTTTCCACTGGTGGATAGAGGTAAAGGACTGAGAAGGTCAAGACCAACTGTGTAAAATGGTTTAGATGGTATCATAACAAAAATGCAGGAATGCCTGACCCAGCGTCATACACGTCACATAAACGACAGGTGATTACAGAAGTGGATGCATAATACAAGTCGACTAAACTAACATCGAAATGCATTGCTCACTGCGATACCTCTGTAAACACACATACACGATAACAACAATTACATAAAGCGTAGCACACATATATAGAAAGGCCACAAAAATGTACGTTTTGAAGAGAGGGAAGAAAAGATAAAAGTAACACAGTACAGACTGCACCGAAAATATCAAAAATACGAGAACGTAATGCTTTATTGAGAGAAAGTAGGCGTATATTTTCTTTAGAAACATTACACGCTTGCCGTTCCCTGTAGTATATGCAATACGGTAGGGTGTATATTTATGATGTCTGCTATCTCGCAAAAATGCCTTTGTATGCGGTAGTTTATAACAGCTCTGTCAAAGCACTGCATTGTTGAGTCATTTAGACGCCTTCCATAATGCTATGTGTTCTGCAATTAAGCAAAAGCAGCTTTGACTGTGACATCAGCTTACTTTGACACAATAAAGCAGATCCTTTTGCTTCTCCGTATTGTGCCTCCTTTCTTGGCTACATTTGTGTCTCCGGCTAAACGTGACTACATTTCTTTGGCTACTTTTCGGAATTTTTAAATACTTCTCACAGATTTGACCCCATCACCCTGATTGTAATATGACTTATCTCACGTCGTCGTCTACTGATCCATTAGCAAGAGCGCGCATTTTGTTACCCACGCAATCTAACCTCCACTTTGTTTGCAGGAGTTACGCGTGCTATGAAACGAAATAGCCTTGCCTGCCTTGCCATGTTTCTTTCTTCTCAAAAGATAAATTGAGTCATGGATTGTGCGAAAGAGGATGATGTAGTAGTTCATTTGAGGTGCCGCAGCGAAAACGAATTACAGTAAGCTCGTTCGTTCGGATTTTAGGGACTGGAAAAATGTCTGACTTAACCGAATGCCGACTTATCGAACGTATCAAGAAAGCAATAAACAGGTGTCTATTACATGAATGTATTTTCATTTTAAATTCGGAGCAATTCTTAGCGAACGTTTGGCTCTTCGATCATTTCTTTCTATCTATCTATCTATCTATCTATCTATCTATCTATCTATCTATCTATCTATCTATCTATCTATCTATCTATCTATCTATCTATCTATCTATCTATCAAGCCGCCTACGTCTGGGTGCTCTCGTGATCGCCTTGGTGTAGACCAAAATTAGAGTTGGAGGGTAAGATCACTGACGAATATGAATTTCTGGCCATGATATGAATAACCTGAAAAGCATGTCACCTACGTCGTCAAACACTTTGCTCCAGACACGTGTGGAACATACCAGTTTACCATGATGATGATGATGAAGTGAACTTTATTTGGTCCTGGAGAACCCCGATCAGACAACCCCCGAATGGGGGTCCGCCGCAGTTGCTGGCCGCGCCCACGCCGGTACTGGAAGACCGTGGCCCTCCGCCCGTTCGCAGGCCTCCTGGACTGCCGACAGCTGGACTGAGAGCTCGTTGCTTTTAAGAGCCCTCTCCCAGTCCTCTTCTGTGCTGAGCTTTGCGCTAAGTAACGCCGGGCACTGCCAGAGCATATGAGCGAGTGTGCAATTATCCGCCCCACAGCTAGGACATCCTGGATTTAATGGTATACGGGTATGCGCCACAGGTGATTGGCAGTTTATATTCGCCAAAAAACGGCGACAACAGACATTGGTAAAAACCGACACCTGCAGCGATGATCGGAAGAATGAAAATAGTCAAAATCATGATTACAACAGGAATCGAAACCAAGCATTCCGCGTGGCAGTCAGGTATTCGGCCACAGGGCCATACATTGTATGGAAACTCCATTGGAAAAACACCCTATGCAAGCGTAATGTCGGTGCAAGATCAATTGTGGTTGCGGTGCTGGCTATCTAATTTTATAACAAAACAATAAGCTATACATACGTACTCCGCTTCATGTCGGGTTAACGACTGCGGTCCCGGTGTTTTCTCTGCTTTTATATCAGCGTACTAAACATTACATTTGTATTCCTATGATACAGCAAGCAATATTCAAGCGTCGCTCGACCCCGCTAGAATACGCTAATGAAAGTTGCGTGTAATATTCACATCATCGCGCCATAAAGTGCAATTCGTTACGATAATACCGATGCATGTGCTGTAGCGTGAGGCCTGACGTTACGTCAGGCAATAGGTTACGCTTTAAATGGCAGTGTTCTCTACGTGCCTGTTAAGCCCACGATGTGCACACAACTATTGCACTTACTAAAACACATCGATGCACCTCGTAACGCTTGACCCGTAAATGAATACGTAACTGCAGTACTTATTTTGCGTAAAAGCAGTGTAAAGGCCGCCATTTTTGTCATTCGTGACTTCGTTCACAATGTGACCTCGGCTCAAGACTCCCGTGCCTTAAGCATAGACTTATTTTGAACGCGTCCCTTATTACGTACCGCCACCAATAACACCACCACACGCAAGTTAGTGACGGTAACATTTTCGCCGGAAAATTTGCGGCAACTGAAGTTCAATCATAATGTGACAAGCCAGTCTTATGCCAGCATGCGGACTGCGGCTGAACCTCTTCATCTTCAACAGCTTCGCATCTAGAAGTATTGTGAAATTGCGCGCGCATCACCCGAAGTGAAAACATAGCTACTGAATGCCGTATCTGCTCTGGACGAAAGCGTCGTCGCTGAAGACACGACATACCTTCTACGCAGTTTCGAATCCATGCTCGCGGCCTATGCTAACAGTATAAACGAAACTGTCAAGCACCACATCACCTGCTGAATAAACATGTCCCGCTAATGCACAATCATTGATGGCGACTAGGCACTTCTATAGGCGTAGGGCGAAAACAAAACTACCGCTTGCCGCAGCTTTATGTTTGTCCCCTTTCACTATCGACGCAATCATCAATAGAGACCAGGTAGTTGGCATGCGCCGATTAAAAAAAAACATGGTTGATACATCCGTCATAGGAATCGGTATGAAACGAAAGTAAACAAAATCAGGAAGTATTTGAATGTTTAATTTTATATAAGCGTGCTTCCTGAGTGTCTATTGGTATTTGGCAGCTATAGCATCGTTTAACATGGATGCGTGGATCCGCCGGCGTCATAAAGAGAAAACAGAAAACGATGGCCGGACTAGAGGAAACCGCAACGCTCGTCGTGTCTGCCATCTAGCACGGAAGTGATCTTTCTCGGAGCGAGCGCAAGCGGGGAACGCAGTGTTACAGCCAGGCCAGGAAGGCACGCGTCGCAAATGCCACGAGCGAGGCCGAGGCTTAGGATAAGATCGCCAACCCGCAGTGTGTTAAGGCGTTCACCAAATTGCACTTTTCCGATTGGAAATGAATGCGCCGAATGGAACGGACGCAGATACGCGACGCGTTCCAGGCGCTAATCGCGAAGGCCACGGTCATTATGCATCACTTTACCGCTCACAGATGGCGGCACTACACCGCCTACCGGGAGCACTGGGTGAGGAAACTGCGAGATATAAATGGCGCACTTGTAAAGCCTCCAGAATGTGTGACGGTGGCGCAGTGGATAGCGTGCCCGGCGTCTGTTGTTGCTGACCGAGAGGTCGTTGGAGGTCGTAGGTTGAACTCCGGTTGGTGGAACTTTTTTCTTTGCCATCTGAGCATGTTCATTTTTTCGACGTCATTTCTGTGACAAAAATACGTAACTGAAGTCCAGGTGGACCCGGCATAAAACGCTTTCGTGTTAAAATCGGAGTTTCACAGCAAGGGTGAAGCAATGAATGCGATAGCAACAAATTGTAATGTTATGCGAAGTTAGGTTGGTAGATAACTCTTGCATTCGATATCGCGTAAGTCTACAAAACGCTAGTGTAAGAGACTAAGGCTGCTCCAGGGACAGATGCTCTTTTCGCGCAGTCTCTTCGCGTTGAGATCTGAGCACGTAGAAGGGTATACGAGCTGGGTGCGGATGCTTGCCGAGAAAGCGCGCGCGCCAGCGTTCGCGACTGCGCACTTGGAATTTGTTGACACTGGCTCCTCGAACTACACTCCACCTCCGCGTCTCTTCATGCTCAAGACGAACCCGGTGTTTCCTCTCTGCTTGAGCATTCGATGACAGGTCTGACACGGGGCGGGGGGATCTCATCGCGTGCGCCCTCCGAGTGACGGAGATGGGCCGGCTCGTTTGATATCTGCTTCAGCAGTGTTCATCGCCCGCTCGCGCGTGTTTACCCGCGGGTAGAACATACTGCCACGTGCGTTTCTTTATCACATTTGCTGTATTAGGTTTTCGGCCACAAAGACTGTCAGCAACGCTCAGCGCGAACCGCGCCTCATTATTCGAGAACCTTCGCGATCATTGTAGATCGTTTTGTTAAGATTGCGCGCAAGACGCGCACACTCGAGCTTATTCTAGAATTTGCAGGACAGCCAGCGATAACGCTGGAATATTCGACGGCACATGTTTAAATGCCGACGCGCTTCACCGCTTGTCAGATGATCGACGGTCGACGCTCTGTTCGACGCTATCAGTGTATTGCTGTAGTTTGACTTTCAGTTTTCCGGCCACAAGTTCGGCCAAATAAACAGTTTGATCTCCGACGTGCTGACTGCTGTCTTCGTCGACGTCACGACCACATGACATCTGGTGGAGGTGCTGCTGCTTGCATGATCCGGACGCCCCGGCGAAGCGCTGACCCAAGCCCAAGCCGCGAGGAGGACGACGGCAAAGAAAACCCGGATCGTCGAACAAGCCGCAGGCAGAAGGGACTGCAGCCAGAGCACGGGCTCCTTCCCGAACAAACCAGGCAGCCCCAGGTCCCAACGCCGATCGTAGCGACGATGACCGACCCCGTGCAGCCTGCGCCGATCTTACTCCGGCAGCCCAAGGAGCCGCCAACCTTCCGCGGGTCGTCATTCGAAGACCCGGAAACCTGGCTCGAGACTTTCGAAAGGGTCTCAACATTCAACACCTGGGACTCCGAGGACAAGCTGCGCCACGTTTACTTTTACCCTGAAGACGCAGCAAGGACCTTGTTAGAGAATCGGGAGTCCGCTCGTCGAACTTGGGACGCCTTTCGCAGCGCTTTCCTGCAGATATTTGCAAGCGTCGTCAGAAAAGAAAGGGCCGCAGCCTTGCTAGAGACGTGGGTGCAACTTCCAAATGAGAGCGTTGTCATATTTGGAGAGGAAATGAGCAGACTGTTCCGTCACGCTGACCCAGCCATGCCCACGGACAAGAAAGTCAGGTTGCTCATGCGAGGGGTAAAGCAAGAGCTCTTTTAGCTGGGCTGATGCGGAACCCACCCTCGACAGTTCAAGAATTCGTCTATGAGGCGACGGCGATTGAGAAGACGCTGGAAATGCGCAATCGGCAGTATAATGGCCGATCGATTCAAGACAGCCCAGCTGTTCATGCCGTCGGCTCCGACGACCTGCGTGAAACGATCCGAGCGATCGTGCGGAAAGAACTGCGCAAGCTATTACCCTTACCACAGCCTGAAGTTGCCTCGATTGCTGCAGCTGCAAGCAGTGAACTATGCTGCTGCAGCCCGACGCAACGCCCCCCCTCTTCGCCCACGTCAAGACGCGCCGCCCCAGCAGTTCCGCCGCCAGGCACCACCGCCGCCGCCACCGAAGTCATACCGCCCGCCAGCCGGCCAGCGATACACGCCGAGGAAGACGAACTTTTGGCGCGCCCCTGACAACCGCCCGCTCTGCTACCACTGCGGGGAGGCCGGCCACACGTACCGCCGCTGTCAGTACCAACAGATGGGGCTTCGAGGATTCGCCGTCAACGCGCCGCGCCCGCAGCCAGGCGAACGGCCTCGGGACATCGACGACTACCTCACCGGAACACACTGGCAAGAACGACGACCTTCCCGCTCGCCCTCACCCGGCCGCTACATGTCTCCGCACCACCGGCAGTACACTGGCCCAAACCGGTGCCGGTCACCTAGCCCGTATCCGGAAAACTAAGGGCAGTAACCGATGGAGGTGCGGTTGCTGTACGACGAACTACCGGAGATCCTCCGCCGCCGACGACAACGCCGCAATGAAATCTAAAGAACACGCCGCAAGACGAACGAAGCCCTGACGTCGAAACTTCACGGCCTGAGGAAGAACTGACGACGCCACGTCGATGCAGCGGAACAAACCGACGCAGCCGTGACCCGATGCCGCGACCCAACCGCAACGCAAGACGACGAACTAGCGACCTCGACGTTCTCATTGACGGCCACAACGTCACCGCTCTCGTCGACACTGGAGCCGACTATTGCGTCATCTGTGGGCCTTTCTTCACGAAGTTGAAGGAAGTTAAGACTGCTTGAGAAGGCCCCGAAATCTGTACCGCTGGAGGCCATCTAATAACGCCGTCTGGAGTCTGCACAGCAAGAGTAACAATCAATAATCGCACGTATCCTGCGAGTTTCGTAATCTTGCAACACTGCTCACGGGACGTCATACTTGGCATGGATTTCTTAAACCATCATGGCGCCGTCATTGACTTAAGAAACAAGTCGATAACCCTATCGTCGGACAAAACGACACCGCCGGATACGAATCCATGTCACCATGCCCTGAACGTGCTCGAGGATCAAGTTACCATCCCGCCTCGCTCCAGCGTCATAATTCCCGTCAGAACCGAAAAAGCTGAAGACATCGAAGGTGTCATCGAGAGCGATCAGCGTTTGCTACTAAACCACTACATTTGCGTTGCAAGGGGCATTGCTCGGTTGCATGAAGGAAAAGGAAGCGTGATGCTAACGAACTTCAGCCAAGAATACAGACACCTGAGCAGGGTCACGACGATTGCATACATCGAAGAAATCTTTGCCGACAGCTGAGCCACCCTTCGACGTAAACCCAAGTCTTCCCGCTCGCCAACAGCAACAGCTTCGATGCCTTCTGCAGAAAAACAAGGACTGTTTCTCGTCATCATCGCGGGTCCGACAAATGCTCCTTGCTAAGCACCGCATTATAACAGAAGAAAATGCTCGGCCACTCCGTCAGAGTCCCTACCGGGTTTCGACGCGGGAACGGGAGGCCGTGAAGAAACAGGTCGACGAAATGCTACGCGACGACATCATCCAGCCGTCGAAGAGTCCGTGGGCATCCCCCGTGTTGCTAGTGAAGAAGAAGGATGGGACTCTCCGTTTTTGCGTCGATTATCGTCGCCTGAACAAAATCACGAAGAAGGACGTGTATCCCCTTCACCGGAGAGACGACACCCTGGATCGATTACACAACGCAAAGTACTTTTCGTCGATGGACCTCAAGACCGGTTACTGGCAAATAAAAGTCGGGGAGAGAGACCGAGAATAGACTGCTTTTATAACGCCAGACGGCCTGTTTGAGTTCAAGGTCATGCCTTTTGGTCTTTGCCCGGCACCTCCGACTTTTCAACGGGTTATGGATACAGTACTGGCCGGCTTGAAGTGGCAGACATACCTCGTGTACTTGGACGACCTCGTTGTGTTTTCCTCAAACTTCGACGAACACCTTCGGCGCCTTGAAGCTGTACATCAAGCAATCAAAACCTCCGGACTCACTTTGAAGCCTGAAAAGTGCCCCTTCGCGTACAAGGAGCTCTTGTTCTTGGGTCATGTGATCAGCAAGGATGATGTTCGCCCGGACCCGCGGAAAACAGCTGCCATCGCTGACTTCCCGACGCCCACGGACAAGAAGGCCGTACGCCGTTTTCTCGGCTTGTGCGCCTATTACAGACGTTTCGTCAAGGAATTTTCACGGATCGCCGAGCCACTGACGCAACTCACGAAGGTCGATGTCGAATTCAGGTGGGAAACGTCGCAAGGTCAGGCATTTCAAGAATTGAAACGACGCCTGCAGACGCCTCCGATACTTGCCCAATTTCTACCAGCACGCCGGTACGGAAATCCACACCGACGCAAGCAGCGTAGGACTCGGCGCCGTCCTTGTGCAGAAGACCGACGGATTGGAAAGGGTCATCAGTTATACTAGCCGGTCGCTATCAAAGGCGGAAATCAACTATTCCACAACAGAAAAGGAATGCCTGGCCATCATCTGGGCTACATCGAAGTTTCGCCCCTACATCTACGGCCGGCCCTTCAAAGTTGTGAGCGACCACCACGCCTTCTGTTGGCTAGCCAACTTGAAGGACCCTTCAGGTCGCCTCGCACGGTGGAGCCTAAGACTTCAAGAATTCGGCATTACCGTCGTTTACAAGTCCGGAAGAAAACACTCCGACGCCGACTGCTTGTCTCGTGCCCCCGTCGACGCACCGCCGCAGGACGACCACGATGATGACTGCTTCTCGGGAACCATAAGTGCCGACGACTTCTCTGAACGACAGCAAGCCGACCCGGAATTCAGGGGCCTTGTGGAATACCTCAAGGGAGGACTGCCGTTGTTCCAGAAGTATTCAGGCGGGGATTGGCATCATTTCTCTTGAAAAACGACGTCCTCGTAAAGAAGAACTTCTCTCCGGCCCGGGCCGACTACCTCATCGTTGTACCTTCGGCACTGTGACCAGATGTTCTGCAGGCCCTGCACGACGGCCCGACGGCTGGCCACCTCGGCTTTTCCCGCACGCTCGGGGGGATACAGGAAAAATACTACTGGCCACGCCTTCCTGCCGACGTCGCCCACTAAGTTAAGATTTGCCGAGATTGCCAGCGACAAAGACACCGCGGACTAGGTCAGCGGGACTTCTGCAGCCAATCGAACCACCTCACCGGCCGTTCCAGCAAATCGGGATGGACATACTGGGGCCGTTCCCGACGTCGACTTCCGGCAACAAGTGGGTCGTCGTAGCAACTGACTGCCTCACCCGTTACGCCGAGACAAAGGCTTTGCCCAAAGGCAGTGCCGCCGAGGTAGCCAAGTTCTTCGTGGAGCACATCGTCTTGCGTCATGGCGCCCCAGAGATCCTCATAACAGACAGAGATACCGCCTTTACTGCGGACCTAGCTCAGGCGATCTTCAAATACAAAGAGACGAGCCACCGCCGCACCACCGCCTACCACCCGCAGACCAATGTCCTCACAGAGCGTCTAAATAAGACCATCGCCGACATGCTGGCCATGTGCGTCGACGTTGAGCGCAAGACGTGGGACGCCGTCCTTCCGTACGTGACCTTCGCGCACAACACGGCCGTCCAAGAAACGACGCAGATGACGCCGCACAAGTTGGTCTACGGAAGAAGCCCGGCGACGACGCTCGACGCCATGCTACCCAACGTCACCGACAAAGAAAATCTCGACGCCGCCGCTTACTTACAGCGCGCCGAAGAAGCACGACAGCTCGCCCGCCTACGGATCAAGAACCAGCAGACGACTGACAGCCGCCGCTACAAGCTTCGACGACGCCAAATGGAATACCAACCCGGTGACCGTGTCTGGGTATGGACGCCAATACGCCGACGGGGACTCAGTGAGAAGCTTCTTCGACGATACTTCGGACCGTACAGGGTACTTCGACGCCTCGGCGCACTCGACCACGAGGTTGTCCCTGACGGCATTACGAACTCTCAGCGGCGCCGTGCACGACCTGAAGTCGTCCATGTCGTGCGCCTCAAACCATATTACGCACGTTAGCCAATCTGAGGACTGTCATTTTGCTTTATTATTGTGCTTTCTTTCTTGTGCTTATTGTTTAGTGTATTTTGTTGCTTTATTCTTGTTATTTATTGTTGCATGCATTGGCCTGTTCTGTTTTAAGCATCGGGACGATGCTTTCTCAGAGGGGGGCATTGCCACGTGCGTTTCTTTATCACTTTTGCTGTATTTGGTTTTCGGCCACAAAGACTATCAACAACGCCCAGCGCGAACCGCGCCTCATTGTTCGAGAACCTTCGCGATCATTGTAGATCGTTTTGTTAAGATTGCGCGCAAGACGCGCACACTCGACCTTATTCTAGAATTTGCAGGACAGCCAGCGATAACGCTGGAATACGCGACGGCACATGTTTAAATGCCGACGCGCTTCACCGCTTGTCAGTTAATCGACGGTCGACGCTCTGTTCGACGCTATCAGTGTATTACTGTAGTTTGACTTTCAGTTTTCCGGCCACAAGTTCGGCCAAATAAACAGTTTCATCTCCGACGTGCTGACTGCTGTCTGAGTCGACGTCACGACCACGTGACAATACAATCCGCTGGGGCTGTTATCAATCTGGACTTTACACGGAACAATCGGCGACGTCGGCGGGAAAAATCCGTCGAGAGTGTCCATATAATAAAAACGAAACAATAAAAACGAAACAAGTTTGCGGCAGCCGCTAAAACTCTGGTTGTCAACTCCGCGATTGTGGTAAGTGATTTTAACCTGCCGGGAGTAGGTTGACAAGGCCTTGTTGCTAGTAGCTCATATAAGAAACATGTTCACATGACGTTCGGCATAATGTTAAGTATAATTTGACGCAGATAGTCCCTGAAACAGTTCGTGTACAAAATACATCTAGCTCGGTATTATATTTGGCTTTCATCAGTCGCGATTTTTCTGATTACACTATGGAAGTCAAACCAGGGCTTTCTGATCACGATCACGTAAACATATCGATACCACTTCAACCACTACACAAGTATAAGCATGTCTGTACGCATTCCTTTAAAGACTTTTCTCGTGCTAATGACGCAAGCATTATTGATTACATGCAAAACTGTCTGGTGGACTTCGACGACGAAAATGCTCAATTACATTGGAACAAGTTCAAGTGTATGTGCCACTATTGCCTAGATAATGTTGTCCTTAATATACTAAAGAAAGTTAAAACGCATACGCCAAGCACAAACCCTTTATACTAGTCGGCCACTTCAACGTACACATTATGATAAGCAGAGGGGCGCGATACAACGGTACACAAAAGGAAAAGAATGGGCACGGGAAGACGCGCGTCGTCCCGTGTACATTCTTTTCCTTTTGTGTACCGTTGTATCGTGCCCCTCTGCTTATCATGAACCAACACCAACTCGCCCAACTTTTAGATGTGAAGCATCTTATAGCGGAGTTCAATCCGGTGGCGGTGGTGGTGTGCGGCGTGACGACCCTTACTGCGCATGCGCAAGCCCTCCCCACACGCCTCCTCTCCCTCTCCACTCCCCCTCTCCCACCCCCTCCTCTTCCCATGTCCCTTCCCCTTTCCCCTTTCCCCTCACCCTCTCCCTCCCCTTTCTCTCCCCTCCCCTCCGCAATTCCCCTCACCTCTTTCCCTATCTCCACCCTGTCTCTCCTCCCCCTCTTTCCCCGTCCCTCTCCCATTTCCCTCTCACCACTCCCCCTTCCCCTGCCCCTCAACTTCTCTCCCCTTTGCCTCTCTCCCTTCTCCTCTCCACTCCGCCTCTGAAACGCGAGCTCTACATGCCGAAACGCTGCTTCGCATCGCCTCAGGTCCCCTTTAGCGGGAGATGTTCTTTTTACCTTACTGAGTACACATTAGGTCCTCTAAAACCTAGCTTTGTCGTCGACTCTCACTGTCTGCTGTCACGGTATATAGAAAACCGTTGATATAGTCGAACCATATGTGTGTATGTGAAAAACAAAAAAGGTTTACAATAGACGAACATCAATCATAATTGTGACACAACAATATAAAGAACCTACAAATACAAAACCCCTTATACTGGTCGGTGACTTCAACGTAGACATTATGAATCTTAGGGCCTAGCTTTGTCGTAGACTCTTCATGTCACTCTATGTCACTTTATATCACTCAATCTATATTATAAGGAGCAAGGCTCGCGTAACGTACGGTTGCTCACCCATAATATATCCAGAGCTTCGCCCACTCGTCATGATTCACTTCGTGGAGTTTCGTGGATTTTTTGATGCGTCGTTCTGCCTGCGTTACGCCAAGCGACGGGCCCCTAAAGTTCTGCGCACTTAATATCATCATCAAGGGGCTCGAAGAACAAGACGAAGAAGACTTCTCCTTGGCCCGAGCGCGCGCTCATAAGTTACAGATGGGTATGCTATACGTGGTTGACATCATCATCAAGGCGCTCGAAGAACAAGAGGAATAAGACTTCTCCTTGGCGCGAGCGCGTGCTCTATGCGCTACAGATGGCTATGCTATACGTGGTTGTGTCAGGGTTACGCCAAGCTACATGAAAGCATGACAGTATACGACAGAGCGGGCCCCTAAAGTGCTCCACATTTAAAAGTGTGAATGCTAGGCGTACTATTGTTTGCATAAACATATGCGTTAGAGAAGCCAGGCACCAATAGCAAGCGCAATGCATTTGGCGGATGACCATGCTTATGCAAAAGTAACCTTCTCTGGCAACGGATACAGGTACGTTTTATTAGTGCACCGATTTGATGCTCAGTCTTAGGCTTACTGTCTTATCGCGTTACTGTAACATCACGTGATAGGCAGACTTTTATAATGTGACCCGAGATCTTTTTACCCAGGCTAAGGTATAGGTGGCAAAGACAAATTATGAGAAATAATGTTCTTCAGTTATATGGAATTACGCATAAATACTTTTGTGGCTTTTTCTTACGTCACAGGCGTAGCTTGTAAACGTAGACAGGTTTTGCCTAATCGTGCAAAGGCAGCTGGCGAACTTTCGATATTTTGACGTCGTAGTAGCATACGTCAAAAGAAAAAAACAAGAACCGAATGTTTACAATGAAATATCAGTGGCAAAATTGCGGGTGCGGGCAAGGACTTAGTGCACCTCTGTATGTAACGCTTTTTCGCTCTTGTCAAGCAGCAACCTTTATAAATTACGTGATATGCTCTTAGTTCCAGACAAATAAAAGAATTACATCAGCGCCCACTAAAGGAACCATGTGGGGATGCCAAGCAGCGCATGGGTCGACTTAAAGTTCCGTTCATCGCGGGCACCTTGCCCGATGTTAACGCATCCTTACAAGTGGAACACACCATTCATTCAATGCAGTTGCTGTTGCTCGACCCGAAATCTTGTTGGAACACGCCACGCGGGTTCATCGCGCGTCTGCACAATCTCGTTGCCCGACGCCATCACGTGATTGCTGAGAGAGTGTAAGGGGGCGAGGTTACAGCGTCTTACCCAGCCCCTTACACAGGCTCGAACGCGCTAGTGCGTGCCAGCGCGTTCTGAGGAGGAGGAGGAGGAGGAGGAGGAGGAGGAGAGGTTGAGGAAAGGAAAAGGCGCAACTTCTGCAACCCTAATTGGGAGCACGGCTCAGCGCCTAGCGTGTTCTGACTAGGATACAACGCCCCTTACACTCCCTGAGCAATCATGCGAGGGTGTCGGCGAATGAGATTCTGCAAACGCGCGATGAACCAACACGTTCTGACTAGAATACAACGCGTTGATTCATCGCGCGTTTGCAGAATCTCATTCGCCGACACCCTCGCATGATTGCTCAGGGAGTGTAAGGGGGTAGAGGGCACAGCGCCTTACCCAGTCCTTTACACAGGCACGAACGCACTAGCGCGTGCCAGCACACGTAGTTTTGTCTGCGTTACGCCAAGCTAGCACAGTATCCAGCATCCCGGGCCCCTAAAGTGCTCTGCTCGTATCATCATCATGGCAGTCGAAGAACAAGACGAAGAAGATTTCTCCGTGGCGCGAGCGCGCGCTCAATATGTTACCGATGGCTATGGTAGGTTTTAGAAAGCGGACGGTTGCCAATGGAACTACGGACAAAGCCCAGCGCAAAACCTGCTTCGCATCTAAAAAAATATAAGAAGAAGTTCCGTTCACAGAAGTGGGTTTTCATGACCTTTAGGTCTGCGACGATAGCTGGCGGACGTGTAGCCCAATAAGCTACCGCCAAACGCATTATGGAGGCTACATGGACGCGCCTTTTATCATTCACACTGTCGTCTCGCAAGACTCTTGGATGGATGGATGGATGGACGGCTGGATGGATGGATGGATAGATGGATGGATGGATGGATAGATGCTATAAGCGTGCCCTGTACAAAGGGGCGGTGACATGCGTGCCACCAGGCTCGAAAAAAAAGCTTGTTTGCCTTCGCAATTACCTCCCGCAACGCGCCGTTTCAACGACCGTCCCAACAGGCACGTTTTCAAATGAAGTGCAACTTCGTCAACGCTTTAACAACCGCGAGGCGGCGACTTCAGTGCAAGCGAGGAAGCCTCGCTCATAGCATCCATCCATATCGAGAAATAGCTCTCCGACGCTCGCCTTGCTGTCGCACCGCGTTTCCCGCTCGCCCTGTGCGAATTAAAGGCCATGCTAGAGAGAATACACGACGCTCGTCACGCTCCTCTCCGGTACTGAGTATTATTGTTTACTATGTAATTGTTGATGCCATCTTTGCGCGGCATTCACCATATGTGGTGTCCAGGTATATCTTGACAATTTCAGCTACCGCAATGGTTAAATCATGGCCATGGGCGTTAGTTGTCGGTATGGTATGTGACACCAGGCATCAACCTCGGTGTTTCCACGTCAAGCGGTGCTATATCTGGCAAACAACAATAGACAATGCACAAGCTCTCATATATCAATGCAATATAAACAATCAATTACATCTGGGACGACGCGTTTCACTTTCGTGTATACACCGATTCCTATGACGGAGGGATCAGCCATAATTTTTTAATCCGAAGCATTTCCTAGCGAACCTCTGGCACTTTGAGCTTTTCTATCTATCTATCAATCTACCTATCTATCTATCTATCTAGCCGCCTACGTCTAGGTGCTCTCATGATCGCCTCCGTAATTTGGTGCGCACCAAATTGGCATGGGAGGTTAAGACGATTTGACCAATATGACTGTCGGGTCATGACATGAATAACGTGAAAATCCTGTCGCGTACGTCGTCAAGCCCTTTCCTCCAGACACGCGTGGCACATACCCGTTTACCACGGGCCGCGGTGTACGGGTGTGCCCCACAGGTAATTGACAGTTTATATCTACCCAGCAACGGCGAGAACAGGCATATGTAACTTAAATGCGAGAACGTTTAGAAAAACCGAGATTGGTAGCGTTGACCTGACTAAAGGAAAAAATGAAAATTTGGATCATAGCAGGAATCGAACCCAAGCATTCTGCATGGAAATCAGATATTCGACCACATAGCCACGCCAGGTCCATAAACTGGTTTGGTAAAATAGCCTAAGCAGGCGTAATATCGGTTCAACGTCAATTGTGGCTGTGGTGATTGCTATCTAATTTTACAATAAAGCAATGAACACTACATGATATTGCCACGATGTGTACTCCTACAATACAGGCGTCATATCAGATTAACGTCTGTGGTTCCAATGTTGGCTCTGCTTTTATAGCAGTCTAATGAACATTACATTTGTATTCCTATGATTCAGCAAGCTACATTGAAGCATTTCTCAGCCCCGGAGGAATATATTAACGAAAGTCACATGGGATATTCACATCACCGCACCGTAATCTGCACATAGTCCGCCAGAACGATGCAGTGCCCTCTTCATTTCTTACGGGGCTGGGCGATAGCCTCTTGCTGGCCGAGGATGCTGCCAGATTGATTGACAGGCAGTTTGTATACTTCGCCACATACGCCCAGGTAGTCTACGAATGCAAGCGTTATCCACTGATGTTGGTCTATGTAGCACTATCCAGGCATACCAGCCTCGACGGCTTGTACCTCACCAACGGGAAGGGTGACTTCTGGTTCCGACATGTCGCGGCTCTACCGACAGTCAACTTATCAACGAAATGACCAAGGCATCCACCATTTCCAACAGCGGTACTATACCTCATACTTCGCTACACGCGGACCACTCGTCACCGCGATCACGACCGGATCCGATAACAAGTCATGACCAGCTGATGGTACCCAGTGATCCCGCTGTTGATGACCTTGTTCAAGAACTATCAAGAACTTCTTCCACACATGCACACGGGTTCGTAAAACCTGCGTGCGTTCTCCATCATAAGGGACAAGTATAAGCACTACATACCAGCTTAGCGCTTCTGTTGTTGGGAATACACACCTTGCCGTTGGCAGCGTTCCCAACTGTAAACAGCTGGTTATATAACACATATGCGGATATTCAACATATATGTGTCCGCATAAAATTTATACAAATTTTAGCGGCAATTTGAGCATTTCGCTCAGTAAAAAAATTACGCCATAGTCACCTTCCCGCCGCATGATTCGCATAACTTCGACTCCCACGCTACGTGGGATCTCCCGAATTTTTTTTTTGTTATGTTCATTATTGATTGTGCTCGCCAGCTGTAGATAAGAATGATATTTGTTGTTGGCGAGGAGGCTTTTAGCAAACATCGATGGCTTCGCAAGTAAGCGATTCCAAGCTTCGCTTGAAAAACAATTCTCTCATAGAAAAAGTGCGCTGTATAGTGTGTCAACTGAATGTTCTTACCGTTTGAACCTTTGGTATTGTCCTCAAAAATGAAACAATCCTTGTTGGCAAATGATGGAGTGTATGTTCCGAAAAAATCTACAGGCAGCTCCTTATCCTCAGTTCCTAGAAATGAGTACCACATTTTCAACGTGAGGGGTTTCACATACTTCTAAAAAATTCACAATAAAACAAACAAAAAGTTATGTCACACTACGCGACGCCTAAAAAATTAGATGCAGACAGCAAGATGCGTGTCCCATAGTGAACTTTCTCAACTCTTTCACTGCCGGTTTTTTTTTTTTTGGCGCTGCTGCACACTGCCTGCCGGTTTTTTATTGTCTTTTTTTTGATGGACATATGTGGAAATTTTCTTTCACAATGCATTAGGATGCTGTTAAGGACACGTGAACATTTTTATTGGGCATTATTTCTTTAAAATAAAGGTAGCACTCATTACAAGTAATAAAATAACGAAATAAATATATTTTTATACGTGATGAATGAATAAATATTTGCCTATTATGTCATAGTCGGTGAAACAATAGGTAATCATTTTATTGGGAGTCGAAATTCATCAAGAGCTCTTTAACCATTTGAGACGCTATTTACACAATGGTGTAGAACACTTGTTTCTTTTTTTTTGTATCGTCGAGAAGCTAAGAAAGAGCAAGATACATGCAGCTTTATATGAATTGAACCTCTTGTATAATACATTTGTCATCATTTCGCTTCATTTCGCTGTGCGCTGTTGCATGTCATCACTTTGCTGAAGGCACTACCATATTGGACGAGTCGTTTGACGGGACGCTTCCCTCGAGCCACATCAGAAGTTTATTAATATTTCATTGCTGAACGTTGACTTAACTGAAAACGTATTTGCGCTATATTGCTAGCCTAATATTACATTCTATTTATGTTAAAACAGAGCATGCATAGCTTCATAATAAATAGATGTACAATTACAAATGACCTAGGAATGATTACTACAAATCACATATATTACCGTTTACGACAATATTTTTCTTACAATATGATATCGAATGCGTTGAAATAACAATGTATTGATTCACCGTATTTACAGACAGTTGTTCAGAGATGGCATCTGAAAGGATTACTTTTTTCTTCTGTCTAGAAGCGCGCACATGACACGCTGACTCACCATGGCTGCGCTGCTGAGACGCTGGCAAAGAGACGCGAGCCGACGCTGATGTGAAAGCATGCGCTTCATTTGCGAAAAATTTCAGTACAGCCTATATTTTTCATATGATATGTCCTTACACGGCAGGATATACCCGCTATATATAATTTTAAGGGGCAAAGCACTTTAGGATCTAGCTTTGTGGTTGACTCTCACTGTCCGATGTCACGGTATAGAGAAAGCGGTTGCTATAGTCGAAACATATGTGTGCATGTTGCGATCACGATTACGATTTAAAGTCTCAGATTAAAGCCAAATGCAGCACACAAAACACTCCTGAAATATTTCCAGAAGAGTGTAATCGAATAGTAAATAAAGGCACTATTCCAGAAATCAAGAAATCTGGCTATCACAGTTCTGAAGGATGTGCACCATGAGATGTGGAAGGTGTCGTGCCTGGCAGTTTGTCTTCAACGAGAAACCCTGAAGAAATGCTTTCGTAAGAGCTTAAGTCGGAGAAAACTTGAGGAGTCCATGGCATTTTCTCCTCAAAGGCGAAACATAACTGTTTATGTTGCGACTACGATTACGAAACAAAGTACAAGCAAACACCATTTATACTAGTCGGCGACTTCAATGTAGACATTATAGACAGCGACTGGACTATGCACTATAGATGTCTCGTCTTAACACAGCGCACACACACGAACACAGAAGAATAAGGAAACGACGACACGAGCGCTGACTATCAACTGAAATTTTTATTCACCACACACATATAAATATACACATTGAAGGGTCACATGATGAAACATATGCGTATCAGTTTACACTTTTATGACATTAGGCGCGAGTTCGGCAGAACAAGATGCCACGTAAGAAGCGTGATATCTTGTTCTGCCGAACTCGCGCCTAATGTCATAAAAGTGTAAACTGATACGCATATGTTTCATCATGTGACCCTTCAATGTGTATATTTATATGTGTGTGGTGAATAAAAATTTCAGTTGATAGTCAGCGCTCGTGTCGTCGTTTCCTTATTCTTCTGTGTTCGTGTGTGTGCGCTGTGTTAAGATGAAGATATACCAACTTGCCCAATTATCCACCTTACTCATGATGTCTCGGTATGCTCCACGATGCATTCCATGACTGGAAGCAACCAGAAACTACCCGAGGAACATGCATAGACCTTGTCTTTGCCAACTTTAGAATAGATCCACTCGAATAACCATTGCCTCTACATTTCACAGACCACAAAGCAGTAAAAATGAAGGGAAAACGGAATACAGAACTCAAAACGGTATACGAATTATAACAAGATTACTAAAATAGATTAGCATCAAAGAGGAACCAAATAAATACATTTGTAAATATATATAAACTTTGTGTCACTCAATTTACATTCGTAATGACAACGCGCGGGTGACACACGGTGACATACCGGTACGATACCCAGTGCTTCGCCACTCGTCATGATCCACATTAGTGGAGGTCGTCTAGTATTTACTGTCGTCTAGTAATTATTACATTAACGTAAGAAAAATAAAGTGGACTAAAGGAAACTTGCCGCCGGTAGTGTCTTAAGCTACCACCTATAGTAATGCGTCAGATACTCTACAATTTGAGCAAAGGGTGCGATCATCCTTCCGTCCATATTTTAGCATGAAAGCGTTTTTATTGGGGCCACCGCGGCTTCAATGACTTCATTTCCGCCATGGATGTGACGTCAGCACAATATACTGGGACATACGGCAAAAAAATGTTTCGTTGCTTCCGATGATCTGCTGGCCGAAGCCACGACCTCTCGTCTTCGATGATAGCAGTCCTGGCGAGTATCGAAGATACGTGTATCTTGATACTCTTTCGGTATCTTGTATCTGCATCGCGATACGTCTCGCGAAACGAGTATCTGTATTTATAATAATATCTGGGGTTGAACGTCCCAAAACCACGATATGATTATGAGAGACGCCGTAGTGGAGGACTCCGGAAATTATCTGTATTTCCGATATATTCAATAATGTATAGTGTATCTTAAGATACAATATACAGCTACATAAACACCACCGTGCGAACGAAGAAAACTTGGCTGAAATCCGCTTCTCAAGCCGATACTGCTCCTACTAAGCCATCTCAATAGGACTCACAACAGTGACATTCTTCATCTTTTCAGCACAGTGCACAAGTGCGCGCAGGTGATTAGGTCTACGCATCCCTATTGGTGGAGTAGTCTCGTGATGGCGCTCCAGCCATCTCGAGAGAAACAAGCGCGCGAACGTCTACGCGCGGCGGACCTTTGGTTTCTCGACGTTATATTTCTTTATTTGTGTCGGTGGCACGTCACTTGTTCGTAGCCACTGTACTGCGCTGCTTATTCCAATGCGTGCGGCGCCTTTCGCCTAAACATGATGCCGCTTTAGTGTCGTTATCAAAGTTTCCCTTGCGTGGTGATTCGTTGCAAGGTCTCAAGATTGCAAGAATGGGCTTGCTTTGCGTCTCGCGGCTTTCACAAATCGGCGATTAGAAAGATCTCGTGGATGTAAGATTGAATTTCAGAGGATGAGATTAAGTCATATGCAATTGAGATTATAACAACCTCACCGCTGGTTACGATGCTAGATGAAAGAAGCATTTAGATAGCAGAAGATATTTTGGCGCACGGTATCTTTGTTCTGCTTGATAAATTATTAAAGTAGCTTTTTAATGATAATTTGATTGTAAGCAGAAATGCTCTCTTTGCTGTCCCCAGTGTACACCCGACAGCAAACGTTTGCGGCACGTGAAATTTCAGAAAAGCATATATTCCCGCTTTGTCGGGGAACAAAGCCTCCAATCGAACGTTGCAGCATGTAGTAGTTCTTGCCACCTATACTGTTACCCGCTAGATCAGAAGCATCATTGAATAACAGAGCAGAAATTCCCTTTTGCTTTGAAGCCTACGAACCCTACAACTTTTGCTGTCGGGTGTACATGCCATACATTAGCTAGGCCTGCGTATAGTTCTTGCCTTCTGGTTAATGTAATATGTATTTTGTAACCGGCTGCTCAAATACGTTCTCTGCATTTCGATTTTCAACTATCTCCGACATTGATATTATTTACATATGTGCATTCCGTGTGAGCATACAGCTATGTCAAGACGATGTTCAGGACAAAGGCAAAATAATGTGAGCGTGCCTAGAGTATACAGTAACAAAAAATCCGCTTACAATATAGTCAAATAGTGAAATTGAGTTAGCATTATAATAACGAACAATATAAGAAAAAAAACTTGAAGATGTTACGGAGGGGATTTGAGAAACATAATAACAAATACACAGTTTTTTCTCATGAGCATCCCCACGAGCCTTCTTATGCTATTTTCCATAGGCACTGAGTTTTCTACTGCCTGACCTTAACAACTAAGTGGACGATACATCATGCTGTATTATATTTTCAAGGCTTTTACGAATGCGCTTGTATGGTGTTTATAAAGGATGTTTCAGGTAAGCGGAAGCAAATATTTGCAAAGAAGTGGTTAACCTCGCCTGAAGAAATGGTTTACCGTCGTGTGCGTCTCATTAGGGTATTTTTATGAAGCGCTTGATTTGTTAATTACCTAAGATGAATTATGCAGCATTTCTGATATTCACTTTATGGCCAAGTATGTTTCGTTAGGTCTTAAAGGACATTCCAAAACGACCGATCGAATATTTGTGGAATTGTAAATGCAGCGTAGTGGTTTTTTCCAGTTTTAAAGAAAGTCGCAGAAACATGATCACGTTACTGCCCTCGTGCGCTGCCGTACTGCAGCGCTCTCAAATGTGCTCCGAGCGCAAAAACCATCGGTTGGACCAAGGCGAAATGAGCGGCCACTGCTCTAGGCATTGGCTTCACTGTGTGTCAACATTGTTGAAGACCAGCACACGGCAATCAAACGCCATCGTCCCTGAGAAACGATAGGCTGACGGCCGCTCGAAGCACGTCTGAGAGCACTGCAGTAGGGTCACACGTGAGCAAAGTCCCGTGATTTTTATGTATGTTTCGCTGGCTTTCTGTAAAAGCCGGAAATATTGAGGACGCAGCATGTAAGTCGCCAACAAAAATGGAGCGGCCGCTTTTTAAGTGCGTTCTGATACGCGAGGAAGCGCGCCACATGACCGTAAACTATATGCTGTTGGTTTCATTCAGCCACTGTTAACCACTTATTTTTTTTTATTATTTGGTTCTAATTACGTGAAACACCCTGCATACTTATTCACTGTCATTCTTTTATATCGAGCCACCTTGCTATTTGAGTTCTATATACTCGTTTTCCTTGTTTTAGGTCACCGTAAATTTTTTTTACTGTTAAAATCAGCAGCTAAGCAGAGCTACAAGTGGCAATAGCGTGAACAGCAGTGATATTCTGCGATGCTTTGTGCCACTACAATACGTGTGGTACGTTTCTGGGCGGCACTAGTTCTCTCGGAGAAGAAATGGTAATAGATAACATTTTAGTGAATCTGTTGCGAAGTAACGCTTCACATCTTCGGATAAGTAGATAATGAAAAATCATTGCAGATCTGTGTGCTCCATGAAATGTGAGCGCTAACTATTTAGTTATTCTCTTCACACTATGCATCACGAAAAATATCGCTACTGGCGTTGTTGCTGCTCTACACCTGTCAGTTGAAGCGGTATTACGAAAACGATATTACGCTTACGGAAAAAATGAGACTGCACAACGAAATTTGCGCCATCATGCGGAGGCGTCTTAGTAATGTTCTTTTATTACATGGCAACCCACTAGCTGGTCGCCAAGTAAATTAGCGACACCGATCAATTACTAAAGTATCGAGAAAAACCACTGACAGCGCAGCGTATAATGAGCTGCCATGTTACGCAGCCAAACCAATCCCAATAGGTTGTTGGGGAATGAAACTAGCCCGTTTTGAGCAAGAAAAAGGGAACTTTGGGGTGCAAACAAATATTTCTATATATTAAGCAAGGTTGGTCGCAGTTCAGAAATTAAGTTAACGCTTTTGCACATAGGCAGTTGCTGCTTTCTTATATTGATCTATATCAACAAATGTGCAAATGAATCGAGCTATCTTAAGATACAATTGAGAAGTATCATATTGGATACAATAATTCTGGACGTATCTTGTATCTCTATCTCAAATAATTCTTGCCCGTTTATCTTGTATCGTAACGCAATGGAATTTCAAACTATTTCAAAACTATTTCAAATAATTTCAAACGAAACCTTACAAACGCGCTTTGTTTCTCTCACACCTTCTCCCTCTCACAGCACAGTTCGTTCACGGGGGCGGTGTCACTGTCAAGGAGCCGTGAAGTGAACTACACCATCACGACAATAACGAGCGCTGACATGGAGCGCATCGGTAGTTCAGCGCAGCGCAATATTTTTGCAATATTTCAGGAAACTCTACACTCAGTGCAACGCGGCGATTCAATTTGGTTCGACGCAGTTGCGTGCTTTGTTTTTCGCAACAAGCAAGCATGTGAGGTCTAGTTTCCAGCTTCGTGCTCTTCTACAGGCACTATTCATGTTTCTCCGCGCTCCGTTGCTTCCATTGCGATGGAACCAGCTTATAAAACTGCTGCAGTAACTGCCGCAGAAAGGCAAAGATGTCAATGGGCAAATTTCGCAAAGAGAGGTGCTTTGGCGCGGCCAGGGACACGTCGGTGGGAAGCGGTACGCCTTCACACGTTCACGGCTCACCCTACGAACTCTGCCTCTCCCCTCCCTGAAGCCCTGTATGGTACTGTATTAATAATCAGAGCCGTAGGTTACCAATTACTCGAAGCGCACACATTGCTGTTTCTCTCCTAAATGACGATACTTTGAAAGGGTGCATATCGAATACCAGTATTTATTATATACTTGTTAAGAGAGCACTGCACGGGCCGCGATTTTCCGCCCGGTCCCGGCACGTTCCCGGAACTCGTTGGTGTTTACCAACCCGAACCCAGCCTGGTGACTCAAAGTGAGACCCGGGCACGGCCGGAACGCGAAACAAAATTTCACCTACCCGGCCCGGCCCGGCCCAACAGCAGATCGGGCCTTACAGGGGTCCGAACCAGTAGTCTAGATGGTGCTGCCCGAACATCTAATCGACAATGACATGTAATCGAAAGGTAGCATTTACCTACGTTTTCCTCGCGCTTTCTTTGTTAACAAGTATACATGAACCTTCAGTAATTCATTCTATAAAAGGGTTTCACGGTTAGAACCGTTGAGTGAACATACCGGGTACTATGAATGTTTGTTCGGCAGTGGCATACTGTGCCCATTTTTTTTTTTGCAAATACACACGGGAATCGTCAAGAGCCTTTTTCAGCACATATTGTAGGCAGGGTAGCGATTTGCAGCATGACTTGAGTTTCAATAGGGAGCTCTATAGAAACATAGCGCACAGAGAAAATAACACTGCTCCCTTTCTGTATTCATTGCGCTCTCTATTAAAAGTTGAATATGGTCTACCAACAAAACCAATCCTACGCACTTCTGCATTTGAAGCACGCCCTACGTTATTGCATCACATGTCCTGCCGCGCTAAAGTTTTTCTCACTGCTTAAATGTTTACGAAGGCTCGGGGGAGGGGAGTGATTTGTGCACTGCCTCATAGCGTGGTATAGGTCGGCTCTCGTGTCAGAACAAAACTAGCAGTCCGAATTTAGGTACATACTCGGGTAAATTTTGTGGCGTAAACCAAGTAAAGCGCAGCCTTGTAGTTTACGCCATAGAACCTCGCGCCTACGAGAGGGCCAACGCAGTAAAGGTGGCAAGGTTCGGTGACCTAGGCGGGAATGCCCTCGAAACAAACGTCTTTCTCTCTCTATCACCCAATGCGTGCGCTTGTCGCAGGGACGTGCAAAATCTACCTTGAGAGTTGGGAGGCGTCGGCACTCATTGTTCTTCAACCGCTGGAACAAATTCCGGGTTTGTTTGCCGAGCTCTGCAGAATGAGTACAGCTGTCCTGCTCATCCCTTCGTTTCCCTCGTTCCCAAACGTCGTACCACTCTTCAATATCATCTATAAAACTCCTCTGTGTGGACATCTCAGTGTAGGTTTCAGTTATGCATGGTTTGTGCAGTGCTCGTTTAACAGCACAGCTGTTTAAGATAACCGTAATTTGTGCTGCTTGCGGGTATGCGCCGTGTGGCCTACACGAAATCTATCATCATAAAAGGGCCTCTGGCTCAGAAATTGGGTAAATCCCACAACTCACCCCTGGTCCACTGAAAATGAAGAAGCAGCAACGTTGAAGTTTTGTTTCTTTTTCGCAATAACATATGAACTGATCAAGCACCAAGCCCGACCCAAGCCCGCGACCGACCCTTTGCCCGTTGTTTCACACACGAGCCCGGCCTGGTCCCGCGGCAAAACTGCTTTTCCCGGCCCGTGCAGTGCTCTACTGGTCAATGCGATCTTCGCGCGGCATTCACCAAACACCGTGCCCAGGTTTACAGCTGAACATTTTGACAAATTTGCCTGTCTGGTTGGGTTCATTCAATAAGACTCTCAAAGGGCTTCAACCAAAAAGTAGGTTTATTTCCCGACGTTTAGGTATCAACTCGGTTCCTTCATCAGGAGGAGTTGAGGTGCAGCTTTTAACTTTTCTTTCGAACCAGCTGGGGAGCCGTAGCGACGCGTCGTTGCTACGACTGTGCCATTCGGCGCGTTTACAAGTTTAATTTCTTCAACGCTTAAACACACCCTGAAGTGGTAGCTTTAGCTTAAGCCTCGCTCGTATCGTTCATCCATATCGAAAAAATAGCTCTCCGGCGGTCGCCCGGCTGTCGCACCGCGTTGCCCGCTCGCCATTTGAGTATTAACGAGTAGTAAAGGAGTGCATATCAACTATCAGTGTTTATTATGCGCTTGTTGATGCCATATTTGTGCGGCTTTCACCATATGCGGTGCCCACGTATGGGTTAAGAACTTCAGCTACTGCACGGTTTAAATCGTGATCGTGGGCGCTAGTCGTCGGTATGGATATGTGCCACTAGGCTTCAACGTCAGTGAGATGCGTCTACATGAATTGGTGCTATATTTGCCAAACAACTGTAGACACTGTACAAGCTCTCCATGTACCAATGCACTATAAACAATAAACTACTTTTGTGACGACCAGTTTTATTTTCGTGTTATACCGATTCCAATTACGGAGGGATCAGCCATCATTTTAAAAATTTTTTTAAATACGAAGCATTTTTAGCGAACCTGGGGCACTTTGGCCGTTTCTGTCTACGTATCTATCTATCTATCTACCTATCTAGCCGCCTACGTCTGGGCGCTCTCCGGGTCGTCTCCATAACTTATCATATACTGCGGACCTAACTCAGGCGATCTTCATATACAGCGAGACGAGCCACCGCCACACCACCGCCTACCACCCGCAGACCAATCGCCTCACCCAGCGTCTAAATAAGACAATCGCCGACATGCTGGCCATGTGCGTCGACGTCGAACACAAGGCATGGGACGCCATATTCCGCACGTGAGCTTCGCTTACAACACGGCCGTCCAAGAAACGACGCAGATGACGTCGTACAAGTTGGTCTACGGAAGGAACCCGGCGACGACGCTCGACGCCATGCTACCCAACGTCACCGACGAAGGAAATCTCGATGCCGCCGCTTTCTTACAACGTGCCGAAGAAGCTCGACAGCTCACCCGCCTGCGCATCAAGACCCAGCAGCACACCGACAGCCACCCCTACAATCTTCGACGACGCTTCGTGGAGTACCAGCCCGGCGACTGTTTCTGGGTCTAGACGCCAATACGACGACGCGGATTGAGCGAGAAGCTTCTTCGACGGTACTTCGGACCGTACAGGGTACTTCGACGTCTCGGCGCACTCGATTACGAGGTTGTCGCCGACGGCACACGAACTCTCAGAGGCGCCGAGCTCGACCCGAGGTCGTGCATGTGGTGCGCCTTAAACCGTACTAAGTTAGTAACGCACCTGAGGACTCTAATGTTTGCATGCTTTATTAGTTTTTTCTTAGTATTGCATGCATTCATGTTCTGTTTGCATCGGGATGATGCCCTTTCAGAGGGGGGCATTGCCGCGCGTCTTATTTCTCATGGGTTGAATCTTCACCCACAAAGATTGTGGGCAACGCGCTGCTCAGGCCACGGCGCGATGTGTACGAATCTTCGCGATTGTTTTAGAACGTCTCGTTAAGAATGCGCACCGCACGCGAATGTTCCAGCCTTGTCGAGAGATAACGCCGCTACCAGCGATATCGCTGGAAAGTTCGATAGCGCCTGTATAAAAGCCGACGCGCTTGACCACGTGTCAGTTGATCGACGGACACCGCTTTGTTCGCCGCAATCCGTGCTCATTGTGCATCGCTTGTAAAGTGACCTATTTTATTTCTTGGCACATGTTCACCAAATAAAAGACTCGTTATTATCCCACTGACGTCTGCTTTCGCCCACGTCACGACCACGGGACAATATACGCAGGACTGGCACTAAATCCTGTGTACGTGTTCCTTACTTTTGTCTGCGTCTAGTTTTTTGAGCTACGAATATGAATGCAAGTGACTCAAACCAACTAGCCCGCATCACCGCCTTGAATGAACGCGGCGTATGGCCAGCGGTTTGTACAGCTATTTTGCCTACTCTTCGCCTCGAAGAGCAATTTTAACTCTCCGCGCACTTCTTCCCCGCCTTCAGCAGCTTCCCTGCTTTTTCAACTTCACGTTTTGTCAGTATCCTTGTTTCCGTTGGTGATCCCACATTTGTAGGTAAACAAAGTGGCAAATAGCCTCGTAACAAATTGACCACTGGTATTTATTTTCACATAACACCGCAGTACCCCCCCGAGGAAAGAACCAAGCCGGTTCCGAAACATCGGGTTTCTACGTGTTTAGGCGACTCCGGTTGGACGTAAATGAAACGTTTTCATATTTTGATAAGCACGAACCACGCAGTCAATGAAAGTGAACAAGCAGGAGGAAAATAATTAAAGTGTTATCACGCCGACCTAATGATTAAACTTAATAGAAGTTGAACCAAGGGGGTATAGCCTGACAGATATATGATGGTAATGTTATAAAATATCTGGTTTCATTGATACTAAGGCGAAGACCACATTTTTATAATATTCGCGTTTGAGGCATCGTTACTGTGCATGCTAACTCTATGTCGCCTCGAATATGCGAATATTTTGGCTCCCTATTGTAATGAGTGAAGGCACGCATTTGGTCTCGGTCACCACAATTTTCGCGTTATATAATCGGGCTTGTACTCGAATTACTACAATGCGACAGCGCGTGTATTCCGAGAAGCACCTTCCATATGACGCCTTCTGCAACCGTTCGCATTTCTTAGCGTACGTACGTTGTGCAAGGAAACTGCGCAAGGAAGCGCGAAAAGAACACGATGCGCGCACAGCAAGCAGTGCATAAGAGTAGAAAGCAGTGCTTTCGTTGCTGCGGCACACCTGGCTGATCAAAGCGTGTGATGAATGTAACCTCCTGGAGTGCGTCGAAGAAAAAAGAGCGAAGGTCAGAAGAGCCACAGAGCGGTGGCTGTATAAGATATCCGCGTATTATACCGCGTACTGTAAAATGTAAAATCTATTTTTACGCGAGAAGGCTCCATATTGCGAACCGGTACTAAAGTTTATTATTTTAACTTATAATTTTAAAGGTGATGCGCGCATTTTTAATAAAGGCTAATTTGCAAAGTCAACCAGATAATTCCATTTTATAGGTACACAAATTTGTGAAAATGTGCACCTTTAGTAAACGTTACCATGGTTAGAGTGATAAAAAGAATGCCGTCGGGCTGTTAAAGAAGAAACACATTATTGGGCGACCTGAAATCACAAGTGAAAGTACAAGCAGAAGAAACACATTATTGGGCGACCTGAAATCACAAATGAAAGTACAAGCAATATAGGCACCGTACAGTCGAGTTTTCCAGTGCGACTGCAGCGCCAGAACGCAAAACCTAGCGGACAAAAAACGCAATAATGAGACGGGGTTGCTCAAAATGGAACGCGATGTGCGCGTCTCCCTCTCTGAATGAGTGGGCGGACTGCGGCCGGGATACACGGGGGACGCGTTCGCGCGTCTGTTTTCTGCGTGCCCCTAACGGCCAACGCCAGCGAACTTGGGACGGGCCAGTGCGAGCAACGCAGCTCCCTCTGGTCAGTGTACGGTGCCTATAGGCTGTACACTGATAGCGACAATCACAGTCCGCCATCCGTAGTCTGATTAGCGGTAAGACGCGTGGGCATAAATGCATGTTTAAGGTTTCCTCGTAAGTTATCTAGTCTTGAAAAACTCACAGAGCCCTTTATGCACACACCTACTACCACTGGAGGGCGCAAACCGTTTTCTTTTCCTTCTCAGTCGGTGTATTGATCATACCCCGCGACCTTCTGAAAGCTTTTCGCCCACAGCGTGGTTTTGCAATGCCTCCGCTATCGGCCAACAATTGACCAAGGTATGATGTCATGTGATGACGTGATCATGTGAGGTTGCGTCACTTTACGTCAAAGGGACACCATGAAGACGTCACAACTTTGGCGATATGTGACGTCAATGTCACGTGATATGATGACGCCATCAGGTGACGAGGCTTTTTGCGCCATTCGTCCTCGACGCCGCTGGCGCGGGACGCCTTAAAACTTCGATAATATTTCGGGCCATACAAGATGCTTCGACGACTCGGTGCTCCAGAATACCAGGTTACCCGGGTGATCCCTGAAACAGTTCTATACGGGTTAGCGAACCTCAAAGCTGTGCCTTTTGGTTTCTTCGTTAGTGCTCTTTCTTTAGTTAGTTAGTTAGTTAGTTAGTTAGTTAGTTAGTTAGTTAGTTAGTTAGTTAGTTAGTTAGTTAGTTAGTTAGTTAGTTAGTTAGTTAGTTAGTTAGTTAGTTAGTTAGTTAGTTAAACGACTTTATTTTTTATCCGGTGGACGACTATCCAAGCCCCGCGAGGGAAGGATCATCGCGATGCGGCCACTCATCACCTCGGCGTGACGTCCTCTACTCGGCGAGCAGCCCTCGTTACTCACGCCTTCTTCTGGAACCCGCGCCTGCCCCTGTGCTGAGGTGGTAGCAAGCATTTAAACGCGATAGTGCCCGGGGTCCACCAAGATTTCAGGGACATATTTTCGTCACAGAAATGAAGTGAAAATTGCACACGAACAGATGGCAAAAAAAAAGCTCCGTCACCGGGAGTCGAATCCACGACCTCTCGGTCCGCGACAAGAGATGATGGGCCCACTATCAGCGCGCCACGGTCACACACTCGGGACCCTTTACAAACGCGCCTTTTATATCTCACACTTTCCTCTCGCAGTGCTCTTGGTTGGCGGAGTGGTGTCGGCATTCGGGAGCGGTAAAGTGAAGTAATGCATCATGACCGTGGCCTCCGCGAATAATTCCTGCAACCCGTCGTTGCTACGCGTCCGTCCCATTCGGTGCGTTTCCAATACGGGAAGTGCAATTTTCTGAATGCCTTAACACACCGCGAGGTGGCGACCTTATCCTGGGCCTCGCTTACAGCATCCATCCATATTAAATATAACTCTGCGACGCGTGCCTGCATTAGCGTGCCTCGCTGGTGTAGGCCTCGCGCGGCTACAACACTGCGTTCCCCGCTTATGCTCGCCCCAAGAAAAATCGCTCCCTGGCTAGAGTGGAGACGCGACGCGCGTTGCGTTTCGCTCTAGTCCGGTCGTGGTGTTCCTTAGGAATAACGAACTTAGTCCAATGTTTACACCCAATCTGTGATGCTCTTCTGGCTTTCTCACCGCTTTCTCTGATTAGGCTCTCACCGCTAACTACTACATCTCATAAAGCTTTGCTTAGTCATTCATCATGGATGTTATTCGTCGGGTCGGAGAGGAGCCACCAAGCTTCAACGTGGGTGCATCCACGTTAAACGGTGCTGTAACTGCCAAACACCAACAGTCATTGTGCAAGCACTCTTATATCAATGTACTGTAAACATTGAACTACTTCTGTAAGGACACGTTTTGGTTTTGTGTTATACGGATTTCTATGAAGGAGGGATCTCCCATGTTTTTTTTTCTCTTTCTCGTTCGTTGTTGAGATACGCGACGATGCTTATTCAGTTGAGGGCAATGCGATGCCAGCTTCTTTTTCTATTTTCATTTGTAACCCCTGCCTCGCGTAGGCGAAAATTGCGCTGGATAATCAGCGACGCGAGGAGAGGAAACGCAATACAGGCGTTAACTTCCAGCATAATGTTTATTTTCAGTCACTCGCATAAATCGCCTGAGTAAAGGCATCACATGAAATACAATGATTTTGCTCTCTGGACTCTGGAGCGAGCGCGGCCATCAGCGCTAAAACTGGAATCTTCTAGTACACATGTAGGAATACCGACGCGCCTCACTGCTGATCAGATTGCCAACGGCCGATGACTATGATTTCCACATAGTGTGCGGCGTGTATTGCTTGTACTTTCACTTTATTTTTCCTGGGCACAAGTTGGCCCAATAAAAAATTTCGTCATAAACATACCGACTGCTTCCTTCTTAACCGTCACGACCACGTGGCAATATCGTATACACTGTAAATAATTTCATAAATAAGATAATGATTTGAGAATAACTTCTGTAGGAGCACTACGCGACGATTTCAGTAATCCATGCTCCCAATATAATTACGAGCTTTATCTTGCCTTGTCTTTTCATTTTTGTTACTTCTGTGATTCTGAATATGCGTGCTTTAGCTGCCTTCATCGTAGGGGTCCCTGCGTGCCTGTGTCAAGTTGCTTGTGTCTAAAGCAATTTTTACCCGCAGTCTCCTAAAGCGCTGATGAAAATAAATAATTTTAGGGTTATGATGAAAGTAGGGCCTGCCTGCTTTTCCTGTCGGACCTAAACTGTATGGAAATGGAAATAAAGTGAGCATAGCTCCTTACCCCAACGTGAAATATTGACGAATGGCTTGCCGCCAGACAGATAAGCACCAATAAGAGCGTCAAAGGATCTGGAATTGAGAGTAAATTAACCTCAATGAATGAATTTTCTTCTGAACTCACTAATGTATGACCTATACGAAGTTTTGTGGAAACTTCGCCTTGCGTAGTGGATCTAAAAAACTTCGCCTATGTCGATATGTACAATTTGTTGATCACGTGTTCGTTTTATTTGCAGGTAAGGGTGCGCTAACAGCAACACTGCGAAAAAAAAAACATGTCCCTGCGCTATAAACCTTAAGCACTTATTTATGTATTTTGTTCCATATTCCAACATTGAGGAAGACACTCCCATACGAAGTTAAATAATCGTCGAAATATATTTGTTTCCTAATCACTACCTAAATAAATACAGAATTGCACTTTTCACAATTGCAACACCTTATCATGTAAATGTATCCCTTATTGCTGCAATTCCTGAATGCTGTTCTTCATCTCAAAATTTGAGATCGTCATTCGAGTAAAACTAGATAGCAGAATTTGAGTTGAATTGGTTATATGACCCAGCGGCGTTCACATGAATACGCGGCTTGGGCCATTATTTGCGCAATAAGGTTGCGAGTACATAATCTGCTGACACGCTTCCACTTTAATACCTCCACGCTTAGCCGTGCTTTGATATGCATATATAAACGATTCAAATGGGTCATCCGAGAGTCATGTACAGTACTCACGTATTGAAATAGGACACTCGGAGCGCGTGGCCGCCGGTAGTTGCAGCGCCGCTCGTGGGTGCCTATGGAACTAAGGTGTTGCATTGTGTTATAGAGCGAGGGTGATACCATGTTCGGAGCAGAATTGCTCCTTCCGGTCGCCAATGAGCCGGCCTGGAGTTCAGCACACTGCCAGCGTGGCGCTGCAAGGCTTGCGCGCTTTCGTATGCCAAGCGAAATGGCTCGCCGGTGCGCCACCTATGTTGCGGCGTGAGGAGAAGACGCTCTCGTTACACGCGCTTTGATTATGTGGAACGCATGCTGTGCAAGTAAGAGACATGATTCAGCTAAGAGATTGGGCCTAACATGTGTTTGTTTACGCTACCTCAACCGCTACTTGCAGATTGGGTGCGTCGAACGTGGGCGAAGGAAGCCCGAAGAACAAAGACATTATTTTTAGGGGTGTGCGAATATTCGAGTTTCGAATTCGAATCGAATAGTTCCTAATAATTCGATTCGACTTTCGAATAGCTAGTATTCGAAGTTTCGAATAATACGGCAGGACGAATATCTAAAACGCTACAAAAGTCAATGGTGCAACTTGGTTAGGGTAGGGTGGCTAAAGCTAATGCTAACGTCGCCGTTCGTTAAACTTTCACTGACATCCTGGTTAAAAAGCGAGCGCATGTTGATCTTAAACAAGATTATGTCACTTCCGCACATAGGATAACACTTGAGAAAACTGTCAAGTCCTTCACAACTTTGATGCCGTAACGAAAGCACGGACTTCTTGCCTAGTTCGGTCGCATATGCCGCAAGCGCCGTAAAACGACCTGACTTTGGCCTACGAAACCCTCAGTGATTCGCTTTGCATGTAAAAATTTGTTCAAGCTGGGCAGTCGCCATTGCCACACCGCACCACTAGTTCAGAAACAGCCATCGTTCCGGCGCGCAGTTAAAACGCTGCTGTGAGCGGGCGCCTGAAGACTTTTGAGTCCGGAGCACCTATGGCGATGAAGCACAACATTACCGTTGTCAGATGAGTCTTATTGCTTGACCATGGGGAAAGAAAACAAGTTATCGTACCCCCCCCCCTCTGTTAGGAGGTGAAGAGTTCCGCTGCTGACTGGAATGGCGGCGCTTCTATAAACATGCCTGCGCGCCCATAAAAGCTGAAACAGAAGCCACTCCCGAACAAGTGCGTAATGGAGCTGTCAGCACGCCGTAGCGTCTCCGATTTTTCCTTTGTATTGGCGTAACTGGCGGTATACATTTCGTGTAAGTATACTATTCGATATTCGATTCGATATTCGATATTTTTGGCCACCATTCGGCACTATTCGATTCGATTCGAGAATAAATTTCACTATTCGCACACCCCTAATTATCTTAGTTTACCGCGATTTGCCACATTGATAACCGCGACCATAGCGGGCTCTGCACTTGAATGATGGTAGAATGCACTGCTTACATGCCCGCTGTAAGGGGCAATCTCTTAGCTGAATCCTGTGTCTTAAATGCACAGCATGCGTGCCACATCGGCAAAGCACATGAAACAACACCGTCCTCTGCTCGCAATATAGAAGGTGTGCACCGGCAAGCCATTTCGGTCGGCACACGAAAGCCGAAAGCTTTGCAGCGCCATGCTGGAAGTTTGGTGAACAACAGTGCGACTCGATGGCGACCGGAAGGAGCAATTCTGCTCCGCAGATGTTCTCTCACTCGCTCGAAACCACAATGCAACACCTTGGTGCATTGAGCATCCACAAGCGGCGCTGCATGCACCGGAGTCCACGCGGTCCGAGTGTCCGATTTGAATCTGTCAGTACTGTATATGAAGAGTCATGTATTCCGACATGCCCACTATGCACACGAGGGCACGGCGGCAACTCAACGATGCGGTTGGCTAATCCCCTTCCGTAGTTCATGCAGATGGTTGTCACTTTCCTACTACCAGCGGGACACGACGCACCGATATGCAAGACCAATATGCGAGACGTAGCATTCCAATGCCGCTTTTCAGCGCAGTAAACCACCACAGTCACGGATGATTTTGAACCTTGACGAGGCGGCTTTCAACTTGGAGCAGGCAGTATCAGAGACAACCACGCATGGGCAAGACACCGGAAAGTTTTCCCTGCTGGCTAAATACACCAGTTCCCCTATAAATGCTGGCATCAATCGATTGTGGCCTGAAGGACACGGCGGCAACTCACGGAGACGGTCGGCTAATCTTCTTCTGTAATTCATGCAGGTGAGCAGGGGTTATGGAAAATGCTTTCGCTCTAACGACCCATTTTTTATTATGCGGCCATGTCTGCGGCTGATTCGCTCGCTTGTAACTAATCTTGTAGAATGTGCTGAAAATTTGTTGCTACTGTCTGGAGACGTAGACAGTAACCCCAGTGCTGACATTATTACTCAGTTCGCCAAGCAACTATAAAGTATCGCTGATAATTTAAAAGAGATAAAAAAAGAGCGCCTTACTTATATTTAGTTGAATTTAGCTAATATTAGCGCCCTATACAACAAAAAAGCAAATTGAGTACCTGAAATATATACCATTCAGCAAGCAGCTCACACACTTGAACTAAAAATTCAAGATGTTGAGAATCGATCTTGGAGGAACAGCTGCATTGTATGTGGTGTTCCGGAAAGCGGAAAATAAAACAGTGACACTTCGGATAAAACAGTGAACCACGGTATCATCAGAAAGATTCTCAAGACAGCGGCAGTTGCCATAAAAAGAATGCATAGACCAGGAAAGCCTAAGCTAACAAATGTAGACCAGTAATATTGTGGCTTACTTAGCGTCGCGACAAAATAACACTGTTCTAAAACTGTTGCAAGTTAAAAGGGTGCAATTACTCTGTAAGTGAAGACTTCTCAGCTCGCGTTCGTAGCATAAGGAAGAATCTGTGGAATAATGGTAAACGAAGAAAGGAAGCAGGAGAGAAAGTGACCGTAATTTATGACAAACTCCAGATTATTGGTGATTTTTTTGCCTTGGATGACGAAAATATTGAAGCGGTCCTCGTGAGCAATGATGCAAGCGCCTATGCGAAAAAAAAAAAAAAACTGAAAGGTGAACTGTAGAAACTACGGCTCCGCAAAAAAAAGTAACCTTCATCAATCTAAGCTCACGAAGTTTACTGCACAAATCCGATTTGCTTGAGTATTTATTACTGGAACTAGAACGCGATTCAAGTGAAAAAAAAAACAGCGCAATATTCAGACAGCACACACACGATGAAGAAGGCACGACAACATTGATGATTTACAACTGATTTTATTTTTCGACATGTGGACAGATATATGTCTTGACAGTAAAAAAACAGAATAAAGATTACAAGATTATGTGCCCCTATCTCTAGTCGACATGCATCACCGCTGAGCGCCACATACATGTGCTATACATATCACCTACGGTTAAAAAAGACTGTTTCTTTTTGTGAACGGGTTAAAGATGATATGCCCACACAGTTAGCCTTGATACGTTCTATTTATGCCGCTTCAATTATTTCTGTAGTTTTATTATCTTTGCTATCCGCAATGTGTATCAAAGTAAACGAAACAGAAAGGCAAACACAGTCGTGTCCCATAAAGCATGTGAACCGATTTTGGAACTCTATTGAAGGTGTCGTCTATTCAATCCCTTTGTTCCGTAGAAGAAAAGATATAGGGAAAACCGGAAGATGCCTTAATGAGCGACTAAACAAGTGTGCTCTACTTCATCGAAGAAATATGGCGATTTTAGTTGGCCTCCAAATGCGTCCAAATGGCAGCCGTCATTTTCCGACAGCTCCGAGGAGCTTGTGCACGCAGCACGGTCAGTCACAGACATGGTACCGGTGTTGCGACGGGGTTACCTTTGCCGTTATTTTCTGCTATTCACCGCATTCGCAGCTTTCATACTACGCGCTGGCAGGACCGGCATGCCTTGCACGATTTTTGGTTTTTGCCGACTTATACGTCACGCGAAGACAGTACAGCTCAGTTCGCTTTCAGTTTCCGTTTTGCGCTTTTTTCTTTACGTAAAATTCTTCTGCAATTTGCCTAGTATTTCTGCTATCGGACCCGTGACAAGAGCGTCTCAGGAACATAAAAGTACCATAAAAGAACATAAAAGACACGGTCAAAATATCGCCGGAGTTGCCTTTAACACGCACCACCGAATACCAAACTAATAGTTTATACAACCCTCATCTAAGACGTACTAGAATATGCTAACTCTGTGTGGTTCTCGTTTACCCGCCAACAGATTAATAAATTAGAAGCAGTTAAAAAAAACCGGTATGGTTTATTAGGGAGCTTTCGAATAGTGACCCCAAAGACTTTGGCGTGTGCACGCTTTGCGTCAAGCCGGAGCTAAGGGTTTTCGAATAGGGTCTGCGGCGCTTTGGACACTCCCCCTATTCTAGGTCACTCTAGTCTTGGACAAGAGCCGTCGCTTCAGTGGGTGCAGTCATGTTTGTTTGACGCAACACTTTTGAGGCAGGCTTTGGGGCTCCCGCTTAATTCGAGAAATAGCGTCTCCAACGCAAAACCCAAACGCTGTTTGGGTCTCGCGCATGCGCAGTGGCCTCGATGCTATTTCTTTGGGGCCCCAGAACGATTGGGGCCACTATTCGAAAACTCCCTATTTTCAACAAGTATAGATTGACAGAATCATCAACGCATCTACTTAATAATGCTGGCATCTAACACTAGTACACTGAACAAAGCTAACACGAGTAAAACTACTGTATCAACTACTACACAGCGTAATAAAAACTGATACTTCAAGATCTATATCTTATTTACATGGCAGATTAACCCGTCATAGGTACTCCCATACAATGAGCAAATACTCTTCCAACACTAATTCCTTCAAATATTCATTTTTTCCTTTAACCCTTAAATACCGGAGCTTATTCAAACCTACTGTAAGCACCGAATCATCCATAAATTGTTTTACAACTGAGATTGAAAATGAACTGCTTGCTTCACAAAAAGCTCTAACGAGATTGCAAAATCAATAAACCCGCTTAGCGATGAGTCTTTCATACTCGTATTACTAATGCACAGCTTTATTGTTTATTTTATGATATTATTATTTTATGTAGCATGTTGTTCGATTACTTGGTTGTTCTAAAAATTGTTTTTTTATGTGTACTATTAGTGAGGTGTAATTGCTCATCCTTCGTCATGTTGCAAAAGTATGCCTTATTATTTTGTTGTACATTTCAGTGATAATCTCGTACATTCTTTTGTTGTTACTAAAATTGTTCAAACATTCTGTTCTAATAGTAATGCGTAATGTTAACCATGTATGATTTTGTGTATACAAATGAAGTTTTACTTGTGCCTTCCCTGCTATAATTTCTCAAGAGATTGGCCGTATATGTAAATAAATAAAATAAATAAATAACTTTTAAATTCACAAACACAAGCTTAGTTGTGTGAGATTATTGGAGAGTGAACGACGGTGGGTCAGTTGGTGCTGCACTGTACGAAGCGAACAACAGCACTGTGTCGACCTGTGTCCACCTTGGGTGTCTACCCTTGTTGTCCAGATTGCTTAGCGTTGTTTTTCACGTCAGAAAATCAACATTCAAGTTAACCCTTTGTTGGACAGCGGGCATATACGTCCCACTTATTATTCCACGCTCTCGGCGCCCTAGCTCTTTGAGAGAGCTCATGCAATCACATACAAGCCACTAGCGCCATCTATTGAGTATGCTAGAACATTCTGTATGCAATTTCGTGGCGTTTCCACTAGGTGGAAGCACGCAACAAGGCAAGAAGCAGTTTTTGTTTTTTCACTTGCGCGTTGCAGTTTTTCGGTGTTTTTGTGAGGTTCTTTCAAGCAAGAAAAAAATGTCTGGTGAGTAAATCTTGTCTTTTTTGAACTTCAGTAACCACTTACAAACAACTAGCAGGTATATTTTGTGATGTTTAGCAGTGCATAGATAAACGGAACCTGTTTTACGAATAGTAGTGGGAATCACCTGTTCCACGTTAGGCTTAGCGTTGCGCAGCAATAGCGTGGGGGCAGCTCGGTCCATACTGATTGCTTCTTTTCTTTTTTTATTAAGATAACAAGAAACGTCTCACTGCTGAAGAAGCACTTGAATTATTCTGGAGCTTGCCAGAGAACTCTAACAACAGTGATGATGAAGAGTTCGAAAGCAGTGAAGATGAAGTTTGGGATCTACCACCCGATGAGTCCAGCGAGAACGAGAGTGATGTTGAAAACGCTCCCCCCGCTTCGTCGAGCATGCTGAAGAAAAGACGGCGTCCACCATATGCAGGCAAAAGAAAGAAAAAAAGGAAAAGTGCTGTTTCGAAAGCCGACACTGAAAATGATTCAGAAGGACCTCAGTGGGATACGTCGACTGTTTGTATGCCTACGCCTACGAATCACAGCTTCACGATCTCCCAAAGACTCAGTCCGACAATCACTGCCCTTGACGCGTTCTCCTTGTATTTCGATAATGAGGTGTTGGACCATATTCTAGAACAGACAAATCTCTATGCTGAACAGACACAGCGAAAGGGATGGGTGCCGCTGACACGCGATGAGCTTGAAGCTTACATTGGGATGCTGATCCTTATGAGCGTCAACCGCATGCATCAACTTCAAATGTACTGGTCTTCCGATAGCTTTTTCTACGTGAATGAAATTGCCAAAGTGATGACATACAAGCGGTTTCAGATGATATGCAATTGTCTTCATCTGAACGACAACGACAAAATGCCAGGCTATGGTGACAAAGATTTTGATCGCGCATATAAAGTGCGTCCTTTGATCAACATGATGAACAAAAAGTTTCAGACGGAGTACAGCCCATCGACACATGTTGCAGTTGATGAAAGCATGATTTTGTTCAAAGGACGCTCAAGCTTGAAGCAATACATGCCTATGAAGCCCAAGATAAAGAGGGGCTACAAGGTATGGTCCCTCGCAGACTCCGAAACGGGCTACCTGCTCCAGTTTCAACTCTACGAGGGGAAAAAACGCTCAAAAACCACTTGACCGCACATTAGGTGAGCATATTGTTCTCTCACTAGCAGATGGTGTCGTGCCCACTGGTTCTCAGTTGTTTTTCGATAATTTTTTTTCATCAACAAAACTTTTGCAAGAATTGCGGGACATAGGCATTTTTGCCTGCGGAACTTTCCGTACAAACAAGAAAGACCTTCCGCCTGAGGTGAAAACTGACAACAAGATGGACAGGGGTTCATACTTGTGGCGAAGAAAGCGGGACGTCATTGCCTACCAGTGGAGGGACACAAAGAATGTCCACCTGATGTCCAATTACCACGAACCAGAATGTCGCGTCGATGTTCAAAGGACGCTGCCGAATGGCAAAAAAATATCAGTGGAGTGCCCTCAGGTGGTCAAAGATTATAATGCATGGATGGGTGGCGTCGACAAGTTCGATCAAAAGAGGAATGCCTACCCTGCAGACCGGCGGTCTAAGCGATGGTGGAGTAGAATTTTCTACTTCATTCTTGATGCGGCGATTGTCAACGCATTTATACAAGCCAACTCCATCGAGAATGTTGGATACCTTCACTTCCGCCTCAAGCTTGGCAGACAACTCATCGCACAAAGGAGCTTCCGCAAGCCTCGGAGGACCATCACTGCCTTCAAGAATAAGCGAGGCAAGAGCAACGGTCGCGCGATGACTGGTGTTCCGGATGAGAGTCGGTTCTCCGGAAACACTCACCACCCAAGCTTCACAGGCACGCGACGGCGGTGCCGCTGGTGCTCAACCAGCAAAAGAGAAGTCCGCACGAGGTATATGTGCAAAGTGTGCAATGTTCCGCTGTGTGCAACTTGCTTCGCACCATTTCACAAGAAAGTGTGAACTGCCTCAAGTGGACAGCGGGACATATGAGTCCCACTTTATCGAAGTGACCTAAGTGGACAGTGGGACATATAGGTCCCACTTTTTTCTTTGCAATAAAACACTTCTCGACTTTCAGATTTGTTTTCTTGGGATCAAGAAGTGATAAATAGCTCACTAAAAATGTTTTAAACATGATAACTTTTGTTCCCTCGTTGTGTCCAACAAAGGGTTAATTTATACCATAGTGCTACGAAAAATTCGCGAAAAAAAAGAACGTTTTGAATAAGGTACGCAAAAAAAAAAATCCGGCAGATCCCACGCACTGTGGGAATCGATGTAATGCGAAGCAGCCAGCAAAGAGCTGCATACATCGCTTTGTTTATTTTTGAGCCAAATGAAATAATTCATGCCATGGCATCTAGTTCACTATATATCGCATGTTTGCCATGCACGCGTGCATGCACAATGTGGTATATACCATGCCAATGAGACGTACATTCTGGTATATACACTGCATGACCGCTCATTTATGTTCATCACGCGCTCCTGTCATGCCATACCAATTTTGGTATATATCCAGTTATGTAAATGGCCGGAAGCGCACCATAACAGTGTCATGTAAACCATACCCTACATGACAGGGATAACATAATTCGCATGTTAGGACCTGTGATTTATGTTCGTCATACAGTCACATCGCACAATACCAATATTGGTGTATATCAAACGCGCGAAATGGCCGCCGGTCCACCATGAGCGTGGCATGTAAATCATGCCATACATGACATGCATGTCATGGTTTTCATGTTACCACCTGTCATTTATGATCGTCATACATTCGCGTCACGCAATGCCAATTTTGGTGTATATCAAGCTAGCGAAATAGCCGCGATCGGACAATGAGTGTGGCATGCAAATAATGCCGTAAATGATATGCATATCATAATTTTCAAGTTATCACCTGTCATATATGTTTGTCATACAGTCACGTTGCGCAATACCAATATTGGTGTATATCAAGCGAGCGAAACGGCCGCGAGGGCGTCATGCGCGTGGCATATAAATTATGTCGTGCATGACACGCGTGTCATGATTTTCATATTACCACCTCTAATTTACGTTCTTCATACAGTCGCATCGCGCAATACCAATTTTGGTGTATATCAAGCCCGCGAAACGTCCGCGAATGCACCATGAGCGTGGCATGTAAATCATGACATGCATGTCATGGTTTTCATGTTACCACCTGTTATTCATGTTCTTGATACAGTCACATCGCGCAATACCAATTTTGGTGTATATCAACCTAGAGAAACGGCCACGAGTGCCTCATGAGCGTGGCATGTAAATCATGTCGTGCATGACACGCGTGTCATGATTTTCATGTTACCACCTCTAATTAATGTTCGTCATACAGTCACACCACGCAATACCAATTTTGGTGTATATCAAACGACCGAAATGGCCGCGAGTGCACCATGAGTGGCATGTAAATCATACCATACATGACATGCATATCATGGTTTTTCATGTTACCACCTGTAACTAATGTTCATCCTACAGTCACATCACGCAATACCAGTTTTGGTGTATATCAAGCTAGCGAAACGGCCACGAATGCACTATGAGCGTGGCATGTAAATCATGACATACATAGCATGCATGTCATGGTTTTCATGTTACCACCTGTTATTCATGTTCTTCATACAGTCACATCGCGCAATACCAATTTTGGTGCATATCAATCTAGCGAAACGGCCACGAGTGCGCCATGTCCATGGCATGCAAATCATGTCGTACATGTGATGCATGTCATGATTTTCATGTTACCACCTTTCATTTACGTTCGTCATACAGTCGCGTCGCGCAATACCAATTTTGGTGTATATCAAGCTAGCGAAACGGCCGCGAATGTACCATGAGCATGGCATGTAAATCATGACATACATGACATCATGTCATGGTTTTCATGTTACCACCTTTTATTCATGTTCGTCATACAGTCGCGTCACGCAATACCAATTTTGGTGCATATCAACCTAGCGAAACGGCCGCGAGTGCGTCGTGAGCGTGGCATTTAAGTCATGACGTGCATGACACGTGTGTCATGATTTTCATGTTACCAAGTGTCACTTATGTTCGTCATGCCGAAATGTGTTGTCATACTAGTTTTCGTATATATCCATTCATTTAAACGGCCGCGAGCGCCCTGAGACCATGTCATGTAAATCATGCCGCACATGACATGCGCGTCATGATTTGCACGTTAGGACCTGTCATTGTGTTCGCCATGAACTCTTGTCACGTCATACCAGTTTTGGTATATGTGAAATTAACGGAATGGCCGCAAGAGCCCCAAGGCCGTGGAATGTAAATTATGCTGTTCATGACATGCATGTCATGATTTTCATGTTATGACCTGTCATTTATGTTTGTAATAAGGTCATGGTATTCCATACCAATTTTGGTATACATCCGATTAACGAAACGGCCAGGAGAGCACAAAGTCGTAGGCGGCTAGATAGATAGATAGATAGATAGATAGATAGATATATAGATAGATAGATAGATAGATAGATAGATAGATAGATAGATAGATAGATAGATAGATAGATAGATACGCTCAAACTCGCAGAAGTTTGCTAAGAAATGCTTCGCATTTAAAACGCCAAGCCAGCGCTATAAGCGCAGCGCAGTCGCAGCGAAAGCTAGAAGAGCGGCATTTCTAGAGCCCGTTGTAAACTCTCTTGTGGCTACTAATACAAATACACTAGCAACGTACCCACTACGCCACAAATCATAATCTTTGTGAAGTAGGCAAGCACCCACTACGACATTATTCGTCATTCTAAGCAGAAGCGAGGTACCATCTGTGAGGCATTATGTGCACTTTGTTGATGCGACGGTTCATGACGATTAAGAGTTATGGCTGAGCCCTTTGTAATGGGTTGGAAGATTTAAATGACCCACCAGTTACGCAATTCGCACTGTGTGACGCCCGGTCGTTATTTACCTCTCCCAGCACGCTTTATAACGTACGCTAACGTGGGAAAGAGATAGAGAGAGGGGAATTAACTTTATTGAGACCCTGATGAAATGGATCATGGGAGCCATATGGGCTTCCTTGGCAACCAGTAGAAATACACTTGCGCGGAACCTACCAGGTTATAAGTCATCATAATTATTGTGAAGTAGGAAAGCAGCCACTATGCCATTTTTCTTCATTCTGCAGAGAACCGTCGCACCCGTTAAACACCTGTAAGGCATTATGTGCACTTTGTTGATGCTGTGGCTGCTGACGTTGAAGAATTATTGCAGAGGCCTTTGTAATGGGTTGGAAGCATTCAACAACCAACTCGTTGCGCAATTGGCATTGTGTGACCCCTGGTTACAGAATGCGCGTTGTGTGACGGCTGGTTGTTATTTTACTCTTCTACCACATTAGATTACATATGTTAATGGTGTTCCTTCCCGACATGAAACCTGTGTAGGGTCTTTTCGAAAAGCAGTTTGAAGCACCTGCATGGCTCTAAAGTAGAATACTAAGCTTCCACGCAGAGGCCCCAGGTTCGAAACTCGTTCCATACTGGATAATATTTCTCATTTCGTTTTTTTTTTCTTATTTCGCACGATAGTGGTTACGGACACCGGCGGCGGCAGCGGCGGACAGCTACAGCGCCAAAAACGGCCCTTGTTGTGATCTCAAAGCAACTATCGCTGTAAAAGCATATGAACGAGATTGGTTTTTCTTTGAAGCGATATCTGTGTGGAGCACTCATTCACTATAAGTAGAGGAAATTTTCTAAGATTGTATATGCAAGCGTCTAAGCAGTAAACAAAAAGACTGTTTGCTTCCCCTGAAGGGAAGAAATTTTCTTAGAAGATAATCTGTTCTGTTCTGTTCTAACTGTTTTGCTGTGGAGAGGTTGAGGTCCATATTGCCTCGGCTACTCCATATCACGAAGTTATGCAGCGAAAAAGAATAATACTGAACGGTACCTAAACATGAACAATCCAAAAAAAACATTATAGCACACTGGAACCACTTCAAATATCATACCAATACACAGTTTGCTTGCAGCAGTTCACACTGTCATAAACTGGTCACCCGCACACCTTCCTTTTCTAATATCAGTATATGCACTAACACATTTCATATAAATCAATCCCTGGCTGTCTATCACAGGCGCTTATCCAGTCCCGTCTCCACTAAAAAACCTGTCAGGAAGATGTTCGCCTTTTTCTGAAGATGCAGGCTGGAAGTCCGTGCAGCAGCGGCAGTGAGTAACTTACGATGGGGCGTATCCACGCAACATGTAGGGCTAATAACGACTCTGTAGTACCGCCCCATTTTGCCCCGCAGAGATGCCGGAAGATTCGAATGGCCTGATTCACTTTTTGTTCAAGGGACTGGACATGAGGCGACCATGTTAGTCTCCGGTCTAAAATCACTCCCAAGAATTTACCATTTGAATAGGCTGGTTTTGCAGAATAATCTGGAAATCTCCAGGTATTTTCAATGTAAACGGTAGTATGGCTGTTTTAGCCAGACTCAGTGCCATACCTATTTTTCTTAGAAAAGAGTCTACATAATCCAATCCTTCTTGTCAAGTTTGTTGGACATCCAAAAACGATGGACCAGACGTCCATATACTTATATCATCAGCATATAGTGAACATCTGATGTTAGGTGGAAGATTATACGGGAGCTGCGCCATGACTGCATTGAAGAGAGTAGGGCTTAGCGCGCTGCCCTGTGGCACTCCTTGGTTGACGACGTGTTCTGACGTTGGGCCCTCCTGTGTAACTACAAAAATTTGCCGGTGCCTCAGAAAGTCAGCGATCCAACGCAGTATCTTGCCCTTGAATCCCTGCAGGGCCAGGCCTTCCAGAACGTGAACGTGACTCACTGTGTCGTATGCTCGTTGGACATCAAGGAATGCAGCGACAGTGATGTTTCCTTCTGTACGTTGGTTTTCCACATCTGTGACCAAGTCCAAAATGCAGTCCATTGTGCATCTACCTCTTCTGAAGCCGGCTATGCTTTCTGGTAGTAGTTTCTTCATGCCTTTCCACCATAAAATTCGTTCATTGATCATTTTCTCCATCACTTTCGAAATACAACTTGTCAAACTAACCGGCCTAAACGAATCCAACTGCATAGGGCTCTTCCCTGGCTTTAGCAACGGTACTACTTTCGATATCTTCCAACTTTCCGGAACCTTTTCTTCTTGCCAACTTTTATTGTAAATGTCCAACAGGTGTAATCTTCCTTTCTCGCACAAATTAGCCAGTGCAGCGTATGTAACTCCATCTGGTCCTGGTGAACTTGTTCGTTTTACAGAAGACAACACATATTGGAGCTCCTCTGGTGTGAAGCTGTCATCCAGATCTGATGAACTGACCGCAGAGAACTTCGTTACAACCGTCGAAGCTCATTCTGCTGAGGATTTATATTCGCTAGTTTGGACGGCCTCTCCATTTCTCAGTATAAGATCGCAAAATTCTTCGGCAATCACACGTTCGCTAACTCCTCGAGACAGCGCTAGAGCCTGTAGTGGTCTCGAGTGGACTACTGGCTGTCGGAGGGCGCGTACCATGTTCCACAGTTGAGGCGCCGAGGTAAATGGAGAAGATAATGCTTATTAAAGACGATAGTCTTTCTTGGGGAACTTAAACGCAGAAATTTTTGTCTGTCTTTCTGTCTTTCTGTTTGTCGGCACGTCCCTCGATTCAGCCACTCGGCCAAAGTTGAACCACTTGCCCAAGGGCCAGCCGTCTTGAACTGGTACGGCTGTTCATACTTGTGAACGTTGTCGATCAAAAAATAAATATCATGCATATCTGAGGTGCAACATCACTAGGTAAGTATTAGGTGGCGTGTTCCTTTAATAGAAAATGCATACATACGTAATTTTAAGGACCCTAGTTTCTTAAGCTGCGCTGAAAATGCATAAAAATGGAAGCTTGAGCGAGTTGTATGCGTTCATCTTTGTTGAAACAGCGCTCACTAGACGACGACGAAGTAAAAGAAGACACACGACAGGCGCTGCCTGTCGTGTGCCTTCTTTTACTTCGTCGTCGTCTAGTGAGCGCTGTTTCAACAAAGCTGAAAATGCGACTGCGCTGAAATTTGCCTTCCTCCGTGCCCTTCGCACGAGCTCATTGTTGTGTTTCGGTTTCGGTTCTGTATTGCACTGTACGAATGCCATGGGTTTGTGTTGAAAAACTTTAGTTTTGAGAAGGCCAAAAAGGTGAAAAAAAATTATTTAAAAAATGAAAAAGCAGCGTTGTGGGCGGCCTTCAGGCTGCCGGTTGTGGGCGCCGCTCTGGCGTTCCTCTTTTACCCAGGCGACGTGTAAATAAAAGAGTGTGTGGAGAGTACTCGTTGAGTGCGGACGTTTCTCTGCTTCAGCGCTTCGCGCCAAACCGCGTTTTCGGGCTGGCTGGCGTCCCCGCCAGTCGCGTTGGTCACCGCCGGTCTTCGCCTGCTGCTGCGCCGGGACTACCAGCACCCAACACAGCACTCATGTTTCCCGACGTATTGCCAGATGGCGTCCATATCTCACACAGCGCCTCTTCTATCGTCTTTACACGACATTTGCAGCGAAGCACGCAGATACGCGGCCAATTTTTCTTGTTTTCCCAAGCATTCTAGGTGCTCTTCCGATAGTTCGATCACCGCTCGTCTCGAACTTAGCCTTGTTTCCTTCTTTTTTCTTTTACTGCTTTGAAGGCACGCGTATGCTGTTGCTCTTTGGTTATTATTATTAATAGTAGTCTTGTTATTTTTAGGCGATTAGTGCAAGATAGCACTGTTCCTTCGATCAAACCTACTATAGCTTCCTCATTTATTGCGCCATGGAGAAGCACATGCCATTGACCTGTCGTCCAACCCGAGCGCCTTTGTCGCTGTGATCGCCTTCGAGCTAAAGTATTCTGAATGAGAATAATCAAATCGCGATCATTTCTGGACGTCGCGTGGAGGAGATTTTTATTTTTGGAGATGATGTTCCTGAGGCATGGATATGATTGCCAGGAGTACTCCACATCTGCATTACTGCTTTCTATTGGGCGCACAATTATGCATTAGGTGGAAACGTGCTTAGCGATGGGAATCGCGGAATTGCTTACTTAGTGTGCTGACTGTGCGGGTTTTCTTAGGAAAGGATACTAAGCTAAGCTGCAACTGTTTAGTACTTGAATCAACCTTTAATGTTCTATTGCGTGCTTCACGAATGAATTGCAAACTATGTAGTCAACACTCACATATTTAGATTCCAGTGTGTATTTCCGTCTTTCTGTAAGAAAATCAAGTTCAAAAATTATGAATGTTATTTCTGCAAATATGTTTGCTTGGAACATAAGTGTAATGGCTGTTGGCACTTAGGGAAAACTCGGAGTGCATTTGAACAACGATGTGGCGAATGCTGGTGTCGGGGGGGGGGGGGGCAGCAGCAGCTAGCGAATGCGCAGACGCTCGACAAGCGGAGTCTTGTCTTGGACCACGTCGGCTGCTAAGGCGACGTGCACGTCGCTTTTTCTAGAAGCGTGCTACTGTGAGTGGCAGTGCGCGAATTTCATCCTTACTGCGGCTACTTAGCGGACATTCTGTACTAAAGGCTGTGCGGCGCCAAGCTTTGATCCTTCATTGGCAAATGCGAGGTGCTACAACAGTAGCACAGCCAGAAAAGATTTTAAATGCGAAGGCATTTCTTAGTCGGGCTATGTGAGGCGTCCGGCGTTGTCCGCGCGCCGGCAGGTGTTATCTCTCCGCTCTCACTCCCTCTTCCAAGCAACAGCTGCGGGCGCGCGCGCTTATTCTCGCCCCTAGTAACCGGAGAATGTGGTGCGAGAGAATGTAGGAGAGAGTAGGTGCAGTTCTTCGCCACTCCTCTCGCCGTTTGCTCTCTCTCCTCCCTGCGCCCCACTCTCCCCTCCGCTCGCGCCTCACTCTCGACCATTCGCTGGCTGGGCGCCTCTCAAGAACATCCGGAAATGTGTGCTCGAGACGCCTCTGTGAAACGCCAACGGCGACCGCAAGGCTGAGATTATGGCCGTCAGGTACAATGGCAACACAAACAGGTGCTGATGAATGTGTAAATAAATGGTTACGGTACAGATCCTCGTCTCGTCATTAATTTACGCCATTAAAATCACTACGCCATGTACTCTCGGCGCAAGAAATGCATTCGCATTTCCTCACGATTCCCTTCGGGGAGGTGGGGGCATTTTTTGGGGGGACGGGGTGGGGGTCGGGGTTCAACCATGCTTGATATATGTTCATGCATGCGAATGCATGTGTGCGTGTATATATACACATGCGTAATCGAAAATTTTCGATTAGGGATGGGGGGAGTGTTCAACCTTCCCCCCCCCCCTCCCCGAACGTGTTTACACGGTAATGAGCGCGTGCACGTATATTTCATCACTGTGTCTGCAACCGTATTGGATCAAACCCGACCATACTCAACTCGGGTAAATCAATTTATCCCTTGTATGAAACTATTTTCGAACACGAGATTTCTTTAACGTCAGTGCATAGGAAAATTTACGGCTACGTCGAACAAAGATAGCTAAAAAACTTGATATATGGAACATTGCGCTGTGCGATACACCCCCAAAAGCTAGCTTTTCGTCACGGAAGTGTATTTCACACATGTATTTGGGAGAGTGAGTGATGTGAGTAGGAGGGCGAGACGTAAAGCTAGTAGAAACTACCAATTGTTTGTTTTCTCCCATCATTCCTCGTCGTTGCGGCCTTCGTTCGGCCTCGCCGTTCGCTCCTTCGCATCCTTTCTTAGTGCGATGGCTGCCACAAAACAAAACCACCTGGCTATTCTCAACTAAGCTGGCGACAACTAACATAGTCAAACGTAGTGAAAATAAGTCTGACTTCGCCGCTGCGTACAGCATCCCAAGAACCACGCTGAGTTTTATATAAAAGAACAACGTCAACATTAGCGACAATGTGGCCGAGGCTTCCGGCGCCCGACTTGTACGCACTGATGCGTCTGAAGATGTTGAGTCGTTTACATTGATACCATATTATCTCACCCACAACAAGCCCCTGCATATATCCTACAAACCGCGCACAAATAAACACTAAATAAAAAAGGACTGCCGGCGTGTTACCGTAAGACACCTTTCTTGCTTTATTGCGCCTGGTCTGCAATTCGAGTGCCGTGCACTCGAATTGCAGACCAATATTCACATCGAAACTATGGGGGTCTTTCAAAATTTCTATATTGATTTATACAATATTTTCAACTGATTTCCCATTTTTACCGAGTTCGATATGTCCGGGCTTGACTGTACGCGGTGACGACAAAGAGACACCAAAATGAGCGCACAATTTGATGGTTCTCGAGCACTGCCTCGGAAAGTAGCCTGCTTTCCGAGAAAGCGGTCAGTGTGTGTCGCCGCAGCAGACCACACGGTTGAACACTATACCTTCGAATATCTGAGCCAGGACGAGCTGCCACCGGCGCGCGACAGCAGCGCTCGTCGTTCGCAATGCTACGCGCTCCGAATTTTCAGCCAGGTTTTATACAGCCGTTACTCCATGAGCCAGTGTTAATGTGTCTGAATGATACGGTGAACTAATATTTTCTTGGAACTAGTCTGTCATGTCGAGCTTAAACTTGTTTGAAGGTCGACAAACGAAATTGTATTTAAAAAGAAGTCGTGTTTCAAAGTTGACCGCAGCCGCCGCAGTGGAGCAGCAATAAGTGTTCTCGGATGTTGAACTGAAAAACGAGGGCTCTACCCCAGCCGTAGCGATCGCATGTAGATGAATACAAAGTCCTAGAGCCAGTGTGCTGCGCGATGTCAGTGAACTTAAATGGACTCCGGGACGTCAAAATAATGCTGAATCCTCCACTGCGGTGCGCCTTATAATAATATAGTGGTTCTGACACGTAAAACCTGTGAAGTTATAGAACTTCCCTTATCAAAACTTAATATCTAAAGCGTCCAAGAGCCCCTTTTGTAACGAAGCTGAATGTGCACTTTCACATCTAGACGATGGTGCACAGAAAGGGTTCCTGAGCAAGCCATATATTCTTGGCCAAACTATGTACATACAAGCCGCTGGGCCACGCTGTAACTAACCTGGCGATTGTACGTTTGCATGAATCAGGAAGCAAAAACGCGGGTTAAAATAAGCCATCGCTGCCACTCGGAAGGAGCCCGCGACTACCCGACAACGCAGCGGAAGCTATTAGGAAATGTAGCAGTGGCGCCACCTCGCGGCATCCGTGTGAAAGGCTGGCGCCAGAGCCTAATCGGTCGCGCTACTAGAATACTTCTAGTTCGCTATAGTTGTGGGTTAGGATCCCAACAACGGAACGAGTGATTTTAGATGCGAAAGCATCTTATGCTCGCGGCAGTGTCCGTTCCGCGGCGTCCGCACCCATACTAAGCACGTGCTAACTCTCCCCGCTCTGCTTGCGTGAGCGCGAGGAGGTGGGGTGGAGGAAGTGGCGTGAGCGCTGCCTCAGTTTCGTTTCTCCTCTCCCGTTTCTCTCTCTCCGCCACAGCTGTGCGCTCCAATATAATGCGGCGCGCGCTTGCGTCTGTTGCACTGTCCTTCGCAACGGTGTTATGGACGCTCGCGAAGCTGAACGTAAATCGCAACGCCGGCAAGCGAATCTCGAAGCTGCCAGGCTGCGAAAGCGCGCGTTCGCTGTGCTTCCGTCATTCTCTCTCTGTGCAACGGTGTCCGAAACGCCATGAACAACGTCAACGTCGGCGCTAGTTGCAGCGGCAGCGCCACCGCCGCGCAGCAGAGGAACGCTCGGGAAGGCGAACGTTAACATCGGCGTCGGCAAGTGGTAATTGTATGGAAGAATAAAAAAAAACTAGGAGGGAGCGTCAGGTGACATTTTTGAAGCCCAGCCAAAAAAAAAAATGAAACAGGGGCATGCTGGGAAATGAGCACACCCACGTGATGGAGTTTTGGAGTACGAGGCGGGAGCGGCATCCGAAGAGGTTGGCTTGTGAACGCTAGGCGCGCGCGCTAAACAAATTTTGTTTGTGTTCATAAGCCCGCCGAGAAAGGAAATGAAACAAGAGCATCATGGGAAATGAGCCTCGAACGCGAGAAGCAAGCGGCTTTAGAGGAGGCTGGGTTGTGGACGCTAGGCGTGCTCCCTCCTATTTTTTTCTTTCCTCCATGGGCAATTCAAACGCCTCGACAACCACCGTCTCATAAGTCACATAAGACAAACAGAAACTCCATGCGCACTCGCCCGATGCTTTCGCATCCCACCATCGTTGCCCGTAGGGGTAGATAATGTGCACTTTGTTCGTTCACTTTAATTTATTTAAGTTGATGCCATAAGTACTTCACTGCGCTCAAAAACAAGAAATAATGTCCCCTATGGTTCCCTTCGCCTAAATGTCTGTTAGATTCATTTGGTTGTGTGTAACATAGAAACGAGCCCCTCGAAATGTTCCCTTTGTTTCATTCGTTGTAGCACCTATCACTTTTCTCTAGAATAAAAATCCGTGCGATTCATGCAATTTGTGGTTAACCTGCATTGTATAGACGTATGGCGCGGAGCTTTATGCATATCCCACTGGCCGCATCCTACTTCAGCACATACCATCGTACTTACCTTATTGTGATTGATCATGGAGACACGGTGGCGAATGCCATTTTCTACATTTTTGTCAACGAGCTCAGTTTGCCAGCACTGATTCTGGCCGAGATCTAAAGAGCTGTCTGATCCCGTGATCATAAATACAGTTTGTGCGGTCGATAGGATCTGCAATATAATGACGCACGTAAATTGACTCATTTTTAACAAAAGTGGGAAAGACGGGAACAAATGCAAAAAAAAATCTGAAGCTCAGGTGCTCAACAAATATTTGAATGGCCTATCTAAAGCTCGACGGCAGAACTACAAAATCCTGCACCTCGTTTTGGGCATAATAATAATAATTACTAACTTATTTCCATCAGCGATGGAGTAGACTGCGGGAGACAGCGGGTAAAAAGTTTCTTGAGACGCAAGCTACTTGACAGAAGCCCGCAGCCACCTCTACAATACAAGCAGCGACAACACACATTCAAAAAAAGAAGAAAAAAATCCTAGAGAATACATAGTCAGAATGCAAACATATTTAAAAAATTATGCAACTTCATACAAAAAACGATCACATCAGTAAGAAAAAATGCTTACTTCCTATGTTACTTCCTATGTGCTTACGTCCATGCTTACTTCCTATGTGAGCATGAATTGACGAAATGTTCGCGCAGTGTTCGTATGCAGAAGTTATTTGTAATTCCATGTGTACTTTAAGAAATGAATTTAAATTCGTTGTAGTGTGTATGATATCCTCTGCATAGAATAATTTGAAGCAATACTGCAAGTCGGCCTAGTTGCAACACATTCACGGTTTCGCGCGAGAACATGGACATAAAGAACAGATACACAAAACAAGCGCCATCTAACAACTGGTTTATTTTTTCGAATACCTTCACTTAACAACTCTCCGATCTGCGCGAAAAGGTAAAAAAAAACTCGTCAAAAGCTCATGCACGCCTTGTTTCAGTAGCACCACCATTGAATACAGGCATCGCAATCAAACTTCGCCGGAGAGTGGAGGCGTTTTACATTGACAAGCAAAACGAAAAGTGTGTTAGGCACCTCTGTGTTGCCTTGCTTGAGAAAGAAATTTTGCTGTTGTCATCTGTAGGTTAAGGCATGTGATCACGAGCTGTGCCATGTGCACTTTTGACGAGTTCTTTTTTTACTTGTTCGTTCAGACCGGAAGGTTGTTAAGTGAAGGTTTTCGAAAGAATAAACCAGTTCCTAAATCGCGCTCGGCTTTGAGCATCTCTTGTGCTCGCGCGAATCCGTGGAGATGAATAATTTGCCCGCGCATTGACTACCTTCCACTGTTTTATGTAAAGTGTGCTGTATGAATGCGTGTTTTTAGCAGGATTAGATAATGCACTGAAAAAAAATTTAGGTTTTTTTTTATCTCTGGTTCGCAAGCTAGAATTAGATTATAATTATAAAGGTCAAATACGCGGATGATATTCGCTTTCAAAAATAAATCTGAAGTGTGGAATTTATATGGTCCATTAAAAAGTGCTCGTACAAACTTTTTCTGCAGTATATGAAGTCTTTCAGGATTGGTATATGTCGTCGTACCTCATACCAAAAAAATAATGTAAGGAAGAACTAAGGAGTGTATTGTAAACAAGAAGCTTTATTTTAAAAGTTAATATAAATCTGTGACGCGCCATCATACCGACCACACGAGATTACTTGCCTAAAACCAATTCGATGTCTGCATCCCAAGGCATACTTCGTGTCAATGTAGTAACTGCAAGTATTTTCACACTGCTTACTACTGCGATTGTTCCATATTCATAAAAAAGGGTGATGTGATCGCAGCTTATCTGCTTAGATTTCGATCTGAAAATCACGGCATTTGCCTTTTTTGATTAATTTGCAGAACGTTTGCGGCTGACCATTTCCCGAGAGCCTTTACAGCAGTGTTGGCTTTGTTCTGAAGGCTAGCAAGTTCAGAGACGAAACAAATAGGTGAGCGTCGTCAGCCTACATTTCGTATTTTCCATCACTGTAGATATTTTATTTACTACATCATTTATGTAAACTATAAAAAGAAATGGGCCGATAATACTGCCTTGAGGAACGCCTCTGCTGATATGTTTAGGTCTGAGCGGCAATTTACTATCTGGACGTACTGATGGCGATGACCTAGGTCAGACTTTTAGGGAGCGCCCGCGAATACCGTAAGTTTCAAGTTTTTCAAGTAATGTGGAATGATGGATGCAATCAAATGCTATAGCCAAGTCGATGTATAGGCAGAGCACAAAATCGTTGCTTTCAAATACTAATAAGATGAATTCTTTTTGTTGAAGTAGGGCTAATTCAGGAGACAGGAGCCCAAAATGTTTTGTTCAGTCTTTACAGGCAAAACATGCCCCTGAAGGTCTTTGCCAGAATCCGGATTCAGGCTACTCTTCGTATAAAAAAGAACACAGGTGCTTTTTTGTGGATTGAAACTGAAGCCGTTCTCATCAGCCCATTTGGAGCACTTTTTCAGGACAAGCTCAACCTGTCGCTCACTAATTGTGAGAGATTAGGACATAAATCGTATGTTGCATCGTATGTTGCATAAGACATATTACGCGAAATGCACAAAGGCAAAAAAATTACTTTTATAATAAAAAGAGTACAAGTAGGGTGCTATGCAGGATGGCCCAAGTTTGGCGAAACTCGGGATCTTTCCGAGCTCTGGCGACACACCCCTTTTGGACGAGCGAACCGTACGAGAAGGTGAAATCCATCCCTCAGTGTGCGCTCCGTTCCACTGGTTATGATGAAACGCGGCGTCACGTCAAGGGGGTCAAGATGGTTGGGTGGTGTCTTCAAACTAGAGGCACCTTCTTTCATTTGTTTGTCGTTCCACTGAGTGCAGAAGTGCACCCATGCAAGAAAAGTGACAGAAAGTTCCACTAACTATATTTTTGTGTTCGTGGGCCGTTTGAATCCAGTTTCAAGCCTTTTATGTCTGCACTTAGTATCCTTTAGAATAATCAGCACCGTGGCCTTCGAGATTAGTTCCAACAGAGCGCCTTACAACACCGCGGCTAGAGCTAATCGCCGACGCGACGTGTGTAATCACCATGGTCGGGCTGTATATTCTAGCGTTTTGCTCGGCCAGCGCGCGCCCTCTTCGTCCCCTTATTAATTGAGTGCTCGCTCCCCGAGCAGGTGCGGCCGGCTGATTAGCTAATTGGCTGGGCGGTATACCTAGCTAAGTCAGCACATGCTATGACGAAGCTGATTAAGCCAAATCATGCTAAGGCCGAGCTAATTAAGTGACGTCTTACTAAGACCATGCTAATAAACCATGTAAAGCTAAGAACAAACTAATTAAAATCATGCTAATTAACACGACGCTAATTAGGAGCGCGCATTTTAAAACAAAGATAATCAATGTCTTACTCACCGAGATGGTGTTATTTATTATAGTGTTAATTAGGGGTATGCTAATTAGCTTTGCACAATTCAGGACCTTGCGAATTAAACATGAGTTATTAACGTCGCGATAATAAAACATTACCATTCAAGACACGACTATTCAGTATCATGTTAGTTAGGACCGAGCTCATTAGGGTCATGCTAATTAACACGACACTAATTAGGAACGTTAGTTAGGTCATTCCTCGCCAACTAATCGGTAAATATGATCACTCTAATTAGCATTATGCTAAGTACACGTGCTCATGAGGACCTTGGTAATGAAATCTGAATAATTATTGCCGTGTTAATTAAAACATTACGAATTAAGACATAACTATTCAATGTCATGTTAATTAAGGCCTAGCTAATCAATAGCACGAATATTGAGACCGAACTGACACAGTCGTTACTCTCAAGCAGGCCAAGCATACTGAGTAGACGAGCCACGTAATTAGCTCGAAGAAGCTAGGTGACCACAAGCTCCTCCGATGGCCCCAGCCTTGCACAAGTAGTGCAAGCTGACCAAATTATTTTATATGCAAAGAAGCTGCTGAGTAGCGTCCACTGCATGAAACACTTGACAGGCACACCGGCACTATGACAGTGCCGTGTTGAACTGGGGCCTTTTCAGAATCAGCGAGTTTGTGCCCGAGTTCGCACGTCAATCAATTTGTTTGACAGACGCCACAGCGATGATCGGGTCCGCCCACCGCGTGTGCTCTTGCGGAGGAGCAGTGCTCACGGCGCAACGCCGGTGAGCGGCACGTATATTCTATCAGCTTAATCGAACAGAGTATGCACACACGCACGAATAACTAAAGGTTATATTATCACGTGGCTATGATGTCTCGCATTCAACTTCACGGCGCACCCGATGTACCACTCACAGCCACGAAGCAAGCGCTCCTGGTGGAATTTGGGGCGAGAAATGGTAATATTTACTTGTCTGTGGAGGCATTGTTTCTACCGATTCGTTACTACAGAAAAATCTTCAGACGTATAATGTAAGTTTGGCAGTAACCTGTCTATTTATTTATCTGTAATATTCCAGAGAAGCGAAGCGAGCTGCACCAGAGTGCTGCGTGTGTGCCCTTGTTGCCTTCGAGAGTGGAAGTTTCCATGCTGCAGGCGGAACGAAAGAATTCTCCGAAAGAGGACAAACGCCCACGAACACGCCCATGAGAGGCGCGATGATCAGTTGGCAAAAAGATAGCGCGACAATCACGCTGACGTCGCTGCACTGTTGAAATGTTTACTGAGTGGCAGCGCTGACGCGTTCGCGCGCGGCGTTCCTTTGAAAACCGCCGCAAATGCCGCACATGCGTATGTGACGCCATGCTCGTTCTTGTAGCCGTTTTTATCAACGCTGCTATCACGTGCTCCGCACTGCCTTCCTGTCATGACCGCCGTAATGCGAGCTAGGAGAAAACTCGTGTGCCCGAGAAGCTCGGGCCATCCTGCTTAGCACCCTTGAGTACAGCACGCTGAGGCACTTCTGCTTCCTGCAAAAATGGTCGTGACAATGCGTAACCCACTCGAACACGGAACGTGCGATTACGGAGATAACTTTCGGTCACAGTTAACATATTGTCACGTATACCTAAGTATGAGGGGTCTATCAGTATCACTAAACTCTAGGTGTGAACGAAAGAAGATGACTTTTAAAGGCTCGTTTTTCTTTGTTAGACGCCAACAGGCAGATTGTGCTCCACCTCGCCACCGTGTTTGCGATCGGCGCGGACTAACACTCCTAGGCTTAAATGCACATTTATACCTCATAAATGGACGAGAGAATGACTACCGCCTTAGCTCAGTGGTAGAGCATCGGACGCGTTATTCGAAGGTCGCAGGTTCGGTCCCTTCCGGCGGCAAGCTATATTTTCGTCCACCTTACTTTCTTCACATTTATATCCTAATTGCTACAAATAACACCCCCCCCCCCCACTTTCCTTGGTATTACTGTCTGTTAGTTCCCATTATTATAAACTCTACGTGGTATGATAGGCCTTCTCCATGTCAAGCAACACCGACAGCAAAAAATGAACCGATGATTGCGATACTGCCTAATGCGAATTTGGAGCGTATCTTTCTGTTTAAGAAAGAACCGAAAAGGGCGTTTTTAAATTCTTCCGCGACGGTACGCGTCTTTTTTGTATTCCAGCATAGATGTAGGAACTAGCCCAACAATAAGTGTTACTAAGCTTTCCTGTGTCTCTGTTTATTAATCTATTACTAGGGCCCGTTTCCAAGCAGAGAGAGTCGCGCTGGAAGACCATACAACGTTCTAGAGGCAAGTGGTAGATGTTTGTTTTTCACAGTGTAAGTGTTTGACCATTTGATATATAACTCGGTCGACGTCTGTGGCAGATTTGTTGTAGCAGTTCAGCGCTGCCTGCAGTTCAGCTAAGCGGAATGGCTCATTGTATTCCTCGTTTTTTGCACATTTTCGTTCCAGTTTCTCCGTTCTATTCTTGCCTTGTATTGTTCGAATATATCGGAATAGTGCAATAGGCAGGACACACGTTCAAAGTGCGTGCTCAGGAAGTTTGTTTGGTCTTCGATGCTGTTTATCTCTGCGTATACTAAAGGAAGTGAATGTTTTTGTAGGCCACTTACCCTATTTACCATGTTTCACACTTTAGCTTCATCTGTGTAAGAATTGACATCTGATAAAAACTTCTGCAAACTATCCCATTTAGCCTGTCGGCGGGTTCTCCGGCTTTGGGACTTTACTTGTTTGAAATTGATAAGCTTCTCTGCAGTGGGAGAGTGTCGCACTAATCCCCACGGTTCCTTCTGCCTTTTGCGAGCTTTCACCAAAATTCCACCAAAGGACACGGCGTTTGCGTATCACAGCGCTTGCTTGAGAGATACATTTCAAGGCTCCATTCAATAAAAATCGGTAATATAATAAACAGCGCCATCAATTCGCAAGAAATTCATGTCAGCCCACGAGATACTGATAAGACTTCGAAGCATCTGCCAATCTGCTGTGTCAGCCTTCCAAGAGGGAGCTTGTAGTAGGGATTCGTTTTCTCTTTGCGTTCTCATTAGCATTGGAAAGTGGTCGCTCCCGTAAAGGTTTCTAACCACTTCCCAGTAAAAATGAAGTAAAAGTGCGGAAGATACAATGCTAGAATCAATATATGAATATTTCTTCTTCGTGAGGCTTAATAATGTAGGTGGTTTCTTATTTAATAGACATGCGCCAGTTGAATAGAGAAAGTTCTGAATGAGGCAGCCCCGCGCGTCACAGCGAGAGTCGCCCCATAAGCTGCTCCAAGCATTCAAATCGCCGAGAACGTGGAAAGTTTGAGATAGTTCATCAATAAACGCGTGAAATTCACGCTTGTGTACATGGCAATGTGGGTGTATGTCGAGCGAAGATATGGGAATAATTTTGATTAAAACAACTCGAACGGCCACAGCTTCTAGGGGCGCTCGCAATTATAAACCATGTAACACACACTTTTATGTTCTCTAATTTTGTGTGCTATATAAGAGCGACACGGGCTGCTTTCGCTAAGGAGCCGGATGGCGCTGCCGCCCGTCCACATTGTGTGGTACGTGCGGCCGCCACGATCCTTTGTGGCACTGCACCCTTGCGTGCACCATGAGTGAACGAAAGACCCTGTACAAAAGAAAAGCATTTGCGGGCCTCCTTAAAGAAGATGTTTTCTGTCACTTTGAGTGTAATTATTTTTGTCTTTTCATGAGTACGAGAGTAGGCTGGGTCTCATCATCGCAGTTTGCACAGTGAAGAGTTTCAGCACAGTTGTCTCCAGGGTGTTCATGAGAACTGCACCTAGCGCAGGTTTGACGACCACGGCAGCCGGAAGGTTGTTATCGAAACGCTGGCACTTGAAGTAACGCCGCGGGTTGCGGATGTATGGTCTGACATCGAATTTCAAATAGCCTGTTTCGACATATTCTGGCAGTGCGCTTGCACAAAATGTGAGAACTAGGTGTTCTTCCAAGATTTATTTATTAGAACGCCGCATTTTGTTTCGCTGTACATTTATCACATGCTGTTCATTCCAGCCCTCGAGCAGATCACTTTCTGTCAAGACAAGCAGGTTTTGGCTTGATACTATGCCTCGCGAGCTGCTGAGCAAATAATTTGGTGCGACAGACACAGCTGTGTTTCCGAGTGAAACAAGTTTGGACAGTTGTTCATATTGTGCTTTGGTTTGAACTTGAAGGAGAAGATCTCCGCTAGCCATTCTTGCTGCCTGATAACCGTGGCCGAGTGTTTTAGCCAGGCATTTGCGCACAACAAAGGGGGAGATTGTTCTGGCAATCTTCTCGAGTGTTTCGCAGTGGACCAAATGTAATCGTAGAAATATTTCCTCTGGGCGCGCTCTTTCTGAGAAAACGATCATTCAGTCGAGGAGATGAGTTGGAGACCATACGTTATGGAGGCAGCCATGCCCGCCGCCCACCATGAAGTCCATCATGAGGACGCGACAGCACTCATATTGATTTACGTAAGAGATGCCAACGTTAGCTGTACAGCTACTATAACCAAATATAATGTGCTCAAGCGAGGGCACATACACAAGGTTAACCCTTGCCGCCACAAGGATTGCAAGTAAAATGAAGAAGAAAAGAAGGAGCAGGAAAATTGAAGGTGCGAGAGAAGGAGGAAGATTTGGGAACAGTGAGATAGGGAAACGAGACTGACGATTTCCTCGAGGTCAGTGAGCCCAGGGATGCCGTCTACGTGAAACCGGGGCCAAATGGGTGTGTCGTCTCTGCCGGGGGCCTTAAAGGTCCAGTCACCCGGCGTTCGCTCTACCCCCAGCATCCCCCTTTTCCCGGAAACTGCTAAGCTATGCACGACGAGGCGTGGGAGCGGGTCGAAACCCCCCGCCTCCCGTTAACTCTGGTCCCTGATAACTCCGCTTTCAAACGCCTGCTTGCGCAGAAGCCCCTCCGGTGATTCCACCACTCGTCAACCCCCCTAATGGCAGTCCCCGCTAAGCACGGTGGCTGTTTGTTGAGTTGCGATGGGGCCCCTGACCTCGGTGCTTGAGTTTCCTGGAGAGTGTGTTCTGTTGAGGCTGGTGGAATCCCGCAAGGCGGCGACTTTGACCAGGGTGAATAGGTAGTGATTCCGTCGTTCGGTACTTAGGTATCCAGCACCTCCTCTAACAATACGCATGGAACCACGCTCATTTTTCCACAAAGAGGCTCCTGCTGGCGCGATCTCAGAGGCCATGCTTCCTGCCGCGTGTTGCGAACAGGCGCCAGAGAGCGCTCGCCACTTACCGCTTAGTCACTTGACGTAACCTTGGCAGCTTCTCGGTGGCAGCTGAGAGAGCTGTGCTTGTTTACAAGAAGCGACCACAACAGGGCGCTCGCCAACATACTGGAGGTGGAGGGTAAAACTCGAGGGTAGGGCAGCGCGTTCGTGGCTCACGTTCTAGGCACAGTTCTTTAGGAAGCGTTGGTGTTAGCCAGTACTGCACGTCGTTCTTCCCTTTTCTCCCTACTCCTTTTCTGCCGCTGAAATTCCTTCGCTATAGAATATACCAGCGCCTCCTCTATTTTTTTAGTGCTTGGGCGAACGCTCTCCTCGGGCTGTCGAGCGCGCGCTCCGCCTCCTCTTGCCGCTGCCGCGTGGCGGCGCTGCGCGGGTAGACTACGAAAGCTGGCTCTGAACGGCCGTGCTTATTACGAAGCTAACGAATTCGTGTTCTCATCAGTTTAATTGCATTCGGGCTTCTTGCAGGCTCGCGCAAGCACAGGGGGGACGGAAAGAAATGCGAACATATCGGTGCGCTGTTTTCATCACACTCTGACCGTGGTCACAATAAAAGACGCCAGATGGTCTTTGACTGTATCATGGATGACTTTTTTATCAGTAATCCACTCTACAACCGCTGACTGTACGTGCCCACTGTACATATTCCGGCTGATTTCGGCAGTCTGCAGGCCATGCTGCTGGTTCGATACTTGCATTCGGGTTTGATGGTATTCGCGTTTTATTTACTATTTCAGGCTATTGCAACCATGTCAGTTGCATGCATCAGTATGTCCTACTGTTGTGCACCACTCTGCAAATCGGACGGAAAGAAATCACGGTGGTCTTTTTTTATTTCGCTGTATTGATAAAGAAAAAGCTCACAGGGTATTCACCTAAGACGACTGAAAGGCGAAAGCCATAGTCTTCTCTTTCTCCCCAGTTAGTGTATTTAACACCTCCTGATTCCCTCCGAGATAATTCTGCACCTAACGAGGTTGTCCAACCGCTGACTGTACGTGCCCACTGTACATATTCCGGCTTCCAACTTCCTCAAAGATCAGAGGCATTGCATGCTTTCCGCATCTGAGCTAGTTAGGCACCGCCTCCGTGATCGGCCCATTTTGACGTAGCGAAGATGTAATTTGACGACGTCACGTTACTTGACGTTACGGCGATGTCGCAAAGTTTTATGATCTGTGACGTCATATGATGACTTCTTGCATCACTCTTCTTGACACCGCCGACGCTCAATTTTCGCCGGTTGATGAGGCAACAGCCCATCGCACGCAACAAATTCACGCATGAATGCGAGGAACAGTCGCCATGAACGATATCTAAATCTTTCGCCTTATACGCTGTTCAGCTGTGGTTCCATGAAACTTAAGCAGCTGCTCGTGTTCGGCATTGGTCTCCTAGTACACCTTCAAACTGCACTCGAATAAGCAGCCGTCATTTACGACCCGAAAATTTCATATATATATATATATGAAGCAAGCTCAAGCAGTTGAGGAAGAAGACGACAGAATTCAGGCCAGCGGGACTAGAGAGAATAAAGAAGTTAGAAATGGCGACATGAAGAGCATCGTCTATTTATTATGTGCGGTCTTGTTACCTAATTTGGCGCAGCCGACGAAAAGAGACATCATGTGGGTGACTTTCTTTGTGGACAACCGCAGCGGCTCTGCGGTATTCAAGAAATATCAAGTCGCGGACGACGCGGCCGTGGAGCTTCCCGAATATGTAACTACAGGTGAGCTTCTAGACCTCATTTTGACAGAAGCCTCCCTGTCTTCAGAGGAACTTTTGAAGCGAGATTTCGTGAAAGTCAACATTCCTCTAAGAAGGTTCAACGAGCTGGTGCTAACACCACTAGAGAGGAATTTCCCGACCTGTCCAGCGCCGTCTGACGAATTAACGACAGTACGGAGAGCCATTGCATGTCAACAGCAGAAAATTGTGCAGCAAAACGTTGTCATTGAGACTCTCGTCGCAGACTTGGCGAAGCGGGCAAAGCTATCATCGCGACTAATCCAACCAGACATATTCGACGACGCGTCCGACAGTCCAGAAGCGTGGTAGCTTTCTATGAACAAGCTGCCAGGAGCAATGGATGGCTGTCTGATGAAGACTTGTTGATGAATATAGTTCCTTCACGGGATACCAAGAAAGTGGCACGAGTGGAGATTTTGCAAACAGGAGCCTGAACCTTGGTGTAAATGGAAAGAAAGTTTCCTTGCAACTTTCAACAGGAATCCCTTTGAGCGGTGGCATGAGGCAATATTCTGCCGCTTTGAGTCCGGAACGCCACTCGAGTATTTTCTTGAAAAACAGCGACTTCTTCGCATAGGTGAACCTGCATTGTCGACCTCGTCACTTCTTGCTCTTATCATTCACGGCTTACCTATAGATTTGCAACGACAGGTTTTAATACACTGTCCGAAAACACCCGTAGCGCTTCTCCAACTACTCAAGCTATTATCACGTCCCTGGGGTGAAAGAGGCTTCCAAAGTAAACAAAATATTTCAGAGACGACAAGCGTTAGCCACTTGGGTGAAAAGTACCCGTTGGGTTTTAGAGGCGTCACCTCTGACTTTAGTGGAAGCGCAACTCTCGTACAGAAGAATAGGGCCTCGAAAGGTGAATGCAACGTTGGAGAGCAAAATAATTATAAACTCATACATACAACGCATGAGACCGTCCAACTTGTGTCATCGAGCTTACTGCACATACAACTTGAAGTGAACGGTCGAGCTATGCGAGCACTTGTAGACAGCGGAGCTTCAGTTTCAGTTATGAAAAGAAGCAAAGCAAAACCCGAGGACATATTCCGAGGCAGAACTGTCATTGTACGGGGCTATGACGGCCGTGAAAAAGAACACTGCGAATGGGTAAGGATACGTCTGAAATACCAGTCACAATCTGTAGAAATACTGGCACTGGTGATAGAAGGCATCGTATGACTTTATACTCTCTCGTCCAGACATGAAATTGCTGAAGCTTAACATTCACTGGGATGACACTGTGTCAGTGAGCCAAGATGTGCAACCAATGAGAAAGAGAGACAAAATTCGCATTGTGACAAAATCCGATGACATCCCTGCAATATATCCAGAATTATTCTGCAGAGGAGGCTATCCTCCAGGGACAACAAAGTTTGAAGTTCCATTCAAACTGCATGACACAACGGTTGTACGGAGGAAACCATACAACCTCACCAGGGAAAAGAAAACATGGCTGAAGGAAGAGCTTGGTAAGATGCTGGATGCAGGCATTATCCGTCAGTCCGTATCACCATATGCATCGCCGATAACCATAGCGCCCAAGGAGGATGGGAGCCTTCGAATTTGCACGGATTACAGAGCCATTAACAGCCAGACGCATCTTATTCCCTTTCCTATGCCCAGAATAGATAGAATTATAGACGAGACAGGCGGTTGTTCCTGGTTTTCCAGGATAGACTTCTGTAAAGGCTTCTGGCAAGTACCTCTTCAAGAGGATACCAAGCAGTACACCACTTTTATAACGCCATTCGACATTTATGAGTACAACCGGCTGCCTTTCGGATGGAAGAACTCGCCTAGCTGGTTCCAGAAAATGATGAATACGGTTCTACACCCTTTCATTGGAAGCTTTTGCAATGTCTACGTGGATGATATCATCGTTTATTCTAAAAGCGAAGTTCTCCATCAACAGCATGTGGCACAGGTCCTCACAGCTTTGTCAGAAGCCGACCTCAAAGTCAAGTTTAAGAAGAGCGAATTTTTTAAAACCAAGGTGACTTTTTTGGGTAGTGCTGGACGGCACTACGAAAAACACCAAGGAGGAATCAGTGGCACGCATTGCAAAACTGACGAAGCCCTTTGATGTCCACTCATTGCGTGTGTTTTTCGGGCTGGCCGGTCATTTTAGGGCATTTATCCAAGATTATGCTCTTAAAACGAGGTGTTTGACTAGACTGAAGCAAAAAGATGTACCATTCTGTTGAACAGATGACTGCGAAACGGCCTACAAAGAGCTGGTACGGGTTATATCGTCTGATCCAGTCCTCACACTACCAGATTTGATGTTCCGTTCAAGCTCAACACGGATGAATCACATTACGGAACGGGAGCAATACTTTACCAGCGAGATGAACGCCAGCCAAGTAATCGCCAACTCCGCGTGATTGGTTACCACAGCTACACTTTTAACGAAGCGGAAGTGAACTATAAAACAACGGAGAAAGAAGCACTGGCCGTTTTAAAGGCTGTTCAGTACTTCCGCTCTTACCTGGAAAGTCGAAAATTCAACTTATACACTGACCACGAGGCACTTAACCACCTTTTGAAAATGGCAGAGCTGAAAGGAAAAGTCGCACGGTGGGTAAGTGAGCTACAACAGTTCGACTTTGAGGTGAACCATCGCCCGGGAGCTTCAGTGAAAGACGCCGATGCAATGTCCAGGCTGGGGGTCATAAGGCTGGTTGATGTACAATGACAAACAATAAGTGCAGGCAAACTTTCGGAAGGGACTGAAGCTTTACAACTCACACAAACCGGAAGAATCGCAGTGCCTCCTACACTAATTCCGAAAATTCTGGATCTTTATCACACAAGTTGTCATTCAGGTGGTCACGATGGTTTCTGGCGGACCTACATGAAGCTGACCAAACGGTTCACGTGGCCCGGCATGAAAGAAGACACAAAAAGATATGTGCAATCATGTCACGAATGCCAGATCAACAAAGTAAACTTTAAACAGCCGACTCAACAGATGGTATTACCAAGGCACTCTACTACACCGTTTGAGGTGATTCACATGGACTTCGCGGAACTTCGAAAAAATCTGAGAGTGTGAAAAAAACTCGAGCCTTCCTGTTGTGCGTCGATGAGTGCACAAGGATGGTGGCAGCAAAAGCTGGAAAGCAGGACACCAACTGTGTGATCTCCTCTCTAAACCGCAAGATGTTTGAGAACGTGAAGATATTGGTAACAGACAATGGACCAGCCTTCCGGAGTCACCAACTCAATGAATGGGCAAAGCGGCGAGGAGTTACGCTCAGGTTTACTGCGCCGTATCATCCAGCAGCTAATGGGCTAGCGGAGCGAGCTATTCGAGATATCAAACAGTATCTAAGTATGTGTCTGGACTTCCCAGGTGGATGGAAATGCTGCCTTGAAGCTGCAGTAGCGCATCATAACCGGTCCTATAGAACAGCTCTGGGATGCACACCGCTGTTTGCTGCTACGGAAAAACCAACATATTTGCCAGCTGACACGACCTTAGGAGTTGAAGCGATGATCCGCCTGACAGAAGAGAGAAGAACTGAAGAGAGCGAAGTGAAGTACCGGGAGAGGATGAAAAGGAACTTCGACAAAAAACAGAACGCAATAGACACAGGAATAGAGGTGGGACACTTCGTGCTGGTGAGAAAAGGATTGCCGAACTCGGGTGCAAATCACACGGGGCCACTTTCTGTTGTCAAGACAGCAAGCCAGCAGGGACATTTCAAGACGATCTGGTATATAGGTCCGAATGGAACCGTCGAATCGGCGTCTATAGCTAATGTTTTCCAATATCCCAGCCAGGAGGGATGAAAACAAGGGTGGGGGGAGTGAAGCAAGCTCAGGCAGTTGAGGAAGAAGACGACAGAATTCAGGCCAGGGGGACTGGAGAGAATAAAGAAGAAGTTAGAAATGGCGACATGAAGGGCATCGTCTGTTTATTATGCGCGGTATTGTTACGTAATTATGTGCGGTCTTGTTACAATATATATGTTGTTACTACATACGTGATTTGGGTATGAGCATCTGTGTAGTGGGGAACAGGGTGGTTAGGGTAGAAGAGGACGTTCGGCTAGTGAGAGAGGCCTCCGGTACGCGTCTGGGCAGCACCTTCGCGTCTACCGGTACGTCGCAGCTCAATAAAACCTTTCGTAGACGTAACAGAGTGGTGGAGGTGCTGGGTACAGCACATCAACGTATCACGGAGCCACAGCTGCTTGAACTTCGCGGGAGCCGTCGTCTTGCCGGTCTGCCGCCGACAACATTCGTCATGGCCTAGAGCGGCGCAGGTCAAGACTCAACAACCTCAACCACGCAAAGGTCAGCGCCGGCTGCTCCTCGGCACCACTATATTGAACCCCACTCGTTTGCGGGCAGGGCAGGAGAAGATGTAGACGCGTGGCTGACGCATTACAAAAGGGTGAGCCGGTAAAACTGCTGGAATTCCACCGACCAACTGGAAAATGTCGCACTGTTTCTCACGGAGACCGCCCTGATGTGGCACGAAAACCACGAAGAGTTCTTAACGACGTGGGATCTTTTTGCTGATGAACTCAAGAAGTGCTTTGGCGACTCTGATTCGAAAAAATTACACCATCTCCCGCTAAAGGGGACCATGAGGCGATGCGAAACCGGAGCACTTGCACGATCGCGTTCCGTTGGCGTTCGTTGGGCATGCTACCGACCTCGCGTCGTGGAACGCGAAGAGGGACGCTACGCGCGTCGTATCTTCCATCTAGCCTGGCTGTTAATTCTCACAGGGCGAGCGGGGAACGCGGTCGACAGGCGGGCGATAGGGGGGCAGCGTAGGAGAGGAGAGAGAAGGGGAGGGGACGCGCATGCGCTCGAGCTCATCGCGGCGTTGCGCAGGAGAGAATTTCGGCATGTCTAGCCCGTGTTTCAGAGGAAGAGTGGGAAGGGGTAGGGGAGAGGGAATGTGGAGAGGGAATGTGGAGAGGGGAAGGGGAGTGGGAAAGGGGAGGGATGAGTGGAGAGGAGGTGTGTGGAGAGGGTATGCGCATGCGCAGTAAGGGTGGTCACGCCGCACACCACCACCAACACCACCGCCGGATTGAGCTCGACCTTAAGATACTTCGCATCTAAAAGAAAAGCGCGGAGCGAACGCTGGCTCAAAGAGCTCAGACTCCTGGGGAAACGTGCACCACCCATATAGAGGAAGTCCTGAAGCTTTGTAAGATCTTGAACCCGCAGATGTCTGAAGAAGACAAGGTCGGACACCTCCTGAAGGGTATAGCAGAAGACGTCTACAATTTTCTGATAGGTAGGGAAGACCTCACCTCCGTCTCCGCCGTCCAACGTCACTGCCGTACATTTGAAAAGTTGAAGACTCGTCGCATTGCCCAGAAATTTGGTAGGCTGGCCAATGTAACAACGGTCGCCAGCGTCGACGTGAGCCCGCCCGCCGACCTCGCCGCTACTATCCGGGCAATCGTGTGCGAAGAGCTACAGCGACAAGACGTATTGGTCGACGACACCATCCATCGTCCGCCTAGCTGTCCAACCTACTACACGGCGCTGTTAGCTCATGTGCCACCATCGGTATGTGTGACGGACATCAGCGAAGCTCGCACTTCGTGGCCACGTCGGGACTCATTCACGTCTGACCAGCGGTACGACCAACGCCTTCGTTCCGGCCCCGCCCCACAGAGGCGGGCAGTTCCCGTTCAGCAAGCTGGCCCACTGCATTCGGTTAGACGACACTTCACAGCAGAGCGCTCTCAGCAGTGGTCCGGCGAGCGTCCACTACCAGTCTGCTACAACTGTGGCGTCGAAGGCCACATCGCCAGGTACTGCAACTGCCAGCAGTCGCCGAGGTACGACCGATCACCGAGATTCCACCGGTCTGACTCTGCACGAGCCCCGACGTTCCCGGGGAGCGCATCTCACGAGATACCAAGACCGTTACGAAACCATTCTCCGGCCTCCGACCGCAGTGTGACACCACCACCGGCCCCTCGTGCCAACCGATCACCGTCTCCTCGGCGCCGCTATCCCTCGCCTCCTCCGGAAAACTAGTCGGCGCGGCCGTTGGAGGTGAGATCGCTGGACAGTCTTAGATTTCAACCGAAATACCTCCTTTAATTTGCATGCTTAAAAATAAGGTTCCTGTGCTTATCGATGGTGTCTCAACAATGGCCTTAGTGGACACAGGTGAAACCGTGTCAGTGATGAGTCTTGTGTTCAAACGCCTCCTTGGACGAAAAATTATGTTCCGTTGGGACCGTGCTGATACGTTTCGCGGAGTTGGTGGAGATGTATTACAACCTGTTGGTGTCTGTACTGTGGCTGTTAGTTTGGAGTGTCAGAAATTTATTGCGGAGTTTGCTGTTCTCCTTCAAAGTACGCATGATGTAATTCTGGGACTCGATTTCCTGAAGCTTTGTGGTGCCACTGTCGATTGTCGCACAGGAGAGATGACAGTAGATTCAGCTGTTCCAGTTGCGTTTATAGAAAACCCGCCCTGTCAAGAAAGTACCCTTTGTGTGTCCATGGACACAACTGTGCCACCCTTGTCTGCCAAGTGTGTTCCTGTCGCCTGTTCCCCTGCAACCGAGGAGACATTTGACGTCACCGTAGAGCCTGTTCACCTCAGTTGCATAAAAAAGAATGTTTTAATACCCTACTGTACCTTGTCAGTTGAGCAAGGGCATACCGGTTTATGGGCGGTCAACTGCTCCGCTGAACCTACGGTACTGCCGGAGGGTCTAAAATTGGCCGAGATTCGTCAACATCAAGTATTCTCACTTGCCATACTTGCAGAGAGCAGCGATTCTTCAGATAAACTCGATTTCGATAATCTTCACGCCAGGGACACCTCTATTATGGCTATGATTGACAAGTCTCTCCGCACCAACGAGCGTAATGAACTGGCGAGTATTCTGCGCGAAGATGCCGGTCTTTTCGATTTCGCACAGCTACAGGCTCCGTGATCATTCCCTGCTTCTCGTATAAAGCACCGCATAGACACGGCATCCCATAGACCTCTCCGACAGAAACCATACCGTGTGTCGCCTTCGGAACGCGCAGTGATCAATGAACAGGTTTGCGAGATGGTAAAGAAAAATGTCATTCAAGAATCATGTAGTCCGTGGGCCGCTCCCGTAATTCTAGTCAAGAAGAAAGATGGAACATGGCGATTTTGTGTTGACTACCGCCGCCTTAACGCGATCACCAAAAAAGACGTATACCCACTACCACGGATTGATGATGGTATAGACTGTCCTTCATCAGCCTCCTATTTTTCGTCCGTTGATTTGAGGTCAGGCTATTGGCAGATTCCAATGCACGAGGAAGACAAGGAGAAAACGGCATTTCTTACACCAGATGGACTTTTTGAATTTAATGTGATGCCGTTCGGACTGTGCAATGCAACTTTTGAGCGCTTCATGGATAACATTCTGCGTGGTTTAAAGTGGGAAGTCTGCATGTGTTATTTGGACGATGTTGTGATTTTCGGGCGCACTTTCTTTGAGCACAACACACGCCTTGGTCTCGTGCTAGATTGCCTAAGCAAGGCACGCTTGGTGCTCAACTCAAAGAAATGTCGTTTTGGAGAGCGCCAAACACTCGTCCTTGGCCACTTAGTGGACAAAGAAGGCATACGACCGGATCCCGCGAAGACGGCCGCAGTTGAGGCGTTCAAGCAACCTCACTCGGTTAAAGAACTGCGCAGTTTTTTGGGCCTTTGCTCATACTTCCGTCGATTCATTCCTAACTTTGCCAATATCGCGCACCCGCTCACGTGCCTGCCTCAGAAAGGCGTGCGGTTTGACTGGACCCCGGAATGTACGTCCGCTTTTTCTGAGTTGAAGTTCCTTTTGACGTCCCATCCCATTCTTCGACACTTCGATCCTCTGGCTCCCACAGAACCCCACACAGACGCTAGCGGTGTTGGTGTAGGCGCCGTCTTGGTTCAGCGCTTAGATACCAAAAAACACGTCGTCGCCTATGCAAGTCGCTCGCTCAGCAAGTCCGAGCGTAACTACACCGTCACAGAGCAAGAATGCCTCGCAGTAGTCTTCGCAGTGCAGCGCTTCCGGTCCTACCTGATACGGACGCCCCTTTACCATCGTCACAGACCATCATTCCCTCTGCTGGTTGGTTAATCTGCGTGACCCGTCTGGTCGCCTTGCGCGTTGGGCACTCCGTCTACAGGAATGCGACTTTACGGTTTCCTTTAAAAGTGGTCGTCGTCACGCTGATGCAGATTGTCTTTCGCGACTACCGCTCCCGCCGACGGACTGTGACGCGGACAACTTCGACACCTACATCGCACCATTCGACCTACCATTTCCTGATACCAATGCCTTTAAGACTGAGCAGCAAAGAGACGACACCATACAGCAGCTCCTTGCTACCGAACCAGAATCATCGGCGACTCGCTTCTGCATCCGCGACGGGCTAGTGTACAAAAAGAACTACACTACGACCGGCTCACGATATCTTCTCGTGGCTCCGAAGAGTCTCCGTGTTTCCGTCTTCCAGGCTATGCATGATGATCCAACGTCCGGTCATATAGGCACAGCGAAAACTCTTAGCCGGCTTCAAGAAAGATTTTACTGGCCAAGAATGTGCCAGACGACGGATCACTACGTCTCTAGTTGCAACGAGTGTCAACGTCACAAGCGCCCTACAAGTGCTCCTTCAGGGCGACTACATCCTCTGCCGCCCCCTAGAACTCCATTCGAGCAAGTTGGGATCGACCTTCTTGGGCCCGTTCCGCGGTCTTCTAATGGAAATCGGTGGATAGTCGTATGCACCGATCATTTAACAAGGTACTGCGAGACAGCTGCCATACCATCGGCAACTGCAGCCGATGTATGTTTATTCATGCTCCGTTTTGTGGTTCTACGACACGAACCTCCTAAAATTGTTATCAGTGATCGTGGGCGACAATTCACTGCAGGCGTGGTGGAAGAGATGCTTCGTGTGTGTGCTTCCACGTTTCGGCACTCTACACCATATCATCCTCAAACAAACGGTCTAACGGAACGAACTAACAGGACTCTCACGAACATGCTATCTATGTATGTCTCATCAGACCACAAGAACTGGGACAGCGTTCTACCTTTCATCACTTACGCATTTAACACCGCACAGCATGAAACCACCGGCCACAGTCCGTTCTTTCTTCTCTATGCTCGGCCGCCTCGTCATACCCTCGATACCGTCTTCCCGTTCTTGGACTACCATGATCCCTGTATATTCGAGATCTTCTGCCGTGCAGAAGAAGCCCGACGTCTTGCTTATTTGCGCACTCTTGCTTCGCAAGATCGCTCGAAGGCACGTTTTGACCGTCGACGCCGACACGTGACGTATAATCGTGGTGACCTAGTGTTGCTGTGGACGCCAACTAGAAAACGCGGGTTGTGCGAAAAACTGCTGGCGCACTATGCGGGACCTTATGTTGTTACAGACCGTCTAAGTGATTTAACTTACCGCGTAGCGCGTCTCCATTGAAATGGCCGACGGTCTGCAAAGACTGAACTTGCCGTCCATGTAGCGCGTTTGAAGCGCTTTGTTCCTCGAGAGACTGTTTGACTCGCCCGGTGGGCTTCGTCTGCGCGGAGGGAAATGTTACTACATACGTGATTTGGGTACGTGATACGTGATTTGGGCAACACCTTCGCGTCTACCGGTACGTCGCAGCTCAATAAAACCTTTCGTAGACGTAACAATATATATATATATATATATATATATATATATATATATATATATATATATATACACACACACAAAATAGCAACACTGCCACGCACAACAGACAAATACCCACTGTATGCACGTGTGAATGTGGCAGTTTTGCTATTTTGTGCGTGGCGGAGTTTCTTGGGCAGTTAGTAGAAGAGGACAAAGACGCTCAGCTTGATTGTAACTGACGTGCTGAAAGCCGAGCTATTAGTGACTTTCATTTTATTACCGTGACAAACTGGTGGAGGTGCGGGGTACGACCCTTTCGCGCTTTTTCAACCTCAAGATGAGTTCCTACCACCATTTCCATGATCCCAGAGAAAACAGGCCACTTCGGCACAGCCGTCGCTTGCTAGGACTACCTCCCGAGTTCGGCCCATTGAGCTCAGCAAGATGTTCACCACAACGGCTAGTCAGACGCAAGGGAGCGACGTAGACCACCTGACTGCCATCCCGAGTGTGATCTATGCAGCTCGTGTCCCAAAGTCTTTTCATGGCGATGTGTTCGAGGACGTGAACGATTGGCTAGACCACTTCGACCGAGTCGCAGAAGCCAACGAGTGGGACGAAAGAAGGAAACTGCGCTATGTCTCCTTCGCCCTCGAAGACTACGCTCGTACGTGGTATGAGAATCATGAGAGTTCTCTGAACACCTGGCAAGAATTCGAACGAAAGCTGCGTGAGGCATTCAGGAATCCCGAAAGAAAAGCGAAAGCCGAGCAGGCCCTGGAGAGCCGAATTCAGAAGCCCAACGAAGGCGTGGCCATGTTTGTTGAGGACATGTCGCGCTTGTTCAAATGTGCTCACCCAGAAATGGCTGAGGCAAAGAAAGCCCGCTTTCCAATGCGCGGGGTGAAGGAGCAACTTTTTGCTGGACTCATGCGCAAGCTCCCATCTACCGTCGCTGAGTTCATCACCGAAGCGATGACAGTGGAACGGGGGCTTCAGCAACGCTTTCTTCAGTACGAGCGCCAAAGTACTGTCACCGTCCTGTCATCGTTCACGGGTGGACACGACGTAGCAGCACTCCGGGAGCTTGTGCGGAGCATTGTCCATGAGGAGCTTGAGAAACTTCGCCACACTACTCCTCAGCCGACCGCGAATGTTCTTGGGGACATGATTCGTGACGAGATGAGGAACGTGACCTAGCCATTAGTGACAATGCGCGCGGGAGCCCCAGCTCTGAATTATGCCGAAGCGCTACAGACTCTTCAGCCATCTATGGGACGTCGCTCACCCTCCGCTCTTCCTGTACTGCCACGACAATTCCTTGCTGCGACTGCAAACGCCTATGACTTCGACGTGCCGTGCGAAGTCACCCGGAAGTGAAACGTGTGGCGCACCTCCGCCAATAGGCCGCTTTGTTACCACTGCGGTGAAGCGGACCACCTCTACCGCCAGTGCCATTATCGCAGAATGGGGCTTCAGGGATTCCACCCGTACGCACGTCGACCAAGCAATGGTGAGCGCCCACGCGTATATATATATATATATATATATATATATATATATATATATATATATATATATATATATAATATATATATATATATATATATATATATAGCCTCCGTTTCGTGTATATATATATATATATATATATATATATATATATATATATATATACACGAAACGGAGGCTCAAGAAGAATGCAGTATCGTCGGTCTTTGCAGCCTACCCTCCACGTTTGCAGCCCAACGCAACAACTGAAAAAAGCTTGGCAGCGTATCACGAAACGTCGCCGTGTCGCATCCCAAAAGTCAACGAATGAATGTACCAGTAGCAACGCTGCTTCGCGATCGCCGACATGTGCAACGCAACATTCGGTGTCGAAGAGAAGCTGAAGAATCGTAGGGCATGACCACCACATGCACTACCGGTAAAGCAACCGACAATCATCACGTCCAGTGTCACTGTGAATGCGTGCGGTTTTGTGCGTTTGTTTGATCAGTATGAGGCATGTGTCGCAAGGAATCTTCTGCGGGAGCACGTGGGTTTGCTTACCGGATGACTGAGCTCCTTTGGCAAGTTCAGCTAAGCCAACTTTGAGTTCAAGTGAACAAGAACTGTCGGAAGCTTGTGTGGGACGTCCACAGCCCCGAAGGTTTCGAACTTTTCGGCAGCGTTCGTGAAGTGGTTGGGCTGGGTCACAAGTTTGCCCACACCACCAAGAGGGCCAAACCGGACCTTCTGTCGGTCGTCCGTAAAGTATAGAAGGGAACTCCTAAGCTAGATGCCGCCAGGATTAATTCGGAGCCTGGATGCTCTGGCACGTTGCAAGCAGCAATCTTGTAAAACGCATAGAGTCGTACTTGAAGAAGCATTCTATCTGTGTCGTACCGGTAGATCAAGATGGTGGATTCGCGGTTTTCTCCCATAAATGTTTCTCTGAAAAAGCCGGTGAAGCAATATCGGCTGTATTCAACAAGCGTAAGGACAAGGTACTTACAAACGTAACAGCAAAATCTATTCAACTACGCAAGAAGTTTAACCTTCAAAGACTACGAAAATATGCACGAAAGCCGGATAAGAAGCAACTAGATGTTTTTTCAGCTCTAAAATTCACGAGGTCGATGTCCCTTTCCGCGTTATAGCTTCTGAGAGAGGTACCTGGCAGAAGGAGAGTTCACGGTATTTGCTCTCGAAGGTGAACGTTCTTGACATATGTGACTCTTTACCCGTGGAAGTTCTTATGACGCCATCGAGTTTTAAAAGTAACGCTGAAAGGGGGCCTAAAGGCCTTCTCAGCATATAATAAAGATTTTTGCTATTCCGTTCCGCACAGCGAGCCTCTCCACTGTGTCGAAGAATGTATTCGCAGGTATGGCGCCATTAGATTTTCGCATGAAAAATCCGGCAGATCCCACGCACTGTGGGAATCGATGTAATGCGAAGCAGCCACCAAAGAGCTGCATACATCGCCTTGTTTGTCTTTGAGCCAAATGAAATCATTCATGCCATGGCATCTAGTCCACCATATATCGCATGTTTGCCATGCACGCATGCATGCACAATCGAGTGTACACCACGCCAATGAAACGCATATTCTGGTATATGCAATGACCTGTCGTTTATCCTCATCACTCGTGTCATGTCATACCAATTTTGGTACATATCCAGTTAACAAAACGGCCGGAAGCGCACCATGACAGTGGCATGTAAAGCATACCGTACATGACATGCATAACATGATTCGCATGTTAAGACTTCTCATTTATATTCGTCATACAGTCACATCGCGCAGTACCAGTTTTGGTGCATATCAAGCAAGCGAAACGGCTGCGAATGCACCATGAGCGTGGCATGTAAATCATGACATACATATCATGCATGTCAGAGTTTTCATGTTACCACCTGTTATTCATGTTCTTCATACAGTCACATCGCGCAATACCGATTTTGGTGCATATCAATCTAGCGAAACGGCCACGAGTGCGCCATGAGAATAGCATGTAAATCATGTCTTACATGTCATGCATGTCATAATTTTCCTGTCACCACCTTTCATTTACGTTCGTCATACAGTCGCGTCGCGCAACACCAATTTTGGTGTATATCAAGCTAGCCAAACAGCCGCGAATGCACCATGAGCGCGGCATGTAAATCATTATATACATGACATCACGTCACGGTTTTCATGTTACCACCTGTCACTAATGTTCGTCATACAGTCGCGTTGCGCAATACCAATTTTGGTATATATCAAGCTAGGAAAGCGGCCACGAATGTATCATGAGTGTGGCTTGTAAATCATGTCGTACATGACCTGCATGTTATGATTTCCATGCTACCACCTCTCATTTACGTTCGTCATGCAGTCGCGTCGCCCAATACCAATTTTAGTGTATATCAAGCAAGCGAAACGGCCACGAGTGCGTCGTGAGCATAGCGTGTAAATCATGTCGTGCATGTCATGATTTTCATGTTACCACGTCTAATTTATGTTCGTCATACAGTCGCTTCGCGCAATACCAATTTTGGTGTATATCAATCTACTGAAGCGACCGCTAGCGCACCTTGAGCGTGGCATGTAAATCAGGTCGTACATGACTTGCATGTCATGATTTTTGTGTTACCACCTCTCACTTGCGTTCGTCATACGGCCGTGTCGTGCAATACCAATTTTGGTGCATATCACGCAAGCGAAACAGCCGCGAATGCACCATGAGCATGGCATGTAAATCATGACATACATGTCATGGATGTCATGGTTTTCATGCTACCACCTGGTATTCGTATTCTTCATACAGTCACATCGCACAATACCAATTTTCGTGTACATCAATCTAGCGAAACGACCGCGAGTGCGCCATGAGCGTGGCATGTAAATCATGTCGTACATGACATGCATGACATGAATTTCATGTTATCACGCCTCACTTACGTTCGTCATACGGGCGTGTCACGCAATACCAATTTTAGTGTATATCATGCAAGCGAAACGATCGCGAATGCACCATGAGCGTGGCATGTAAATTATGACATACATGTCATGGATGTCATGGTTTTCATGCTACCACCTGTTATTCATGTTTTTCATACTGTAACATCGCACAATACCAATTTTGGTGTATATCAATCTAGCGAAACGACCGCGAGTGTGCCATGAGCGTGGCGTGTAAATCATGTCGTACATGACATGCATGTCATGGTTATCGTGTTACCACGTGTCAGTTATGTTCGTCATACAGAAATGTCTCGTCATACCAGTTTTCGCATATATCGCTTCATTTAAACGGCCGTGAGCGCCCCGAGACCATGCCATGTAAATCATGCTGCACATGACATGCGCGTCATGATTTGCATGTTAGGACCTGTCATTATGTTCGTCATGAACTCTTTTCACGCCATACCAATTTTAGTATGTATGAAATTAACGGAACGGCCGCAAGAGCCCGAAGGCCCTGGAATGTAAATCATGCTGTTCATGACATACGTGTCATAATTTTCATGATATCACCTGTCATTTATGTTCGCAATAACGCCATGTTATGATACACCAATTTTGGTATACATCCGATTAACGAAACGGCCAGGAGAGCACAAAGTCGTAGGCGGCTAGATAGATAGATAGATAGATAGATAGATAGATAGATAGATAGATAGATAGATAGATAGATAGATAGATAGATAGATAGATAGATAGATAGATAGATAGATAGATAGATAGATAGATAGATAGATAGATAGATAGATAGATAGACACGCTCAAAGTCGCAGAAGTTCGCTAAGAAATGCTTCGCATTTATTAGGTGTTTCTACTGAGGGGTCTTTAGAATTGTGTTTTTACCAATAATCAACCTTTATCCAGTGGGACAACAAAGCTTACCTAGAGAAAAAGTGGATTTGCATCGGTTCGTGTCTGGCTCGAGCGCTTAGCGAGATTAGAAAGAAACATGTGTGAATGCCTCACGAGCGTAACAGTCTTCAGGAAAACCTTGAGGTTTGTAGACGATTTTTTGGTTGTTCTTGACTGCCCTACCATAGGTTTTAAAAAAGGAGTGTGATGATACGTTCACAATTGTTCGCGAGTGCTTAAAACCTTTTGACGTGACTTTTGAAGTGCCAGTCGATAATTCACTAGCTTTTCATGGTATTCATCTCGTGTTTACAGACAAACTGACCTGCTGGTCCTACAGCACAAGGGCTAACAAACCTCTTCTCCAGTTTCATTCGGCGCATTCCAAGCTGGTGAAGAGGGGCATAATTAACACGTGCTTCAAAAATGCCCTCAATAAGTCGTGCCCTCACCTAACGAAGGTAAGTTTTCATCAAGAGGGGACATGTAAGGAGGACGCCGGCTATCCTAAACATGTGTTAGTGTCAGTAGCGGAAAAGGTGCTGAAGCAGGAACGCTCGAATAATGCCCCCCCGACAAACGGCGAAGGTAACGGTCGTGAACCAAGGAGAACTGCATTTATACCTTACATACATCACTTATCTCACAGTTTAAAGAAAATAAGAGGTTGAGAAAACATAAACGTTGTCTTTTCTGCTCCGAACAAGTTGAGCACCCTATGTTGAGATTCTAATCCGGTAATGACTACGAAGTCAGTCTGTGATACGAAACACAAGGATCAGTTTGTCCCATGCGCTGTTGGCGTCGTTTATCGCATTCCCCTCTCGTGCGATAAATAATACATAGGCCAGACCATAAGATGCATTAAGGACCGGTTGAGGGAACACCCAAATAAATTGAAAGGTGTGTCAAGTGACGGTTTTTAGCACCTCACTGCAAAGCGTGTGCATGCCACCCGATAGTAGAGGATACAGCCATTCTTTCAAGCTGTAAATCGGAGCCTCTAAGACTGATAATAGAGACAGATCGCATCCTTTCTGCTGGCAACCACTGTATCAGCAAGGTGGCACTGTCATTGTCCAGCAAAGAAATTGAATATTTGCGTATGCCCTAGTATTTATGTTTGGTTGCCATGTATAAACCGATGTCCTCAGGTATGACGGATAAGACTGAACGCCCTTTTCCATGTGCTATAAGTTGTAAAAGAAAATAGCTCACTGCTGTCATGTGATTTCATGTATGTACGTATGACCGATCCTGAAAATAAAATTTTCGTTGTTGAAAGCTAGCGCTTGTATTCGTCTCGTACTTCTTTGTCTTGTGTTCTCCCGTGCTATGCTACTAGCCAGTTTATGAGGAGCCAGACACTGAGGCTACAACAGCCTGTCGACGAATACAAGGACGACCTCAAGCAACTGACAACAGGCCGCATTTTTCAAGCAACCGCAACAGGCCACAGGTCACATTGGCTGAAGTTGAGAGGCGGTGCTACGAGTTTAGACTGGAACAGCGCCTGTTCACACACATCGGCCAATGTTGTAGAAAGCGCGCCGCATATGCAGCTGTTTTGTTTGTTTTTCATACCACCACAATTTATTTGCTTTGAAAGCTGAAATGGTCGAAATACTGGGCATAGTTCCTCATTTTCTGGCACCAGCTGTTGCTTTCTCTCAGTGGCAGCAAATGTAATGCTCAAAACCTTTACGAAGGGAACGGGTGATCACGGATATCCCTGGAAAAAAAGTCTAGTGAGATTCGTGCTATTTAGCCCATGAACTTGGCTTGCGCTTGAGCGCAAACAGAACTCGGCTTGCGCCAGAGCGCATGAACCTTGCGTATATTCTGCTACACCAGTACACGGTAGTAGGCATCAGGGGACTTGGTGTGCCCTAGCTTTCAGTATTAGCTCCTAGAGAATGTTGCTCCCGAAATTCGACTTTCACACAATCAACAACCCACTCTCAGTCAAGCGAACATAACGGTTACAAAACAATCTCCCGAGCACCACTGGCATGCACATATGGCATCGGCCTAGCAGACGACGTGCGATCGCCTCGACCAAATAGCAGCGAACTACACATGCCTTTGAAATGGGCTGGCTGCCCAGAATGAAAATTTCTTCATTATTCCCGTTTACAAGTTTTCATTATACTTTAAACAGCGCGCATACAGCCGAAAACTGAACCATATAGCAGCTTCGAATGCAACCACGGCAATCGTTTCCGTGAGCGTCGACGCGATGGCGGGTCTACTCCAGTGGCGGCGCCTAGCGGCTACAAGCCGCACTAACGCCGACGGCCGGTTCCTTTTGCGCTCCTGTTCTTCTCCGAAGCACAATAAATAGAGGAGGCGCTGATTAGACCCACTGTGACAATACGTAAGTGTAAAACCTATGTGAGTGTAAATTAAAAAATTACACCATCTCCCGCTAAAGGGGAGCATGAGGCGATGCGAAGCCGGAGCACTTGCACGATCGCGTTCCGTTTGCGTTCGTTGGGCATGCTACCGACCTCGCGTCGTGGAACGCGAAGAGGGACGCTACGCGCGTCGTATCTTCCATCTAGCCTGGCCGTTAATTCTCACAGGGCGAGCGGGGAACGCGGTCGACAGGCGGGCGAGAGGGGGGCAGCGTAGGAGAGGAGAGAGAAGGGGAGGGGACGCGCATGCGCTCGAGCTCATCGCGGCGTTGCGCAGGAGAGAATTTCGGCATGTCTAGCCCGCGTTTCAGAGGAAGAGTGGAAAGTGGGAGGGGAGAGGGGTATGGTAGAGGGAAAGTGGAGAGGGAATGTGGAGAGGAAAAGTGAGAGGGAAAGTGGAGAGGGAAAGTGAAGAGGGAAAGTGGGGAGGGAAGGGGAGAGGGGAAGTGGGGAGGGGAAGGGGAGAGGCAAAGTGGGGAGGGGAATGGGAGAATGTGAGTGGAGAGGAGGTGTGTGGAGAGGGTATGCGCATGCGCAGTAAGGGTGGTCACGCCGCACACCACCGCCGGATTGAGCTCGACCTTAAGATACTTCGCATCTAAAAGGCACGTTAGAGATTAAAACCACGTTGTGTCCTTGCTTCCTGTGCGAGGCTGTGCTGCTTTTCTGCGCTTATATATTCGATCCCTCATATTGGCAGGGTACTAAATATAAACAGGAACTAAACATCAATGTTTTTGTAGATTTCTCTATAGCGTTCGATAGGATCAATCCTACCTTGTGTACGCAATCTGAGCATTATTAATTTCGCGCCCTTCCACTTGACGTTACTAAATCATGCTTAAACGATGGAAAAGAATGTGTCAGCGTTAGGATTGAATAATCGAGCTTTCTAAACATACAATCGAGAAATCTTGAGCGAAGCAAATCAGTTCCTGTACTTTAAACTGTATACTAACGACTTCTTAAATATTAACGCTGAGTTTAAGCTAGCCGTAATTTGATTGTGCGGCCTGTCAGGAAACTATCATAATTACGAATGGGCATGTTCCGCGGCTTTTCCGCAACTCACCGCTACAGCGTGGCCTGTAATAACCCCGAGAACAAGTACAGAGAGAGAGAGAAACAGAGTCAGGAAGAAAGAAAAAGAGAAAAATTCTCGCCGAAAAAATATCTTTACGAAGCGGAATTCGAACGCGTGTACCCTCGATCCGAAGGCAAGCGTCCTAACAAGGGTTGTGAGAATAGTTAATTTTATAATGAAATCGAATACGAATAGAATAGTGATGATACCAAATCGAATAAGAATAAGAGCCCTAAACTGCTTGAACAGTTTTTTAATAGTAAGGTAGCCAGTGCCAAAGTAGCGCTTCACTGGTAGGGTAACAATTAAAAAAATGCCCAAGAATTTCATTTGAAACAAATATTCAGAAGATATAACAAACGAACATTACGATTTCTTCTAACCAAGAAAAAATGTCACAGTTATTTAAACTGAGACAAGCTGGTACACAGCGGCTACTAGATTCTTCCAAATATTTTGTAACTGTAAGCTGAAATATAGCAGCGACTACAATGTTTACGGTGGTATCTTGTCAACAGCTTTTAAATAAAGTTGATGCATAAATATATAGCAATTTTCTTGCGTTAACATCATCGTGAATACTATAGTGAAGATAGTGGATTGATGACTGTCGCTTCAGTGGCACTGGAGTTTTACGCAAGAAGGCCTTCAACCTCTGATCAATATTGCCACGCCCATTTCTTGTTTTATTTTCTTCCATTCGGGTTTGACAAGCAAGGACGGTTAGCAATGCTCGACGCTGAGCGCGCCAAAGTGGGTATCTGCTAATTTCGGACTTCTGGCAGTTCGCTGGTAGCCAGAGCTAGCCAGAGGGTCGGCCATCTAGTTTCTGTCGGGACAGGAAACAGCGTCTTGGTCACGTGTGTGGGAAGCCCTAGACAACAAGAAGCTGCCCGAAGATTACAAAATCGAACGCTGGGACAGCCAGCGTAAACGTAAAGAAACGCTACCACCGTGGCAGCAAACGAAACCTTGCGCCGCGTGCGTGTTGGTTCTTTCTGCATTGCCTCCTTTAAATTATGTGGCTAGGTTTGCTGAAGGGCTGAAGTGATATTCTCGAGCATACTCATTTCGCATACGACCACGTACGTTCGCAAGATCATGCACAACTCGCCCCGTCCGCGAACAAAACAGCCAGCTGGCGCACGGCGCCACGAAAGCGATGCAAGGTGAGCTGCCGTGCTGCTAACGTCTTAACCGGCTCACGTCTGCTTAGTACGTGTATCACTCGCTGCACAACACGACACGAAAACCTCGCGAAAGTGATCGTGTCCCCAAAAGAGCTCGAGGATCTATCGCGTACTACGTCGCACACACGCGTTGACCAGCTTGCGTTTTGTCGTAACTTGAGACATGCGGCGGTATCGGCATTACGAGCGCGCTTTATATCGAAAATAAACTTCAGTGGGACGCGTCTTCGGCTCAATTTGGCAGATGTTGCCTGAGCATCTTTTCCAGTCCTAAGTGGCACTCCAAAAATATCATGTAGCTAAGCTTTTGTTTGAGCGACTAGGTGATAACCGCGTACATACTGCATGACAATATTACTAAGAGGTGTGAAAAGACAAAGGCGACGACGAAATAAGCAACACAAGGATGTATGCATTCCTGAATTCATTTCCTTTTTTCACATCAACGCGTCGTAGCATAACATAATACCATACCTCATATACTGGCCCGTAGGTCGAAGTACGCTGGCACGCCGTTCGCGACCAACGAGCATTACACACAAAGAAAATGTCGCGGTCAATTTTATTCAATCAGTGCATTTTATCAACATCGAATACTTAGTTGAAATAATTAAGTTCTGATGGAGTTTACGCACGCTAACCTACGACGGAGCAAAATAGCTAGTTCGATCTCAATCGTCTCAGCTAAATGCACATAAAGTACACACGACACCACAATCGAATACTACTACGAAAAAATAAACTCGAAAGGAGTGTCCATGCGTGTGTACGAACGTGCACATAACTTTTGGGACATGTGCACGACGCAGTTAGTACGCGACAGTTCGCCGCGTTGTTCACGGAAGGTAACTTCACGGGACACATAAGAAAAGCAATAAACATTAGTTCCAAATGCTCGCCACCACTCGTAATAGCGCCATCTCGCACGGTGGAATGGCGCCGAGCGTAAGGACAAGCGAAGGTGCAGTCCGCAAGCGGCCGCATTGCAATCCGTCGAGTCCTCATAAAGGTCGCGGCGAGCGCGTGCCGTCTCTTTTCGGCGTCTGCTAGCCCGAAACCTTCCATAGAGCTTCCACGACTAAATTGTCCTGGAAGCTTCTGGCGACCCTCAGGCTCCCCGCGGGTCGCCAGAACCGTCCATCCCGAGAAAAATGAACGCCAACCGGAAGTGCGCCGCGGGGGATCGGAGCAACCCGAGAAAAGCGAGCGCGCTCTGGCTGGCTTTGACAGCCCGCGGGTAGCCAAAAGTGGAAAATCGAAGAGCCCCAGTGTTCGAGAACCTTCGCGATTGTAGTAGATCACCTTGTTAAGATTGCGCGCAAGACGCCGATAGTCTAGATTATTCCAGAGTTTGGGCGACCACCATTGATAGGACTAGACAGTTCGATGCGTGATGTATAAAAGACGGCCGGCGCCTCCCAGCTATGAACAGTTTTATTGGTGGCCGACGCTCTGTTCGCCGCCATCAGTGTACTGTGTGCATTGCTGTAGCTGCACTTTCCTTTTCCCGGTCACAAGTTCGGCCAAATAAAGAGTTGCATCTTGGACACGCCGCCTGCTGCTTTAGTCGACGTCACGACCCCGTGACAACTGGTGGAGGTGCTGCTTCTTCCATGTCCCGGATGCCCACCAAGACCGTGATCCAAGTCCACGTCGTCAACAAGACCCAAAAGACATCCCGGACCGTCGAGCTAGCCGTAGGCAGCTAGGACTACGACCCGAGTTCGGATCCCTACCTGACATTACAAGAGCCAAGACGACAATGCAAGCAGCCATGATGACAGCACCTGTGCAGCCTACGCCACTCCTGCTTCAGCATCCCAGGAAGCCGCCGAAATTCCGAGGGTCATCGAGCGAGGCCCCGAAAGCTGGCTGGAAACATACGACCGGGTCGCTGTCTTCAACGATTGGAGCAATGAAGACAAGCGGCGGCATGTCTACTTCGCCCTAGAAGACGCCGCTAGGACGTGGTTCGAGAACCAAGAGTCCACTCCAACATCATGGGACATTTTCCAAACCAAGTTCTTGACCACATTTTCCATACCAAGTTCTTGACTCCAACGCGAGACAACGAACTAGCGACCTCGACGTTCTTATCGATGGTCACAGCGTCACAGCTCTCGTCGACACGAGAGCCGACTATTATCTCATCAGTGTACCGTTCGCAGAGAAGCTGAAGAAAAATCACAGCATATCCACGGAGTGAATGATGATGAGTGGGCGAAGCTGCGGAGGTTCATCGGTAAACCGTGAATCTTCCGTGAATTCTGCCCAGTACATCATCACCGACGTGAGATCGGGCGCGTTTATACTAAAGGTTCGATGAGTTATGACGACTTGCAGCTCACTTTAATTTTACATGTACGCTGTGAATTTTCATTGTTTAGAAAACCATTGCTTTAGAGAACATCTGGCGTCTTTCGTTAAGCAGCTGGCGTCTTTTCGTCTTCCCTTAGAAACATCTGGCGTTCTTTCGTTTTGCTTTTACAAAACACCTGACGTCTTTCGTTGGTTTATTTCATCAATCAACGGCGTTTTGAACAAAACTTTTATTGTTTAATCACGCACAGGAGAAATCTCACCAGACACTACCTTGGAGGTAAACAATGGCTGCTAATGGGAATGAGAGACAGAAGAAGTCAGCTTTTAGCTAACACTTACACTTCTACTTCTACTAACGTTTCCTACTGGAACATGCCAATGGCTGCTAATGGGGAATGAGATACAAAAGAATTCGGCTTTTAGTTAACGCGCGCGCTGCGAATTTTTTATTGTTCAACAACGCACAGGAAAAATCTCCCACCGGCACCACCTTGGAGGTCAAAGCGTAAGACTGGTTACGCACTACGACTACTACGACTACGACTACGAGGGACGAACGGGTGCCGCCTTAAGGAGCTTCGCCCCTAAAAGTTAGGACAGCTTGGGAAGGCCCCGAAATCCGGACAGCTGGAGGTCATCTAGTAACGCCGGAGGGAGTCCCCACAGCTAACCTAACCATAAACAACCAGATTTATCCCACGAACTACGTAGTCCTCCAGCGTTGCTCGAGAGATGTCATCCTTGGCGTGGACTTCTTAAGCATTCATGGTGCCGTCATCGACCTGAGATCGAAATCGATAAGACTATCCCCAGAAAAAATGAAACACACAGCAGCATGTTTTTTTTTTATTATTTTGATGCATTCACACCACGGAAAAACAGCATATCCACGGAGTGAATGATGATGAGTGGGCGAAGCTGCGGAGGTTCATCGGTAAACCGTGAATCTTCCGTGAATTCTGCCCAGTACATCATCACCGACGTGAGATCGGGCGCGTTTATACTAAAGGTTCGATGAGTTATGACGACTTGCAGCTCACTTTAATTTTACATGTACGCTGTGAATTTTCATTGTTTAGAAAACCATTGCTTTAGAAAACACCTTGCGTCTTTCGTTAAGCAGCTGGCGTCTTTTTCGTTTTGCTTTAGAAACATCTGGCGTTCTTTCGTTTTGTTTTTACAAAACATCTGGCGTCTTTCGTTGGTTTATTTCATCAATCAACGGCGTTTTGAACAAAATTTTTATTGTTTAATCACGCACAGGAGAAATCTCACCAGGCACTACCTTGGAGGTAAACAATGGCTGCTAATGGGAATGAGAGACAGAAGAAGTCGGCTTTTAGCTAACACTTACACTTCTACAGAGACAGAAGAATTCGGCTTTTAGTTAACGCGCACGCTGCGAATTTTTTATTGTTCAACAACGCACAGGAGAAATCTCCCACCTGCACCACCTTGGAGGTCAAAGGGTAAGACTTGTTACTCACTACTACGAGCACGACGAGGGACGAACGGGTGCCGCCTTAAGGAGCTTCGCCCCTAAAAGCACTACTGCCGCACACTCCACCAGGAAAGCACGCCTTGACGGTGCTGGCAGACCGGGTCACGATTGCCCCTCGCTGCAGCGTCAGCGTTTCCGTCGGCACACAGAAATCAGCAGACCTTGAAGGCGTCGTTGAACGCGACCAGCACCTTCTGATTAACCGTGAGATTTGCGTCGCCAGAGGAGTAGCCGAGTTGCGGCGAGGGAAAGCAACAGTGATCCTCACGAATTGCAGCAGCGGGTATAAGCACGTGAGCAAAGGCACGACGGTCGCCTACATAGAAGAAATTGTGGAACCCAGCAACGCTTTTGCCCTCGCCTATACTTCCGAGCCTACTCCGAAAGCCAAGCTCCTCAACTAGCTTTCGACGTCAATCCTAGCCTTCGGAAGCCTAAGCAAGAACGGCTCAGAACCGTGCTCTTGCAATACAAGGATTGATTTTCGTCGTCTTTATGAATTTGGCAAACCCCATTCGCAAAACCTCGCATCATTGCAGAAGAAAGTGCCAGACCGTTCAGTCAGAGCCCGTACAGAGTTTCGACCCGAGAGCGCGAGGCGGTCAAGAAACAAGACGAAATGCTGCGCGATTACATCATCCAGCCGTCCAAGAGTCCGTGGGCGTCACCAGTGGTGTTATTGCAAAAGAAGGATGGAATGCTACGGTTCTGCGTCGATTATCGTCGCCTCAACCAAATCACAAAGAAGGACGTGTACCCTCTCCCACGCATAGAGGACGCCCTGGATTGACTCCTAGCGCGAAGTACTTTTCGTCGTTGGACCTCAAGACCGGCTATTGGCAAATCGAAGTCGACAAGAGAGACCGATAGAAGACTGCCTTTATAACACCAGACGGCCTCTTCGAGTTTAAGGTCATGCCCTTCGGTCTTTGATCGGCGCCAGCGACTTTCCAACGCGTTATAGATACCGTACTGGCAGGCTTGAAGTGGCAGACTTGCCTCGTGTACTTGGACGACGTCGTTGTGTTGGCCTCAAACTTCAACGAACACCTACGGCGGCTTGAAGCTGTATTTCAAGCAATCAAGAGCTCCGCACTTACTCTGAAGCCAGAAAAGTATTGCCTTGCGTACGAGGAGGTCTTCTTCTTGGGCCACGTGATTAGCAAGTCTGGAGTTTACCGGACCCGCGGAAAACAGCTGCCATCGCTGCCTTTCCTCCGCACACCGACAAGAAGGCCGCATGCCGATTTCTGGGCTTATGCGCCTATTACAGGCGTTTCGTCAAATGATTTTCAAGGATCGCCGAGCCGCTAACGCACCTCACGAAAACCGACGTAGAATTCAAGTGGAAAACGGCAGAAGTCGAATCATTTCAAGAACTGAAACCACGCCTGCCGACGCCGCCTATACTAGCGCACATCGACGAATACGCCGACACGGAAATCCACACCGACGCAAGCAGCGTAGGGCTCGGAGCCGTCATAGTGCAGAAGACTGACGGACTAGAAAGGGTCGTCAGTTATGCTAGCCGGTCGCTATCTAAGGAAGAAGCCAACTATTTCACAACAGAAAAAGAGTCCCTTGCCATCATCGGGGCTACATTAAAGTTCCGCCCCTTTCTTTCCGGCAGGCCTTTCAAAGTTGTGAGCGACCACCACGTCATGTGTTGGCTGGCTAACTTGAAGGACCCTGCAGGTCGCCTGCCACGGAGGAGTCTGCGACTTCAGGAATTCGACATTACCGTCGTTCACAAGTCCGGACGAAAGCACGCCGACGCCGACTGTCTGTCCCGTGGCCCCGTTGACCGACCGCCACAGGACGACCAGGATGGTGACTACTTCTTCGGAACCTTAAGTGCTCATGACTTCGCCGAAAAACAGCAAGCCGACCCGGAATCAAGGGTCTTGTGGAATACCTCGAGGGCAAGGCCACCGTTGTTCCAAAGGTATTCAAGCGAGTACTGGAGTCGTTTTTCTTGCGGAATGGCGTGCTCCTAAAGAAAAACATCTCGCCACTCCGGGTCGACTACCTCCTCGTAGTATCTTCAGTATTACGTCCAGAGGTTCGGGAAACTTTACACGACGACCCGACGGCTGGACACCTCCGTGTTTCCCGCACGCTCGCAAGAATACAGGAAAGGTACTACTCGCTTCACCTTACTGCCAACGTCACCAACTACGTCCAGACTTGCCGAAAGTGTCAGCGACGGAAGACACCGCCGAAAAGGCAAGCCGGACTTCAGCCGATCGAGCCACCTCGCCGGCCGTTCTAGCAAATCGGAATGGACTTTCTGGGGCCGTTCCCGACGTCGACTTCTGGAAACAGTTGGATCGTCGTAGATACCGACTGCCTCACCCGGTAAGCCGAAACAAGTGCCCTGCCCAAAGTTAGGGCCACCGAGGTAGCCAAGTTCTTCATTGAGGACATCGTCCTGCGTCATGGCGCTCCAGAGGTCCTCATCACGGACAGCGCTACCGCCTTTACTGCAGACCTTAGTCAGGCGATTCTGAGATACAGCCAGACAAGCCACCGCCGGACCACCGCCTACCAACGAGAGACCAATGGCCTCACAGACTGCCTAAACAACACTATCGCCGACATGCTGACCATGAACGTCGACGTCGAACACAAGATCCTTCCGCACGTCACCTTCGAATACAACACGGCCGTGCAAGAAAGGCGCAGATGACGCCCTAAACTTTGGTCTACGGAAGGAACCCGGTAAAGGCACTCGACGCCATGTTACACAACATCCCCGACAAAGAAATCCTCGGCGTCACCGTTTACCTTCAGCGCGTCGAAGAGGCCCGACAACTCGCCCGCCTACGCATCAAGAATCAGCAGAAAACCGACAGCCGCTGTTAGAATCTTCGATGACGCTTTGTGGAATACCAGCCCGGCGACCGTGTTTGGTTCTGGATTCCGATACGCCGACGTGGGCTCAGCGAACAACTTCGTCGGCAATACATCGGGTCATACAAGGTGCTTCAACGTCTCAGCGCTCTTGACTACGAGTCATCCCGGAGGCGTTACGAACTCCCAGCGACGCCGCGCACGACCTGAAGTCGTGCATGTCGTGCGCCTTATGCCGTTTTTTGCGCGTTAGCAAACCTGGGGACTCTAATTTTTTATAGGTATTGTAATTTATTTGTGTATGCACTTGTTTTTTTTTCCTTCTATGTTCTCTCACAAGCATCGGGACGATGCTTCTTCAGAGGCGGGGGGGGGGGCATTGCCACGCCCGCTTCTTGTTTTATTTTGATCTATTCGTGTTTGACAATTAACGCTTGACGCTGACCGCGCCACAGTGTTCGAGAAGCTTCGCAATTGTAGTAGATCACTTTGTTAGAATTGCGCGCATTACGCAATCAGTCTAGATTATTCCAGTGCTTGTGCGACCACCATTGATAAGACAGGAAAGTTCGATGCGTGATGTATAAAAGACGGCGCCTCCCAGTCATGAACAGTTTTATCGACGGCCGACGCTCTGTTCGCCGCTATCAGTGTACTGTGTGCGTTGCTGTAGCTGCACTTTCATTTTCTCGGCCACAAGTTCGGCTAAATAAAGAGTTTCATCTTGGACACGCCGCCTGCTGCCTTCGTCGACGTCAAGACCCCGTGACAATAGAGCGTAGATAGTCGCATAAGCACACATGCTGCATTCGATGATGTAAAGTAACCCCTCGTTATTCTAATGCCTCGTTCCTTGGAGCGTTTCGGAAACTATTAAAAATATTCGGAAACTATTAAAAATATTCGGTAATTCGAATATGCAGTATCCGATTCGGGTACCAATATGATAGAACGATATTCAATTCGTTATTCAAGATTTTCGATAATTCACACACCCCTACTCCTCACCACTCGCCTACCCAGGTATGCTAGCAGAACAAAGCATAGCCTGGAATAGTATATTGTAGCAAGAAGGTGGGAAAGGGAAGTGAGCGTGAGCAGCTGGTCTGGAGGAGGATATTCCACTACTCACCTTTGGTTCACTGAGAGACAGAGAGAGACAAAGAAAGATCTAGAAAGACAGAGCTTGCGAGGAAATAAAATAGACAAAAATAGTGCGAACAAACACGTAAAAACATACAAAACTTGACAAGACTAGTGCGAAGCTGCCATACTAGGGAACGGTAGAGGCTACTGCGAGAACATCCCGAGGCGATCGGTGCCGTACGCCAACGACGATGTGCCCGTAGATCTATGAGACGTACGAACGCTCGGTTCTCGAGTTTCGACATCCGTGGCGTGACTAACAAGCTAAAGGCTAGCAACAACCTAGAAGCGACCAGATTATGCTTCAGAATCGACCAGTTTTGCTGTTTCAAGCCTTGCGTGACTTAGTGCAAGCTTTGCCAATTTATTTCTATAGAAATAAAATTTTCATTCAGCTATGTGTGACTCGAAGTAAAAATATAATATTACATAGGGAATAGATGAAATGTATAAGGAATTATCGCTCGCGTAATACCAGATGTGCGCGGGGCGGACTGGTGGCACTCCGTGCCGGAGCATTCGCAGACATGTTTTGTGTCAACCTTCTTTTCCCTTTGAGTTGATAACAGGTATTTGTTTTGTTTCGTTTTCTTCTCCTTTGTCCAGGCTTGCACGCAGAATGCTTACCAACTAGCCTAATTTTCTGTCGTTATGAGCTGCCTTCAGACTATTCTGAGACCTGTTACGACCGGCTCTGGAATTTACCAGGGCAGGTGCCATTGTACGAGTACCCGTCAGCTGCAGGAGTCCCAATGGGTAGGCGTTCGGACGGAGGCATGCCGCGCCGCATTATCTTGGAGGCGGCTTTTGGCCGACAAGGCAGGAATGCTGCCGTGGCCAGCGAAACAAAAATATCTATCTATCTATCTATCTATCTATCTATCTATCTATCTATCTATCTATCTATCTATCTATCTATCTATCTATCTATCTATCTATCTATCTATCTATCTATCTATCCGCCTACGAATTTTTGATCTCCTGGCCGTTTCATTAATGGCACGTATACCAAAATTGGTATGACACAACATGACTGTATGAAGATCATAAATGATAGTTCATAGAATGAAAATCGAAATTGGCAAGACCGAAATTGAAACCGAAATTGGCAAGACGACACATTTCTGTATGGGGAACATAAATGACAGGTGGTAACATCAAATCATGACCTGCGTGTCGTGTACGCACTGACATACATGCCCCGCTCACGGTGCGCTTGCGTCTGTTTCGCTATCTTGACATGCTCCAAATTTGGTATTGCGTGACGCCACTATAGGACGAATAAAGTGACAGGCGGTTACATGAAAATCGTGACATGCATGTCGTGTAGGGCATGATTTACATGTCTTGATCATGGTGCACTTGAGGCCGTTTCGCTAGCTTTGATATAAACCAAAACTGGTATTGCGTGACGTGACTGTATGACGAGCATAAATAACAGGTGGTAACATGACAATCATGACATGCATTTCATGTGCAGCATGATTTACATGCCACGCTCATGGTGCGCTCGCGGCCTCTTCGCTAGCTTGGTATGCCCCAATAGTGGTATTTCGTGACGTGACTGTATGAAGAATGCAAATGACGGGGCCCTACAGGAAGATTATGACATGCATGTTGTGTCGGGGATGAATTAACTGTTATGCTCATGGTGCGCTCGTCCCCGTTCCGCTAGCTTGATATACACCAAAATTGGTATAGCATGGCATGACTTTACAACGGACATAAACGGCAGGTGGTAAATGGCAATCATGAAATGCATGTCGCGTAGGGTATTATTTACATGCCACGCTCGTGGGTTGTTCGCGGCCGTTTCGATAGCTTGACATACACGAACATTCGTATTGCGCGTCGCAACTGTATGACGAACAGAAAAGACAGGTGGTAACATGAGATGTACGGACTGCTTGGCGAGTTGGTAACACATGTTAATGCTGTGGTGCGCAAAGGAACGAAAACACGAAGGAAGGCAAACGTGTGGGTGCTCTCATGATCGCCTCCTTAACTTTGTGTAGACCAAAATTGGCATGGGAGGGTAAGAGGATTTGACGAATATGACTGTCGGGTCATGACATGAATAACGTGAAAGCCCTGTCGCGTACGTCTTCAAACCCTTTCCTCTAGACACGTGTGGCACATACCCGTTTACCACGAGCCACGGTGTACAGGTATGCACCACAGAAGAATAACAGCGTTCCCACGTGGGACTGAGCCGGGTGCGCGACCCACTCGCGTTCTGCGGGACCCAATAGTTATTTTCCTTCTTTCCTTCCCAGGAACAGCGAGAACTGACATTGGTAACTGAAATGCGGGAGCGTTAAGAAAAACCGACATAGGCAGCGTTGACCCGACGAATGGAAAGAATGAAAATTAGGTTCCCAGCAGGATATAACCCAAGCATTCCACGTGGCAATCACGTATTATACCACAGAGCCACACCAGGTCTATAAACTGGTTTGGAAAAACAGCCTGTGCAGGCGTAATGCCAGTGCAACGTCAATTGTTGTGGTGCTGGCTATCTAACTTTACAAGAAAGCGATAAACACTACATATGTACTCCTATGATACAGGCGTATCCCATTAACGTCTCTGGTTCCAGTGTTGGCTTCGCTTTTATAGCAGTCTGATAAACATTACATTTGTATTCCTATGATTTAGCAAGCTACATTGAATCATTACTTGACCCCGGAGGAATATATTAACGAACGTTACGTACTATATTCACATCATCGCATCGTAAAGTGCACTTAGTCCGCCAGAACGACGCAGTGTCCGCTTCATTTCTTACGAGCATAGGCCTGCGCACAGGGGGGGGGGGGGCAGGGGGGGGGCGGCCACCCACCTAATCACCTAAGAGGGGGGCGCAAAATCCGCCCTGTACATTGACCCTTCTAGTCACCCAAGAGGGGGGGCGCAAAATCTGCCCCATAGATTGACTTAGTATAGTGGAGGGGGGGGGGGGCGCTGCGACGAAACTTTGCCCCCCCTAATGGGGAACCCTGCGCACGCCTATGCTTACGAGGCTGGGCGATGGCGTCATGCTGACCGAGGATGATGACAGGCTGATTGGACAGCGGCTTTGTAGACTAGGCTACGCAGGCCACATACGCCCAGGTAATCAACAGATACGACAAGCGCTATCCACTGATGTTGGCCTACGTAACACTATCCAGGCATATCGGCCTCGACGACCTATACACCTCACAAACGCGAAGGGTGACTTCAGGTTCCGACATGTCGCCGGCTCTATCGACGTACAATTCGTCGACGAAATGACCGAGGCATCCACGATTTCCAACAGCTGTACTATATCTCACACCTCATACTTCATCACACATGGACCCCTCGTCACCGCGATCACGACCAGATCCGATGAAAAGTCATGACCAGCAGCTGGTGCTCACTGATCACGATGATGATTACCTTGTTCATGGACTGTCAACCTCTTCTACACATGCACACGGGTTCGCAACACGTGCGTGCGTTCTCTATGATAAGGGACAACTATAAGCACTTCAGCTTACCACTTCTGGTGTTGGTAATACCCACGTTGCCGTTGGCAGCGTTACCCAACTGTACACAACTGGTTATATAACACATATGGGGCTCTTCAACATATATGTGTGCGTACAAAATTTGCACAAATTTTAGCGTCATTTTGTAATGTTTCGCTCAGTAAAAAAATTACGCCACAGTCACCTTCCCTCCGCATTCTTCGCATAACATCGACTCCCACGGTACGTGGGATCTGCCGAATTTTTTTTCTTTCTCGGTGTTGTCGGCATCAGATAGCACGTGTCGAGGGGTTCTTACCAAGCCACTGCAATGTTTTGCCCGAGCGTTGACATGAAGTAAGCTGTCTCAATCTTCCCGGACGTCAACGACACCTCCCCTTCCCTTTTCGGACTTCCTCTGCGCTGGGGTTCAGGACAGGAGACGTCGGGGCGTGGCGCACGAATTTTGTGTTGTACAGGTGTTCCCCAACTGGATTTCTCAACCCTACGAGTGTATTGTGTGACTCATTGCCTCCTTTCCTTAGGACAGACGTCGCGACGGCAACTCACAGGATTGGCGGAAGCTGCGGACATCGGTTTCGAGGCCCTCAGTGTTGGCAGACACAGGACTTTATAAGCTGAAGACTTTTTGTAAAAGCTCTCTCTCTTAATATCTCTATCCATGCATCTATGTAAATAAACCTCTGTTTACACGTACGAGCGCTCTCTTCTCTACAAAAGCGGTGCAAAGGGTCCGATTACGGGGGCCAGCTACCAAAGTCGTGACCCACCGGTCCCGCGTCCCAACAGCACCAATAAACTTGCTCCTGATGCTTTGATGTGCAGATTTCACTACTTAGGTAAACTTACCGACATGACACGTCCAACCATGCCTGCTCCAGGTGATTCTTTATCGTGATTTTTACTTGGAATGAGCTGAACTGAAATTCAGAAAAAAAATCGTTCTTCAAGACGCTTTAAAAAAGGGAAATTCCTGGGCCAATACCAGTACCGCATCTAAGGCGCAGCCTCTAATAGTGACATTGAAGGCGTCCATGTTGTTTTTTCTGAAAGCTACATTTAGTCCTTGAAATAAATGCAATGCATATGTCGAAAGGAGAAGAAAATATTACGAAAATTTGTATTGTATCAAGTGCTGCTCCCGAAACCAAAGTGTTACTCTTCAAACGGCACACTTCCCCTACCGTCTTTTGTCGCTATCGGATCAAATGTTGCGCGATATCTGTTTATTGATGAAATAGCGACAATGGGTGCCTTTTTGCAAACGCAGCCACAACAGCGAGGACGCTCGAAATTTTGACACTGCCGGCGCGTTTAACCTTGCCTTATAGTTTCCGATTGGTTGTCAAGCAGACACCTCAAATGCCGTATGCAAAACTCCCTAATAAAGGAGGTTTCATAGCGATTCGGTCTAGTGCAAGGATAAATGAGTACTCATGTAGGCAAGATTCAGTGTGACAACAACTCCGGCAGAACCGCCATGTTGTGTCGGAGCATGTGGCCGTATGATATGGCCGACGCCTTCAATCTATTGTCTGAAGGCGTCACCACCCTGCTCCCGGGGGAGGCGGCACTGACATCGAGACACCCGAATTTAAAAGACACGTCGCGCGATCTCGCGGTGTCGTATGAAACGCCAGCTTTACGGTGTTTTCAAATTCAAGACTATACAAAGCGCCCAGTACACCATGCTTTTCGCAGGGCCCTTAAAATCTGTAATTCATTACATCACGAAGTTCACTCTGGCAGCCACTTGAGCACGCCAGTGCCAGTACGCCCGCTGCAATTGGCGTTGCAGTCTTTAATAAGACGTCATGGCTCGTCTCTAATACATCTCTTCAATAAAGTGTTTGCCCGTTGTATTGTGACGTAAGAGATCGCGATAACGACGTGTTCAGTTGCTCTTTGGACTCGCAATGGGTCGGACGCCTGCCGTATGTTTCAAAGAGGGGCGCGGACAGTACGAGGAACCTCGGCACGCCCGGAAGCGCGAGTGTGTGTGCCGCCGTCGAGAAATTTCAATTCCGATGATCGGGCAAGTGAAGTCCGACGCACGATTGACGCTTCACCGTCGGAACACTCCCCGAGCTTCTCTGGTCTTCCCTCCTGACAAACAAATTTTTTTGTTTACACACTCCGGAATCGGATTGAAAGAATGGAAAATTGGGAGACTGTCGTGCTCACTCGAAAAGCCAAATGTGTTTTATTGAGAACTCATAGGAGTTACTAATTACGCACTTAAACACCACTGAAAGAATATTTAAGAGGCTATTTTGATATTTCCATAGCACCAATTTTGCAAGCACTTTTTATCCACATTTCAGGAGTTTTGTTTAACCTGCCACGGCCGAGCTGACTAAGCACGAAGGAGTTTTCAGTTAGCTCATTATGGTCTCTCGACGAGGCGCATTGGGTGACTTTCGCTCATTTTGAGAGCTTCTATTGGATTGTGAAATGACGACTGCTATACTGGTACCCTATGAGCTTCCGCTCTTGTACCATCAGCTTCTCTTTTCGCTTCCATAAGGTCACTACCTAATTCATAGGTAGTCAATAAATGTTCGGGTTTAACGCCCCAACACGACGATATGATTATTAGGGACGCCGTAGTGGAGGTCTCCTTAATTTGCCACCGCCTGGGGTTCATTAACAGGCACCTAAATATAAGTGCAAGGGCCTCAAGAATTCTCGCCTCCATCGAAAATGAGGCCACCACGGCCGGGATTCTATCCCGCGATCTTCGGGTAATTCATAGGGAGTAATGAAGACCACACAAAACACTTACGGCGCTATAGTTGGTGACAGCCTAATAAAAAAATATAAACTCCGCCTTCGAAGCCGCATTGCTCATATTTTACATGAATCCGTGCTACAAACCAAGTTCTACAAACCATTCCTAAGCAATGGCAATAATATTCACGCATATAAACATTATTTCGCAATACTGCATCGATATTGAAATAAAAAAAGAAATAAAAAAAGCAAAACTAGGTAAAAAGAAATTGTGAAGGCACGGAGTTCAGCGTCAGCTTAACAATACATCCGTTGTTTAATTCGCACCTCCCGCCATGGTCACCTCGGACACTACGACGAAGTAATGTACATTTCAAAGTCGATTTTTCTGCGCAGTACCTCTTATTGGTAAAACAAGGATGCCAGAGTTAACGTAAAATTTAAAATGGAGGAATCGTTTTTTTACTGTTTCAGAAAACAAATCAGGGTCATTCATTACATTTATGAAGGTCCTTTGCAATTTTTTACGAAACCTTTGCCGCCAGTTTTCTTTATTGTCTGTTGTAACTATGGCAAATGTGACTCAAACGGAAGTTTGACGAAGTGGTCTGAGTTTGGCTTCGTGAATTTTGTCTCTTTTGTTGCCGTAAACACCACATTTGCATCTCTAGTCGTCATGTCTGTCATCGTGCTTCACGTAAACACCAAGGCTTCATTTCACGTCTTGTTTCAACGAAAAAAAGCGCGTAGCGCACATGGTGTTCAATATTGAGGGCATTGCACACGTTGCCGTTATGTTCACGCCAACGCGATGTACGCGGTTAAGTGGTCTGGCTACAAGATTTACGCGGAATTCTTTATCGCTGGGAAAACTTGCACTCGCGCTGCCACGAACCCTTCCGCCTTTGAATGTCAACTTTAGTTATTTATTTGTTTATTAGTTTTTATTTATCACATCCTTGCATCGCCCCGGTGGGCATTACAGCAGGGGGCGCAGTTTTGCTGGAAGAGGGGTCCCTACCTTCCATGTATGCGTGTGTCTGTGCGAAAGTGCGTGTCTTGAGAAAGCTCAGGCTCTGACCGAAACGTCGAGTTTTCTTGAAGTGCCACCTCTCATACTTATACGGCAACCACTCCTACAACTATATATATATATATATATATATATATATATATATATATATATATATATATACGTAGATTGTGAAGAGGCTGTCATCGGTTGCCGTAAGACGAATGGGAAATGGATATAGGCTTCCAAAAAAAACAGTTTATTTGTGAACAATTCGATCGGAGACCGATCTTTATTAAGGCAAAATTTACGAGGCTTTGATGCACTTTTGTTGCATCGTCCTCCGAGCAGGCCGAGAGAAGAAAGTAAAGAAATTAAACAATGTAAACATGAATAGCCAAGAGACCACGCGTATACACTCGGACATACAAAAAGCACGTGCATCCTCGAGGGAAAAAAAAGGAAAACATGACGGTCATTTGATTATTCGAGCAGCCGTCACATGCTTCGACAGCCATTTGTTAGTGAAATGCCGTCATAATCTCCCTCGGCGAATCGTTCCAAAAGCTGGACGGTGACGAGCGCTCACCTGAAAACGCACACGCCATTTTGACTGTGAGGTGCACGCAAAAGGCGCGACGTTTTCGGAGGTGCAAAAACGCGAAATGACACTGCATAAAGCAAAACAAATATAAATATATCCTTGATGCAGGCTGACCCTCTTTTCAAACAGCGCCCCGTAGAAAATAAAGTAATGTTGTTGTTTTTATTTTCATGCAGAAAACACGGACGCAATTGGGGGACTATATTCTTCAGCGGTAGCACGCGCATTGTTCGCCTACCTAGCCTCCCCTTCATTTCCAAGCAAAGTTGTCCGCGAGTATAGTTAGCGCTAGCTGTAGGAACGCCCGCCGGCACGAGGGGTGTCGGCACGGATAAGCTTGACATGACAGGGAACGCTTCGGCGCCACGTTTATCGACGCCGGGTGTCTCCAACCCCGCCGAAAGGGGTGAAGACAACGAAATTAAAGCAATAGGGGGAACTGAATGGCAGGTTTTTCAATCGAAATCGACCAAGAAGAAGCAAGCGGTGGAACGAGGTATGTCTCAACCCAACGCTTCGTGAAGCTCCCAAGGTTGCGTCCAGGTTGGCGCCAGAAGCAGCCGCCGGGCGGCTGCCTTAAAGATAGTGATCGCGGCTTCGCGTATGCCGGAGCTACCTTTTACACATCGAAAGATTATCGTTAGACCCCGAGACGGTCTGGATTTACGCTAAACCTGCTGCTACAGCATGTCCACCCCCATCTTCACGGCGGACGGAAGTACCGCTATTTAAGCCTCCAGCGACTAGGTGTGCCCCGACATCTTGCAAAACATCGTTGTGGTGTGCATGAAAAAAAAGACAACGGTCGCAAGATCTTGGCTCTCAAGAATATTCGCGTCAACGGCAAAGAGCACGAAGTCGTGCTGTACGCCGCGTCTGATAACAACTGCGTTAAGGGAGTGATCCGCAACGTCGAGCGTGACATCTGCGATGCCGAGCTCGAAAGGCTCATCGTAAACCGCGGTTCGTGGGGTCAAGCGCATCAAGGACACATGCTTCGTCGTCGTTCTCTTTGACGGAGGCGATGTCTCAGGCTACATCAGAGTCGGCCAGGCAATAGTCCGGTGCTACCTCTGCAAGAAAGAGATGGAGGTGTGCAGCAAATGAACCCGTGTTGGTCATCGTACGGACATCTGCTCCACTCCAATGGTCAACGTGTGCCACAACTCTGGGGCCAAGGACGCGATGCAAGGTGATTCATGTCAAGTTAGATGCAAACTCTGCGGCAAGGGCCATCCTATCGGAGACAAGGCCTGCAAACAGAAGTACCAGACCACCATTGTCATTCTACAGAGGCGAAAGGAGCGAGCGATGGAACGTGCTTTCGACATGGCCCTGCGGCATTTCCCTACGCTCGGGGCGGGGATGCCTAGGCCATCTTCGGGCGGCTGGCTGCAGCGCTTCACAGTGGGAAGGGGATCCGCGCTTCCAGTCACTGCGAAATGGGCCTCCAAGGAGCAGAATCCAGAATTTTGCAGAACGCAAGCTGGACCCTCTACCTTGGTAAGCGGGGGCACCATCACCGCTAAGGAGTCGGACGAGCTTAACAAAGTCAGAAACGAGAAAGCGAAACTCAGTTCAGAGTTAGCGCAGGTCAAAAAGGAACTGGCATCGCTCAAAAACGGCGTTTCAGCGTCCAGAGAAGATGGCGACCAAAATGGCGCCAACGGTCGCAAGCGCCGAGCTGTAGGTGACGTTCCTGAGGTAGACGTAACAGACAGCCTTAACCAAGACAAAGAATCTTGGAAGCATATTTCTTCGACGCTTCATGAAATCCCCAAAGACAGTAATTGTCAAGTCAAAGAATCGGTTTATTGAATTTCGCCTAAGCGATCTTGAATGTAAGATGGGTCTACGCGAGCCTGCGCCGCTTCCGACAGAATTATCATCGCAGCTAATATCCGACCGCACCGTCGTGGCGGAGCTAGTGCAAAAGCAGATACCGTGCCTTCAATGCAATCCGCAGGCTCAGTTTCGCGATCTGAAGGCTCAGCCTTGTACTAAAGCTAAATGCTAATCATGGCTGCGCAATCTAACACTAACTTTCGTGTCTGGCAGTGGAACTGTTGCGGATTCAAAATGAAAGAATAAAGCAGCCTTAGCTCAATATATTCTATCATGTCATTCAAAGCCACAGGTATTATTACTACAAGAAACGATCACGCCCGGTACTACATTTAGTGGTTACAACTCTTTTGAACACGCGCAGAACGGCGGCGAGGCGTCGTTACTCAAATCAAAAGGGCCTTCAAAGTGATTGGTCACGGAGACATAGATAAGCGCTCCAATGCCGAATATGTCTGTATTGAACTAACTCTTACCAGGAAAGAACATGCGCAGGGGAATACTTATCCTCAACGTATACAATTCACCAAGGCGATGAGACGAGCGCTCCTATGGTCTTATCGGTAAAGCAGTAAAGATGGCTACCGATTCAGGCATACCACTCATAGTAGCCAGCGACTTTAACGCGCCTCAATCCGCATAGGGCTACGTTAGAGACTGACGGAAAGGGACCTTCTTATGCAAAGCCACACAGGACTTCAATCTCATGCTACTCATGGACTGCGGTATTCCCACTTGTTTCGGCAACTCGGTAACGAGGCCCTCTACCCCAGATCTCATTCTGGTCGCCTATGACAGCAAATCATCATGGAGAAACATGGGGGAAGATCTGGGGTCTGATCACTTCATCATAGAAACGACACTACATGCTCAATGCAAAACCAACAGAATTCAGTGCATCATTCACGGGGATCTCTTCAGATCTAACAGGAGGGACAAAGGCCCTTCTCAAGACTATGAAGAGTGGACAGAAACCCTCGTCTCTTATGTCGCTGCCCCCACTAAGCAGATATTGTTGGAAGATGACTTCTATTCAACCATGGACAGCCACTTCACGCACCTTTTTGAAGCTGAAAAGGCGGCTCTCAAAAACGGTGGCTAAAGAGCGAACTTAACAGGTCACTAAGAAAACGCATCGCCAAGATCAATGCAGAAATTGCCTCGTACTCTAAAGTGTTAGAACAGAATTACTGGGTCGAAATGTGCTACAAAGGCTGTGTTCCAATTCTGGACAGCATCGTAGACAGTCTGCGCTGACAGCTTAGAAGACAGCATCGAGGTCATGTTGTCCGACAAATGGAACGCGTCTAGAAGACGTGTTCCATTTCAATTCCATTTCAATTCCAAATTAGCTTTCTCTTCTCGCCACCTAGCGTCGAGAAGAAAAAGCTAAGAAAAACAAACGTAAATGTTCTTTCTTTAGCCTCTTTCGTGTTCAGCCCTATGAAAAAATTAACGTAGCTTACATTGAGCGCCTGGAAAAGCGCCTACTGGTGTACAGGCGACCATACCGGCGAGATCCGAGCTACGCGAGCATTGCGCTGAGCCGCCATTTTGTTTGGACAGCAAAGTAGCCTGCACCGTTTTTGTCTTTTTCGAAGCTGTCTATTTTGCCGGCTACGTGAGCATTGGAATGGGACTTAAGATGGCCGCTATCCACTTAGCTGTCTATTTAGCCGTCTACGGTGACTATTGGAACACACCCAAAGTCGACGGGCAGATGTGGGTTGGCGGCAAGTGGAACTTGCTCAAACACCTTCTGAAACCCACCGACACTCGCGCCGCCCAGAGATCGGCAATCGATATACCTGTTCACCGAGTTCTTACTCTTCGTAGCAAAGATTCTATTGTGACAGATCGCGCCAGAATTCATCTGCCATTGGACTCCACCTCGTACACGCCGCCGCCCGGCTACGCCGCAAGCGATTCCGACGAGTTGGACGGAGACATAGCGGAATGAGAAGTAAGGTCTGCGCTTCACAAACTCAACAGCACCTCTGCTCCGGGTGCTGACCGCGTCACGAACCGCATGCTCAGGAACCTTGATGATGACTCGTTCACTTTCCTGACCGATTTATTTAACAAACATTCGAAGAACGGCTAGTATCCACAAGAATGGGGACATGCCAATGTCATACTGATACCCACACCCGGGAAGAGCACTACAGAAAATCTCAGGCCAATTTCGCTCACTTCCTGTGTCGGCAAAATTTTCGAACATGTCATAAATGATAGAGTCTCTAAGCACATAGAGCGCAACGAACTCGACCCACCCAGCATAGTGGGCTTTCGCCCACACTTATCAACACAAGACGTCATGCTTCTTATCAAATCGCAGGTCATCGATGCCTCTGCTAGAGATCCCATAGTCATTTTGGCTCTGGATCTCAAAAAGCCGTTCGATGCCATACTTCACGATCACATCCTCGAAGCAATCTCTAAGCGTGGTCTCGGTAGGCGTTTCTTTGACTTCGTCAGGCAGTTCCTGTCAGACGGAGCCGCTACCATCCGGTTAGGGGATGTGGAATCAGCCAAGTTCAATCTAGGCAACACGGGAAGCCCGCAAGGGGCAGTGATTTCGCGCCTTTTCTTTAACATCGGTATGATGACTCTCGCTAGAGAGCTAGATAAAAACAGCGACATCGGCTCCGCCGTCTATGCCGATGACATTACCATTTGATCCCGGGGTGGCTCGGCACAGGAAGCCGTACATACGGTCGAGAAACAACTTTCTCGTGTGACACTCGTCCTATCTGACAGCAAGTCCGTGCTCCTAGTCTACCGACCCATCCGCATGGGGCGACGACCCCAAGGGTGGGTACCAACCGCGGGTATCGACATACACGCTTTCGCAAAGAGCGGCGCAGTAATCCTCCACAAAGGCACCATACGCGTGCTAGGCACGCTCGTCTCGGAGAACGGCAGGAATACAGCTACGATACACAAGCTGCAGCCACCGTTCGGCTTGTTGAAAGGATCTCATGTAGAAAAGGAGGCATCAAGGAGGACAACCTCCTCCGGCTCTTCTATGCCTTCCTTTTAAGTCATATCAATTACATCGCCTCCATGCACGCCTGGAGCACTGCCGAGAATGCCAAACTAGCAGTCGTTATTCGACAGACTCTCAAATAGGTTTTAGGGCTCCCTTCTAGAACAAGTACCAAAAGACTCGAGGCTCTGGGCATGCACAATAAACTCGACAAAATAATAGAAGGGCAGCGCACTGCCCAGATTTCCAGGCTTTTGTGCACTGGAGCAGGCAGAGCGATTCTAGCCAGAGTAGGCATCACCTCTCTCCTAACTAAGGAGAAAGCAGTTCCACTTCCAAACACCGTCAGGTCGGCGATTATAGTTCAACCACTTCCCCAAAATATGCATCCGGTATATGATCATGGTAGAAGGAGAGCGCGGGCTAAAGCCTTCCTCTGTTAGTCGAACAGCAGAAGAGAAACCGCGCTCTTCGTCGGCGCATGTCGCTCGGCACCGAATAGTTTCGTGGCCGCCGTGGTAGACATGAGCGGCCACACTGTGAGGGCCGCCTCGGTAAGGACCCGGTCCATCGGAGTGGCTGAACAGGTCGCCATCTCTCTGGCACTAACTACTAAAGATCCATCCCTCATCTTTTCCGATTCAATGATGGCCGTCAGGTCGTTTGACGCCAATCAAAACTCATTGGCTGCACACAGCATTTTAACTGAATCTACGATATTCCCTCATGAGCTGACGTGGTTTCCCGCCCACATGGTCGCCTCCATCGCCCGCACCGCCAACCCCAACGAAATGGCTCAAGCTCGGGCGCGAGGACTCATTCTCCGGCCTGGGCAAATGAGTCCCCCGCACGCTTCGGGGGAGGGGGGGGGGGGGGGGTTGGCGATGGTGCCGAAGGAGACCCGTTGACCACCTTTCACGATGTCACTTCACACTATAGGCTAGGCAGGAAATCTTTTCCAGATCTGCACTGAGAGCTAACTTGGAAACAGGAGATCGCCCTCCTCCAGAGTAGATCGTTCCCGTCGCCGGCCACTATGGCCCTGTATATGGGCATTTCGCCAAATTGCTCACCGTGCGATCAGCTAGCAACTTTTTCTCATTTATTGTAGCGGTGCCCCTGCTCGCGCGTTTGCACAAGAAAGCATCACGTCAACAAGACAGAATTCTTAAAGTGCATCGCAAATCCAGATCTTGCGAATCAACTCCAGGTGGTCCAGGGAGCCTGCGAAGCGATCGAGAACCTTTGGCTCCCGACCCCTTCGCGGGCGATGCCTTCCGCGGCTGTTTAGGAACCCTCGTCCCAGGAGACAATAAAGTTCTGCTGTCTGACTGTCTGCAGCTCCGCTCGCATGCCGGCACACGCGGCCGACGCGTGAACTTACAGCGCTGCTGTTCCACTTTGCTTCACTTACCGTGGCCCCCGGGAACGAATAGGGCAACACACCAGTTGCTCTCAATAGCGCGTTGCCGAAGCTAATCGCGGAGGCGACGCGCCTGCCGCAGCGATTTCAGACGCGCGAGGAGTAGCCGCTTGCGACGCGTTGCACGTTTCTCTGAGTTCGCTTTCTCCGTACCCCATGCGTGATTGTTTGCGAACGATGATCGCTTGGGAAGTAGTTCGTTCGATATTGCGTGTGTGAAAGGGACAAAGCTGAAGAATGCCATCATGATCGCGTGTTGCACGAGCGGCTCGGAAAAGAAAACCGGTCGTCACTTCTCCGAATCACAGCAGGGACTTGCAAATATATCTTCTGAACTCTTAACCCACCAGAATCGTGAAGACTAACTTCGCTACAAGTCGCCTAACCGAGCTCAGGGTATCCAAATCGGGTACCTTGATCAACCGTAGTTCGGGTTGTACGCCTTCCTCCAGAAATCGGAAGTTTTTCGCCCGAAAATTAACAACGGTCCTCTGTTTTACGACTTGCTTAGGATGACAGATCTAAGTACCTAAACCAGTGTCATTTTTGCTTCCGTAGAAAAATTTCGACCGCTGTAGTGGTGATCGATCCCGCAACCTTCGGGTCAGTAGCCGAGCACCGTAACCACTGCTCCACCGTGGCGGCTAAATACAGGTTAATAGCAATGGAATATTCGTGCGAGAGGACAGCTAGACGTGTGAGACTGTACCATTATTTAGGTCACGTTTGATTATCTTTTTACGTTTATGGAGCATAGCTCGTGAATTAATGGCTTTGTGAAACAGTCGGGGTTATTGAAAAAGTTTAAATGTCGGATTCTCGGCTGTCACGGCCGTCGAAAGCTGCAGCGACCATAGGTCACATGGGTGTTCTAGCAGACGACGCGTAAGGCATGATGCCGGATGGAGCTGCAGCGCCGCTAATTCTTGCGTCGGCCGTCGCGTGCACTTGGGAGAGCAAGCGTCTATGGGGAGCTGCGAAACTGAACTGGTTCTCTAAATGCAGGGGTAAAGCGGTGTGGCCTCTTCCCCTTACACTCTCTCAGCAGTCACGTGATGGCGTCAGGTAAGGAGATTCTGTAGACGCGCGATGAAACCGCGGGGCGTGCTCCAACAAGAGTTCGGGACGAGTAACAGCAACAGCAACTACGGTGAATTCATGGTGTGCTCCACTTCCAAGGACGCGTTAACGTCGGGTAAGGTGCCCGTGATGAACGGACCACGGGCAAGGTGCCCGTGGTGCCGGCAATCCGGTAGCAACAAGCGTTTCTTCATAGAAGGGAGCGATATAAATCCATTTTAAAGTCAGTGACGTGAACGTCACGTGTGAGCGGTGGGGATATCAGGATGATAGCGTGATCGGGCCACATCTCCTATTTATAGTTGATCCAATCTAGAAGCTTGATCTGGCAACGGGTACCGACAGGATTGGTGACGTGGCCTTGTGCTATAACATATATATATATATATATATATATATATATATATATATATATATATATATATATATATATGTAACGCAGGAGACATGATGGCTGTACGAAGATCCGTGTTTATTAAACACTTCGTCTTCCTCCCTCACCACTACCGCACCACACCGTTCTCGTGTGGTTCGTCACACGCTTCCCCCTCCCCCCGAGAGAGTCGTAGATGCAGGGGCGGATGATATCTTCTTAATCTGCCCACGTGAACGATGTCAGTCTGGCGACCGAGTGGAGCCACGCTGCGGTCGATCTCGTAGTTAACAGTGGATATCTTGCGTATGATCGTATACGGTCCTTCCATTATTGCACTAAGTTTGCCGCGGTTTGGGTGCCAGGGTGTTTCGTATAGAACGAAGTCTCCCACTTGAAGCTCCGATGGAATGAATTTCTTGTCGTATATAAGCTTGTTTTTCTCGTGATATGCTAGTGAATTGCGGACCGCGTTTGCACGAGCGTCCTGCAGGTTTTCGGCAACGTCGGAGAGGAGACAAGGGTACGATGGTGTGCCATACATAAGAAAACAGGGTGGGTAGCCCGTGACCTCGTGAGGTGTTCTGTTGTACTCGTCGATAACGTCAGAGAGGAGACGCGTCCATGGTTTTCGGGGTTCGTCATTAATCTTGCAACGAAGGCGAGTTACGATGGACTGATTGGTGCGCTCATTTAGGCCATTACACTGCGGGCGTTGTGAGCTTGTAAAAAGCTGATGAATGTTGTTGTGCTTGAGGAACTGCTTGAATTTGCCGGCGGTGAATCCTGTGCCGCGGTCGGAAAGGAACTTCCGAGGCTTTCCAGCAGCGAAGATACTCTTCAGGCAAGAGATGTAGGCGTCGCAGGTCTCATTCTTGTGTGCAAAAGCCCACACATATCGGGTGGCATGATCAACGGCTAAGTGGATAAATTTTTTAGAGGAACCGTAGTGTGCAAAACCTCCGATAGTGTCCATGGCCAGAAGATCAAATGGTTGTTCCGCTGGTGGTAAAGACTCCAAGGAACCAAAGCGTTTGGTCTTCGGCTTCTTGCAGCGCTGGCAAGTATCGCAGTGTCGAATGTATTCGGAAACGTCGGTGACGATGTCAGGCCAATAGTATTGTGGAGAGAGAAGCCGCAATGTCTTCTTTACACCGACGTGACCGAAAGTGCCATGAGCTTTCTGGAGAAGAGAAGATCGGAGGGCAAAGGGGACGTAGACTTTTCGTATCCCTCTGCGCGTGACTATGGTCATTCCGTTCTCAATGGTATGCTTGCCGGGCGGTTTCTCGTGGGGATGCTCTCGCAGTTGTTCAACAGATAGGAGTTGAATAATCGGGTTTCGCGACAGTGCGTCGGCTTCGATGTTGTCAATGCCCTTTTGGTGCTTGATGTTCACGTCGTACATGGAGAGCTTCAAGGACCATCGGAAGAGACGCCCTTGGGGATTTTTGATGTTTTTAAGCCACTGCAACGCCGCGTGGTCCGTGATCACAGTGAAAGGTTTCCCGTGTAGGTAACAGTGCCATTTATCAATGGCGTCAATAATTGCTAAGCATTCAAGTTCTGTGATGGCGTAATTGATTTCGTGTTTGAGTAGCTTGCGTGAATGGTATGCAATGGGATGCTCTCGACCTTCATCATCCGCTTGCTTCAAGACGGCGCCGATACCTTTGTTGGACGCATCGCAGTATAGCACGCAAGGTTTGGAGGCGTCGTATATTTTAAGGATGGGCTCTTCTGTGACGCATTTCTTGAGCTGAGTGAAAGCCAGCTCACAGTCCGAATCCCAGTTCCAGGTGGCGTCTTTGCTGAGCAGGCGTGTCAGTGGGTGAGCGATTTCACTGAAGCGGGCGATGTAGCGACGGTAAACATTCACAGTGCCGAGAAAACGCTGTAACTCTTTAGGGCGTGATGGTGTCGGAAACCGTAGGATTGCATCCACGTTGCTTTGTTTCGGAGTGACCGTGCCATTCGATACCCTGTGTCCCAGGTATTCAACGGAGGTTCGAGCGAATTGACATTTCTTCAATTTCAGCTTGACGAATTCGCTTTTGAAAGCTTTTAAAACGGCCTCTAGATGCTTCAGGTGGTCTGCGAACGTGTCGGAATAGACAACAATGTCATCAAAGTAATTCGTGACGTGCGTCAAGTGGTGTTTTGTCAATATGGACTTGACAGCCCGTTCGAAAGTGGCTGGGGCGTTCCGTAGGCCAAAAGGCATGACAAGCCACTCGTAGTGACCGGTACGTGTGACAAATGCCGTTTTTGGAATGTCTTCGGGATGCATCTTCACGTGCCAGTAACCAGACGTTATGTCTAATGTCGAGAAATACGTAGATTTCCCGAGAGAATCGAGAACGTCGTCGATGCGAGGAATGGGTTGATAGTCGGGCACCGTCACTGCGTTTAGCTTGCGGTAATCGATGCAGAAACGCGTGCGTCCTTCCCCTTTTTTCTCTGCCAGAAGTGCCGGTGCAGCGTATGGTGACGTTGACAGTCGTATGACGCCTTGCGCAAGAAGGTCGTTGATCTGTCTGTCCATTTCAACGCTATCGGCTTCTGAGCATCGATAGGGAGCCCTGCGGATGGGAACATTGTTGGTGAGAAGGATGCGATGCGTTTCGCTGATGATGCACCCGATGTCTGTCTGTGACTTGGAAAAAATGTCGTCGTACTTATGGACAAGCTGCTTCAATGCGAACTGTTGAGTTTCATTTAGATGCACTAAATCGCAAACTTCAACTTCCTGCAAAGAAGCGTCCATATTAGCCGTGGCATGGTTTGGTGCACGAGGATGCAGGATGTCATTCTCTTGGCGTAGAGTCAGGGTGTCAAGGTCCAGGGACAAGTTAAAGAGACAGGCACTGTCCAAGCCAAGAAGTAAGTTGCTCTTCATGCCTTGTAGAACATGTGCCTGAATTTCCCTTGTGACTTTTCCTATCTGTATCATTAGATTGACGCGACCCAAAGTTTTGGTAGATGATGTGACTTGTTGAACTGAGATGCATGAATTCCTCATTATTTGTAGGTGAAGAGCCTCCAGCACTGCTTCGTTGATACAGGTGATCGTAGCTCCAGTATCAAGAGTAGCGCTGACAGGGTACCCGTTAATGAGTGCATCAAACTGAATTACATGAGCTTTGGGTCGCCCTCCTCGTTTCCCTGGTCGGTAGAGAGGGCGGAAATGCTTGCCCGTCGTGGGCATTCATTGTGCCAGTGCATCTGTCGGGGTAAGCCATCCATTGCGCAGTGTCTGCATTCAGAAGCGGGTGTTCGTAACGGCATGTTAGGTGGACGCTGACGGGCGCTGCCGCTTGCTGCGTTGATCTGCGTGTTTCGACTGGGAAGAACGCGCTGTACTTTAACTCTCTGCAAAGTTGACTCTACGCGCAGCGCAGCTGAAAGCCACGTCGCTGGTGTAGTCGGGTTAAGCCCAGCAAGAGCCATTTCCATATCGGCGGGAAGGCCATCGTTGAGCCCGGAAATAAGGTGTGCGTCCTTTAGGTCGGCAAGGCGTCCGAGACACGTTTTTTCGTTATAGTAGTCCTTCAGGCTCTGGCCTGGCCTCAGCCGACAATGAATAAATTGACGGAAAGGATCCGCTACGGCGCTTGTAAAGCGTTGTTTCATGCATTCAGACAAGCTGTCCCAAGATGCGTCAGTGTCGAACACCTCGGTGAGGAACCAGCGGAAAGCCTCACCTTCAAGGTAATCGGAGAAGTGGCACAGCTTGTCTCGCTCCGTCCATGCAGCGGCCGCAGTCTTCACATCGAAGAGCCGGAGCCACTTGTCAAAGGGGACGTCCTCGGGTGCTCCAGAGAACTTCGGGATGTTGATGACTTTCTTGGATGTTGCCATGATGAAGGGCACGGTAGATCCTGTCGACTAGTGTAACGCAGGAGACATGATGGCTGTACGAAGATCCATGTTTATTAAACACTTCGTCTTCCTCCCTCACCACTACCGCACCACACCGTTCTCGTGTGGTTCGTCATATATATATATATATATATATATATATAGATATATATATATATAAGTGTGACCAGTCGTGGTACTGCAACCAAGATTCGCTGACCTGCCTTCCCAACTCCGACGGGATAGTCATGATGGCATCCAACCGATGCGACCATTCCGCATCAGCTGGATCCACCTGCAAACTCCATATTCTCCGGGTGACGACATTCATTCAGAGCGTGGACGAGACCTGCAAGGACAACCCCGACACAGCCAGTGTCGTTCACCACAATGTTTGGCAGCTCAGCAGGAGAAATGGCGGCGCACGCAAAAACGACCTACGCGGCATAGTTAATGTCGCCCGCCTGAGACAATTTTGGCAGCTCTCCATGAGGTGTCGCAGCCAGAGTGTCAGCGGAACCGGGACACGGGCGGTCGCGCGTGCTTCAGTGGATCCGGTGGGAAATGCAGTTCAGAAAGGAAGACAAAACGTGCGAAACAAGTTTTACTAACGTTTACAACACACACACACACACACACACACACACACACACACACACACACACACACACACACACACACACACACACATATATATATATATATATATATATATATATATATATATATATATATATATATATATATATATATATATATATATATATATATATATATATATATATATATATAGCTTCGCGCTAGCCTATCAAGCACGTGTGACCGCCCGTGTCCCGGTTCCGATGACACTCTGGCACGCAGCGACACCGCATGGGGAGCTGCCAAAATTTTCTCTGGCGGGCGACATTAACTATGCCGCGTTGGTCGTTTTTGCGTACGCCGCCATTTCTCCTGCTGAGCTGCCGAACATTGTGGTGAACGACACTGGCTGTGTCGGGGTCGTCGTTGCAGGTCTCGTCCACGCTGTGAATGAATGTGGTCACCTGGAGAATAGGAGCTTGCAGGTGGATCTGACTGATGCGGAATGGTCGCATCGGTTGCACGTCATCATGACTATCCCTTCGGAGTTAGGAAGACATGTCAGCGAATCTTGGTTGCAGTACCACGACTGTCCACACTCAGTGGGGACGTCTGCACCGTTTGCTCTGCGTCCAGGGGCGATGGGGTGACCTACTGTCGCAGGGCAGAGTTCACGTGCTAGCTTCTGAGGCAAGTTGTGCTCTTGCGGTATCGCTGACATGGTACTGGGGCTCGAGCCGTTGGTTCTTCACAATGTGCGACGTGCGGTAAAGCCGGTAAGTGCGGTCAGAAGCATTGTAATGAGGTGCACATATGGACTCCACCGGTAGGTCTTCGATGACACGTTCCTCAGGCGGGATAGGCATTTCCGATTGTTTTAAGGAGACGGCACGTGGCAAGTGGCGAGCGTGTGCACAATACAAACACACACACACACACACACAAATATATATATATATATATATACATATATATATATATGTGTGTATGTATATATGTATGTATATATATTTGCAGCAAGGAAGTCACACTGGCCCGAGGAGAATCAGGAACGAGAGAGAGTACGACGCACGTTCATTTTTATGGTATATTTACTGACGTTTTGGCTAGTGGGCCAGGCTTTGTCAAAGTAACACGTACATGTCAACGAGTTTCCTCATAAATGCGATATACATGAGATAGTACAGCATGGCGACGCAGATCCGCGAATACACGATTCATTTTGCGTACCTTTCCGTTAGCGCCGAGTGAACGAGTGGCGCCGACGCTGACGTTACAACTCATCTGAACGGGAGCGAAGAGCACGCGTCTATATACACATGAAATGGGGGAGGGAGAGGAGGGAGTGGGTTACAGGCTGTGTTTGGCTTCGGCGCGGCTGCATTACGTGGGAGGAGAGGCTGCGCCGCGGCTGTAGCGCGAGGGAGGAGAGGAGAGAAGGCGACCGAACACCGGCGTAAAGAGGAGAGTGGGAAAGAGAGTAGGTGCATGCGCAGTGGAGCGCGGGGCGACCACCACCGTCGGGCACAGCCCCGACCAAAAGCTGCTTCGCATCTAATAAAGGTTTCCTTTGCCAGCATGCACGCCGAGCGGGCTGTCCGTTTCTAACGCCACCGCGCGCTTGAGCTTGAACGCGAGCGTCGCCTAAGGACAAGTGAATCAATGCTCCGCACTTGCTAGAGCTTTCACGTTCAGTACACATGCATGCATGTTTTCTTTCGGTGTCTCCGTCAACTGAATCCACTAGTTTCCGGTCCTGGCGTGGACGATTGCCTCAACCACGAGCTGCATGCACTTTCTGGCCACGGTATCCGTAACGATACTGGTCGAATTGCTACATACCGGGCCTTGAAAGCTCCGAGTCACCAAAAACCGCAGGCCGCATGTCACTTGTCGCTCTATGGACAGCGTGGTCACTCGCACGCCTCCAACTTACCCCACCAATTCGTCGCCCCCAACGCACAGTTTCTTTTTTTAGGGAAAAGTGTCCTTGAAAATGATCGTCTGCATGTCAAACCCTTCGTTCGACTTTGTTCATTAACGCCGGCGATACCGACCCACTGTTGGCAAAAACAGAAGTGCCGGCTGCTTTCACGCTGGCACTACTGGCACCGCCATTCTTTCTATCTCAGGGCGGAGCACTAGCTGGCTGTTCCGAGGATCATCAGACGTTGTACGGACTAATGTAACGCGATGCCTGCGTACTCGACATTTTGACATCACTCGGCATCCAACGTATTGGAATTTTGCAGGTTTCTATCGTCATTTGAATGACCGGCAAAAACAATGAAATCAGGTAGTCCTGACGCGGAACTAGGAATGTAAAAACAAGGTATAGTCTGCTCCTCCTGCCCTGGTCGTGTTCAGTTGAAGTTTAAATGACAGTGTTGCTGAAGCTCAAACATTTCTTGTTGGAAAGAGTGAATCGTCAACTTGCACAAACCAGGTAACCTATTTACTCCTCTGCACTTTTAATTGCTGCTCTTTCTTGAATGAATGCTCGCAAAACAGAACCATATGGCAACGAGTGCCGTTTTCTCGAATGCTACATTTGTCCTCTAGACTAGCACTCAGGGCTACGAAATTATATGCAAACCGGTAGTTGTGCCGAATGAGGGCGAATTCTTGAGAATAAACAATATAGATTCATCAAGGCGTAACGAACCAATCCGGAATTTGGAAACAATAATCTGAAAGCCCTTGTCCCTGGTGTCCATGCAGCATAATTTGCGGCATCTGCGCAACATACCAGCATGCATTGGGTTTTAAACGACGTTCCTTTGAAAGTTAAAGCATGAATTCATTTGGAGAAACAATATTTCCGGTGTCCTTTAGAAGCAAAACTGCATAGAACACCTGTTTGGAGAACAACAACAACAGAATCCTTGGTGACTAAACTCAATAACTGAAGGCCCTGGACACGGTCCCCACTGGCTTTCGCACACTGGATTGTTTAAAAGCGGTGGGTTTCTTCACGAATGTACCACTCCGCCATACCTAGCGATGAACACAAGAGAAAATGAAGCTTGCCTCTTTGGTTTAGATATGACTTTCCTAAAGCTTAACGCTATTTTCGTGTAGATTCGTCTTTGACATATGGCGACTTGGAAGCTTCATTAGTTATATGCGGCCAGTAGTTGCTAAACTAAACCAAATGATCGATATATTCCCGAGAATCCATCATTATAGTACACTTTCACTCATGCCGAAACGACTCTTTAATGGATTTTGCTACATGAAGCATGCTGAAGATATTCCGCTAGAAAGTCAACATTTTTTCAATAGTAAGCATGCAAATTGATAATTATGGCCGGGGGAACAAGTTTAAAAGACCCAGCGTACTTTTCGCCTGCTAAATACTCAAGTTTAATAACACCTGCAATATACAACATAAAATGGAAGCAAGGATGCGGTACTTACGCCCGGAATGACTCCCAACGTATAATGCAGCAAGAAGAAGCGCGGAAAATTGCACGTTCTTCATGGTATGGCTCCGACCTGTGCAAACACGGGCACCTGAAAATGTTATTGAAGAAACACTTATTCTTTATTTGGGATGGTATATTGCAATATTTGCAGTCTCGAAGGAGGATTGTATAATAGGGCCGCCTTGGAAATCCTATAAAAAGCAAGCTTATCACATCTGCTGCGAAGCGTCTGATCATTGCGCGTAATTTTTTTCCGCTTTGTGATTCGCAAAACTTTCTTTGTTTTTGTTTGAGATGGGCATATCCTTTGTTTTCATCAGTAAACTTCACAGCTAGGCAATCTTTCCTTTTAATAGTGGAGCTCTCTAGGGCTGAGTTCTGTCCGTGGCTGGCGACCTTTCAAAACTCGGCGCAGCTGTGCAAAGCGAAGTCTATATCATAGCCGAGCCGTATAGAATATAGAATAGCAAAGGGTCGTGAAGGGAAGTGGGGGTGAGGAGGACTTATGTGAGAGCAAAGAGGAGGGAAAGGAGGACGGGAGATGGTCGAGCATTGCATAGCCTTGCATAGTATAGTAAGTACATCAAGGGGATAGAAAAGGAAGTTAAGGCGAGGAGGAGTGATGTGAGGGTGAGGGTCGATTGTAAAGCATAGCATAGCCATGTATGATATAGCATAGTAAGGGGCGGGAAATAGATTTGAGGGTGAGGAGGTGAGAATAGAGGAGGGGAAGACCACCAGCTCTGCTGTTTCCGCACTCTTTGCACCGCTAGTGCGTGGGATTTATTTATTTTGTCTTTGTAGCGTTTTGTTAAAATGAAATGTCATCTAATGAAAGTCTTTAAAGCATAAAAAAATCGCACAAAAGTACAGGCGGGGTGATATTCAACGCTAATCATCACATTTCCTAACTGATTAGCGCAAAAAAAAACAACGGACAAGGTAGAGACGCAGACAGGACAGAGCGCATAACTTCAACTGAGGATTTATTCGCAAAAAAAAACACGAAATCACAAGATCCGCAGGAGGTTACACAACACGAAAAATATGACTCAAACACGTCCCCCAAATAACGTCACTAATATTAACACTTCCCATGCTTACGCAACCCACACGTGCCACACCTATAGCCAAACGGTTCCGAGCGCAGGTTTATTTCGAAGTATATGCATTTTTTATTGCTGAGAGCCAGCGATGGTGCACTCACACACCGATCACCCGCTTTTCTTATGCAAAAAGCGTCGAACATTTCTCTGTCTGCTTGCCTCTCAACCGCAAGAGCCCACGGGTGCAGTTAAATTATGCTGTGCACATACATCTGCGGCAATGGAAAGCGAGATGTCCTGCAGCCACGACTGCACTGACAGCTGCATGATGCTCCCTCAAACGGTCGTTTAAGCAACGTCCTGTCTGTCGTCTCTACCTTGTCCGTTCATCTCTACCATGGCGTCTCTACCTTGCACTAGTCAGTTACGTCTGCAGTTAATACGCACCAACTAGCCCAACTCACGTCCCCCATTCGTCACGTCTCACTCAAGGTATTTTGATACTTTTGATGTACAGTATATTGTAATAGGATGTATGCACTAAATTTATTTTTATTTTATTTGTACTCACTTCTGTTGAAATACGCGCATGTTTACCTAATACCACCTTAAAGCTGGCCATTTCCAGTAGGAAAGCAATCAGGGCGAAGTGCTGCGGTTGTAATTGATGCCAAATGAAGCAAGTTAGATCACCAGGAGGCGAATATTCGGACATGCACAGGGAAAGCGCAACACATTTCAACTTAATTACCACGAAACATCAAAGATGACAGACGGTTACACAGCTACGGCATCTTACCCATCTCAAGCCATCACCCACCTCTTCCTCTCAAACTATAAGTACGTCAGCGTTACTAAACAGCACGTTTTATGCATACCTGCATGGATCAAGAAATTATGTGGCATACCAGAGGAACATTAACGATAGGCACGTTAAACCAGAGTATGCTCAATGCAGTGTTGTACTGGACACTTCCTGCGACGTTCCTTGCCACACAGTCGCTCTACGATAGCGCCACAGTAATACTGAAATCCATTGATGAGTTAGGATGTATTTTACTGTCCACATAGTCTAACAAGGTCCGACGATCATGATAAAAGCGCCAATCCTCTTATTACAACAAATGTGACTTCCCTCCTGGCTACGTCGAGAGTGTATGTATAACACCGCACTCTGAGATCCAATTCTTTCAAATATTAACAACCACGACACTCCCACTTCCGTATATCTATGTGTAGAGCTTGATTTCAAAGCAATGTGTTTGACACACCTTGTCATAATCAAGCCCTTCGGCACGGTCTGGCTTGCTTATCGTGTGGTAACACTTGCAGATCGGAGTGACCCAAAGCTTTTCGCCATTTTAATTTCAAGTGCGCACTTCGAAGTTTTTCCACACGTGCGTGGGATTTAATGCTTGCTTTTGCTACGGTATCTGACGAACACCAGGCCCATTCTTCAAAAAAGAATAAGAAAATCCTACACAGGGTGTTCGCTTTGGACAATTTATATCTATTTTATCAAATTTCTATGACAGTCAGGCTGTTTTCGTCTTCGCACAAAAGCTCGACAACGAGGCGAAAATACTTTGGCGCAGCTTAAATGCCATTGAAGTGAATAGTTGACAAAAGCGCGCGAAATAACTTTCCTAATTAATAACATGAGGGCAGATGTCGACATGGGAGGTTTGTAGGCCATCACAGTTTATGGCATACCAATTACCTCGGTGTCCGAAAGTTGAGCTATTCTTCATCCAATTTTGAGGCCGATATCGAAATTGACCACGCCTGGAGCACAGGCAACGCAGCTGCTCAGTTACGTCAAACCAGAACTACTCGTGACGTCCTAGCAGAGTCTGGTGAGAACAAAAATTCGGGCAGCCATGCAATGGTGCTGCAAAAACTGAGGAAAGGGCGCCGCTAATTAATTAATTAACTAAATAATTTTCGAAAACGCTTCGCTTTCTCAAGAATTTTTAAAAATACATAAATTGCTCTAGAATTCCGTGAAATCAAAAGAGCTATTTCCCCTTTACTTCTATTCGTGCTCAGAAGAAAGGCATTTGTAAAAAGTCAGAGTTTCGCCGCAACGGCGAAGCAATGAATGCAATAGCGATAAATTGGAATTTAACGCGAAGAACGGAAAGCAGCTCGAAATTGCCAGCGCGTCGCTCGAGCCCAAAGGACGCATGAAAAGAACGCACAAAGGACGAGCGCGAACTATAAGGGTCACAGCTCGACACTTCAAGCGCACTGCTCAGACATAAAACAGGACTCACGAAATGAACGAACAGGTAGATACAGGATGAGCGCGAACTAATTGCCACAGTTGTTACTTACTTCTGTTTGAACAGCGCGCACTTTTCGCAAAAGCGAGCAAAGTGACCTTCGTATCCCCCGCTCCACCCCACCGGACGCCCCTTCTTTCCTCGAGATTAGAGCACGAAGGCAACCACGCCCTGTAGGGCGAATAGCAACGGCGTTCGCAGGAACGGGGCGACGATCTTTAAAGGGATGCTGAAGTGGTTTTACAATTCGGTAAAACTTTGTTGTTAACAAGGACCAACATTATTGTCGACGCAGCCGTTTTTTTTTTTGTCGCTGTTGTGGCAGCAGGAGCTTTAAATACGCGAAAGAAAATTTCGTTTTGCTCCCCCCCCCCCCCCAGGCAAGCGTGCCAAAAGCTTGGGCGTAGAAATGAACTAACCGGAACTACGTCATAGTCGGTAGTTTTGGCCATAGATTTTCCTACAATACTTACTAGAGGGAACTCTGGCGCTAGTGTCTATGGGAGCTGCAACGCATGACGCTTCAGCCAGCATGGGAATGATGGGCAGTACACAAATTTGTCTAAACTTCGTTCTTTCGGCTCCGTTTGGCTCCGCGTCGGCTGCATCTGCTTTGTCGCAAAACGAAGTTCAGCAAAAGTCAGCAGTTGCACTTCACCACTTTAACTTTTTTAGGCTAATCAAATCAAAGCTGGTCACGAAGTTCACAACTGTCTATTCTTTTATCCGAAACGAACGCCAAAACACAGCAATAAACAAAGCCACAAGTTCGTTTGAAGCCGCAAGCACGAAGACTAGGCATATTTGTGTACTACCCATCATTCCCATGGTAGCTGAACGATCGCAGCGCCAGAGTCCCCTCTAGTTAATTTTAGAAACTCTATGGTTTTGCCACGGTGGTAGAATAACAGGCGGCCCGACACGCCGCTCCGCCAATGCGCCGTGGCCCGCTCACGCTAGCGGCAAGCCTGCCGCAACGGCGCGGTGCCGCACAACGTCCGCCGTCGCCGCACGCGCGAAAGCTGTCCCACTTGCACGGCAAGCTTCGCCGGCGAGCCTCCGAAAAACATGGCCGCACTGCCACAAGCGGTTGTCGTCCACCTCGAATCTATCTAGTGGCCGCCGTGCGCTCTGTAGCTTGTAAACTCCGAACTGATGCTTCCATTTGCTTTAGATTCATGTCCTTAAGCTTCGACAGCAAAGTATTCGTTCCGATTCGGCCCCGTTTTGGAGAGCCGTAGTCAAATCATTGATGCTGTAGGCTTAGCGAGTCGAGATGGGCGCTTCCGAATGCTCGGAGGACATGGATTACGCGTTTGTTAGTTGTTTCTAGTCCTCCATAGCTGGCGCCACTCGACCTGGCGCCAGCTTCAGGACACTTTATTTGGTTTTACGCGACGCTTTCTTTAATGCCGGACAGACTAAAACGCTTTATTGACTGCTGAAACCATGCCTGGCAACGACACGGACGACATGCGCACTTCTAGCGTGAAAAGGGCAGAAAAAAAAGCAAGCAGCTCGAAGCGTCCCGCGGCAGACGCAGACGATGCGGAAAGCCAAAAGCAGACGACGCCGCACGCCGTAGTCATGGCAACCGCTCCTCCGTCGCTGATTGGCCACGTCGCTCTACGGCAGACGGAGGACGGCGAGAAAATGGGTCTCGGACCTATTCTGCGAACGGCAAAGAACGGCAGACGTGCGCGAACGAAATCGCTTGCGCACGGCAGCCTGAGAACGTCAAACGGCAAACGGCGAGCTGCCCTGCCGCTAGCGTGAGCGGGCCCTAACGGAGCTGCTCGAGTTGCCGCCGCTTTTCCACAAGGTGGCAGCAGATGTACTCTGGGCCAATATTTCCGCTCCGGCGCATTTGAAAGCATGTGGCCAGCGTGCGTCGCGAGCATTTAAACTGCAATTTACATCTTTAACTTTTCAGAAAGAGATCCGCGTTGTATTTATTACACCAGAGAGGCCTTGAGCAACCCTGAACAGTTGCCGTCGCTTAGACCGGACGCGCCACTAAGGAAAGCATGCAACGCAACCGGCGTTGCAGCGGCGTCTTTTCCTTTATGCTTGGTCATCTTCGATAAATGCGGAGCCGTCCGTGGGCGCAAGCGTCCGAAGAGCAAGAGCGTCCCTATGCGACGCAACCAGCGTCGCAAAGTCACAAAAAGCCTTCGATTCATGATCACGGCCAGATCACGGTGGTCGTGATTAGGTGATCCCACGGCTTGAGATCCGCTCTGATGCGTTGCGTTTGTTGCGCTCTGTCAAACCAACGTGCGCGACCGCATCGGTGTGTCCGCTCACTTTGTAAGCTGAAGCCAGGGCTGAAATCACGGTAGCTCGAACTGTGCTACTGATGCGGCGGCCACCATGGGACGAAAATGCTTCGCTCCAAATTGCAAATCTGGCTACAAAACGTGCGAAAAAAAGCTGTGCCTTTTCTCCGCGCCGAAAGACGAAAAGCGACTGCAGTTGTGGAGAAATGCAATTCCACGGAAAGACCGCCAGCGTCAGTCCTCCGACATACATACGATAACGTGAAAACCAAATGCTTATTTTTTACTCTGTACACTCGCCGGTAAGAATTTTCACGCTTTCGAAAAAAAAAAGAAATCACAGCATATCCACGGAGTGAATGATGATGAGTGGGCGAAGCTGCGGAGGTTCATCGGTAAACCGTGAATCTTCCGTGAATTCTGCCCAGTACATCATCACCGACGTGAGATCGGGCGCGTTTATACTAAAGGTTCGATGAAAGTTATGACGACTTGCAGCTCACTTTAATTTTACATGTACGGTGTGAGTTTTCGTTGTTTAGAAAACCATTGCTTTAGAAAACACCTGGCGTCTTTCGTTAAGCAGCTGGCGTCTTTTCGTTTTGCTTTAGAAACATCTGGCGTCTTTTCGTTTTGCTTTTAGAAAACATCTGGCGTCTTTCGTTGGTTTATTTCATCAATCAACGGCGTTTTGAACTCAATTTTTGTTCTTTAATCACGCACAGGAGAAATCTCACCGGGCACTACCTTGGAGGTAAACAATGGCTGCTGATGGGAATGAGAGACAGAAGTCGGCTTTTAGCTAACACTTACACTTCTACTTCTACTAACGTTTCCTACTGGAACATGCCAATGGCTGCTAATGGGGAATGAGAGACAGAAGAATTCGGCTTTTAGTTAACGCGCACGCTGCGAATTTTTTATTGTTCAACAACGCACAGGAGAAATCTCCCACCGGCACCACCTTGGAGGTCAAGATCTGGTACTAGCGTTACGACTGGTTACGCACTACGAGGGACGAACGGGTGCCGCTTTAAGGAGCTTCGCCCCTTAAAAATACGTGCACGTCTCTTGCAATCGGCACCCTGTGACAGTCATATCGGGACTACCCGCGCCGATTAAAAAAATTTTAAGCCTCATTAGGCTTGGCGTTCTTAATCTTGCGGTCGAAGCTGGCAGACAGCCACTACAAGCTTATAAAAACACAAACACCGTTTTAAAGCCGCAAAATTAGCTAGAGAAACCGGTTTTTACAGCACATCGAGAGCTTGCGGTGCGCATCTTTCGGCCCCAAAACTCGTCGCGAACCTAGCGGCGGCCGCGAGCAACTCGAGCAGTACGGCGACGCGCTCGCGGCGCTCGATGGCCCACCTGTTTTATTCTACCACCGTGGTTTTGGCGGAGGCGTGGCCTCGGTGACTGCTTCTGGCTGCGCGCGTTGGTGGAACCGATCGCGAAGGCCATGCTTTTACAGAGCTGATGGCGGCGACGACGCAGCACTACGAAGTTGACGTCACCACCTTCGCTCAGCAGTTCAAGAAGCCCTGCGGCTGCAGCCGCAGCTTTTTTGCCAAGAAATACCATTTGCATTCACTTCTGTGAACTCTTACATTGGTTTTCGAATTCAGCAAGGATCAAACTATGATTACACATTCCAAAGTCATTTTTTAGGGGCGAAGCTCCTTAAAGCGGCACCCGTTCGTCCCTGTCCTAGTGTGTAACCAGTCTTAAAGCTAGTACCAGATCTTGACCTCCAAGGTGGTGCCGGTGGGAGATTTCTCCTGTGCGTTGTTGGACAATAAAAAATTCGCAGCGGCGCGTTAACTAAAAGCCCACTTGTTCTGTCTCTCGTTCCCCATTAGCAGCCATTGGCATGCTCCAGTAGGAAACGTTAGTAGAAGTAGAAGTGTAAGTGTTAGCTAAAAGCCGACTTCTTCTGTCTCTCATTCCCCATTAGCAGCCATTGTTTTCCTCCAAGGTAGTGCTTGGTGAGATTTCTCCTGTGCGTGATTAAACAATAAACATTCACAGCGTACATGTAAAATTAAAGTGAGTTGCATGTCACCATGACTCTCATCGACCCTTTAGTATAAACAGGCCCGATCTCACGTCGTTGATGATGTACTGGGCGTGAAGCTGCGCGACGCCGCCGCGAAGATCCTGCCCTACGAGAGCTTCGCCCCACTCATCATCATATATATATATATATATATATATATATATATATATATATATATATATATATATATATATATATATATATATATATATATACGGTGCATGACGACGGGGACGGCAAAAATCAGCCGAGACTGTCCATATAATTGCTACCGCAATATTCCATAGTTTCAGTGGCTGCTAGCATGGTTGCGAATTTACGAGAAGGCACTCTTCGGAAAATGATTGTGGTGAAACGGCGACGCTTGTCGAATTTCCCTGTTTTTAAATGCGAAGCATTTCTTAGCGAACTTCTACGACTTTGAGCGTATCCATCTATCTATCTATCTATCTATCTATCTATCTATCTATCTATCTATCTATCTATCTAGCCGCCTACGACTTTGTGCTCTCCTGGTCGCTTGGTGAATCGAATGTGCACCAAAATCGGTATGGCGTAACATGACTGTATGGCGAACATAAATGACAAGTCATAACATGAAAATCATGACACGCATGTCATGTACAGCATGATTTACATGCAACGCTCATGGTGCGCTGGAGGTCGTTTCGCTAGCTTGATGTACACCAAAATTGGTATCTTGCGACGTGACTGTGTGACGACCATAATTGACACGAGTTAACATGAAAGTCATGACACACGTCATGTACAGCATGACTTACGTGCCACGCTCATGGTGCGCTGGCGGCCGTTTCGCTAGCTTTATATACACCAAAATTGGTATCTTGTGACGTGACTGTGTAACGAACATAAGTACCACGAGTTAACATGAAAATCATGACACGCATGTGATGTACAGCATGACATACGTGCCAAGCTCATTGGGCGCTGGCGGCCGTTTCACTAGATTTATATGCACCAACATTGTTGTCTTGAGACGTGACTGTGTCACGAACATAAATAATACGAGGTAACATGAAAATGATGAAACGCATGTCATGTACAGCATGACTTACGTGCCACGCTCATGGAGCGCTGGCGGCCGTTTCGCTAGCTTGATCTACCCCGAAATTGGTATTGCGCGACGTGACTGTATGACGAACATAAAAACATGAGTTAACATGAAAATCATGACACGCATGTCATGTATAGCATGACTTACGCACCACACTCATAGGGGCGCTGGAGGCCGTTTCGCTAGCTTGATATACACCAAAATTGGTATCTTGCGACGTGACCGTGTGACGAACATAAATGACGCGAGCCAACATGAAAATCGTGACAAGCATGTCATGTACAGCACGACTTACGTGCCACGCTCATGGTGCGCTGGCGGCCGTTTCGCTAGCTTGATATACACCGAAATTGGTATCTTGCGACGTGACTGTGACGAACATGAATGACACGAGTTAACATGAGAGTCATGACACACGTCATGTACAGCATGACTTACGTGCCACGCTCATGATGCGCTGGCGGCCGTTTCGCTAGCTTCATCTACCCCGAAGTTGGTATTGCACGACCTTACTGTGTGACGAACATAAATAATAGGAGTTAACATGAAAACTATGACAAGCATTTTCCTCAAATACATACAAGCGATGTTTGGAGCTGTTTGCTGGCTGCTTCGCATTACATCGATTCCCACAATGCGTGGGATCTGCCGGCTTTTTTGTTGTCGAAAACGAATTGCGATTTCGTGCTATACCGTCATATGTGCACAACATACAAAATTATCAGGAAAATCGAAAACATCACGTATACAGCTTTTTTTATTGTTCGTGGAATCGCTCAGAACAGGGAACGTTCACGCAATAAAAATAAACCGAACTTAACGCGAGACTTTAGAGTATGGGAGTGGCAGTCGCACTCACACTCTTGGCAAGCCTTTCGTGAAGTGCGAACCATCTTTTCTTCTCAGTCGATGCATTGAGCCTCGGCCCACCCCCCACGCTTCGAGACCTTTAAGTACATAATGTGGTTTCGCGCTGTCCCGCGAACGCTTTCTTCAACACACTTGCTTTGGACCGCATCTGGGACGGCACACCTTTTGCTATGCAATGATTTGTATTGGTGCCGTCATCACATGACATCATCATGTGTATCTGTGGTGCAGTGTAGTGACGCGTTGACTCGGTGGTGCTGTAATGTGGTGGCACCGTAGCGTTGTGAGACGTGTTCGAAGGCAACGGCAGCGACGACTAAGCAACGAAGAGAAAACGACGACGGCCGCACGAAATATCACGGGTGAAAACCAGGTCCGCCGAACGAAGAGAAAGCTCGCGGGGAAAAGCACGGTGAAGGCCCTTGGGGAAGACCAATGAGAAGAGGGCACGGGCAAGAGGAGAAAAAAGAAGAAATGCTCGAAGACGGGTTGAGGCAGAAGGGTTGGAACAGTCTGGAGCCAGGATCACTGGTGGCACGCGACTGCGAGTCGGGTTCCGGACCCGACGCAAGAAGTCCGACAAGTCCATGATGCTCCAGCTGCCCACGGTATACTCGGAGGTATGCGGTCTCAAGGAGTTCCGGCCGCAACTGCCCCAGGTCGCGTCCTTGGCCGCCGAGCTCGACTTCCGATCCAAGCTGTCCGTGGAGGGCAGAACCTCCTGTGTGGCTGTTTCCTGCCGGAAAAGGGCCCGTGCGACACCTCAAGTTGAGCATAGGAGGAGCCACAGATCTGGCGAGAGCAAGCAGCCTACCACGTCTTCGGTCAAGCTCGGACGTGCTGGTCAGCGACTGTAACGTGGTCAGCATCGCCGCCTCATCAGACGCCTGCCTACCAAGCCATCGCCGCCATCAACACCACCGGTGACTTTTTATATTTATGAGTGTTAGAGCGGGACGGTTGAAGACTCGCTTTAGGTTGTAATGTAAGACAGATGTTCTAGTTTGTTATTCCTTCATTTTCATTCTCATTCCTACTTAAAGTTTCTTACTTTTCTTCTTTCCTTTTAACCCGGTTTCGTCATTTCTTATCTCTGAGCCTCCGTCTCAGAGTAACAACGTAGAATACTGTAAACCTGCATGACAGCAACAGCCCAATGACGCCATGACTTCTTGAAAGCGTCGTGAAACGCGACTAGCGTCCTGTCTTCCCTGTAGCCAGGCCATTGATTCTCACACGGCGAGCGGGGGAACGCAGTGAGACAGCCAATCGAGCGTCGGAGAGCGATTTTTCGTTATGGATAGATGCTATGAGCGAGGCTTTGGCTAAAGCCGCCACCTCGCGGTGTGTTAAAGTGTTGACGCAAATACACTTCTCCAATTGTAAAGGAGCCGAATGGGACGGTTGTAGCAACAGCGCGTTGCCGTGGCTAATAACGGCGACAACGAATATTTTTTTTCGAGCCTGGTGGCACATACGTCACCGCCCCGTTAAAAGGGGACGCTCATAGCATCCATCCATCTATCCATCCATCCATCCAAGAGCACTGTGAAAGGAAAGTGCGAAAGATAAAATTGGCCGCGTATCTGCGTGCTTCGCTCCAAATGTCGTGTAAAGACGATAGAAGAGGCGCTGTGTTAGATATGGACGCCATCTGGCAATACGTCGGGAAACATGAGTGCTGTGTTGCGTGCTGGTAGTCCCGGCGCAGCAGCAGGCGAAGACCGGCGGTGAGCAACGCGACCGGCGGGGACGCCAGCCAGCCCGAAAACGCGGTTTGGCGCGAAGCGCTGAAGCAGAGAAACGTCCGCACTCAACGAGTACTCTCCACACACTCTTTTATTTACACCTCGCCTGTGTAAAACAGGAACGCCAGAGCGGCGCCCACAACCGGCAGCCTGAAGGCCGCCACAACTCTGCTTTTTCATTTTTTAAATATTTTTTTTCACCTTCTTGGCCTTCTCAAAACTAAAGTTTTTCATCACCAACCCATGGCATTCGTACAGTGCAACAGAACCGAAACCGAAACACAACAATGAGCTCATGCGAAGGGCACGGAGGAAGGCAAATGTCAGCGCAGTCGCATTTTCAGCTTTGTTGAAACAGCGCTCACTAGACGACGACGAAGTAAAAGAAGGCACAGGACAGGCGCTGCCTGTCCTGTGCCTTCTTTTACTTCGTCGTCGTCTAGTGAGCGCTGTTTCAACAAAGATGAACGCATACCAACTCGCTCAAGCTTCCATTCTTATGCATTTTCAGCGCAGCTTAAGAAACTAGGGTCCTTAAAATTACGTATGTATGCATTTTCTATTAAAGGAACACGCCACCTAATATTTACCTAGTGATGTTGCACCTCAGATATGCATGATATATACTTTTTGATCGACAACGTTCACAAGTATGAACAGCCGTACCAGTTCCAGACGGCTGGCCCTTGGGCAAATGGTTCAACTTTGGCCGAGTGGCTGAATCGAGGGACGTGCCGACAAACAGAAAGACAGACAGAAAGACAGACAGACCAAAATTTCTGCGTTTATGTTCCCCAAGAAAGACTATCGTCTTTAAAAGGCGCGTTGATGTAGCCTCCGTTGAGTGTTTGGCGGTAGCTCAATGGGCTAAATGCGCGCCAGCACTTGTCGTGGACCGAGAGGTCATTTTTTCGACGCCTGTGAACAGCACATTTTCTTATGTTGTTTTTTTTCCTTTGCCATCTGATGGCGTTCATTTCGCTGGTGCATTTCCGTGACGGAAATACGTCATGAAGGTCCTGGTGGACCCCGGCATAAAACACTTTCCTGTTAAAAGTGCGTTTCCCATGAATTCGCGGGATTTGCGTTCTGGCCTCCGTGTTGGTCGTGCGTTCCTCGACTGCCGACGGTCGTTCTGCCATCGAATACACAACACCTGCCAAGCACCATAATCGAAATAATCGAGAGTGGCCAATAAACGCGTGGGCAATAAAGCGTGGGCAAACAAAAATGGTGTCGTGCTCGAACGCTCCGTTTGAAATGTGTATATTCAAAATTTAATACACCTTTTTGACGTCGCTGCTCGATTGCGCTAAGAGTAAGCGGTGAAGGTACAATGCTATCATATGAGTGTGCTTCATCGATTGCCAAATGTTCACCCCCCATTTTCCCCCTCCTACCTAAGACATTTTGAGGGCTGCTGCGCGTTTTTTGGGTTTCCTTTTCGAGTAGATGTTTTCCAATAAACTGTTGTTAGTCCCAGCGTGTGTGGTCGTCTCTCTTCTCTTCTGGTGTACGTGTCTGTTGAAGGCTGGGTTCCCCGTTTTCAAGCTATGTACGAACAGACCCAACACCAGACCCTTCTACAACCAGTTCAAGGGTGCAGGCTCTAAATTTAGTAGACGTTGCTCTCCAGACGTTAAAATGCCTCCCGGACAAAGGGGAGGTAGACGAAGACGAGGTAGAGACGCTGATGGACGCCGACGACTTCGATGACCCAGAGCCAGGCACGTAGCCAGGCCGTTTTTCCGGGGAGGCCCAAGCCCTAATTGTTCGAAAGAAAGTCTTTTCATGACAAAAAGAAAAAAAAATGGTTGCTCGGGAATACAGAAGGCGCTTAATTATTAGAAGAAAATGAAGAAATAATTACTGGAAGAAAACGTTGCTACTTTTAGTTGTGCCTCTATAATATTGCATTAATCGCCGACTGGACGAATTTCGGGGGGGGGGGGGAGGGGTGTGGACCCTACCCCCGAAATTCGGCCTGCCCGGAGCAATGCTTCTTAGCTATGAATGTATCGAGTCACACGGTTGTGTACGATGCAATGCATGGCCAGTCCGCAGATTAAGACGCACTTCTTGACCATCGCTCCCGGTGAAGGACAGACGCCACTCTCACTTTTGCACGATTCCAATGCATACCATTAATTGTTCTTGGTATCGTCTACAGCTTCGCTGTCCAACCACATTCACAGCTTGAATTGGAGCCATAAAAAATTAATTTTCGATGTCCATGCTTCCCCATAAAATTCACAACGCGCACATCATCCCGTTCACTTCTTTTGCCTCACAATTCTTCCCCAATGAGAGCGCGCATCTGTAACCTACTAGTTCGTCTTCGTTCACAGTTTTGACAATTTCTTTAGGATGATTGCTCGTGTTTTCCCTCCGGCGCAAACAACACAGCTCTTTGTGCCCTTCTGTAATCTCATCGGGATATCAACCATCACAACAACACCCGGTGACGCGCTTCCCACTCGCAGGCGGCCATATCGCGTCTCCGCTAGAAAATGACCATCATACAAAATGTGATCAACTACGTGATAGGCAAGGACATCACTGAACTATAGAGTAGACCGTGGGCATCCCCGGTAGTCTTAGTAAAGAAAAAATGTATGCTGTTGCACTTAATGGGAAAGCTGTAGGAAATACGGAGCAGTGATGCTCCTGCCCTTCAGCGACGCTCGCGTTCTCGGGCAAGCAAGCGCTGGCATTCCAAACGTGCAGTCTGCTCGGCGTCCATGGCGGGAAAGGAAACCATCATTTGCGATGCAGTGGCGCCCTCACCTCTCCGCTTTTCGTTTCTCCTCCCCCACACTTCCCTTTTCCTCGCCCTTGCGATACTTACTGTACATCGCTGTGCCATGCTTTAGCGTCCCACTCCTCTTTCTTCATCTCCCTCACTCTCACACCTCTACCACGGCCGCTACATAAAAAAAACAGGTGCGGCCTGCTGCGTCGCGCCGCCGTCAATGGGCGAGCGCGAGTCGGCCGAGCGGCAGCTGTTTTGGGTGACGGCGCCACTAGCATGGTCCTCAAGGCAGACGCCGGTTCGTGTGACTATGTGGTCGCCTCAGGATTTATGCGTGTCCATGTGGATTTTCGTGTGCTTTCTCGTGTCTTTCTTGTGTGTGACCGCGCGTGTGAGCAGCTTGCCTCATGTTTCCTGTGCCTGACTACGGTTTTTAAATGCGAATGCATTTCTTACTCGGGGGTGGTCGTGCGTCCCTGGCCGGCGTGCGCACAGATCTCTCCGCGCGCGCTCCTCCTCGCCCCTAGCAACAGCTGCGCCGCGCCTAGCAACCGGGGCAGGTGGGGGTGCGGAGGGTTAGGGGGAGGAGGAGCGCGCGGGCGTGTGATGGCACTCGCATCGCGGAGCAGCGGAGGGTAAGGGAGAGGAGGAGTGTACCTGGTGTGGCGCTCGACTGCTGACCCGAAGGTCATGGGATCGAATGCCGGCCGCGGCGGCTGCATTTTCGATGGAGGTTAAAATGTTTGAGGCCCGTGTACTTAGATTTAGGTGCACGTAAAGAACCTTAAGTGGTCGATATTTGCGGCGTCCTCCACTACGGCGTCTCTCATAATCATATCGTGGTTTTGGGACATTAAACCCCAGATATAAAAAAAATATATTCATTCTCGTCGCTGTGTTTGCCTTGTGATAGCACTGACACATTTTGGTTGATCGCCGGCTAGCGATGGCTCAACCCTGCTAATTTTTCCAAGCTATTGCTAATTTTGGCAACCAATGCCTCGTGTTCACTAAAACTCGTTATTATAGATGCACTGCTGTGACGGTGCAACCCATTATCTATGGCTGCTAGACCACCGGAATGCAGCAACGAACGCTGCCTATGATATTCAGGTTAGGCAGCCTCAGCGCGACTCTCATCAATGAAAATGACCTCTGGGCTTGTATGTGATTGCCGATGTTACGTCGGGCCATGAAATTTCATTTACTCACCACGGTGCAATCGACGTGTCTCTTGGACACGTGTCACATACAAAACCAGACAATGTACACAAAGACGTCAATGAGCTTTGTAAACCTTGGCTCAAAGTCAAACGATGTGGCCTCACGAGCTCTGCGCTGACTGCGTCGCAAGACACCGATTTCCACTGCGAGTGAACTGCTCGATTCTTCTAGTTTTTTAGCAGCACGAGTACCGTGTGATACTCTTGTATCCCTTCGAAGCATATCCGGATGACCGCATCTTTCTGGTTTTAGGAATATTGATACAAAGTCTTCTTAAAAATAAAATCAAATATTCTGGTCCAATTTAAGATTTATATTGGAGGCATGCGATATCATAGCATAGCTTCACTTTACAATGAGGCAAATAACGTCGGATTAATTAATGAAAATAGTTCCTTCAGTTCAGTGAAGTTAGCTAAGCAGCTCGGGTGTCATTGCGGTACCTGTCAGAGCACAGCTGAACCACGCGCTTCCTTCTGTGTTTGTCTCTGAGATTAGATTCCGTAAACTGGTACGAAATCGATGGTTCTGGTTAAAGCTAAGAGTTACGTATATTAAAGAAAGGGGCTTAGATATCTTTGTGATCGTCGGTGGCGGTGTCTGCACAAACGATGGAAAACTTCACGTGATCAATGATTACGATTCGAGGACGTCATCCTGTCACGTACCAGATCGCGCAAATTATTTACGTCACAGTGACGCCACATAATTTGACACCATGTGATGACCTATTGGAGCGAATCATCGCGTGGTGAAAGGTGTACGGATTCCTGAGGCTGTGAAAAAAAACCAGGCAAGGTGCACAAAGCCTGCAAGGCTTTCGATTCTGGAGGCAATGCGAAAAACCGCGTTAGGTTCAGAAAGCTTTCGGCTGGTGCGAAGGAGCAATACATCGACTGAGAAGCAAAAGTTGCCTTACAGCTAATCATAATTTGACCAACTGAGTTAGTGCGAGTGCCACTTTCAGTCTCTTTAGTCTTGCAGAAGGGGAGCTTTATTTCTTTTTGTTTTGCTTCGGGTAAGTAATGATGTTTCCTTACAGATGGTGCCGTAATATATGTTTATATTTTGCTTTCTTTCAGTCAAACTGTAACTGAGAAACACCACACTAACTTATTGTTCCGTTATTTATTTGTCTCCATATGCTGCGCTGTAGACCTATTAGGTTGCTATATCAAGAGCAGTCTTCCGAACCAAGTCTGATGGAAATATAACAGCCGAAAAAAAAACAGTAGTATACGAGAAAAAATACGGAACCGAGAATTTCAATACCACCGCTGATGCAAATCGAAGTTCTATAATTACCATTTATTCAGTTTTATTACAGCAGAACTGTGATGCCCACCGTTTGTCCGGTTCGCGATATTCACAAGAAATTATAATCATCATACCGGCGCTGCCACATCAAGCCAGCTTATGCATAGCTGTGCCTAGTTAAGCTAATTTATTCATAGCCATGCCTAAATAAGCTTAGTCCAGCATGGCAGTACGTAGTTAGCTCAGCATAATTAGGCTAAGTCGAATCACATTTACTTCTCATTCAACCCCGTTCCAATCATGCCAATCTAAACAATATGAGCCGATCTAAGCCTTATTAGGGCTAAGTAGGACTGAGAGTAGTTACTAATATTAGGACCATTTGATTATATTCAGGAGTGGGTTGACTCGGGATGGAAGCTAATCGAGACTAAACCTTGGATATGCAAATTTGGCCAATTTAGCTAAATAGCTTAATTGAGTGAATTAAGATAATTAAGCTACTTGGCGCTGTCATTTACAAGAGATTCAGAGTTGAACCCGATCGATACCCAGCTATTACTCATGATTAAAAATGCCATCGCGTGAACACTTCGTACATCGCCGTGTGAATACACGTGTGCCTAGTCAAGCCAGGAGCAGCCGAGAATCTACCAACTCTGCTCTTCCCGAGCTCTGCGCGACACAATGCAAGCTGCGCAATTCTTTTCTATAGAGCGCCCTACGCTAATAATTGTGTATTCTTGCTGTAAAATATTAGAATGTTAAAGACAAATGGCGCCAAAGCAAATTATCTAGATTATTACAGGCAGACTATCGGAATAATTAAATTTACGTAGTTAGATATCACCTAAGACTGGGTCATATAATAAAACGACAAACTGAGTTTTCCTTGCAAAGTGTCTGAGTGTATTCTCAGTACTACAAGAAACGTCTTTCTTTTTGCTTTTGTCGTCGTCAGCGTCTCGTTTTAATTGTCTTCACACATAATTATTCATTTCAATTCAGAGAAACTATCTTGGACAGTACCTAGCCTGAAGCGTGCTTTTAGATAAACCGCGAAATTTTCTGCAGTTTAAACTCGAGAACGAGGTGCTTGTATATCATCTTCTTATGTTGGCACTGTGATATCATGAAAGGACATTGTAATTCTAAACAACCAGCACAAGTTCTGGCTAACTTAAACAGACGTTTGCATGGGATGCAAAAGCAACGAATTTGCTTTGATTCCATTCCGGAACGGATGGCGAAACTAGCTTAGTGTATGCACTGCTTGCCAGGAAGGAATTTCTCCTGGAACAATATAATCTTTACGCAAAGCGTTACGCCCTTTTTTCTTTGGTCCTCATTTAATGGGGATGAACTTACTAGGCCTTCATTATCAACCCAATTTTAGATAACTGAAAATGTGCTGCTTCCATAAAAGGAAATGCAAAGCGGCTTGTAGTTCACGTAATCATACTTAAAGGCGATACTTACAAGCAAGACAGGACCAGCTTGATTCTAATCCATGTGAAGTAGGCTTCCAGTATTTATACGGCGTTTGCGGAGGCGGAGCATTCGTCGGCTGCTGAGAAGTATAAGAATAGATGTATAACATGCAGGCTGCGAGAAAACAAATTAACATTCTCATCGGACATAAAAGGAAGCACATTCTCCTACACTTCCAATCCATCTTAACTTCTGTGTGCATAAGCATCCTTTGTTCTGTATGTCGACAGCGCACGCATTCCTGTCTATACTTAAAATAATTGTATCAACCTGACGACGGGGTCACAAAAAAAGCGTACGTTTTCGCGTGTGAAGCGCACTAGGAACAATGAACACAGTTCGCAGCTAGCAAAAGGAACATATAAAGACCACTTTTTCCTCCCTCTGCAATATTTAGACATCTAGACGAATTACACAATAAATATAGCATACAAATATAATATATATTTAAGCATTGTTTATGCCCTTTATGTTCTCATATGTACATACTCATCATCACCAACTGTGTTTAGGTTGAGGGACTCATACTCGGGACAATAAAAAAGAGTCTTGAGAGTCCTAAACGTTGCCTCACAATATATTTGTTCTCGTTTGCCGTCAATAGCGCAACCTATCATTGAGCTCGTGAGGATTGCTTGAGCACATTCGCCTAGGAAATAACGATTGCCTGAATTGAAAAATGTTTTTTCTCTAAACTGCTGGCTATCGCCTCCGTTATCGCTTGCTGGTTTAGTCACTAGGTTCCCATTATAGAGTGTCTGAATGGGGACCCAAGACAATGGTTGCTGAAACTGCGTTGGGTGGCGCAGCAGAGTTTGAGAGTTTGGTCAAACGCAGGCCGAGTACGTCTGACTCCTCACCCGCGCTGCGTCTGCGTCGCCTCGCAGGTGGCCTAAGACACATTGGGGACCCACGCAAGCGTTCAAATTTTGGGCCTTGGGACAACGCGAGCGGTAGAACCCAAGAGTGGCTTTAATCCTGGGCATGCGGACCGGCGGCATGCCAATTTCTTGGGCATTGAAGGTCATTGGGCCCTCAATTTTAAAGCTCAAATATTTATTCATGGCACGTTTTGTTAATAAAGCACGAAGTACACCAGCCAGTCCAGTGCATGAAATGACTAGCAAGCAGAATATACAATCACAGCGGTATAGCAAGTCACTTTATACCCTTTATCAATAGTAAACAGCATGGAATCACCATTCAGAAGTAGAGGATTGCCAGAAAGTACGCGTCGAACACTTCAACTGGTATAGCGCATTACGGGGAAGAAGAAACGGCCGAGCAGACCGACACAAGAGGACAGTGCGCTAACTTCCAACCGAGCTTTACTGTCAAAAATGCAACAAATATGTACACTTGCGCAAGCATACAAAACCACCCTAACGCAACGCCAAGATTAGACACACCATCGCACCGTCACACGTCACAGATTCATAGAAGGTTTCCCTGATTACGGAAGACCACTTCATGTTCAGATAAAAGCCAACGAAGGGGCGCTGATACATCTGATACAAACTCTTGCTATACAATGCGCTTCAGTTTTTTCTCGAGTGATTTGCGACGGGTGCTTTCTTACCACTTCATATTGATCAAAGATAGTGGAGCATCCACAATCGCGGCAGTGAATTCCAATGTGGCCCTGAATTGCTTTCTGAATGTTTTAATGGTGCTCTTTTAGCCTTTCATTAATGCAGCGCCCCGTTTGGTCGATATATCTCTTACCACATGAGAGTGGTATCGAGTAAACAACCCCCACTTCACATGGTACCAACCGAGTTTTGTGCTTGGTGGAGCAAACATTGGCGCTTCATTTGAGGGGATTTACTGCTTTGCAAAGCCGTTGTAACTTATCTGGCACTTTCAAAACACCACTTTCCCACTGACCTTCTCCCCTATCTTTTTTAGTCGGTGGGAAATGTCATACACGTAGGGTAAAACTACGGGTCTATTCGTTGTAATTAGGATAAAGTGTGAAGAAAGTAAAGTGCACGAAAAGATAACTTGTCGCCGGCAGGGACCGAACCAGCGACCTTCGAATAACGCGTGCGATGCTCTACCACTGAGCTACGGCGGCGGTCATCTTCCCGTCCATTTTATGGGGTATATATGTTCAATTAAACCTAGAAGTGTTAGCAACCCGTAGACCCTACGTACTGACGGCAACTATATTCCACAATCTAAACAGTGTACATTCAAGCGAAACCATAACCGTGAAAATACTCAGCGAATCAATCTACCTGGATTATCTAGTGGCTGGAGCAGAGTCAGAAGAAGAAGCACTTCAAATCTGCCGAGAAGCCAAGGAGATTATGCAGCAAGCAGGAAGGACACTACGGAAATAGACGACCAACTCAGATAGACTGATTGACGCATTGGAACATGAAGAACAGTCAGCAGGCAAGGAACTGGCTATCCTCCACGAGAGGAGTGTGAAAGTGCTTGGAATTACATGGAATCCACCCACAGATACATTCACGTTTTCTTTGAGAGGCCTTGAAGATTTCATGAAAGAAATGTGTGATACCAACAGGTTCGTTCTTCAAGCTGCTTCAAGAATATTCCACCCAACGTGATTTGTTTCGCCATTCGCCATTGCTATAAGGATCCCATTCCAAAATTTATGGACACGTAAAATAGCGTGGGATGAGCAGCTACCTCGGGATCTTCAGGATAGGTGGCATGACTCGGTGCGTCAACTACCGCTCTTGCAGAATGTTTCCGTACCGCGTTATCTTGGCAGCGAATCCAAATTGCCCAAATCGCCCCGAGAACTACCGGCGCATGTTTTTTTATTGCCACGCCAGCTCTTCCGTATACGGTGCAGAGCTTTACGTCGTAACGAGCTGCTCAGTGAGGCCCGAGTTGCTGATCGCAAACACACGTGTACCATCTATCAAGACGATGACACTGCCACGGCTAGAGCTTCTTGGATTCTTGACTGGAGCAAGACTACTTCATTACGTATCAAGCGCACTCACAGACGTCGAGATCCACTGCACAATGTGGTGGGATTTTACAATCACGCTGTCGTGCATAAAAGGCGACATTATGAAATGGAAGTAATTTGTGTAGAACAGAGTGCAAGAGATCAAAGAACAAACATAACCCTCTATGTGGAGATATTGCCCGGGACTGGTGAATTCGGCCGGCCTGCTCACAAGGGGGGTTTCGATGGATAAATTATTGGATTGATAAAAGCACGTGGTGACATGGACCAGACTGGCTATGCGATTCAGAAGACCGATAGCTTCTAAGCTCTCAGAACCTATCAGCACCGACGACTGGATCACATCTGAAATGATTGCCGTTCACGTTGCGACATCCAGCGAGACGACGCCGACATCGCTGCTGAACGTTGACAGCTACAGTAGAATTGAAAAAATACTCAGGGCGCCAGCCTGGATATTCAGGTTCATTAAACGCTGTCGCCATAAAATTGCAGCACACACTGGATTCCTAGTAGCCGAAAAGTTCGATGAAGCAGAAAATTACTCGATCAGGCATGTAAAGAAGCAAGCCTTCAAAGAAGAGACAAGTTCAATTCTGAAAGGCACATCTGCAAAGGAAACCTCTCGCATCAAAGACCTCAACCCGTTCTTGGATGCCAACAACATCTTTCAGGTCGGTGGGCGCCTGTTACACCTTGAAGCATCTGAGGAGGTAAATCATCAACTCATCCTCCTGCAGGATCATCACTTTTCTACATTACTGACAATGCCAGCACACTGCGAAACACTACACGGAGGCGTGACAGACACTCTGTCACAGTTGCGAGAGCAGTATTGGATCTGCCAGGCACGAACATTGGTCAAGAAAGTTATACATGGCTGCTATACGTGCAGACGCTTCAGTATTAGCCCAGGCGACGCTCCAACTGCTCCTATAGCACGTCATTGTTTATCATCGACGAACCCATTCGAAGTCATTGGAGTTGACTTCGCAGGACTACTCTTTGTTGTGACTACAGCCGGGGACAGAAAATGTTTCATGGCGCTCTTCAGATGTGCCACATCACGTGCAGTCCACCTGCAATTGGTTTACAGCATGACATCGGAAGCCTTTCTGATGGGTTTACGACGCTTTGTAGCACGAAGGGGTCTCCCTCGCGTAATTTATTCAGATCATGCAAGAACATTTAAGAAGACGTCGAAAGACTTAAAGAAGCTCTTCCAGATGTTTTCCCAAGAGGATGTGTCGGCATACTTGGGTCAGCAGAGGATCACCTGGAAGTTCACTTTTCCCAGCGCTCCATAATGGAGCGGATGCGGGAAGCGTCTCGACCGGACGATAAAGCTTCCACTGAGAAAGGTTCTCGGCAAAGCTCGACTTAACTTTGAAGAGCTTTGCTCGACTTTGGTCGAGCTTTGCAAAGCTCGACTTAACTTTGCTCACGGAAGTAGATGCGGTCGTGAATTCGAGGCCTCTCACATACATTGAGTCGGACAGTGCGGAACCTCGTGCAATAACCCGAGTAGACCACATCATTGGGCGGATACTAGCGAGGCTACCACAGGGCAGCAAGGGCATGCCAATGGACCTGACGCGCAAGAAAGCCGTACGGCGCCATGCATACAAGAAACGCCTAACTGCGAACATTTGGAACCGGTGGACGAAGAAATATCTGCTTCAACTTCGATCGGCGAACTTTGCGCGTAAGAGACCCACCGATGAAGTTAAAACAGGAGACATCGTCATGGCCCCACCCGAGAAATTACCTCGTCAACTGTGGAAACTTGCAAGGGTTCTCGAAGTCTACAGACGTGCTGATGGCCATGTACGTTCGTGCAATATTTAACAACAGCAAGAGGCTGTTACCACCAGTACGATCCAAAACTTTTCTCGTTCGAGCTGAACGAGTGACTTGGCGGCCGCGAGTGTGTTTAATCAAACGCAGCACCGTGTCAGACCGAGGAAGAAGAAGCGCCTCCTTCCACGAGAAAGCCCGTGCTCAGGAGCCAGTGAACCATATGCCAGTGAACCGTGTGCCATTTTAAACACCAGCTTTATAGAACATTTCGAAAAGAACGACGAATTCAGAAGTTCTGTAGCGACTACACTGGCTTGAAATGTCATGGCTGTCGATTGGGCGTCTCTCTTCTTAGGGTAACAATGCACGTATGTTGGCTTTATATTCTGTATATTGTCACAGAAACAACGCACTTGTTTGTTATTCTGCTTCATTATGACCTGTAACCAGTTGGCGTTGTCGCGAAGTATTCGAGGTTGTATGTGACACGGTGCGTCGTTATGTTTTGTTATTTATTTTACATGTTGCAGCCCCGTTAGGGCTACTGCAGGAGTAGGGATCACACATCGCACATCAACTGCAGAAAATAATGTAACGGCATGGGAGTTCCCGAACACATCTTGGTAAAGCCTTCAATTGTACAGTTGCTGAGGGTAAAAAATGTACTTGAACATATCAGTTCTAGTTTGATGGGTTCAAAGATTTAGTATGTGTGAGTTACGAGTAGAGATATAATTTTCCAAACAACTGAGGCGTCACGAGTTCATTAGATAACGCAGAAACTTTTAAACATTCAGCGCCGCGATATGTTGATGAAGGCGTAAGGTTCAGACTTGAAAGGTTAGAGGAAGTCAAAGAAGTATTTGTTTACTGCGTATAAGACGAACGGCATTAGACTGCAGAATCTTTTAAATATCAGTTTTCCGAAAGGCGTGCCATGCTATAGACGCTTATACAAGAATTTGTGGAATTACTGTTTCATTACGCTTGGTACAAACACTTGGTGAGCCGCTGGAAGTATGCGTTGAAGATAGCTGAGCATTTCTTATTTATTTAGTGCGTATTGTTTAAACATATGTACCCCTAGAAATAATGTTTGTAAAAAGGACTCTAAGATATATATATATATATAGAATACCTTACATTTACAAGCAAGTGGACAGAAATTGTAAGAATATGAGAACAGAGAAGGTGCCAGGTGGCTTATAAACCTGCCGAATGGATAGCTAGCTACCTCACTGACCGCTATCAGTAGGATTCTTATAACAATTCTGACTCCCTTACTGCTAATGTTTCTTCCGGTGTTCCCCAGGAGACAGTTCTCGGCCCTCTTTTCTTTATGATTTACCATTACTGAGTTACCAGATAACATTACTGCCCTTATGCGTATTTTGCTGATGATTGGGTGCTCCAAAATGAAATGAACTCTCCTGATGATCATCTTGTATTGACGAGGAATTTTCACACTGTTTATCATTCTGTATCACTTGGCAATTGAATAATAAATTTATAACTTCAGCGAAACCATGCCTTTGCCATTTATAAACCACATAGCACCTTCTCTTTTCTCATACTCTTACAATAACTGTGTACTTATAAATGTAAGGTATATATATATATATTATATATATATATATATATATATATATATATATATATAAGGCAATTTATTATGTCAATAGCTGCACTAACTAAATAGTTTTGGAGTTGATGTTGCAAACGCTGCAATGAAATGTTCGCCCTTTAATTTTGCAGTTCCTTTCTTGCCATCCAGATGCGGTAGCCAAATTCTCTTTTGCGAAGGCATGCTTTACGTGTAACAGGCTCTTTATTGAATCTCAGTCAGTCAATACACAAGACACACCTAACTCCATTGCAAATATCCATATATGCAAATACATGCATGTTTCAGAGGATATCTTAACTTCTCATGGGCTTGTGTTGGGTTTCACCCGCCATGTGAGGCAATATCTATAGATAGCACGGTTATTAGGTGCGAAGCACCTTTTCGGCTTGTCGGCGTCTAATGTCGTCACGTTGTTTCATGTAGGCGCGATCCAACATAAAACGGGTATGCGACACAAAAATAGGGTAAATCCCACTACACGCCACCAGTCCACAAAAATGAAGGAGGCAATAGCTACGGCTCCTAAGAGCCGATGATGTTAGTGGAGCTGAAACACCCTTCCCTCCATGCCGTAGGAAGCTGAAACCGGGCATGCAGGGAAGAAGAAGTAGGAGAGGAAGAACAAGAAAAAGTAGAAGAGGAATCTCCCTAAGGCTGAACTGAAACCGGCCATGTAGGAAACTAGAAGGAGAAGAAAAATGAGAAGCACCTTAGGGTAAGCCGCATTCCAACGCAGTTTTCCGACGACGTTAGTGGAGCGGAAACACCCTTCCCTACATGCCCGTTTTCAGGCTTGGCTCCACTAGTGCCTCATCAAAGAAATCTCTTTCGAAACACTGCAAGCTTCGCTCCTCCCTAGTTTTCACCTTAGTGGAGCTATTTTTTCTAATGTTTGATGGTGCAGTGAATGATAGTGCAAACACTCAAAGAAACAAAACAGAAATATATCAAGTGTAACGCAAATATGATTGCATATTGATACCCATAGGTAATAAAAGTTGTGATTCAAAGTATGCAAGTATAAAATGCGCATTTGTTCAAATTTGTTCAAATTTTGTTTCGCATAGGTGCATTATTGGCAAGAAAACAAAGGTGTGATTGAATACTAATCGTCGCCTGCTGGATATATTTTGGAGCTTTTTTTCTAGTGTTTAATGTCACGCGATAATTTATTGAGCTGATTCAATTTTGTGAAATATATCGTGCGTCAGAAGGCTGGTAAATGCTATCTGCTTCTTCTTCTCTTTGACAAAACAATGTGTTTCAAAAGGTTGCATTAATTAAGGCGTGTATTACCACTCTGAACGCAACAGATCACAAATACGTTACCGGAATAAGCTGTTCTTGCATAGCTCTTTCGTGCTGATTGTAAAAGATAGTAGCCATCAACTGCTCGGACTCATGACACAGCAAAGGAAATTGCTTAGTTCTCTACAGGCTCCTTCTACTACATTAATGAACAAACGACTGCCCATTATGTGAAAACTTCATAGTTACTGGCCTTATTGGCCTCGTGATTAGAAGCAAAATAAGCTCCAGATTCTAGGCTGTGAATTTCGCATTCATGACTAAATGAAGACACGTCACCTAGAATTCAAATATTTCAACGTTAAAGAAATCATGACATCAAAATTGAAACCTGAAGGTGTTTGTGTTGTTTGATTGCCCTGCATATAGGGCACTTCTTACCGATTATTAGTGGCAGAGTCGTAGGCAGAAATTTGTTTCGGGGGTGGGTCATCTCCTTGATCTTAAGGGGGGAGGGAGAGGGCAGGGAAGGCAAGTGCGGTCAAGTGTCTTTTATCTTTAAGATGTTTTAATTAGGTTTTAAAGTAAGCGTGAGTGCTCACTTGAGTTGGCAGCACGTCGCGACATCGCCCCTTGTATGTCTTAGATCGAGGCACCGTGCCATGTTTCACGAGTAAGGTGAGTATTGTCCACGTCACGGAAGATTTGAGGGGAGCACAAAATACCACGATTTGTACCCGGCGAGGGCTATTTTTTCTCGCCCCTCTAGTTCTATTGCCGGGCTGTTCTCAAGGTAGCTTTGGCTGTTTTAGCCAAGAATGTTTGTTTTTTCCTTTTGCTGAGAGGACACGCGCTTAACATTCTTAACATACCGAAGCACCATATCATTTTATAGTAAAGCGTAGCACAAAAAAAAAGGAGGAAGACATAAATAGAGAAAAAGAAACACATAAAGACAGATAGAGCAATACAGAAAATCAACCAAAGAGAGAGACAGAGAGAGAGAGAGATCAACCATACCGCATCTGTCGACGCGCCGATGCTGTCGCATGCCACGTCTATTAAAAACAGCGAACGTAAACACGGCTTCAGTCGGAAGCAGTAGCCGGAGAAACTGAACGATCTGCTGGCTGTGTTCAGATATGAACCTCGGTGCATGGCCGCGGACCCCCTTTATTTCGCTGAAAAAAATATATTTTGCGGTCCGAGTTCCCAGGGCCACGAAACCATTCTTAGTCTTGCGAAAAAAAGCATTACTTTAATAAAAATAATCGGAGTCACCACTTTGCAGAAACGCTCGCTTTGCAGCTCAAAGGTAGCATTTAGCGCTACCTGAACAAGCACAAGAAAAAGGTTAGCTATAAGCGGAACTTTCTGATTATAAAAGATTTCGATAACGCCTCGTTCATGAGATTTGCGCCAGAAGAAACTCACTCCGTCTTGGAAACTGCTTCAGCCTCTTCAAACAGATCGTCGTGAAATGTACAAATACATCTGCGGCTGTGAAAAATTTTGTTCTTAAGCAAAAATCTGTTGAGGGGCAAAACTTAGTCAATTATTTCACAAACATTTCTCCAAGCGAAACGTCATTGTGGGACGTCCTCGCGAGGCGCAAGAACGCGTACATTGTTGGTGCCGTCTTGATGACACTTCTTGTGCGGACCCAGTCTTCCTTCAATGCCTGTCTCGCGTACTGTGTGCATTAGGGCTGAAAAAACTGTTGCATGCAAAACCTCGGCTGGAGTGTGCATCTAGACGAACTTTTCCCGCAAGTGCTTTGGCCAGGAGGAATACTACGGTGACCACAAACACGCATATGTACAAATTTGCACTTTAAAGCAACATTCCGACTTTTTTCTGTCAATTTGCGGTTTCGTGAACACGAGAGAACATATTTAAGACCTGAAAATCAGGACAATGGCACGAATAACTATTTGCTCGCTCATTTAAGTGGTTGCGCGGAAACGTCAGTTTGGGCACTTTAGCGCATTTGTTACTCCGATATTTAAAATAATACCACACCTTTTTACATACTAAGGAGGGGCGCGCACTGTCGAGAATAAGGAAAATCGAAGATGGCTTTTTTTAATGAATTTTAAGGTATTGCATTTTTGTGGACATGCCTTCACTCATGCATTTTTGGTTCGCGTTTGACACACTTCTCGGTAATCATATTTAACACAATTGTTAAACTAATGCGTGACACCACTCTGCGAAACTATGGAAATTGTGAGTATTATAGACGCGATTTTGAAAAAATCTGAAACTAGAGCGGTAATGAGCATTGTGCCGTATTTGCGATTATTTCTCGTAAAATATGGGCAACAAAACTGCAATATCAAAATATTTGGCAAACATACGTTACTCGTAGTATGCCAAGAAAATATTTGACACTCACAGCTACAATATTTATCTTGTGGGACCTCATCAAAATCCCATTTTCGCGCAGTTCGGAAAAAGCGGTACTGGATAGTGGAGACTTTCGAATTTTTTTACTGACGAAAATTTTTTTTCGCAAAACTAAGAATAGTTTCGTGGCCCTGGGGACTCGAGCCGCAAAATATATTTTTCTGGGCGAAATAAAAGGGGGTACGCTGACATGCACCGACGTTCTTATCTGAGCACACCTTGCTGCTTCGCGTAGGCCGCGAGCAATTCTAATAACATGGAGGTTAGTTTCCGGCAAACCTTTTTTCACCACGAAAATATGTCGGCATTGCCGTTCCTATCAGCCGCCACACATTGACACGTACGCTCCGTGTGTGCACACGCAGAACGCGCTTAGCCTTCATAATGGCGGAAATGCGCATAGCGCCCGCTAGATGGCAGCAGATTTTACATAAGGTGTATGACCTATGAATCATGTTAATGTCTTCCAATGCCATTTGTGATACATGCCAGTTTAGGGAGACGACCACGACAGCGTCCAGACGTAGGCGGCTAGATAGATAGATAGATAGATAGATAGATAGATAGATAGATAGATAGATAGATAGATAGATAGATAGATAGATAGATAGATAGATAGAGACAGACAGACAGACAGACAGACAGATAGATAGATAGATAGATAGATAGATAGATAGATAGATAGATAGATAGATAGATAGATAGATAGATAGATAGATAGATAGATAGATAGATAGATAGATAGATAGATAGATAGATAGATAGATAGAAATGGTCGTAGTAACCTTGGTTAGCTAAGAAATGCTTCTTCACAATTAGTGAATTCTAAAAGGAATATGGTGCATAAACAGCTTAAAAATAAAATTCATGGCTAGCTGCTCCCTGAACTTCCAGGCCGCATCACGCAGTGGGTAATCATTATTTCTTCACAATGTTTTCTAAGCTTAGTTTGAAAGTGTTGCTGTTTCTAAATAAATATAGGAGGCTAACATCCCACTGCAAGTGTTTTTTTTTCTTTTTACGTCTATAACAAATATTGCGTTATTTGCTTTCATAGTTCACGCTGAATGCTACATAAGTTAGTTGAAGATTTCATAAAATACTCGGAGCAGTGAACAGAAAAGATGAGTACCAACAAAAAACTCATGTGTACAAAAACTTTGCTATAACCATGTCTGGGTTGCAACGCGTTATAACTACGATACATATTTTATGCATTACTCATTCAATCAATCAATCAATCAATCAATCAAATTTTATTTTTCTTTCCTTTCAAAGAGAAGCAGGCGGGACTAAAGGCTGCGATTACGGCTTGCCAGTGGTCCCTGCCTCCTTGTTTCTTAGCATGGTACAGCCATACTGATATAGTGGCACAGCCATACTGATTAAAAGGCCATACTGATATAGTTTTTGTCGCGCATTGTGTTATATGGGACTGTGATGATGTTTTTCTTAAAAACCTAGCATAATCACGTTCCTGTTCTTTCTCAAACGGGTGTCATGAGGGACGCCAGTGATGAAACATCGCAAGTGTCTTCGTTGATTGAGAGTATTGTGGAGTACACAAAAATCTAAACGAGTCTTCAAGTAGGAAAAAATGAAATATCGAGGACGAAATAACCAGGATTTTTTTTTACATTTAGGAATCACTCAGAAGTAAATAATGAGTCGAATAATTGAGGTTTTGCGTTATCAAGTTGCGTTTTCAAGCCTGGCAAAGAGGTTTCACATAAGCCGAGTGAAGATTTAACATAGCGCAAGTCCGTTATCAATAAATAAGAAAACGTTCTTCACCGCGGTTCCCTTGTGTGCGTGTTGTTGAAGTATTGCGCCAATAATTCAAATCTAAAAAGCAAGGCTTTGACCAGTGGATAAAATACATTGCAAGGTTGAAACCTAGTCGCCTTTCCGTTATTGGTGCTGGTGACGGTGTTCCTCTGACGCTATTTGTACATAAACCGAAGTGCCGCCAGGAATTGATCACTCCAAATTTTAGTTATTAAGTTAAAATATTTCTTGATAAATCTAAGAAAGAAATGAAGAAATATTTAGATGAGGAAGGACACGCAATCTGCCACGGAGTAGTTGGAATAGACACTGTAACGATGAATTTAAGAAGCACAATTTACAATCGTGATTGCCGGATGGCACATAAAAGTGTTAATATCTCTACACTAACAATATTTTGAAAAGCAGGATCTCATATTCCATTCGCTATGTTGCTTGAGTAAAACAATGTATGACATCAAAAAATTCTCTTTTTCTAAAGCTCGGTGCTAAAGCTCGGTACTAAAGCTCGGTACTATTAGTGTCGTAGCCGGTGCCATTGTAGATCTTGCCTTTGAACCATTTTTACAAGGCAGAATTTCAACGTTTATTCCACCCACTAATTTTGGCGGCTGGCAAAAAAAAAGTACTGCGTTTTTACAGGACTGTTCGCTATGCGACCTCGCCCATGCAGGCTGCCCTGCTTTGAATTGCCCAGCGGTGCCGTCGTGGTTGCTCAGTAATTATAGTGCTTCGCTGCTGACAGGAAAGACGCCAGTTCGGTGCCGGCAACGATAGCCGCATTTTGTTGGAGGTGAAAAAATTGATGTGTCTTAACTGTGCACGTTAATGCTGAGGGAGTCCAAGACGAGGGAGTGCAATTTATCCGGAGCTCTCCACTTCGACGTCTTTCATAGCCGGAGTCGCTTTTTGGCGTCAAACCCTAAAAAACAACCTGGCTGAATGAGTGGAGGAAACATTGCACCGAAATTCTTTCTGGATAATCAGTTCATCGGACGTTCTGGCTCAGTGGTACATGCTGTGGGCAATTTACCGCTAGGTCATATGCCCGAAAAAGAAGATCGGAAGATCGGTTAGACGCCTTTGCGCATATACGGTAAGCGTTATTTTGGCGTAACTTCTCTCTTCTTCGAAGGCGATTCACAAATTTACTGCGATGCATACCAATAATTGCACACGGTCCATACTATATCCGGTTGAATACATACAATATCCGGGCAGTTTTTCTATGGTGCGTGTACACACGATCGCTTTAAACCTGGCACCCCAGTCCCATTGTTTGCGCAAATCTACTAAGTACAACGAGATGGAAAATATTCAGTGATAACTATATTGCATATATATATATATATATATATATATATATATATATATATATATATATATATATATATATATATATATATATATATATATATATATATATATATATATATATATATATATATATATATATATATATATATATATAGTCTGCAATATTTTTGCAATCAACATATGCGGGGCTTTTCAAATTCGAAATAGTGACTTCACCTATGTGATTTAGCGGTAACTGTAAATTTCAGTTGTTTAATAAATCGTTGTTTATGACAACGAATCTCTAAAATATTTTTGTCTATCATAGCCTCTGTTTCTGGCCGTTTCCTTAGATGAAACCAAGACATAGGAAAACTAAGCGATCGCTAGTAGAAAGCCGTTTTACTTATATTCTCATTTTCAGCCTACGCATTGCAAGTTATCACAACAAAATTTGAGGATCTTCGCTTCTGGCTGACGGATTAATTTGCTGAGGTTGTAATTAAACAGCTCAGTGGGCGTATAATGATGGTGCAAGATGTTGAGTGTTCCTGCATTCCTTTTTCTACATGTCTGTTCTATTCAAATGACGTTGAAAAGCAGATACGCAGAGATGACAGATGTTAATTTGGCGTAAAATATCATCCTCTACTCTGAGACATGAAGAAACAGTGTACAATATATGCGTACATTGTGGACAAATGAACACTTATATCGTGAAAGCATAGCACGTAGACCGACATCAGTAAGTACGCAGCTTAAAGCGCCACGCAGACAACAAAAAACGGACACAGGTTATTTTAAATGGAAAAAGAAGAACTCCGCCAGATCCCACGCAATGTAGGCATCTGTGTTACAGCGACGTCATGTCACTTATGTCACCAAATGTAATTTATTGTAACATAGTTTATATGTGTGTACAGTCTGGCGTATAACGCACAAAACGACATGGAGATCACTACTTGACGACATTCGCATAATGTCATTTGTGTTCATGTTGCTATACAGATGACATGCATATCACGGACAATCATGCCGCTACCTTTCGTTCATGTTTGTCATGCATGCACACCAATTGATGTACATTTTGGTATAGAAGAACGTAATAAAATGACCACGAAATCATCACGACGGCACCTTGTTATGCCGGGAAACGAAATAATAAACTTTTAAATTCGCTTTCTTTTCTTGGCCTCTGCCAACATTGTTTATACTGTTACCAATAAAGTCGATTCAATCAAGTATGCCATGCGAACGTAACATGCGAATAATGCAGTTTATTATGGCATAGAACAGCCGTACATTCACTATGTCCCGTCGGTTTATTTCTGGAAACCTTTCTTCATACTAAGTGAGCCCATGAAGACACTGCTAACCGTCCAGAAGAGCTCATTTCACAGAAATTCTGGTGTCGGTTTCGGCTCCGTAGGTTGTAAGCGAGAAATGAGCATTGTCCGCGAGCGAAAATTTACGATAGATGCAAATAAATAAATTACTAATACAAAAAAGATGGTTGATCCCTCCTTCATAGCAATCGGATTAACACGAAAGTATAGCATGCCCTTACAGAAGTAAATGAATGTTTACAGAAGTAAGTGAATTGATATAAGAGTTTTCACAATGTATATTGATGTCTGGCAGCTATAGCACCGTTTACCGTGTACTTAGCTTTAGGTGCACGTTAATGAACTCCAGGTTTTCGAAATTTCCGGAGCCCTCCACTACGGCGTCCCTCATAATCACATCGTGGATTTGGGACTTTAAACCCCAGATAATATTATTAATATACCACCGTTTAACGTGGATGCACCCACTTCGAATATTGTTGGGGCCTCTCCATCCCGACGACTAACGTCCGTGTTAAATGATTAAGCAAACCCTTGTGGTAGCTGTAGTAGCTAACGGTTAAAGCGTAATTAGAGAACGAGGTGTGATAGCCTGAAGAGCGTCGCATATTGGACGCTGAACTTGGTCGCCTTCCCGCGGCATGCTAAAATGTGACTGAACACCACGGCCGGACTAGAGGGAAACACAAAGCCCGTCCTGCCGCCCCGATAGCCCAGCCGCGATTTCTCTCGGGGCGAGCGCATTAGCGGTGAACGCGGTGTTACAGCCAAGTGAGGCAGGCGCGCGTCGCAGAGCTATTTTTGGTTTGGATTAGCGTGATGCTATGAGCAAGGCCGACGCTTTTGCGACGCTTTGTCTAAGATTGCCACCTCGCGGTGTGTTAAGGCACTGACAAAATTGAACTTCTATTGGCGCCGAATGGGACGGACGTGTAACGCGTTGCAGGTGCTAATCGCGGAGGCCACAGTAATGACTACTTACTTTACCGCTCCCAGAGGGCAACACCACCCCGCCGACCGGGAGAGTGGTAGATATAAAAGGCGCGTTTGTAAAGCTTCTATAGTCTGTGGCTATGGCGCAGTGGATAGCGTGCCCGGCATCTGTTGTTGCGGACCGAGCGGACGTGGGTTCGATGCCCGTTGACGGAACTTTTTTTCTTTGACATCTGATCGTGTAAATTTTTTCTACGTCATTTCCGTGACAGAAATACGTCACTGAAGTCTTAGTGGACCCCAACATAAAACACTTTCGTGTTAAAAACTTCGGTTCGTGTGGGAATAGAACCCAGGCTTTGTGCGTGGCAAGCTGGTGTTCCACCACAGAGCAACGCAAATAGTTGGAACTGCTTCTGAAAAAAATCCGTACACAAATTTTATGTGATGCGAGGAGTCAACTTAATGCGTGTGATCTTGCATGGCACAAGCGTACAATCGCGCCAGGAGTCATGACATGAGTTGCACAAAGAGTTAGGTGTTCAAAGGTCCACCCACTACAAAGTGCTCAGGCAAATTTAACCACCAACAGCAGCACAAGCATCAACAAAGTGAGAAGCGGCAGGTTCGCATGTTGCCTTATGGACGCGTAGTGGGTACTTCGCTGGTTCACATATTAAAGAATTATGGAGTACTAGGAGCTTCATAACTGTACTTGCAGTACGCGGTCTAGAATAGTTTTAAACGGCCAATGTTACTCGAACAGACGTTCCTTTTCTTGCGGCATGGTTGAGGTGTCCACCGAGAAGCCAAACGAGGCTACCGCCTGATGAAGCGATGTATACGGGGCCTGATTACACTGTATTTTGATTGGCTCTTTATTTCAGACAAAGAGAAACTAATGCCTTGGATACAAGGGCAAAAGGCAGATGTGCTCTGCCTGACGAGACCCTAGCACCCGAATGCACACTCAGAGCAGACGACAGAAATAACGTTATACATTGTTAATATGTACAGACCCAGTTTCATACACAAGTATAACGCTCAAGAGCAGAACGCTTTCGCGTTCGACCCACGAAGCGAAGCTCAATCGTCTTCCTACTTTTTCTGCCTCGCTCTTGCCAACGCTTCATCTTCCTCCTCTGCTGGTACGCCGACGCTTTCGAAGGAAACTATATTCCCGGCGGTGCAGAGAAATTATACGCGAAGTTCTCGGCGGTAGAATGTTTGGACTAGAGCTGTGCACGGGCCGTATTTCCGAGCCCGAGCCCGGCCCGGGCCCGCTGACTTTGTCGAAGGCCCGCCCGAGCCCTACGGAAAAGGGCTGCGAGCCCGCCCGGCCCGGCCCGACGTACGAAAACACAATCCCGGGCCCGGCCCGGCCCGGCCCGGCTTTTTGAACGACATTTGAACGAGCAGGTAATGCATTTCTACATCGAGCGATTTTTTCACAGAATGAAGGCAATGTTTTTTTTATTGTCCTTTTCACCGGGCTTGGCTGGCAAAGGAAAAACGAAACGCGAGACAGCCGGCGAGTCACATCCACTCTTCTTGCGTGCTGCCAGAGTTCGCGTGGAGTAGTTACGAGTAAAGGCCAAACCCCATATGCGCCAAAATGCACGCGACAGCGACGAGCGACGAAACGGGCCGTTCGTGCGATGTATCGCGTGCTCGAGATCGCGCGATCGCTCGGTTTTTTCACACTTGGAAACCATCGCTCATCACCCGGAAGTCACAAAACACCCGAACCCGATGTACATCAGCGACGTACTAAGCAATGTACTAAGCACATCAGCTGTACACTAACAAATAACGTAATAATTATCCACGTGCATATAAAAAGTACTGCGAGACAATGGTAAACGTTTTACGTACCAACATGCAACAAATATTTTATTTGCATTGCATACCTGCGACAGCGCGGCACTTTTGCTATACAAGTAGACGGCCTCATGCCAGCAACAATGGAGTTCACTCGCCAAAGCCGTCACGAGTATGGGGCAAGGTTGTATGGGGTATACCCATGCAAGCGTCAGCTTGCACGAAGGCGATCTACATCGGGTCGCTCGTCGCTGTCGCGTGCATTTTCACTCATATCGGATTTGGCCTTAGATCTATCGCGAACAGTCGGGTGGCGCCGTCACTAGCTCAGGTGGTGTTACTTCTCTGTTCGTCGGAGTGCAACAGAGGCAGTGCTTTAGCTGCTCCCCTTTTGTTTAAAGTAGCGAATGGAAAGGAAAAGCGGTAAAGGGCGTTCGCCGAAAAGGCGCTGGATGCGTGCTGGAAAACAATTCCCGCTCATTCTCTATATTTCGGGCTTGAGTCGGGCTTTGCGCCGGGCCCGAGCCCGGCCCGATAAAACTCCAAGTAGCCCGAGCCCGGCCCGGGCCCGAGGTGAAAATACGTCGGCCCGCCCGAGCCCGGCCCGCGGGCCGGGTCGGGCTCGGGCTTTCGGGCTACCCGGAGCCCGTGCACACCTCTAGTTTGGACAGGCCTTGTCACGATAATGCCTCCTAATTGTTTCACAGTGAAAGAACAGACGTTATCATCCCTGCTTCTATGAAACTGAATAATTCTTGGGTTCGGAATTGCATAGGTGTCAATGGTGTCTTACGATCTAATCCTAAGCCTTTACTGTTCAAGCTAACCCTTCATTTGGCAAAGTTCTCACGGCACTTGGAGTGCAGACCGCGGACCTCCCTTCCTCGGAAATGAGCAGTCGAGTCAATGGTCATCTCGTTCCGCTGTTCGGACACTTCCACCTGCAGGCGCTTTTTCCAAAACAGCCAGGTGAGGTCTGCATGCATATGTTGTAGTCCTGGTGAGGAAGTTCGCCCGCCTTGGCACCGATGACCGCACTATTTGAAAAGGATGCATTTTTTTGCAGGACCGTAAGAAATGCCTTCGCAGCTGCTGGATGATCACATGGTCTTTTATGCGCCATTGATCGTACGTTCTCACATTCTGGGGCAATTTCTGCAGACGGCCCCTCAGCTTACCAGTTACCTTTTCGTTCACTTTTCTTTCTTCACACTTTATCGTAATTACAGCGAATATCATCCCCTATACTTTCTTTGGCATAATTGTCTGTTAGTTCTCATTAATATTGTGTCTAAGGAACGAACCCTTAAAAGTCGTTGTCTTTCCTTCATGCTATAGAAATAAGTGATATGCTCTTCTAGCGTTAGGACGTTCGTTTGGGATCGTAGCACGCTTCTAGATTAGAACGCTCATCTTGGGATCGTAGGTATGCTGGTTTGGATGCCGCCTCGCTAAGAAATCTTTTTCGCCAAGGATTTGCCCCTCTTCCTTTCTTTCTTTCTATCTTTCTCTCCCTTTGTCTTTGTCCTGCCCTTTCTCTCTATATCTCTCTCGGTAGCCGTTCCCTCGACCATCAACACGGGGGCCCATTTTCCGACGCTGGAAAAATGGGCCCCCGTGTTCTGGGAGTGAAGCGCAACAGGACGAAGGTGAAGGAGAGGACTATGACAGCACGTTCCGATTCATCATGGAGATAATTTCCTATCTGCGACGCATGACAAACCGCGACCATAACAGATTTGCTGTTGTGACGAGGTGCCCTCACGCCGCTGAGAAGACGACGAAGCGGCGTCGCAAACGCGCAAGCACGCGCATTGGAATAAGAGTCGTTCACCCATCTTGAAGATGCCTCCCTGCACGTGCCCGCGTGGCGCGAGGAAAAAAAAGAGAAAGAAAGAATAGGAACAGGCCACGTCGACCGATCAGACGGAGCTAGAAGCTGGAGCGGGGAAGACGCGTTGGCCTGGTCGGACTTCAACGCTCGGGAGGCCAACATTTGTCGGAGCTGACCCGGTCGAGCGTCGACGCCCGATGGACCTCGCAACGACGCGTATTCGGCCCCGGCGCCCAGCGGACGCAGAGGAGCCTGCGACATCCCGCCTGGCCCTTCTCAAGCAAGACCCGCAACGCAGCCGCGACGCCAAGTCAAGGCCCGTAGCGTGAGCGCGGCGTTTGCTTGAACTTTTTCCTAAAGACGCTTCGCGTTTTGATTGTTTTGCTGTGCTTTGTATTTGTGTCGTTTGTGTATTTTTGTCTTCGAATATAGGTTTTTGTGCCGTGCCAGTCTCGTCCTCTTTCTTGCGGCCCTCACGAGCGTCTCTGACACTATGCACTACACCTGCTCCCCGAACCCATATCGTAACAATGGCGTCCCCGACAGGACTTTCTCCTTTGTTTATTAAACGTCAGAAGGTCGGAGCAGTGAAGTCGGGGTTTAGCGAAGAGCTGCAGGGAGATGGATATTGTGGAGCTGATCGAAGCGGGCGAAAAGCTTGGTCTGCAAGGCGCGCAGCTTAAGGCATGGGCAGAAACGCAAGCAAAGAAGGTCCGTGAGGAGAGAGCACAAGAACACGAGCTCGCATGCAAAGTACTTATTGCTCGACGCAAAAAATTGGAAGCAGATATACAGATGCTTCAGTCGGACGGCGAAGTTTACAATGCTGAAATGCAGAAATTAGTGGTGCAACTCCACACTTTTGACCAAGAATTACGTGCAGAGGATACACAGGTAAACAGTTTGATGCTCCACAGTAGCTCAGCATCTGAAAGCGGATATTCAGGGTTGCGGAGCGCTGTGAACTGCGCATCCCAACTGCAAAGTACAGAGGTCGCAGTCGCAACCGATGACTCTCCGCGTAAGGGAAATAGCCAGGGCATTATGTGTCCCGTGATGCTTTTCAATGAGCACAACATATTTTCTGATAGATTTCATGCCCAGAGAGAAACTTCTCAAACTTCACTTCCTGATGGCTGTGTTAACTACAGCGAGGCAGGTGAATTTCAGTCTGTGACAGGCACAGCAGACGTCAAGAGCTCGAATGAAGGCCATCTAAGTGCTAAGGTATGCGGAATGGATTCTTGCTCTCAGCAGATAACATGTTCAAAAATCGAGAATAGCGCCGACCTTCCTTCATGCAGTTTGGAAGGCCAGCTAGGCAGACGAGCTTTCCTTGAGTCAACCTCGTCTGACAGGAAGCGTTGCTACGCGAATAAAAGTAGACTTTTCAGGAGAACACGGAAGAACAAGCCCCGTTGTTCGAAGTATGTTGCACGAAAACCTGACTGCGGAAACAATAATAAAAGAAAGGAAGAGAGCTACAAATGCGGAAAATGCGAGGAGCAGACATGCTTTTCACAACGCGACAGGAATGCAGATGGCCACCAAAGAAGTGCTCATGGTCAATGCTACTTGAATGCATTGGCGTGCCAGAGTCAGCCTATATGGAGCGACAGCGCTCAGCGTAAATTTGTGAGGTATAAGGGAAGTGTCTTTCCTTTGGGGCAGTCTAGCGCAGGCGTTATGGCTGCTCAGATAGGTGAATGCCCTCTGCTGTGACCTGCACATCACGAATGATCTGTCTTCAATTAGACAATACATGCCACGCACTTTTATTCTGTTTAAAGAATGGTTGTCTATTGCGTTAACACTAACACTGTAGAAGTATGTCACAATTTTTGTGATGCTGCATAGTAAAAGTGCTCAACTTGGTTGTTGCAAAGCTAGGGGTCTATTAATTTAGTCAATACATCCTGCAGCACACTTCTGCATAATAGTTAGAACAGAGTGTGACTATTTCTGACTTTTGTTAATTTTCATCTAGTGTATAAATTTCGCTTGTGTAAGTGTGTGCAGTGTTTGAGTATTCTCGAGTGCCAGTGTGTGCTGTCAAGACAGTGTGACTGGGATCGTGTCCACGTTGAAGTGTTCCCTTCGAACACTTCTTCAAATGGGGACCACGGTGTAAGAAAAATAATTTAGGTGTGGACACTCTCCGCTCGCCGCGAAGGAGAGCGCGTCCAGATAATGTTCGCCTTTAATACATGCGCCGGCCGCAGTTTCGTGGGGGGCGCTGCGACATGGGGGCTTAAGAAACCTATTGCGACGAGGCGAACGCGCGTTTTTCTTCATTTTTTTTCACCTCATTGCATTTTTTTAACCGTGCACGTTAGCAACTAGAGCATGGAACGCATACCGCGTTTCTCGCGACCGTGCTCGCACCCGACGCACATAGCGTCCCTAACAGCGTTGCGTACGTAAAAGCGCGGCGTCTTGCTTAGAGCGCGTGAGCAGTCTTTCTGCTCGCTGACTTCTCACGTGCTCAACGCCGTTACGGACGCTACGCACGCAGCTCGTCTTCTATAGTACATGCGCCGGCCGCGGTTGCGTGGGAGGCGCTGCGACATGGGGGCCGAAAGGAGGAAAGAGGCGAACATTATGTGGACGCGCCGTCGGGCGGAGTGTCCACACCTAAATTATTTTTCTTACACCGTGATGGGGACTTATGTGATGAGGTGCCCTGACGCCGCTGAGAAGACGACGAAGCGGCGTCGCAAACGGGCAAGCACGCGCATTGGAAGAGTCGTTCACCCATCTTGGAAATGCCTCCCTGCACGTGCCCGCCTGGCGCGAGGAAAAAAAAGAAAGAAAGAAAAGGAACAGGCCACGTCGACCGATCAGACGGAGCCAGAACCTGGAGCGGGGAAGACGCGTTGGCCTGGTCGGACGCCATCGTTCGGGAGGCCAATCACTGTTGGAGGGACCCGGTCGAGCGTCAACGCCCGAGGGACCTCGCAACGACGCGTCTTCGGCCCCGGCGCCCAGCGGACGCAGAGGAGCCTGCGACATCCCACCAGGCCCTTCTCAAGCAAGACCCGCAACGCAGCCACGACGCCATGTCAAGGCCCGTAGCGTGAGCGCGGCGTTTCCTTGAACTTTTTCCTAAAGACGCTTCGCGTTTTAATTGTTTTGCTGTGCTTTGTATTTGTGTCGTTTGTGTATTTTTGTCTTCGAATATATGTTTGTGTGCCGTGCCAGTCTCGTCCTCTTCCTTGCGGCCCTCACGAGCGTCTCTGACACTATGCACTACACCTGCTCCCCGAACCCATATCGTAACAGCTGTAATATGTGCCTGATGAGGACATCAATGCATAGGACCGATAACGTCCGGCTACTCAGAGCGACGGAATGGATACCAAGGTATGGGAACATCAGAAGGACACGTTAGTAGGTTGAAGAACTTACTTGTCAGCGGTAGAGTGGAAATGTCTCGCCTAGAGCGGATAAGTAAGGGAACGCTAAGAACATTTTCTCAACTGCTTTCCTCATGCAGTCACGAAAATCTGTTGATTATGGTGGTGACCTACCGAAATGTAAATACAAAGGCTTTAGTAAATGACTTGAATGGATAATAAATGTTTTTACTGTACAAGGAGCCTGGGATTGTGTTTCTTGCGTTTATATATTTTAATGTTTTTCTAGCCGTTACCGTTGAAAACTGTGTAACCTCATGTATTTTTAATGCGTACAGAGTAGACTCTCACTGCCCTCAGTAAACATTCATTCCTACGCTTCTAAATGAAGAAATGCGACTTGACCTTATAATGGCAACATGCACCAAAAGCAGGATAATTGGAACTTCTGCACTTCATCACCAATAAAATATTGCCGAGGAGAAATCTCAGCTTGGATCGAACAGTGTTACTTGATCGATTTCCTCTTCTAGCTTACTGATTGCGCCACGGTGTAAGAAAAATAATTTAGGTGTGGACACTCCGCCCGACGGCGCGTCCACATAATGTTCGCCTCTTTCCTCCTCTCGGCCCCCATGTCGCAGCGCCTCCCACGCAACCGCGGCCTGCGCATGTACTATAGAAGACGACCTGCGTGCGTAGCGTCCGTAACGGCGATGCGCACGTGAGAAGTCAGCGAGCAGAAAGACTGCTCACGCGCTCTAAGCAAGACGCCGCGCTTTTACGTACGCAACGCAACGTAAGAAGTATAATCCTTTTTTTTTCTAACGCCGTGCGTTCGCACGGCGTTCGCCGCACGTCGCATTTTTCGGTCGCGAGCACGGTCGCGAGAAACGCGGTATGCGTTCCTTGCTCTAGTTGCTAGCGTGCACAGTTAAAAAAATGCAATGAGGTGAAAAAAAATGATGAAAAACGCGCGTTCGCCTCGTCGCAATAGGTTTCTTAAGCCCCCATGTCGCAGCGCCCCCCACGACACTGCGGCCGGCGCATGTATTAAAGGCGAACATTATCTGGACGCGCTCTCCTTCGCGGCGGGCGGAGAGTGTCCACACCTAAATTACTTTTCTTACACCGTGGATTGCGCTCATTACGTTCTTCAGCGTGAAACACATGGGCCTCGCTGTTGTCTTTAATGTACAAAGCAAGCATTATTTCACTAAAACTAAACATCGATAGAAGCAAACCCTATATTATGACGTTCCCGATTGAAAGAAATCTCGATTCCCCACAAGGTACAGATAGGGCTTAGTGTTGCACATAAACCGAATGAACGAAAATAACATGGCACCAAAGCCGATTTAAGGAAGTCTTTCCTAAAGTAAATGAGTAAAAAGAGCGGAGATTTCTTCCAAATTTTGACGCAGTAGGGTTTTTCTTCGAGCGGACGATCTAACACGTATTGCATTTATATCATATAGGCACCCAAATCGCCATCCTAGTTTTATTTTGATCTCGTTGCACACCGCTCCCATACAGAGAATAGTAGAGAGAACGGTCTGGTGTTAGGTAGCTTATGGCGCCAGGGGTGGAGTTTTTTTACTGTCACTGCAAAAGCTGCGCCACGAATACTCCTCGCAACTATCTTGATGTGCCTCCCTGCCCAATAACTGCAATCGGTCTCCCATATTTGCATATGAGTTGTCTGTCATTGCTTCACGTGACCGTATACCTCACATATACACCGCTCTGACATGCGAGCCTCCATTTCCGGGCCGCCCTGACGGATTCTCACAAGATCAGAGGTGGGTTAGCGGAACATTCAATGCCGCGGTAGGTTTTGGTGTCCCTACCTTACAAGTGAAGCTTTCGAAGAACGCAAACATCCCTTTCTTCATTTTACGAAATTTCCTATTCAACAAAATAATGCGAGCTTGGTCATCACCTCGTTAAATGAAGAGTCAGTTGTATATGCATTTTATTATTAGATCAGCGTTGCATTTAGCGCTAATAATTATTATATTAGGTGCCATTAGTGGGGCAATTTTATCTACTTTTAGTGCACATATCTTCGGATTATGTTCATGACTTAACATTACATTCCAGTGCCAGCCATAGTTGCACGGAGGTTGATGATTAGGAATGCAGAATATTTGAGAAATCGTTAGCTAAGGCTCTGGATAGAAAAGATGGATGAATTATTGCAATCATCTTAGTAGCTAGTATGGAAGATATTCAGAGGGTTTGAGCACTTAATTTTACAGGCACACTAGCCATTGTCTAAGGGTAAGAACGCGTGTGAACTAATGATCTTTTGGAGGTCGTCTCATTCCCTTTATAAAGGTTTTCAATAATTTGTATAAAAGCGTGCCCAACGCTCCACTGGAAACAGTTATCGATGCGTCATGTGCGATTTGAGAAAACCGTTGAAGCTTTGTGTTTCACTTGAAGCAGCATAGACACGTAACTTATTTTTAATCCGTCCTATTATATCTCGTATTACTAATTTATCAAAGAATATGTCGTTTTAAGCTCTTCAACAACCATTCAATGTATTTTAGATGTACGTTGCAATTAGAAGGTGCGTCTGGAACATCCATGCAGTAAATTGCTTTCCAATGTTATTTGTATTCAAATTTTAATAGCCGCTTCAACTAAATTCTAGAAACGGACACATTTTGAGTTTAACAAAATTTCAAGCACATAATACTGTATTAATAGCTGTGCTAACTAAATATTTTAAATGAAGAATTTGGAAACGCTTGAGTAAAAATTTCGTTGCTTTAAAATTTGTAGTTTATTTCTTTTTAAGCCTCCATAATTTCTAGAACCTAGCTTTCCTTTCCGGGTAACGATATCTATATAATACAGCGAACATATTTCATATGTAAGAAATAAACATGCAAACTCTCTTCATCGTAAAGCCATTAGCTCCTGATATTCTTTTTGACGTTGCTCGTGGTTACATGCAAGGTACGATTTTTTGTACACGTTGCCTTCGTACGGTGCTCTGGGTATTCTTTACTTGTTCTATTCTGGAGAAGCTACATCAATGCAAAATTAATACGACAAGGCTTGTGCAGCTGTTTTCAAGTATCGCAAGCCCATTGTGAAGGAAATCTATTTATTATTTACGCTACACTCATAGCGCCATCAGAGGCATTGCAGTGAGGGGGTGAACACATCATAAGCGGTGTTATACAACATCACACATAAACACTGGAAAACAAAAAGTAGGTACAATAATAAAGTAATTACATATACAGCTATTACGTAGAGAAAGGCAAAACGGGAACTAATAAAAACACTAAGTCAACAGGGCAAGGAATGTCTCATTTGATATTTCATTAACTACTGCAGCAGGTAATCTATTGCACTCCCATATTGTTCTTGAGAAAAACGACATTGTGAAGGATTCAGTATTGCAAAACGTTTTACGCACTTTATGGGAATGATCGCTCTGTGTGGATACATCATAAGCAGTGTTGGGCAGTATCGAAGATACATGTATCTTAGATACTATCTTAGATACTCTTTGTGTGTCTTGTATCTGTATTGCGATACGTCTCGCAAAACGTGTATCAGTATCTGTATTTCCGATACATTGAAGAATGTATCGTGTATCTTAAGATACAAGATACTGCGATCGCAATTCCACCGCGCGAAACAATAAACGCTGACTGAACTCCGCTTCCCAATCTGATACTGTTGCCACTAAGCCGCCACAATTAAACTAAAGGCAGTGACACCATTTTATCTTTCCGCCAGAGTTTTCAAGCGAGGGAAGGCGATGAGCTCTGAGCGGCCCTATTTATGGAGCAGAATCACGTGGTAGCGCTCGCGTCGTCTCGACAGACCAGCGCGCGAACGTCTACGCCAGACCTTTCGTTTTCTCGTTTTTTTTCTTTTTAGTTGGGTCAGTGCCATGACACTTGGCTCTCAGTGACTGCCCTATGCGACGCACTCCAATGCGTGCGGCGTCTTTCGCACAAATTCTGGTACCTCTGTAGTGTCATTATCGAAGTATCTGTTGCATTGTGGATCGTTACGAAGTCTGAAGAATGCAAGAATGGGGTTGAATTGTGTCTCGTGGATTTCACACATCGGCGACATGAAGGACCTCGTGGATGTAATTTTGTCTTATATGCAATGAGATTGACTTATATGCAAATAAGATTCTAAGATCTATAGAACCACCGGTGCCCATTCTGCATCTAACAGAACAAACATTCAGCTAACAGAAGCTATATCGGCGTACCTCTCTTTTTCTTTTATTCAATGAGTTCTTGTAATCATACTTTGATCGTTAGCACAAGCTCTTTCTAAGCTGTCCTTTTCCATCCCATACATTGCCTTTGTGTCTGTATTGTTTTTTTCCCGTCTGCTTACTGCAATATGTCTTTGAGGTACTGCCAAGGCAAGCTCTCTGCTTTATTACTACTTTTAAAGTCTGCGTCATTTCTGCTACTGTTTTTGTACATATATTCCAATTCAGAGAGAATAAGAATTAAAGAAAGGCGGGGAGGTTGAGTTTACTGTTGTGTCAAGGCGATGTTGAGGACAAATATATATAATAATCTGTGCGTGCCTGGAGTATACATCAACAAAAATTTTGCTTACTACGTAGTAAAATAGCGAAATTGAGTTTGCATTATAATAACGTAAATTATTAGGAGCCATCTTACGGATGTTGGCAAAGGGAGTGGGGAGCCACTGTTCCACAAAATGATCCGTTCTTCTCATGAGCGTCCCAACGAGTGGTTTTGCGCTATTTTTCATAGGCACTGAATTTTCTGTGGTCTTACCTTAAATGCTTAACTGCCACAGCTATTAGGGGTTACCCGCCGCGGTGGTCTAGTGGTTGTAGCGCTTAACTGCTGACCCGAAAGTCGCGACGGCCGCATTTCGATGGAGGCAAAATGCTAAAGGCCCGTGTTAGGCTTTAAGACCCCAGGTTGTCGAAATTTCCGGAGCCCTCCACTACGGCGTCTCTCATAACCATACCGTGATTTTGGGACTTGAAACGCAACAATTATAATTAGCTCTTGGGGGTGCCGCCTGTATCGGTTTCTATGCTTATTCACTGTGTTTGATACGGAACCGCTTCGCTATTTTACTAAGCTTGATATATTTACAAGTTTTATAGCACGGAACGTCTACACAAGGCGCTATAAACCTTGTAATTATGAATTACCAACTAGCCCGAAGCAACGCGCGTTGATATATTTCTTTTCCTTTTTTAGGCTTCCTAAATGTTTTTACTGTTACTGATCACCAGGTACTTGGAGATATAGAAGTGTCAATATAGTGGGAAGAGCGGCAGTGTCCTGCAGCGCTTTGTGCAACTGTACAATGCGACTGAGACGTTTCTGGGCTGCACATGTTCTCTTGTAGAAAAAAAATTAAAAAAAATTGTTAAAAACTTTACGCATTACTGAGTACGTCGCTAACGAACGCTGTACGCCAGCAGATAAGAAGAATGTACAAGTGATTGCAGTTTCATATCCTCTACGTAAACACAATGCGTTTGAAAGAACGTCGCTAGCAGCGTTCCTGCTGCTGTATACCTGCCCGGTGATTCGGTATTGCGAAGACCGTAATATGTTTACAGGCAAGGTAGAACTCCCCAGTGCTATTGGCACCATCGTGCGGATGCTTCTTATTGAAATTCTTGTCATTAGATGGCAAACCGCAAGCTCGTCGGCAAGCAGAGCAGCGACTGCCACCAATTACAAATGCTACAAGCAAAAACCGCAATCAGCTAAAGCAACGCCAATAAGTTGTTTCGGAATAAAACTAATATGCCTTGAGCAATAAATACAAAGCTTTTGAGATATTAACAAATATTCCATTCAAATGAAGCAAAATTGGTGGCAGTGAATAAATTTTCAAGCGAATATTTTTGTGCATAGGCGTTTAGTGCTACATTATATAGATATATAATAACATATTTGCGAATGTATGGAAGTATCTTAAGATACAATTGGAATGTATCGTATCGGATACAATCGGCGTTGCGGTATCTTGTATCTGTATTTCAAATACTTCTTGCCTGAGTATCTTGTATCGTATCGCGATAGAATTGCAAAGTATCTTTGCCCAGCCCTGATCATAAGGTTCGAGTATATCTTGTTGCCGATCAATGCCAATTTTTGAGTGAGAAATATTATGAAAAAGTTTTAGACGAAGCTTTTCCTGCTATTTTCTAGCAACTCCCATTTAAGACCCACCTTCGCTTGGGTACCACTAAAGGTAAACGTATATTTTCCAGTCACAAACATTGCAGCTAGGTTTTGTACTTTTTCTATACATTCCCTGTCACCTCCCATCATTGGGTCCCACACTCACATGCATATTCTAAAATCGATCGGACAAACGTCTTGAAAAGCAGTTCTTTAGTAGCCATACTAAACATTTAGCATTACGCAGCAGAAACCCTAATAACTTGCCAGCACTTGCGACTACGTGATCAACATGACGATGCCAGTTTAGGTCATGGGTAAAGTAAACACCAAGATATTTATATTCATGCACTTGTGACAATGGAACATCATCTAAAGTATACTGAAATGAAGGTGAATTCTTTTTCCTGGTAAATGACATAAAAAAAATATTATCTAGATTTAAAGTCATATCCCTTTCCGGCCCAGCCCGCACACGTGTCCACTTGCGACACCACTGACTTATGAGTCAGTTTATGAAGAGTTTCAGCAAGAGTACAACACCGTCGTTGAATACAAGGACAACGCTACCAGCGTCATGGTTGAGCTGCTTAGCAAGCACGACCGCATCGTTACAGCCATGTAATTGACCCCGGAGCTTCAGACTTGGTCAGTAGCCAGTGCTCTATCGCCTCTGGCACCAAGCTACCCAAGCTTACAATCGTCCCATTCGCTGGTGATCTGTGTCGATGGAACGACTTCTGGGAACAATTTGAGCAGATGGTTCACCGGAACGGAAGCCTCACTGCGACGGACAAGTTGTTCTGAACAGGCGACGCAGCTTCAGCTATTGTGGGCCTGCCAACCTCGGAAGCTTGCTACAAGGACGCCATCGACATACTCAAAAGACGCTTCGGTGACAAAACAAGACTCGAACAGAAGTACTTCTCCCGGCTTTGTACGTTGCCTTCAGTCCATTGAAGCGGCCCGATAGTTCTTCGGAAGCTGTACGATCAGGTCGTCATCAACATTCGAGGACTAGAGACCCTTGGGGTGAGCAAGGTGTCTTTTTCTGCAATGCTGTACGACATATTGCTGCGGGCTGTACCACACGATCTCGTTGTAGAGTACCACCTGTGTTGCGCTAATCGCTCGACGAGCGACCGCAGTAATGCAGCCTCTGTGACGGAGCTAGATCGCCTATTAAATTTCTTGTCTATCGAATTGGAGAGCTTTGAGAAAAGCAATGCTCGCAAACCCTCGAGGAAGAGACAGCCATACGGATTATGCGCAAAACAAAGTTCGCCAATTTCGTGGCTGAAAGCCCACGTCTTCAGTTCTCCTTAACAACGCAGTGAAAGTACCGGATAACTGTGTGTTTTGTAAATCGAGCCACCATTCCACGGAAGACTACTCGTTGGATCTCCCGCTACCGCAAAAGAAGCACATTTTATCCGGAGACATGAGGTGTTTTCGATGCACGACTAAGGGTCATAGGGCGTGTGATTGTAAGTGAACGATTACGTGCTCTATCTGGCAAGGACGTCATGCGACGAGCGTGTGTGATCCGCTCAAATTAAGACTAAAGACACGCGACACGGCAGAAGAAATGCCAGAATACCGCTAAGCAAACCAACCACAAACACGACTATGTGTGCATCTCTGGGGACGAATAGAGGTACCCTCGAGAATTCATGGACTAGCGTCCTCCTGCAGACATTTCGGGCTTGTTGCTTTTAATCATTTGGATATAAATGTGAAGAATATAAAGCGGACGAAAAGATAAATTGCCGCCGGCAGGGACCATACCTCCGACCTTCAAATAACGCATCCGATGCTCTACCACTGACCTACGGCGCTGGTCATCATCCCGTCCACTTTATGGGGTATAAATGTGCATTTCAACCTACGAGCGTTAGCCAGCGCCAATCGCACCTATGCCGAAGAGAGTGGAAAAATCATTTTCTGCCTGTTGGCGTCAAGTAGCACATGATCTTTTTACGAGCTGGCAGCTGACCAATAATCCCTCGCATACTACCTGAAGGCATCACGTTTGCGAGAACGAGACCCTCGCTATGAATGAAGGGAAGAAGATGACTCTTAAGGGCTCGTTTTTCTTTGTTAGACACTATATAAATCAGAACTAACGGACAATAATGCCAAGGAAAATATAGGGGTTCTTATTTGTAGTAATTAGGATATAAATGTGAAGAAAGTAAAGTAGACGAAAAGATAACTTGCCACCGGCAGGGACCGAAACTGGAACCTTCGAGTAACGCGTCCGATGCTCTACCACTGAGCTACGGCGACGGTCATCCTAGAGTCCATATAATGCGGCATTTATGTGCATTCCAACCCAGCAGTGTTAGTCAGCGCCGATCGCAACAAAGAAAGAAAGCGCCGATCTGGCAAACAAAACCGAGCCCTTAAGAGTCATCTTCTTTCCTTCATTTATAGCGAGGGTCTCGTTCTGGCAGACTTGATGCCTTCAGGTAGTATGCGAGGGATCGGTGGTCAGCTGCCAGTTCGTAAAAAGAGCACGTGATACGTAACGCGAACAGGCAGAAAAAAGTGTTCAACACTCGTCGCCATGGCTGCGATCGGCGCTGACTAATACTCCTAGGTATTTTTCTTTCTCTCTCTCTCTCTGTCAATCTCCCTTTATTTCTCTCTCTCTCTGTACTCGTTCTCTCACCCATCACAGTTATTGCATCCCACGAAAATTCGACCCACGTGTTCTGGGAGCGAATTCCAACAGGACGATGACGAAGAAGAGGACGAAGAGAGCGCGCTCCAATTCATGATGATGATAATTTTCTATCTACGACACACGGCATACCTCGACCATACTAGCTCTAGTGTAATATTGGCCTGATGAGGCCATCAGTGCATGGGCCGGATAAGCTGCACTCCTTTTGAACGACGGAATGAATACCAAGGTATATGAAACGCACAAGACAGTGGTATGTTGAATGAAATTTTCCGGGATAGAGTGAAATTATGTCTCCTAGAGTAGATAAATTAGACAATGTTCAGAGCATTTTCTCAAATGCGTTTATCATACAGTCAAGAAAAAGCTGCTTTAGTAGTGATGACCTTCCGAAGATTTCGTACTACTGACTTCACTGAATAATTTGAATGGAGAAAAATATTTTGTGTAGCACAACGGGTGTGCGATTGCGTTTCTTAAGTTTAAATATTTTGAATGTTTTTCTAATGGTTAACAATGTTCAATGTGTTCTCTCATGTATTTTTTAGAATGCCTACCGAGTACACTTAGACAATGAAAATTATTTCTAACACTTTTAAATGAAAAAAATGCGTTGGGGAGTTTTAATTGCGCTATGCCCATGCACAAAATTATAGAATAAATATTCCGCTCTTAGGTACCTCATTGCGCCAGGGGCAGATGTGTTTATTGCGATCGCAATTATGGTGCGGGTGCGAGTGCGGGCGACGAACGCGGCTGAATCAGAGATTAAACGAGCCTGCCCATCTCCGTCGCGTGAAGGGCGCACGCGATAAGATGACCCCGCTCAGGAGGCCGGCCGTCACAGCCGGGAGGAAACGCCCTGCTGGTCTTGAAAGCGATGAAATGACTTGAGAGGGCGGAAGGGGAGGTGGGGGTTCGCTCGAGGAGCAACTTTGAACTTTGATTCTAAGGGCGTGGTCACGATCGCTCGCGCGATAACTCCGCAGTCATCAGCGGGCGGCTCGTATAACCTTCAACGTCCTGCGATCTCAACGCGAAAAAACTTCTGGAGAAAGCATCTCCCACTGGAGCGGCCATATTCTCTTAAACCAGCGTTTTGTAGAGTTACGCGAGATTGGATCCAAAAGAGTTAGCTGCCAGCCTCACATCGCATAACATTACTATATGTTGCTATCACATTCATTGTTTCTCCATTGCGGTAAAACTGTGACTTCTTTACTGTTACTGGAAAACTGCCACACAAACACTCGTTGTTTGACGGTTTATGCGACAGTTGGCGCTGACTCCCTCCTCGCAACTATCTTGCTGCCTGATCGCCCAATCATTGAAATCGTTTCCCTCTTTTTGCATATTGGTAGCCTGTTATTGCCCCATGCGGCCGTCTACCTGGTGTCTACATCACCCTGATATGGGAGCCTACATTGCCGAGCCGCCCTCACGGATTCTCACACGAGCAGACATGAGTTAGCGGCAAATACAATGTCTCGGTAGATTTTAGATGCCCCTCCCTTGCATGTTTAGATATTGAATTACCCGAGACCCTTTCTCAATGTTGCGAAATTCAAGCTTATTTGAGCGTGTTCATCACTTTGTTAAAAGAAAATTGAATTGTATATGAACTATATCATTGGATCAGTGCTGCGTTTTGCTGTGATCACTGTAATAAGAAGTGCCCTTGGTCGGGCAAATTTATCTTGTTTAAATGCAGTTATATTCGGGCAATGTTCATGATTTATTATTACATTCAAGTGTCAGCCATCTTTACGTGAACGCTGATGATTAGGAATGAAGAGCACTTGCGAAAGTGTCAGCTAAGGCGCTGAATAGAACAGTTGGATGAATTATTCGGAACATCTTAGTAGCTAACATGGAAAATATTAACAGGGTGACTCATTTGCGTGAACACCTATGTCTACAGTCACACTAGCCATTGTGTAAGGGTAGGAACGCCTATTAACTAATGTGTTTATCGATATTTGAATCATATGTATAAACGCGTGCCCTACGCTCCAATGGAAATAACTATTGGTGCGTCACGTATGATTTGAGGAAATGGCGGACGTTTTTTTGAATATATATAAAGCAGCATGGTCATGTAACTTACTCAAAGGGAGATGTTAATAAATTTTGAAAAGAATTAACGTTGGAAAGCAATGTACTGCGTTGTCGTTCCTGACGCACCTTTTACCTGAAGCGCCCGAATAACAATGAATTGTTTTTTAAGAGCTGAAAACAACATATACTTCACTAAACTAGTCACACGAGATACAATATGACGGTTTAAATGCCGGAAACGGACACATTGCATGTTTAGAGAACTTTTAGGCAAATATTTTTGTAGCAATAGCTGCACTAACTAAATAGTTTATCGTTGATGTCGCAAACGCTTCAGTAAAATGTTGGCCCTTTAATTTTGCAGGTAATTTCGTGCATTCAGATGTGGCAGCCAAATTCTCTTTTGCGAAGGCATGGTTTACCATTATTGAATCTGAGTGGTTTACCATTATTGAATCTTTATTGAATGTAAGGCAGTCAATACACAAGACACGTCTGACTTTATCGCAAATATCTATATATGCAAATACATGCTTGTTTCAGAGAAGATCCTAAAGGGCCCCTCAACCACCATCAAACGCTCGCCTGCTCCTCTCCGTGCCTTTGCTCTATCGGCAACAGCCGTCATGACGTCACCTGTATGATTAGGTGACGTTCCGAGCAAAAGACGCTGTCAGTTGGCCCTCAAGAGCCTGTTTTCTGCTAGCAGATGCCCACGCTTCTTGCGTTTTCACCTCGGACGCTGAGGAAGGGCACTCGGAGAGGTGGGTAGAAGAGCCGAGGAACGCAGCCTAGCGAAGGAAAGAGCGAAACGAGTAAGCGCGTGAAACTCCGCCAGCGTTCGTTGTAGACTCGTGCACAACTGCAACGGCACAACTAAATTTCGACCTCTGGGTGGTTTAGGGGCCCTTTAACTTCTCATAGGCCTGTGTTGGGTCTTGCCCGCCATGTGAGGCAATATCCATAAATAGCACGGTTATTATTAGGTGCGAAGCACCTTCGTGGCTTGTCGGCGTCTAATGCCGTCACGGTGTGACATGCAGTCGTGATCCAACATAAAACGAGTATGCGCCAATAAAATTGGGTAAATCTCAGTACTCGCCACCGGTCCAATAAAAAAGAAGAAGCCAACAGTTAGGCCTACAAAGAGCCGATTCCGTTAGTGGAGCTGAGACACCCTTTTCTCCATTCCGTAGGGAGCTGAAACCGGGCATGCAGGGAAGAAGAAGTAGGGGAAGAAGAAGAAGAAAAAGTAGAAGAGGAATCACCCTGAGGCTGAACTGAAACCGGGCATAAGAAACGAGAAGGTGAAGAAAAAGGAGAAGCACCTTAGGGTAAGCCGCATTTCGACGCAGTTTTCCGACGACGTTAGTGGAGCGCAAACACCCTTCCCTACATGCCCAATTTCAGGCTTGGCGCCACTAGTGCCTCATCAGAGAAATCTTTCAAAGCACTGCATGCTTCTCACCTCCCCAGTTTTCACCTTAGTGGAGCTAATTTCTCTAATATTTGATGGTGCAGTGAATGCTAGTGCAAACACTCAAAGAAACTAAACAAATATTTCAAGTGTAACGCAAATATGATTGCAAATTGATACGCATAGGTAATAAAAGTAGTGATTTAAAGTATGCAGGTATAAAATGCGCATTTGTTCAAATTTCGTTTCGTATAGGTGCAATATTGGCAAGGAAACAAAGGCGTAATTGAATACTGATAGTCGCCTGCTGGAGATTTTTGGAGCTTTTCTCTAGTGCCTATTGTCACGCGATAATTTATTGAGCTGATTCAATTTTGTGAAATATATCGTGCGTCAGCAGGCTGATAAATGTTAACTGCTTCTTCTTCTCTTTGACAAAACAATGTGGTTCAAAAGGTTGCATGAATTGAAGCACTTAATTATTAACACTCTGAACGCAACAGATCACAAATATGTCACCGGAAAAAGCTGTTCTTGCATAGTTCTTTCGCGCTGATTGTAAAAAAAAAGTAGCCATACTCCTCGGACTCATGACTCAGCAAAAGAAACTTCTTAGTTCTCTACAGGCTTCTTATACTACAATAATGAGCAACCGGCTGCCCATTATGTCAAAACTTCATGGTTACTGAACTTGTTGGCCTCGTGACTAGAAGTAAAATTAAGCTCCAGATTGTAGGTTGTGAATTTGGCATTCATGACTTGAGGTTTTCTTGAGGTTGTGTAATACCTGATGGAGGTAGGGCATGGCAACAACTTTCTTTCTTTTTTGTCTCAGTTGGAATGGCTCGCTGCCATCGCGAATTCTAAGGCTATGCTTCAGTTTCTGTGCAACAGCTACCATAAGCTCGGAAGGGTAGCCAGCTTTCGTGAGGCGACTGACTTGTTCCTTAAGGCTTTGTTGCGTGGAGTGTTCACAACACTTCTTTAAAACATTATTAAAAAGAATGAATAATGGCTCTTTTAACAAGTTTTGAATGGGCTGAAGCGTAAGGAAGGATGGGCTTTTGAGCTCGGGGGTCGTAAGACCAGCATACACCAGCCCTGAGGATGGTGTATGCTCGCTTCTCCGCAGATACGAATAATGGCGTAGTGGGTGCTTCCCAACTTCACAAAAATTACAATTTATGGCGTAGTGGGTACCTTGCAAGCGTACTTGTATTAGTAGCCCCAAGATATTTCACAACGGGCTCCCGAAATGCCGCTCTTCCAGCTTTTGCTGTGACTGTGCTGCACTTTCCGCGCAGGCCTGGCATTTTTTTATATGTGCCGTGTGCGTTGCCACATCAAGTTTATCCTATTGAAAGACTATAAAAAATATAAAATTAAAAAGCGAGACGGCTTGCCATTATTCTATTACAATAATTAATAAGCGCTAATTATTTAAAAGGATTACCATGGTAAGTACAATACCCGACAATGCACATACAAGCATCAATGAACCATGAACAAGAAAACACACGCACGCAGAACATCATGCTACTACATGCGCGGCATCTGCACTAACTGCAGCTCGAATGCTATTTGTGCCTCTGCTTTGGGATAGCACACCGTGTAGCGGTTAGCAGCTGTAGAATTTAGAAGAATAATCGGTGCTTTCTAGCCAAATTCTTGTACCCGGCTGTTTGCATAGTCGAACCCGTCTATATCAAACTTGGGTAAACCAAATTATACTTTATATCGCACTAGTTTTCATCACGGCAATGCTTTACCGTCAATCTATGGGATATTCTGCAGCTACAGCAAAGAAAAATAGTTGAAACACTTGATATATTGAACATCGCGAGCGGGAATCGCCCCGAGATGTTGCCTTTCCCTCACAAACTTTTGAAACCCGAAGCCAGCCGTATTGAAGCCATAATGAAGCTACTTCGTTTCAAAGATGCACACGTTTCAATGAAAGTTACAAACGGAAAACGAGAAGTTTGTTACATGAAGAGCTTCAACATATAAAAGCTCAGTTGTATTTTAGAAAGAGAAACACACCTTCGCCGATATCTATTTATTTGTCCAGCAGCTCAGCTTCGGCCTACGGACCAGAACTCTCGGCCAGGTTAATTGAAGGCTATCGCGAGTTTTTGTTCCTAACAGCAAAGTATGGTTGCACTTAAAGGAAACACACACAACATATTATAGATAGATAGATAGATAGATAGATAGATAGATAGATAGATAGATAGATAGATAGATAGATAGATAGATAGATAGATAGATAGATAGATAGATAGATAGATAGATAGATAGATAGATAGAAATGGTCGTAGGAACCTTGGTTCACTAAGAAATGCTTCTTCACAATTAATAAATTCTAACGAGGAATATGGTGCATAAACACCGTAAAAAATAAAACTCATGGCTGGCTGGTCCCTGAACTTCCAGGCCGCATCACGTATCAGTGGGCAATCAAAATTTCCTCACAATGTTTTCTAAGCTTGCTTTGAAAGTGTTGCTGTTTCTAAATAAATATAGCAGGCTAACGTCCCACTGCAAGTGAAATTAATTTCTTTTTAAGTCTATACCAAATATTGCGTTATTTGCTTTCACAGTTCACGCTGAATACTACATAAGTTATTGCAAGATTTCATAAAGTACTGTCAGCAGTGAATAGAAAAAATGAATACCAGCATAAAAAGTAATGTGTACAAAAACATTGCAATAATCATGTCTGGGTTTCAACGCTTTATAACTAAGACGCTTATTTTATGCATTACACATTAAAAGGCCATATTGGTATAGTTTTCGTCGCGCATTGTGCTATATGGGACTGTGATGGTGTTTTTCTTAAAAACCTAGCATAATCACGTTCCTGTTCTTTCTGAAACGGGTGTCATGAGGGACGCCAGTAAAGAAACATCGCAAGAGTCTTCGTTGATTGAGAGTATTGTGGAAAACACAAAAATGTAAACGAGGCTTCAAGTAGGAAAGAATGAATATCGAGGACGAAATAACCAGGACACTTTTTTTACATTTAGGAATCACTCAGAAATAAGTAATGAGTCGAATAATTGAGGTTTTGCGTTATCAAGTTGCGTTTTCAAGCCTGGCAAAGAGGTTTCACATAAGCCGAGTGGAGATTTAACATAGCGCAAGTCCGTTATCAATAAATAAGAAAACGTTCTTCACCGCGGTTCCCTTGTGTGCGTGTTGTTGAAGTATTGCGCCAATAATTGAAATGTAAAAAGCAAGGCTTTGACCAGTGGATAAAATACATTGCAAGGTTGAAACCTAGTCCCCTTTCCGTTATTGCTGCTGGTGACGGTGTTCCTCTGACGCTATTTGTACATAAACTGAAGTGCCGCCAGGAATTGATCAGTTCAAATTATAGTTATTATGTTAAAACATTGCTTCATAAATCTAAAAAGAAAATGAAGAAATATTTAGATGAGGATGGACATGTAATCTGCAACAGAGTAGTTGGAACGATCAATCTAACAAGCACAATTTACAATCGCGTTTGCTGGATGGAACATAAAATTTTAATATCTCTACAGTAACCAAATTTTGAAAAGCAGGATCTCATATTCCATTTGCTATGTTGCTTGAATAAAACATTGGATGACATCAAAATATTCCCTTGAGCTAAATCTCGGTGCTAAACCTCGGTGCTAAAGCTCGGTACTAAAGCTCGGTACTATTAGTGTCGTAGCCGGTGCTATTGTAGTTCTTGCCTTTGAACCATTTCTATTAAGCAGAATTTCAGCGTTTATTTCGCCTACTAATTTAGGCGGCTGGCAAAACAAAAAGTACTGCGTTTTTACAGGACTGTTCGGCTGCAGGCTGCCCTGCTTTGAATTGCCCAGCGGTGCCGTCGTGGTTGCTCAGTAATTATAGTGCTTCGCTGCTGAGAGGAAAGACGCCAGTTCGATGCCGGCAACGATGGCCGCATTTTGTTGGAGGTGAAAAAATTGATGTGTGTGAACTGTTCACGTTAATGCCGAGGGAGTCCAAGACGAGGGAGTCCAATTTATCCGGAGCGCTAACTTCGACGTCTTTCATAGCCCGAGTCGCTTTTGGGCGTCAAACCCTACAAAACAACCTGACCGAGTGAGTGCAGGAAATATTGCACCGAAAATATTTCAGTATAATAAGTTCATCGGAAGTTCTGGCTCAGTGGTACATGCTGTGGCCAATTTCCGCTAGGTCATATGCCCGAAAGTGAAGACCGGAAGATCGGTTAGACGCCTTTGCGCATTTACAGTAAGTGTTATTTTGGCCAACTTCACTCTTCTGCGAAGGCGATGCACAAATTTACTGCAATGCATACCAATAATTGCACATGGTCCACACTATATCCTGGTTGAATAAACTACTTTACGTTGTGCAGTTTTTCTACGATCGCTTTAAACCTGGTACCTCAGTTCCATTGTTTGCGCAAATCTACTAAATACAACGAGATGGAACATATTCAACGCTAACTATATTGCACAAATATATTTTGAACAATAATGGGTAATCATAAGCACAAAAATGGGAGAAATCTTTAATCAAGACATGCGGTGCCTGTAAGATTCGAAATATTGACTTCACCTATGTGATTTAGCGGTAACTGTAAATTTCAGTTGTTTAGTAAATCGTTGGGTATGACAACGAATCTCTAATATATTTTTGTCTATCACAGCCTCTGTTTTTGGCCGTTACCTTAGATGAAACCAACACATAGGAAAAGTAAGCGATGGCTAGTAGAAAGGAGTTTTACTTATATTCTCATTTTCAGCCTACGCATTCGCAAGTTATGACAACAAAATTTAAGCATCTTCGCTTGTAGCTCACGGAATAATTCGCTGATGTTGTAATTAAACAGCTCAATGGGCGTATAATGATGGTGCAAGATGTTGAGTGTTCTTGCATTCCTTTTTCGACCTGTCTGTTCCATTCAAATGAACTTGAAATGCAGATACGCAGAGATGACAAATGTTAATTTGCCGTAAAATATCATCGTCTACTCTGAGACATGAAGAAACAGTGTACAATATATGCGCACATTGTTGAGAAATGAACAGTCATATCGTAATAGCATAGCACGTAGACCAACATCAGTAACTACGCAGCTTAAAGCGCCACGCAGACAACAAAAAACGGACAGGTATTATTCTAAATGTAAAAAGAAAAACTCCGCCAGATCCCACACATTGTAGGAATCTGTGTTACAGCGACGTCATGTCACTTATATAATAAAATGTAATTTATTGTAACATAGTTTATATGTGTGTACAGTCTGGTGTATAGTGCACTAAACGACATGGAGATGACTACTTGACGACATTCGCATAATGTCATTTGTGTTCACGTTGCTATACAGATGACATGCATATCACGGACAATCATGCCGCTACCTTTCGTTCATGTTTGTCATGCATGCACACCAATTGATGTACATTTTGGCATAAAAGAACGTAATAAAATGACCACGAAATCATCACGACGGCATCTTGTTATCACGGGAAACCAAGGAAGAAGCTTTTAAATTCGCTTTCTTTTCTTGGCCTCTACCAACATTGTTTACACTGTTACCAATAAAGTCAATTCAATCAAGTATGCCATGACGCACGTAACATGAGAATAATGCAGATGATTATGGCATAGAACAGCCGTACATTCACTATGTCCCGTCGGTTTATTTCTGGAAGCCTTTCTTCATACTAAGTGAGCCCATGAAGACACTGCTAGCCGTCCAGAAGAGTTCATTTCGCAGACATTCTGGTGTCGGTTTCAGCGCCATTGGTTGTAAGCGAGAAATGAGCGTTGTCCGCGAGCGATTAATTACAATAGATGCAAATAAATAAATTACTAATACAAAGAACTTCGGTTCGAGTGGGAATAGAACCCAGGCCTTGTGCGTGGCAAGCTAAAGTTCCACCACAGAGCAAAGAAATTGGTTAGAACTGCTTCTGAAAAGAAATCCGTACACGAATTTCATGTAACGGGAGGAGTGAACTTGACGCATGCAACGTTGCGTGGCACAAGCGTCCATTGGCGCCAGGAGTAAAGACATGACTTGCACAAAGAGTTAGCCGGTAAAGGTCCACCCACTACAAAGTGCTCAGGCATGTTTAAGCATCATAAGCAGCAAAAGCATGAACAATGAGACCAGCTGCGCAGGTTCGCATGTTCACTTACGGACATGTGATGGGTACTTCGCTGGTTCACAAATGGAATAATTATGGCGTAGTAGGTACTTGAGAACTGTACCTGCATCACGCATTCTAGGACAGTATTAAACGGTCTATGTTACTCGAACAGACGTTCCTTTCCTTGCGGCATGTTTGAGGTGTCGACCGAGAAGCCAAACGAGGCTACCACCTGAAAAGGCGATGTATACGCGGCCTGATTACGCTTCAGTTTAGTCTCGCTCTTTGTTTCAGACAAAAATGTCTTGTATACAAGGGCAAAAGGCATATGTGCTCTGCCTGACGAGACCCTAGCACCCGAATGCAGATTCAGAGCATAGACGAGAGAAATAACATTATACATTGTTAACACGTACAAACCCAGTTTCATACACAAGTAGAACACACAAAAGTAGAACCCGCTTGCGTTCTACTATTGAGACGAACCTCAATCATCTTCCAACTTTTTCTCCCTCGCTCTTGCCAACGCTTCATCTTCCTTCTTTGTTGGTACGCCGACGCTTTCGAGGGAAACCATATTCCCGGCGGCGCAGAGAAATTATACGCGAAGTTCTTGGCGGTAGAATATTTGAACAGGCCTTGTCACGATAATACCTCCTTGCTGTTTCACAGTACAAGAACAGATGTAACATCCCTGCTTCTATGAAACTGAATAATTCTTGGGCTCGGAATTGCATAGGTGTCGATGCTGTCTTACCCTATAATCGCAAGCCTTTACTGTTCAAGCTAACCCTTCAATTGACAAAGTTCTTCACGGCACTTGGAGTGCAGACCGCGGACCTCCCTTCCTCGGAAATAAGCAGTCGTTTCAATGGACCTCTCAGTCCGCTGTTCCGACTCTTCCACCTGCAGGCGCTTTTTCCAAAACAGCCAAGTAAAATCTTCATGCATATGTTGTAGTCCTGGTGAGGGAGTTATCCCGCCTTGGCACCAATGAACACAGTATTTGAAAAATATGCATCTTTTTGCAGGGCCACAAGAGATGCCTTCGCAGCTGCTGGATAATCACATGGTCTTGTATGCGCCATTGATAGTACGTTCTCACATTCTGAGGCAACTTCTGGAGACGGCCCTTCAAGCTTACCAATCGCGCCTCACGTCCTTTCATCTGCTGAATTCGACATACCACAGCCTATAAGGGCTGTTTCTTTCCTTCCTATAATTCTGCCTGGTGTTTTTGCTCGGACAACTTTTGCTGTACCTTTAGCGCCAAGGGGGAGGTCCGTTCGTAGCTTCTTTCCTGATGCAAGCAGTCGTTTGCGGACCTCGTTCAACTCCTGAATCGTATTCAGTACTTTTGGCTCATACTCATTCACTAATAATCATGAGCCGCATTTCTCGTGACTCCTCAAAGATATATTAGGATTAAGGTCCTCGGAAAGAAGAATTGAAGTTTTCTGAGCTTTCATGGGCCATTCGCTGCTCAGGCAATTCGAGTCCCCGCATTGAACTTTTACCTTCACAGGTCGGGTCTGGCTCAGTCGCCTTTATGCCTTCACTGTGATGAGAGGGAATCTCTGGAGCACTTGTTTTCGACGTGCCGAAGGTTTAAAACACCAAGGAAATGACTACCAGAAGAACTCCTATGGAAATTGGGCTTGAATTTGTCATTTCCAGTGATTCTATCATTTGGGGAAACCATATTTCGTTTTAGCCACAGGAGCGTTTTCGACGCTGTATCTAAGTTTTTACGAGAATCTAAAAGAATTGAATGTTAAGTGTAGCTAAATTCAGCTGTCTTAATTACAACTGTATATATTTGTTTTTATTATTGTTGTTGTTGTTGTTATTTCTCTATAGGCTTCTTTTTTTAATTCTTGCGAGTTTATCTTGCGAGCAATCTGTAATGGCTAAACATTTCATTTTTAAAATTTTTCCTTCAGTAACTGAATTAGTTTCCTAAGCAAGGCACCGTCCGATTCATGACCTATACCCCGAGGTGGGTTGCGCCAAGGTACTGAGGAAGCAACCAATCAACCATCTCAGATCGCAACTCGACCATCTTGGCTCCCAGCGACCCTTCCTGCTCCATATTTATCTGAACCTCAACTTGACGCTGTGCGGCCGCCTTCTCCAAGATGAGCCGCTTACATTTAGCGTGGAAGGCAGCCTCAATGTGATCCTTTTCTTCCGAGAGTGTACACGGCCCCAGAGAAAGTGACGCCGCGTTGCATTCACGCATTCTAGTTGTTGTGGGGATCGCCAGGGGAGCTTGCATCTTTTCGGCCATCAAACGCTGAATACTTACATGGTTCCGACTTTTGTTACAGCGAAGCTGTTTAGCAAATCGGTCCTTGTAAGTCGATCGCAGAAAACTATCATCATCTTAAGGGGCATGTGCCACTGTGCGGCTACCTGAAAATGAGTACAGAGAGAGATAAAGAAAGAAAGATAAACAAACAGATAGACGGAAAAAAGAAAGAGAAAAATTCTTTCCGAAAAACAAATCTTCATGAGGCGGGATTCGAAGCTGCGTACTATCGATTTGAAGGCGAGCGTCCTAACCACCCAGCTAGCCAGGAACGCAAGCAGAGCACAACATAGCCTTGTATAGCAAGGTCGGCAACTGGGCTAGTTTGTAAAGTTCCATTACGGTTAAAGCAGCGCAGACAACACGGACGAAGAAGGGGACACAACGAGCACTTACTTGCAACCGAATGTTGAAAGTCTTTAAGTTGCGAGTAAGCGCTCGTTGCGTCTCCTTCTTTCGTACGTGTTGATGTGCTGCTTTAACCATAATGTAGCCTTGTATAGTATAGCGTAGCAAGGGGGTGGGAAAGAGAAGTGAGCGTAAGGAGGAGAGTTGTTATGGTGCGGTGAAGAGAAAGGGGTAGGGGAGATAGTAAAGCGTAGCAGAGAAAGAATGAAAAAGAAAGAAATGGAGAGAAAGAAATGCACAAAGAAAAAAAGACAGACAGAGAGAACATCAACGAAAGAGAGAGAAAGGTAGAGAAGTAGAGAGAAGTAGATAGAGAGGAAAATACAGAAAGAAAGAGGAAGCAAGCACTGCGTAGTCTAGCGATCATATACCGCACCACCTGGCCCAGCCGCGCACGCACAGTAGCTAAGCTACGACCACCGAGTGCGACATCGCGCGCAACCCAAGGCGCAACCTCCGCTCTATAGTGTATACTACAGAGTGGAGCCTGGCTGCACAGCCTGGCTGTGCAGTCCCGAGGAGGAAGCCGCGCGTCTGGAAGCTACACGCGTCGGTCGACAAGCAGTACGAGCGGCGACGGGTCTGTGTGTCACTGTGGCATGCTTTGGGCGACTTAGTGCCACCCCCCATCCCCCGAATTTTCAGTTGCGAATTTGTTTGACTTGTTCATAATCAAAAAAGCACGACTTGCACGGAGACTTGACGTACTTTTTTATTCAGGCTGTTTTTAGATGCGAAGTATCTTAAGGTCGAGCTCAATCCGGCGGTGGTGGTGGTGGTGGTGTGCGGCGTGACCACCCTCACTGCGCATGCGCATACCCTCTCCACATACATCCTCTCCACTCCCCCTCACCATTCCCCTTCCCCACTACCCCTCTCCCCTTTCTCCTCTCCACTCACACTCTCCTCTTCCCCTCTCCACTTTCCCTCTCCCCTCCTCCTCTCCACTTCCCCTCTCCACTTCCCCTCTCCCATCCCCTTTCCACTCTTCCTCTGAAACGCGGGCTAGACATGCCGAAATTCTCTCCTGCACAACGCCGCGATGAGCTCGAGCGCATGCGCGTCCCCTCCCCTTCTCTCTCCTCTCCTACGCTGCCCCCCTCTCGCCCGCCTGTCGACGCCGTTCCCCGGTCGCCCTGTGAGAATTCACGGCCAGGCTAGATGGAAGACACGACGCGCGTAGCGTCCCTCTTCGCGTTCCACGACACGAGGTCGGTAGCATGCCCAACGAACGCCAACGGAACGCGATCGTGCAAGTGCTCCGGCTTCGCATCGCCTCATGGTCCCCTTTAGCGGGAGATGGTGTAATTTTATATAATAGCGATTCTTTGTGATGGCGTGCATTCATCTAATGCATACATAAAAACGTTATTTCCCAAATAGAACATTTGCAGTTGCTATTAAACGAACCGGCCTATGTTCTTTCTGAGTTTCCGCGTAAGTCGCGCTTTCTTCATTATGAACCTATACGATCATGCCCAATTGCAAATATCCTAAATGTTTGAATTCGTTGCACCTGCTTTCCTGACGCTTAGTGTGAGTTCTGAGTAATAATATATGGTTCACATGTATTTGAAGCATGGTGACCCTTGCATATCAAGCAACATTTTCTTCGTTTGCAATCGTGCGACTTGTGGCCTTTTGTTGTAAATCGGAAGCGTTCGCACAGCCGGAGGGCTTCAAATATCAATTCTCCCCAAAAAAAGTTTTAAATTATGCATGTGCGTATACTATAGATGTACACATGAACGTACATAAAGGGTGGTTCAACCCCCTCCAGAAAACGATTTCTGGCTACGCCCCTGGTTGGAACCAGCCTTTATCATTGCACAGCATATGCTTCTTCATCACGGACATACCACTAGCACACACTTCTGTCGACTGTTTCTCGATGTGCAGAACACAGAAATCTCTTTGCGATATTCGAAATTACGAGAGGAGTTCGTCAGAAAACAGATGAAGCACGCTGGATTTTATTGCGAATACGGGGTGGCTGGTTTCACGCAAGCTGACCGCCGCTGCCTCGTCCGCTGCTATCTTTGTGGTCGCTCTGCCCCAGGCTTTGTAGTTCCAAAGGAGCTTAACAAAACCATCCAGCCGCGAAGAATCAGCAGCATTGTCTGCGGCATGACTTCCACCTTGTGCGACGCAGGTACTATAAGAGTTGACTACGAGGTCTTGTGCTAATTCCCTAAAAACGAGGTTCCTGAGCATCGGAAACGATGACCTTTTCACACCCAGTGATTCCAAGCCTGTGATGTTGGTGAATTGTAGGCATACTTCTCACGAGCGAAAGGCATGTTTGGCTTGGTTTTTGCAGAGACTATGCACACACCGTCTTATTAAACTTAGGTTTTATTACACACCTGTTGGTGTGTTTCTTTGTGTCACTTGAATTCTGACGAAGGCGTTCCTATTGTATAGGAAGAACGTCCTAATCTTGTCTCCCATGGCGCGTTGGATCAGCAGGCAATTTCGCTTTTACTTGAGATTTGTGAGCCTGCCGTGTACCTATATCTACTGAGCGATTAATTTCAGCCTACCGATTGCGCTAAAATTCACACACAGATGGTCCAGACGGCGCGATTGGACCATATGAGTCGAATCGCACCGGCTGCGAGAGACCGTCTGGGTCTCTCAGTCTCGCCTTGGATGGCGAGAGTGAGAGACCCAGCGGCGGCAAAGCAGCCACTAAAGAGTCCCTGACCCGCCTGAGGTCCAAATTTGGTTGTGACGTTGCAGTTGTGCGCGACTCTACAGCGAACGCTAGTGAAGTTACACGCGTTTATTAATCGAACGGCACCCCTTGCTTTTTCGCTCAATATTTTTTTCGCTGCCCTTCGTTCGTCGGCTAATCTCTCCACAACTCTGCGATTTTCCCCACGCTGTACGAGGACAATGTGCAGAGAGAGAGCGCACGCGGTAGCAGAAAAACAGGCTCATTTTCGGCCATTCAACAGCGCGTATGGCTCGTGACATCACCTCGTCTGGCAGGTGGCGTCACACCTGTTTAGATAGTCGAAATGTACGATGTGGAGCACGCCAGTCCCTGTTGGTGGTTTACCTTCGCCTAGTCACGTGGAACCTTAGCAGCGACACTCCGACAAAGGCCAGCTGCGACGCGTCTCGCCGGTGGATCACGCGGCGGGAGTTAGTGAGTGAGTGATTGAGTGAGTGAGTGAGTGAGTGAGTGAGTGAGTGAGTGAGTGAGTGAGTGAGTGAGTGAGTGAGTGAGTGAGTGAGTGAATGAGTGAATAAATGTTTTGTCAAGACGTTCATTAGCGGGCACTCGGCGACGGCGACAGTCAAAAGCGGGGCCGACTCTCTGCACGAGGAGCGTACTCTCAGAGAAGAGGCGACCCACTAGAAGGCGCTCGAGAGGACGACCCATTACCGACTACGAACGCTTCGCTACAATTACCCCGGGTACGAAAAGGGAGCCGCCTGGCGACCTAGCAGCTTGTCACTATGAGCGGGTCATGGCAGGGCTTCAGGCGCTCCACGTTGACAATGTCGCGCCCTCGACGGCGCATGTCCGAAGATGGTTCGATGGGTTCGATCAGGTAGTTGACCGGGGATGTGCGTTCCACGACACGGTAGGGGCCTTCGTATTTGGGCAGTAGTTTGGAAGAGAGGCCAGTTGCAGTGGTCGGGACCGAGAGCCACACGAGCGCTCCAGGGAGGAACGTGGACTCAGAAGTGGTGGTGTCACCGCGAATGCTCTTCTGCCGCTCTTGTTCGTGCGTTGTAAAGGTCTTCGCAAGCTCGCGACATTCTTCAGCAAGCCTGGCTGTGTCCGAAGTAGGCGCACATTCAGATTGATCTGGCTTGTAGGGAAGGATGGTGTCGATTGTGTGCGACGGGTGCCTGCCGTACAGTAAGAAAAATGGTGAGAAACCAGTAGTGCTCTGAGAGGCGGTATTGTAGGCGTACGTGACGAAGGGCAGAACGGCATCCCAATTTGTGTGGTCGGCGGCGACGTACATCGAGAGCATGTCGCCGAGCGTGCGGTTAAAGCGTTCGGTGAGGCCATTCGTCTGCTGGTGGTAAGCAGTAGTTTTCCGGTGAACAACGTTGCACTCTTTGAGAATGGCTTCCACGACTTCCGACAAGAAGACGCGGCCTCGATCACTGAGCAGCTCCTGGGGTGGACCGTGACGCAGCATGAATCGGTGGAGCAGGAAGGAGGCCACATCGCGCGCTGTAGCCGCAGGAAGGGCGGCAGTTTCAGCGTATCGCGTGAGGTGGTCTACAGCGACGATAACCAAGCGGTTACCAGCGGATGTCAGAGGAAGTGGCCCATACAGATCGATGACAACGCGCCCAAACGGCCGGTCAGGGCAAGGAAAAGGTTGCAGACCTGCCGGCGACAGGTGCGTTGAAGTTTTGCGGCGCTAACAGTCGATGCAGGAGCGAACGAACTTCTGCACGTAGCGGTACATCCCTCGCCAAAAGTACCGTTGGCGAATGCGGTGGTAGGTTTTCGATACGCCAGAGTGTGCACACTGCAGATCAGAGTGGAACGACTCGCATATGTCAGAACGCAGACTGCGGGGTATTACTAGTAGCCACCGGCGGCCGTCGCCGTTGTAATTGCGTCGATGGAGCAGGTCGTCGCGAACGGCGAAATGGTGGGCTTGACGACGCAACGCGCGAGTAGATGGTGTGGCCGACGGATCAGTCAGTAATTCTATCAGTGAGGCAATCCATTGGTCCTTGCGCTGTTCGGTAGCAATGGTGTGAATGTCGATGGAAGAAACGGCAAAGTGAGACACTGAGCTGTGGGCATTTTCGTCAGGCAAGAGAGAGCGCGACAGGGCGTCGGCGTCAGCATGCTGGCGTCCGTTGCGGTACAGCACGCGGATGTCGTAGTCTTGCAGGCGAAGTGCCCAAACGGGCGAGACGGCCTGAGGGATCCTTCAACGACGACAACCAGCACAGTGCATGATGGTCGGTGACAACATCAAATGGGCGACCATACAAATAAGGCCGAAACTTCGCAAGGGCCCAGATGATTGCCAGGCATTCTTTCTCCGTGACGATGTAGTTGGTCTCGGCTTTAGTAAGCGTACGGCTTGCATTTGTCACGACATATTCTGGGAACCCAGGCTTGCGCTGCGCAAGGACAGCGCCGAGGCCAACACCGCTGGCGTCCGTGTGTACCTCCGTAGGGGCCGTTGGGTCGTAGTGGCGTAGTATGGGAGGAGACGTCAACAAACGACAGAGCTTTGCGAAAGCGTCGTCGCACTGTGACGACCACGAATTGAGGGGCCCGTTGCTGCCAAGGAGCTTCGTCAGCGGCGATATGATAGTCGCGAAGTTTCGGATAAAGCGCCGAAAGTAGGAGCATAATCCTACGAAACTGCGCAGTTCCTTGACGGACGTAGGCTTGGGGAACTCTGTGAAACGTAGGCTTGGGGAACTCTTGAAATGGCACACGTGCCTGTGCTACCTCGACGACGACGTCGTCGAGGTAGCACAGGCACGTGTGCCATTTCAAGTTGCGCAGAACGGTATCCATCATGCGCTCAAAGGTCGCGGGCGCATTGCACAGCCCAAACGGCATGACGTTAAACTCGTACAAGCCGTCGGGTGTGACAAACGCTGTCTTCGGTCGAGCGTCATCAGCCATGGGGACTTGCCAGTACCCTGAGCGCAAATCGAGCGATGAAAAAAATTCTGCTCCTTGCAGGCTGTCAATGGCGTCGTCTAATCGAGGTAGGGGATAAACGTCCTTACGGGTAATCTTATTGAGTCGTCGGTGGTCCACACAGAACCGCACAGAGCCGTCCTTCTTCGCAACGAGAACGACAGGAGAAGCCCACGGGCTGTTGGAGGGTCGAATAACATCGCGGCGAAGCATGTCTTCGACTTGCTCGTTAATTACACGACGCTCTGCTGGCGATACGCGATATGGACGTTGCCGCAGTGGTGGTTGGGTGCCAGTGTCGATGTGATGCGTGACAGCAGACGTGCGGCCGAGAGAAGTTTGCGCGACATCGAACGAAGAACGAAATCCTTCCAACAGGCATAGAAGCTGGGAACGCTCGACCGATGTAAGGTTGTCAGCAATCGAGGAACCAAATACATCAGCGGGTGGCGAATCAGATGTGGAAACAGCACCAGCAAGCCTTTCCTGTTGAAAACGCGGTCAGATGGAGAAAGGAGTGCAACGGTGTCAGCGAGACCGGTGCAATAGACTGACACAGCCGTTGACGAGTTTGCAGGAAGTGTGGTGTCGTCTTTGACGAGTACCTTGGTCGCAGCCGGTAGATCGTCCGCCGGCGTCAAATCTAGGAATGGTGAGAGCTCTATTTCGGCTGGTGCGCACCGAATTACGGCGTCGTGACGTGCGAGAAAATCCCATCCCAGGATGACGTCGTGGGAGCATGAACAAATTATGATGAATTCGACGGCGTACAGAGCGTCGTGAGTCATGACACGGGCGGTGCACACCGCTGTCGGGTGAATACTTTGGGCGCTGGCTGTACAGAGGGAGAGCCCGGAAAGTGGCGTCGTCACTTTTCGTAGTAGTCGGCTAAATTTAGCGTCCATAATGGATACAGCAGCTCCAGTGTCTACAAGGGCCGATGTGCGCACACCATCTACAAACACGTCTACTACGTTTGATGGGCTTTGCTGAGGGCTTTGGCAGTTCGATAGCATCGCAGCCCTTGCCTCTTGGACTGCGACGACTAGTTTTCCTGTTCTCGTGCGACCGCACGAGGCCGCATCGGCGACAGTGATCGGCGTCGTGGGGACGGTGAACGGCGGGTAGATGAAGCTGGGCGTGACGTCGGCGACATAGGCGGCGGCGGGTCGTAATACGGGCGGCTGGACTGGTTGGTGACGGTTGATCCGACTCGAGGCAGGTGCACGCGGTTGCAATAGCGGGCGACGTGCCCGGCCCAACCACACGCAAAGCAGATGGGGCGGTTGTCGGCAGTGCACCATCGGCTTGCCGGGCTAGGTCCCATCCATGTCGCAGGACGCGAGGGACGGGGCGGTGGCTGATACGACTGCATGGTGGTCTGCAGTCGAGGCGTATGAATGACGTCGGCGTACGCAGCCGGAACACTCGCTTCGAAGGCCTGAGGCCTGGCGACGGCTCCGGCGTAAGTTAGCGGGGGTACCACAGGGAGCGCTGGGGGCGGCCTGGCTACAACTTGCGCGTAACTGAGAGGCGCAGGCGCTGGAGGGGGCTGGTGGTATTCCGGCATGACCTCCGCGATTTCCTGCTCGATTGCCCGGCGTAGGGGAGGCAGCAGTGTGGTCGACGGCTGCTCAACATGCTGCGGGTGAGCGAAAGCCAGTAGAGAAAGCTGGCGGGCAATTTCCTCGCGCACGAAGGACTTGATCTCGGCGAGTAAGACGGAGTGGTCCGACGTGGCCGACAAGCCAGCGAGATCGGCGTCGAGTGATGGAGATCGACGCGTCATCAGCCGCTGCCGGCGCAGCTCCTCGTAGCTTTGGCACAGCGTGATGACCTCTGCCACAGTGCGAGGGTTTTTGGCGAGCAGCATAGTGAAGGCATCGTCATCGATGCCTTTCATAACGTTCCGGATCTTGTCGGACTCAGACATTGTCGCAATGGCTTTCTTGCACAAGTCGAGCACGTCTTCAATGTAGCTCGTGAAAGACTCGCCGGCCTGCTGGGCTCGTTCACGTAAACGCTGTTCGGCGTGCAGCTTGCGAACGGCAGGGCGGCCAAACACGTCGATGATGGCGGTCTTGAAAGCCGACCACGTAGCGAAATCGGATGCGTGGTTGTTGTACCATAGGCCTGCAACACCCGCGAGGTAGAAAACGAGGTTCCTCTGTTTGCCTTCCTCGTCCCATTTATTGGGGATACTCACGCGCTCGTAGATCGCGAGCCAGTCCTCGACATCGGTGCCATCCGCGCCGGTGAAGACAGGAGGGTCGCGGATGCGGGGGACACCTGGACGTGGCGTCGGTGCAAGAGGAGGCGTTTGCTGGGTGGCGTCTTGAGTCATGGTAGCAGGCACGGTACGGGATCGAAGCTCCAAGGGCATCGAATGCGGACCGTAGTTGAAAGGGCACAGCACTCTCCACCAAATTGTCAAGACGTTTATTAGCGGGCACTCGGCGACGGCGACAGTCAAAAGCGGGGCCGACTCTCTGCACGAGGAGCGTGCTCTCAGAGAAGAGGCGACCCACTAGAAGGCGCTCGAGAGGACGACCCATTACCGACTACGAACGCTTCGCTACAGTTTATTTGGTCCAGCAAAACGCGATTAATCGCGCACCCGGCTAATCCCACGACAGGACTGACATGTCTAACCTGCCGGCCCGATCACGGGCGCGCAGGACGGCCAGTACTTGGTCCTCATAGACGGGACTTCGTATGAGCGCGTTCCACTCTTCCTTGGTGAACTTCTGGCCCAACGACCCGCACTCGCAGAGCATGTGAGGTAAAGTAGCAACCTCGCCACAGGCTGCGCAGGAACTATTCGGGTAAAAGTCCGGATATATGCTATTAAAGGGGCCCTCCAACACTTTTTTTTGAAGCGCCTACATCGCTACCGACCGCATCAACGTGTAGCGGCGCTCGCCAGAACTATTGCGGGCGGAAATGGCGAAGATGAGCGCTGGCCTATGATTGGATAAATGTAACGTTAGAAGTAATAACGGCGTTGCATCACAAAAGGGGTTATTATTGGGTTTAGTTTTTCTTTAGCATGCTTTTTTCACTGAAGACCAGCTACGCGAACGATCTAAGACTTTTTCAGCCTTAAAACTACAGCGCCCGGCAAAGAATGCGCCGAAGGCCACGGCGCTGGAGGAAATGCGCGGGGGACGCTCCAGGCGCCGTTGTTTGAAGAAACTAATCGGAAAAAATTGTAAGAGCGTTGATATAGACGCCATCGCAATAAGAAAGATGACTAAAACTACAAAACATGATAGAGGCGTTCGCGATGTGCCTCGTGTGGCACGTTCGTTACTACCGCAACGGCGTCACCATTACGTTGGAAAGAACGGACAACATTGTATGCAAGCTTCCCGTACGCAGGATCTTTCAGTTCGTTTCATTGGGGCGCCATCAGACGTCACAGGGTGAGTGAAACGTGCTCAGGTGATCCCGCGAAAATCGAGTTGAGGGTAGGCATCCATTGTATTGTATTTTTAGTGTTCTAGGCTGAACAACGTCGGACTGCGTTCTCCTATCGCAGCCGTTCTTGCTGCACTAATTTCTTCAGCCTTCAGTCTACGCAACCCGAAGGTAAGAAATGTTAAACAACGAGGTCTGGAAAAGTGTTAGAGGGTCCCTTTAAGGGACGCCGGATATGGGTAGGAGTTAGTTTGCGGGAGTCTCAGCGTGACGGCCTGCGGCCTTCTTAGCTTGGATTGAGGTGGCGGGAAGGCCCTTCTCTCTAAGTAATAGAAATTAGTAATTTCGTTGTGCGTGCTAGGAGCGTCCCTTTTTCCGGGGGGAAAGTCGCCCGATCCGAGGGCAGCGCTGTCGGTAAAGCCACGCGCAGCCTCGTTGAGATTCAGAGGAACCCCCTCGATCGCCCCTACGTGGGCAGGGAAACAATAAATGGAGTGAGTGGAGCTGTCACTGTTTTTGGAGCCTTTCAGAGTTTGAACTATCTGCCGGGATACCGGGCCTTTCTGAAATGACCTGACGGCCGCTTTCGAGTCGCTATACACGTTGTCTCTCCGACCGTCTTGCATGGCGAGTGCAATGGCCACTTGCTCGGCCACCTCGGGGTCCGTCGTCCGAATCGAGGCACAGCTGATGACTGCCCAGCGTGTCCACGACGAAAACCCCAAAAGCCCTGCCGTCTCGAAACGCGGCGGCGTCCATGAAGCATGCTTCAATCTTTTCATGGGTGATTTGCTTTAGTATCTTTGACGCTCTTGCCTTACGACGACCTGCGTTCTGCGCAGAATGGACGCTGCGGGGCAGCGGAACAACGACGAGCTTCTTCCTTATTTCTGTGGGTATTTCGGTGTTACTAGCCAAGTTCTCGGTGTGGGCGAGTTTTATCTCCTCTAGAATCCGCCTACCAGCCGGCGTGCCAGGTAGCCGAGTTAGCTGGGCGCGTTCCCGAGCCTTGGCAATATCCTCCATGGTGTTTTGTATGCCAAGCCAGAGGAGGTCCTCGATACGCGTTCTGACGGGTAGTCCGAGTGCTCGCTTGACGATTTTTAATAAGGGCATTCAGCTTGTCCGACTCTGCTCTGAGCCAGTTGTGCATGGCCACTGTGGAGGTGAAGTGACATAGCACAAAGGCGTTGATGAGCCTAAGCAGGTTGTCCTCCTTGAGGCCTCGACGTCGGTTGGTGACCCTTAAATACCCAGGACTCTGATGATGTCGCCCTGGGTATCGGGTCGCCGCTCCAAGTAAACATTTGAATGCCACTTTCGGAGACCGGCTTCCAGCCCTTGGGTCTGCCTCCTTTTTCTTTCTGCAAAGCAGGAGCTCAGATTTGGTCGAGGAGCACCTGAGTCCAGTGAACAGCAGGTACTGTTCCGTGATGTCTACGGCCTCTTGCATGGCACTTTCCGCTTGCCCTTCACTACCGCCGGTGGACCAGATCGTGATGTCATCCGCGTAGATGGAGTTTGATACCTTCGACTTGGGCCAGCTTCCTCGAGAGTCCGACCATGCAGATGTTGAAGACAGTGGGCGAAATGACAGAGCCTTGCGGCGTACCCGTGGGCTCAGGAGCACTTCGTCGGAGACGAAGTCGCCAAATCGCAGCTTCGCTTTCCTTGCGGTCAGGAACGAACGGACAGAGTTATACAGTCTGGGGCCCAGCTCGATGTCTGCGACAAAAGCCAGGATGTATGGTTGGAGAGCGTTGTCAAACGCCTTCTCGAGGTCGAGTCCGAGCGAGGCCCTGGTGTCCCTGGTACTGTGGTTGATGATTTGATGTTTGATCATCTTCATGGCGTCCTTCGTCGACAGGCCGGCTCGGAAGCCAATCATGTTGGGGGTATAGACGTTGTTGTCTTAGAGATATATGCTTCGTCTGTTGATGACGACGTGCTCCGCCACTTTCCCGACGCAAGGTGTGGGAGAGATGGGTCGGAGGTTATCAACATTCAGAGCCTTGCCTGGTTTGGGGATCAGGACCGTGTTGGCGGTCTTCCATTTTTCTAGGACACTGCCGTTTCTCCACGTCTCGTTGACCTTCTCGGTGAGGTATTCGATTGAACGGTTGTCGAGATTCTGCAGCATCGTATTGGTGATGCCGTCGGGACCCGGCGCCGACTTGCTGTTGAGTGCAAAAATGGCTTGCCTGACTTCCGCCATGGTGAAGTCTTCGTCCAGCTTTGGACGGGCCGGGCGGATGTACTCGGGAAACTGGACCTCCTCGTCGCCGTGCTTTACGGGCAGATACTTCTCCATGAGCTTGGCAACCAGCTTGTCCCTGGAACAGGATCTGGTAGCTTCGTACAGGACTCTGGCGAGCAGTGTCTCTGATTGGATCTTGTGCCGCCCTCGTCGAGGAGATGTTTGAGGAAGCCTCAGGCTTTGCCGTTGCGCATCTGCCCGTCGATCGAGTCGCAGACACCGTCCCATTGCTGCTTGCACAGGGTCCGACAGTGATCTTCGATGGCCTTGTTGAGCTCTCCGCAGTCTTCGGTTGAAACTTTGTCACTTTCATCGAAATAGCAGCGCCTGCGTGGCCTGAATCACATGGGCTAGCCTGCTATGTATTATATCTACTTCCAGGTCGGTGACGATCTTCTTGGTTGACATCTCGGCGTCACTCTTGATGCCTTCGCACGGTCTCTGGGATCAGGTTCACTTTCGTTGCCGCGCAGCTTGCGAAAATGATCCCAATCTGTGACAGTGAACTCTCCGGTTTTACTTCGAGCTACGTCGAAGCGAGTCTCGAGCACGTAATTGTCGCTACCAAAACCCATTGCGGTGTTAATTCACGCGGCTCTGTCAACGTTCTGTTGCCGATTGCCAATTGGAGTCGGGAACGCCTTGTCCGTGATGAGCGTGAGGTCCATTTCGTTGGCGTTCTGCCACAGACCCCGGCCCTTGCTCGTGTCGTAGACGTAGCCCCATAGTCCGTACGGGGCATTGAAGTCCCCACGACGACAAGGGGATGGGTGCCGGCCAGGTCGACGGACTTCTTGAGCATCGCCTTGAACTGCTGCCGGGAGTCCCTGCGATTACTGTAAATATTGAGTATAAACGCGCTGTTTCTTCGCTGGTACCGTGGGAGTCGATGTTATGCGAAGCATGCGGCGTGAAGGCGAATGTGGCGTGATTTTTTTTTACTGAGAGACACGTTACAAAATAACGCTAAAGATTTGTATAAATTTTATACGTACACATATATGTTTAAGAGCCGCATATGTGCTATATAATCAGTTGTTTACGGTTGGGTAACGCTGCCAACGGCAACGTGGGTATTACCAACACCAGAAGGGGTAAGCTGATGTGTAGTGCTTATACGTCTTCCGTGAATGGACGCACGTTTCACGAACCCGTGTGCAGGTGTGGAAGACGTTCTTGACAGTTCTTGAACAAGGGCATCATCACCGGGATCAGTGAGCACCAGCAGCTGGTCATGACTTGTTATAGGATCCGGTCGTTATGGTGGTGACGAGAGGCCCATGTGTAGGGATATGTGTGGTATAGTCGAGCTGTTGGAATTCGTTTATGCCTCGGTCATTTCGTCAACAAATTTTCTGTTGATAGAGCCGGTGACATGTCGGAACCTGAAGCCACCCTTCACGTTGGTGAGGTATAGGCCGTCGAGGCTGGTAGGCCTGAAGAGTAGCACGTAGACCAACATCAGTGGATGGTGCTTGTCGTATTCGTAGACTACCTGGGCGTATGTGGCCTACGTAGTCTAGTCTACAAAGCGGTTGTCAATCAATCTGCCATCATTACCCAGCCTCGTAAGGAATGAAGAGGACACTGCGTCGTTCTGGCGGCCGAAGTGCACTTTACGGTGCGGTGATGTGGATATCATATGTAACTTTCGTTAATATATTCCTCCGGGGTCGAGCAATGCTTCAATATAGCTTGCTGAATCGTAGGAATAAAAACGTAATGTTTATTAGACTACTATAATAGCGGACACAACACTAGAACCACAGACGTTAATCTGATATGACACCTGTACCGTAGTGGTGCATATCGTAGGGGTATCATGTAGTGTTTATGGCTTTCTTGTAAAGTTAGATAGCAAGCACCACAACCACAGTTGACGTTGCACCGTTATTACGCCTGCGTAGGCTATTTTTCGAAACCAGTTTATAGACCTGGTGTGGCTCGGTGGTAGAATACCCGACTGCCACGCAGAATGCTTGGGTTCGATTCCTGCTGGGATCCTAATTTTTCATTCTTTCCATTCGTCGAGTCAACGCTGCCGATGTTAGTTTTCTTTAACGCTCTAGCATTTAAGTTACAAATGGCTGTTCTCGCTGCTCCTGGGTATATATAAACTGTCAATCACCTGTGGCGCATAACCGTACACCGCGGCAAACGGGTATGTGCCATACGTGTCTAGTGGAAAGGGTTTGACGACGTACGCGACAGGATTTTCACGTTATTCATGTCATGACCCGACAATCATATTCGTCAAATCCTCTTACCCTCCCATGCCAATTTTGGTCTACACCGAAAAGGAGGCGACCGTGAGAGAGCCCAGACGTAGGCGGCTAGATAGATGGATAGATAGATAGGTACGTAGATAGAAACGCTCAAAGTGGCAAAGGTTCGCTAAGGAATGCTTCGCATTTAAAAGTGCCCCCCAGTCTGATGCGCTGATGTGCTCGTAGCCCTGATTCTATTCCCCGACACGGAGTCTCCTTAACGCATTTAATGTTGCATGGTAGAAGCGCACAATCGCGCAATGCGACGCTTAACTGCAACAAGTGTTTCAGTGCGAGTTTCGTGCGTGAAAAACTTAGAAGTACACAGGCATGTAACGACCAACTTCACATCTTTTGCACTCACTTCGGCTCTCGGACTTCTTGCCGTGTGCCTTGCAAACTAAGCACAGCCTTGAGGGATTCTTGTTTATTTTGTGCGGCAGGTGTCACGATGAAAATGAGCCATTCGGCGATTTGTAGGCGCATTGGCGAGGCCATCAAACTGCGTTTTTTGCGCGACGCCCATCTCCGCTAAAAATCATGCTAAAGACACACATACAAAATTACAAACAGCTCCAAAATGGACAACTATGTAATCTAGCGGAAAACATATCAAATAAACAGCAAACAATATGGCCTCCGAGATGGCAAACGCGCCGCGCGCCCAGAACTTCGGAGAGCATGCGACTACACCAGAGCCCTTGCTAATCGATGAGTGCCGGCGGGACATTCCTGTCAAGTAGTCGCTCTCATGTCAGGGTTGTCTTGGAGACGCTGACGCTTGGCCCCCCGCTTCTCGAGCTCGAAGTTCTGCGTCATATCGGCGTCGTTGACGCCTGTGATCGGCTTCCCGCATTCGTAGTTGGGGATCCACATCACGGTGACGACTCTTCATTTCAGCTTTCCTGGCTCTCAGCAAGGCATCTTCATGGCGTGGTTGGCGTTTGTCCTCCGCTCTCCTAACCTGAGCACGTCGCGCGCGCGCGCGCGCGCGTCTGTGCGCGTCTGTGCGCGCATGCGTGTGTGTGTAACAACACACATTAATAAGTGTGCACCTAGTGGTTCAAGTGCGCACTAGGGGCCGGATTTCGCTATTGCGTTCAACTCTTAAAGGCGAAGCTTAAGGGTCCCCCAATTTTTTTGTGAATTCTGTGCTTTAGTCGACAGATTGGTGTCTGATAATACTCAAAATTTAATTATCAATCAGGCTAACCTAATATCATAATAAGTTATCACCGCATCACGGTGAAGCACCATAAGATCACGTGCGCCCAAGTTTTTGTGACGTTGAGAGCGCGCATTTTGAATCGGTACCCCGTGTGCGGGAGAGAATGAAACGACGGGGGTGCTGCGGCATCCGTAGGACGCGACCACGGTGTAAGAATAAGTTAGGTGCTGACACTCGCCGCTCCGCTTGAGGAGATTGCGATAGCCGATGACCTTGCGCCACGAGTGGTTTTCGCGGCGCGCGTTGAGATGGCGCTACAGAATGGGGTCTCAGGGGCTCGCGCGGCGCTCATTCTGAAATGCGCGCGCAAAGAAAGATCTTCCTGAAGCATTGTGTGCATGGAATTCTGTCATTTATAAACGCGTTGCCCTGTGTCTGTGAACCCTGGCAGTGCATTTGTTTTGCTGATTCGTGTATTGTGATTCAGTGCACGTATACCTCGACACTGTGTATGATGTCGAGTTTCCTTTAGCGGCCTTGTCGCTGGCTGCGCCCTGAAATGGACAAAAATGTTTTGTCCCGAATTGCAAGTCGGGGAATAGGACTTTACGAACCGTGCGTCGCTTTACAAGGCTCCGCGTGAACCAGAGCGCTTCGAGAAGTGGCGACGGGTGATTCCGAGAGCAGACAGATTTATGAAGCCGACTGACCATGTGTGCGCGAGCATTTCCCGGAAGAAGCGATCTCTGCAACATACCATGCAGAGTACAAGGTTGCTGCACGCCCGAAAGAAACCTACGCGCTCTTCAGATGTTGTGCCTAGCATTTTCCACGGCTGCCCAAAATACCTGACCATGCATCAAAGAACCAGGGAACCTCCGCAAAAACGGGGGGCTCTACTGCCGACTTCTCGGAAGCGACGGGGGCCACAAGGTTCAACTGCTTCTGGAAGTGCCTTAGCCGAACGCTGAATGTGCGCCAAATTTATTGCACGTAGAGACAGCAACTCCAAGCGTGGAGGAGGCAAGGCCGCGCTTGCCTCCTCCACGATCGACGAGCCTCCTTTACGTGAAAAACAGGGGGCTTCTGAACACAACACTGATAGCGTGAATGGCCTATGTGCTACCGGCCCATGTCGCCATCAAGCCGGAAAGGTAATTTTTTATATTAAATTCAGGCGCCACTTTTTGAACTGTCTCATTTATGCCTATTTGGACCAAGAAACATTAAATGTTGTAGAATAATCAGTGAACAGTAATCATTATACATACTACTTCTGTGATGCAGTCGCGTGTTTTCACGTTCACGGTACTCACGTGATTATAATTAGTTTGCCAGACTTGATGTCGTCAGGCAAGATTTTCTAGTCTTTGGATGCCTCTTACGTTTCATCGTCACCGTCCGGAGACCCTTTGCAACATTGCAGGCACACATCCGACCACGGTGCTTCGGAAGCAACACCGTTTATTAAGGCGAAAGCCTTAATAAACGTGTTTATTAATGCGGCACGCCTATTAAGGCCAAAGCCTTAATAGGCGTTCCGCGTAGGCGGCGTCAGGGACGAGTGATGGCAAAAATCATCATCACGAGATGACGGGACAGATTGCCAAAACTTGTGACGTCATTAAGACATCACGCGACGTTACGTCACGTGATAGCATCATATCGCGCCATTGCTTGGTCAAAGGTGGTGAGATGATGGACGCAATGCAAAACCAGGTGAGGTGCCTCCGATCTTGGAGGCAGTGCGTGTCGACTCAAGTGCTTAATAGAACGCGTGTAAGTTTCGTGATACATTGGTTGAAATTTGTCTGACGAAGTCTTTTCGTTAAGCAACAAGAGCGCAACAGCGAATCCGCACGCAGACGCTCACAGACACATACACAAACACACACACACGTTCGCGCGCGCACACGCAAACTCACACACACGTTCGCGCACACACGCACGCACAAACACGCAGGCACCGAATGCACATATAGACGCGCGCACGCACACAAATGCACAGACATACACACGCACATACCCCTCACACACGCACTTACGCATGCATTCACACGCTCACGTACACGCGCGCACACGCACACACGCAATAAACACACATACGCACACATGCACGCGCACGCACACAAATGCATACACACGCACGCGCACAAATACGTAGGTGTGTATGCATTTGTCTGCGACATATGAAAATATGTCGGCATTGCCGTTCCTATCAGCCGCCACACATTGATACGTACTCTCCGTGTGTGCACACGCAGAACAAGCTTAACCTTCATAATGACGGAAATGCGCAAAGCGGCCGCTAGATGGCAGCAGATTTTACAAAAAGGTGTATGACTTGTGAATCATGTTCATGTCTTCCAATGCCATTTGTGATAGATACCATTTTAGGGAGACGACCACGAGAGCGACCAGACATAGATAGATAGATAGATAGATAGATAGATAGATAGATAGATAGATAGATAGATAGATAGATAGATAGATAGATAGATAGATAGATAGATAGATAGATAGATAGATAGATAGATAGATAGATTGAAATGGTCGTAGTAACCTTGGTTCGCTAAGAAATGCTTCTTCACAATTAGTGAATTCTAACAAGGAATGTGGTGCATAACACCCTAAAAAAATTTATAGCTAGCTGCTCCCTGAATTTCCAGGCCACATCGCGCAGTGGGTAATCATTATTTCTTAACAATGTTTTCTAAGCTTAGTTTGAAAGTGTTGCTGTTTCTAAATAAATATAGCAGACTAACATCCCACTGCAAGTGATTTTTTTTTCTTTCGAGGTCTATAACAAATATTGGCGTTATTTGCTTTCACAGTTCACGCTGAATGCTACATAAGTTCGCTGAAGAATTCATAAAATACTCTGAGCAGTGAATAGAAAAGATGAGTACCAACATAAAAACTCATGTGTACAAATACTTTGCTATAACCATGTCTGGGTTGCAACGCGTTATAACTACGATACATATTTTATGCATTACTCATTCAATCAATCAATCAATCAATCAAATTTTCTTTTTCTTTCCTTTGAAAGAGAAGGAGGCGGGGCTAAAGGCCGCGATTACGGCTTGGCAGTTGTCCCTGCCTCCTTGTTTCTTAGCATGGCACAGCCATACTGATATAGTGGCACAGCCATACTGATTAAAAGGCCATACTGATATAGTTTATGTCACGCATTGTGCTATATGAGACTGTGACGATGCTTTTTCTTAAAAACCTAGCATAATCACGTTCCTGTTCTTTCTGAAACGGATGTCATGAGGGACGCCAGTGAAGAAACATCGCAAGAGTCTTCGTTGATTGAGAGCATTGTGGAGTACACAAAAATCTGAACGTGGCTTCAAGTAGAAGAAAATGAAATATCGAGGACGAAATAACCAGGACTTTTTTTTACATTTAGGAATCACTCAGAAGTAAGTAATGAGTCGAATAATTGAGGTTTTGCGTTATCAAGTTGCGTTTTCAAGCCTGGCAAAGAGGTTTCACATAAGCCGAGTGAAGATTTAACATAGCGCAAGTCCGTTATCAATAAATAAGAAAACGTTCTTCACCGCGGTTCCTTTGTGTGCGTGTTGTTGAAGTATTGCGCCAATAATTCGAATGTAAAAAGCAAGGCTTTGACCAGTGGATAAAAAACATTGCAAGGTTGAAACCTAGTCGCCTTTCCGTTATTGCTGCTGGTGACGGTGTTCCTCTGACGTTATTTGTACATAAACTGAAGTGCCGCGAGGAATTGATCACTCCAAATTTTAGTTATTAAGTTCAAATATTTCTAGATAAATCTAAGAAGGAAATGAAGAAATATTTAGATGAGAAAGGACACGCAATCTGCCACAGAGTAGTTGGAATAGACACTCTAACGATCAATTTAAGAAGCACAATTCACAATCGTGATTGCCGGATGGCACATAAAAGTGTTAATATCTCTACACTAACAAAAGTTTGAAAAAGCAGGATCTCATATCCCATTTGCTATGTTGCTTGAATAAAACAATGTATGGCATAAAAAAATTCCCTTTTTCTAAAGCTCGGTGCCAAAGCTCGGTACTAAAGCTCGGTACTGTTAGTGCCGTAGCCGGTGCTATTGTAGATCTTGCCTTTGAACCATTTTTATTAGAGAAAATTTCAACGTTTATTTCGCCTACTAATTTAGGCGGCTGGCAAAACAAAAAGCACTGTGTTTTTACCGGACTGTTCGCTATGCGACATCGACCACACACACTGCCCTGCCTTAAATTTCCCAGTGGTGCCATCGCGGTTGCTCAGTAATTATAGTGCTTCGCTGCTGACTGGAAACACGCCAGTTCGGTGCCGGCAACGATGGCCTCATTTTGTTGGAAGTGAAAAAATTGATTTGTGTGAATTGTGCACGTTAATGCCGAGGGAGTCCAAGACGAGGGAGTCCAATTTATCCGGAGCGCTCCACTTCGACGTCATTCATAGCCGGAGTCGCTTTGAGGCGTCAAACCCTACAAAACAACCTGGCTGAATGAGTGCAGGAAACATTGCACCGAAATACTTTCAGGATAATCAGCACATCGGACGTTCTGGCTCAGTGGTACATGCTATGGGCAATTTACCGCTAGGTCATATGCCCGAAAGAGAAGATCGGAAGATCATTTAAACGTCTTTACGCACTTACTGTAAGCGCTATTTTAGCGCACCTTCTCTCTTCTTCAAAGGCGATTCACAAATTTACTGCGATGCATACCAATAATTGCACACGGTCCACACTATATCCGGTCCACATATATCCGGGCCGTTTTTCTATGGAGCGTGTACACACGATCGCTTTAAACCTGGCACCCCAGTTCCATTGTTTGCGCAAATCTACTAAATACAACGAGATGGAACATATTCAATGATGTATATATATACATATATATATATATATATATATATATATATATATATATATATATATATATATATATATATATATATATATAGTAGTGGGAAAAGAACCACGCGGACCCCGATAGAATAAGGAATGAAGAAAGAAACTGCGACTTTCGTTGGTTTGGCACTGTATATTTTCACTAACGTTTCGCCTGGTGGACCAGACGTTGCCAAAGTAACAAGTACATCGCGGTGGGTTTCCTTACAAACACGCTTAAAGTAGATAGTTTAAGAACTTATCGATAGCAAGAATGACAACATAAGATAGCGGTCACACGCAGTCGGCATAGATTCATGCGCGCACGTTTGAGACTCGTGGCAGCGAAGTCAGGTTACACAGAGTAAGATAGATTGCACACGCAGTTGATATGACATTACACACTAATGATATGACCGAATGATTGGATTGCACGTCACATGGAGGAAAAGGCAGGGGGGGGGGAATGACATCAGATCTGCGCTTTATCTATTTTTTTTCGCGGGAACGTAGTCACATGCTAGCATTAAACTGCAAACAGTCTGAGATCGCAAACAGAAAATCTACGCAGCACTAAGATCTTCAAACACATCAAGGTCAATACGAGAAGAAACTAAAAAAACTAATAAAACAGCACAGACACCGTACATGATGCACACAACTCAGTACGTATGCACGTAGTCTGGTACGAAAGCTGGAAAATAGTGGGTGATTACCAAAGTAACCGTAGAAGAAACACGAGCGATATCAGAAATAGAGCTGCCTATCCCGTTGAAGAACAGGTTATGATTAATAGTGCTTAGTGGGAACGCTTGTAAGCGTGCCTGTGCTTTCGTTGATACCGGATGAGACGGTGTTAAACTTATAGATTAGTAGGTAAGACTCGCGGGCTTCACCATCATGATGAGAACGAAAGCCTGAGTCAAGTATAGTGGCCCGAATATTTTCAAAAGAATGTCCAGGTAAACGAATGTGTTTAGACAATGGTTGTTGTTGTATATATATATATATATATATATATATATATATATATATATATATATATATATATATATATATGTAGTCTGCAATATTTTTGCAATCAACATATGCGGGGCTTTTAGCATTCGAAATATTGACTTCACCTATGTGATTTAGCGGTAATTGTAAATTTCAGTTGTTTAATAAATCGTTGCGTATGACAACAAGTCTCTCAAATATTTTTCTCTATCACAGCCTCTCTTTTTGGCCGGTTCCTGAGTTGGATGAAACCAAAACGTACGAAACCAAAGCGATCGCTAAAAGAAACCACTTTTACTTATATTCTCATTTTCAGCCTGCGCATTGCAAGTTATAATAACAAAATTTGAGGATCTTCGCTTGTAGCTGACCGATTAATTTGCTGAGGTTGTAATTAAACAGCTCAGTGGGCGTGTAATGAGGTGCAAGATGTTGAGTGTTCCTGCATTCCTTTTTCGACATGTCTGTTCTATTCAAATGACCTTGAAAAGCAGATACACAGAGATGACAAATGTTAATTTGGCGTAAAATATCATCGTCTACTCTGGGACATGAAGAAACAGTGTACAATATATGCGTACATTGTTGAGAAATGAACAGTTATATCGTGATAGCATAGCACATAGACCGACATCAGTAACTACGCAGCTTAAAGCGCCACGCAGACAACAAAAAACGGACAGGTATTATTCTAAATGTAAAAAGAAGAACTCCGCCAGATCCCACGCAATGTAGGAATCTGTGTTACAGCGACGTCATGTCACTTATATCATTAAATGTAATGTATTGTAACATAGTTTAGATGTGTGTACAGCCTGGTGTACAACGCACTAAACGACATGGAGATGACTACTTGACGACATTCGCATAATGTCATTTGTGTTCATGCTGCTATACAGATGACATGCATATCACGGACAATCATGCCGCTACCTTTCGTTCATGTTTGTCATGCATGCACACCATTTGATGTACATTTTGGTATAAAAGAACGTAATAAAATGACCATGAAATCATCACGACGGCGCCTTGTTATAAACGAAAGAAAAAGCTTTTAAATTCGCTTTTTCTTCGCCTCTGCCAACATTGTTTACACTGCTACCAATAACGTCAATTCAATCAAGTATGCCATGACGCACGTAACATGCGAATAATGCAGTTTATTATGGCATAGAACAGCCGTACATTCACTATGTCCCGTTGGTTTATTTCTGGAAACCTTCCTTCATACTAAGTGAGCCCATGAAGACACTGCTAGCCGTCCAGAAGAGCTCATTTCGCAGAAATTCTGGTGCGGGTTCCGGCGCCGTAGGTTGTAAGCGAGAAATGAGCGTTGTCCGCGAGGGGAAAATTACGATAGATGCAAATAAATAAATTACTAATGCAAAAAACTTCGGTTCGAGTGGGAACAGAACCCAGGCCTTGTGCGTGGCAAGCTGGTGTTCCACCACAATGGAACGCCAATGGTTGGAAGTGCTTCTGAAAAAAAATCCGTACACAAATTTCATGTGATGCTAGGAGTCAACTTAACGCGCGTAATGTTGCATGGCACAAGCGTACAATCGCGCCAGGAGTCAAGACATGAGTTGCACAAAGAGTTAGCTGTTTCAAGGTGCACCCACTGCAAAGTTCTCAGGCATATTTTATCATCATAAGCAGCAAAAGCATAAAAAATGTGAGCAGCTGCGCAGGTTCGCGTGTTACCTGACGAGTAGCGGGTACATCGCTGGTTCACAAATGGAAGACTTATGGCGTAGTAGGCAGTTGACAACTGTACTTGCAGTACGCATTCTAGAATAATTTCAAACGGTCAATGTGGCTCGAAGAGACGTTCGTTTTCTTGCGGCATCATTGAGGTGTCCACCGAGGAGACAAACGAGGCTACCGCATGAGAACGTGATCTATACGGGTCGAGATTGCGCTTTAGTTTAGTTTAGTTCTGAAAAAACATGTTGTTGCTAGTAGCGCTGTGCAGTGTCCTTTTGTGTCTTCTCGTGTCCATGTGCCGTTCCGCACTACATCAAAGCTGTCCATTTGATCGTAAAGGCGTGGTCGCAATCGCTGGCGCCAGACGACAGACAGCACGAAACCCGGATGCTTAGGAAACTTCTCCATTGCACTAGACCATTCGACCAGACATCGCGTATTACGCGAGTATTGCGTTATATTCTAGAGCTAACGTAAACAACAGCGATAGCGATAGAATACTCGACCTCTCATGAGTTACAAATGGCGCGTTTTGCCGACGATCAAATATTCGACGATCGACGGCTGTACTCGCCGTTATCATTGTATCGCGTGTGCTAGTCGCTTCTACAGTGAGTGGCACTTAATTTTCTGGGCTCTATTTCCTACAGTAAATCGTTTTGTATTTATCCGCCTGACGGCGCCTTCACCTTCACAACCACGTGGCAATATTTCATTTAGTTTACTCGTTTAGTACCACAACCGAACTGTCATATATATTTTTTCACTGATAACCATTCATGCCTTCCTCTTAGCTAGATACACAGCAAACATACAAAAACTAAACGATCGCCAATAGAAAAGACTAATCGAAATATAGATATAAGCGCGTGGTACTACTTCAGTTTAAGACAACAAAATTTAAAGATCTTGTTTTGTATTTAACTGAGAAGCTGAGGCTTTAACGCCACAGAGAAGCGGGCGTATAATGATGGTGTAGACATCAATCCTTCTGCTTGAAGTGCACGGCGTCATCTATCATACTGCATATATAAAACGTTGCATTATTTTGGTTGCTTAGAAGTTATAATGCGTCACATGTCGCCAATTCTGCCTACACTCTTATTCAAGTCTCGTATAACGTCCGGCACATAAACGGCCCATTTTTATTCCACCACAAGGTACTCCATATAAGCGGCCCTTCAACCGCCATTAAGCGTGACAAATTCTGCGGTGACGGGCTGGGCCCGCTATATGCGGCCGCGAGCGGACGCAACTCTTATATGGGGCCCGGTGCTTATTGACGCGAAAATGTCTCGAGCGGACGCAACGCTTATACAGGGCCCATAGTTTAATGCGGGAAATTGAGATCGGCGCCGCGGCGAGAAGCGAGAGAGAAACTTGTATATCAACAGCGCCGAGCGAGCGTGCTCACGGCTCGAAGTCCACGTTGACGTCGTGTAGTGTTTCCTGGGTTCGCGCCGAATGCGGCGCCGGTGAACTCGAGATAAAGCCAGCGCCTCGCTGACCTTTGCCGATCCCAAACGTTGGGACTAATTCAAAGTTTGCTACACAAGGAAGAGAGTTTTCCACGTTGCTGGGCAAGCAGTAAACTGCTGAAGATTCTCGACAAGCTCAAGAACAACGCCTAACTTATGTTCTTTTTTGTGCAGTTTTATGTCGTTTGCATGTTTTTTGTTACATCGTTAGGCTGGGTAGATAAGGCTGCTGGCTAGCTGAATTTTCACAAACTTTAGAGACATTTAGGTTTGTTTGATGTTCATGCACTTTTCAAAGCTCTTTCTTTTGAGGATACCTGAGTAGCAGGTACACTAGCATTGGAATCTGTGGCAGACATCACATGCAATAATAACTGTATATGTGTGTGTGTGTGTATGTGTGTGTGTTCATATATACATATTCACTGTTCATTTTGTAGGCTTCCTCGGAGTATAACATACACAGACATCGTATTATTTCTGATGCATGTACTATGAAAAGTCCTATTTATTAGGGCATTATATTAGCATATCACTTGTAGTTCATGCACAGCTGATACCCATGTTTTGAAATTTTATTAGCCACTACCTACAGAAAAGCTGCGTCCTCAAACTTCAGGCCTACTAATATAGAGGGTATCTAGTTTAGTCATACATTTGTGATAAATCATAGTAGCTACGTGCACTACACAGCTCATGATATAGAACAGAATTTTTTCACTGTGTATTCTCATATATTGCAAATTAAGTGCCAGAAACAGGCAGGAAGCACACTTCAAGCCCTTCGTATGTTTCCAAGGCTACATATATGGCGTCAATCAAGGCCCACTTACTTGCAATACTTCTTTGCTACTCTAGTCAATTCTGCGTTATCTTATTGTGTTTAAGTAAAGTTATTATAATTGAAGGCGTTTAGGTAGCTCCTGCCATTTATGTGGTGCAATTTTCCGTGTATGTATTGACCTGCACTCTGCAAGAAAGTAGAGTTTTTTTCTACTTATAGGCGTGCTGAAACTCATGCTAGGTCATTATCAATTCATTCTCGTCGGATGAGAACGCCTGAAACCCCTAAAGCGTAGAAAAACGACAATCGTTCTGTTCAATTATTTGATCACCTCTTTCGCAGTTTTTTTTACCTTGTTTCTGTAAAAGTGTAAGATTCACTTATTAGTTTACAAACGCTGTATTGGTGTATACATTGTTGCACAGTTTTCTTTGTAATTGGAAATAAAATATATTGTTACAGGTAGCTCGTTTAATAACTATTCACAATGCACAGCGCAGGGTGGACAAGATGGCGACAGTCCAGCAACAACCAGCAAGCGACGTCGTCTTCCTCTTTCATAGAGCCACGCTGTCTGGTATCATAACCCCCCGGCGGTAGAAGCACCGTCTCGGTGCTTAATCTACACAGATGTGGTCGAAGGAGGGTAATAGGGCTTGAGCCGAGACACGTGAACGATGTCGCTCGTAGCTGACGATGACGGCGTTGGATCGGCTGGGATGATCTCATACGTGACGTCAGTCACCTGGCGAACGACACGGTATGGTCCAGTGTACCGTGACAGCAGTTTCTCAGAAGGCCCCACACGCCGAGTGGGTGACCAGAGAAGCACAAGAGAACCCGGGGAAAAGTGCACGTCTCTATGACGACAATCATAGAGCTGTCTTTGGTGCTCCTGCGAAGCTTCTAGGCGGTTACGGGCGAGTTGGCGCGCGTGGTCGGCGCGGGCGATGGCTTCGGCGGCATATTCGGTGGCGGAGGGCAGCAAAGTGTCCAAGGGTAGCGCGGGTTCTCGTCCGTATAGGAGATAGAATGGCGAGTAGCCGGCAGTGTCGTGACGCGAAGAATTATAGGCGAACGTCACATATGGCAAATGAATGTCCCAGTCCTGGTGATCAGCCGCGACGTATTTCGCGAGCATGTCGGTTATGGTCCTGTTGAGGCGCTCCGTGAGACCGTTCGTCTGTGGATGGTACGAAGTTGTAAACTTGTGCTTGGTATTGCAAGACCGCAGGATTTCTTCAACGACAGCTGAGAGGAAGGTGCGGCCACGGTCAGTGAGGAGTTGGCGTGGGGCTCCGTGCACTAAAATTATGTCGTACAACAGAAAGTCCGCAACGTCGGTAGCGCAACTCGTCGGAAGTGCTCGTGCGATAGCGTACCGCGTCGCGTAGTCTGTGGCGACAGCAATCCATTTATTTCCGGAGCTGGAGAGTGGGAAAGGGCCAAGCAGGTCGAGACCGACTCGAAAAAAAGGTTCAGCGGGAACCTCGATCGGCTGAAGGCAGCCAGCTGGAAGGGCAGACGGCTTCTTGCGGCGCTGGCAGGGCTCACAAGCGGCGACATAGCGTCGAACAGAACGGGCAAGTCCAGGCCAAAAAAAACCGACGACGTACACGGTCGTATGTGCGGGAAACGCCCAAGTGGCCCGCCAAGGGAGCGTCATGAAGTTGGTGAAGGACAGTCGAACGCAGATGTGCCGGTATGACGGGAAGTAAGTCGGAGCCGAGTGGATCGAGGTTGCGGCGGTATAGGATCCCGTCTTTGACGAGATACATTCGTAGAAGCGCGTCACGAGGTGCTGACTCAAGTTGGTCAATGATGGCTCGTAAAGATGCATCCCGGCGTTGCTCTTCGCCAATTTTGAGCAGCTGCGACACAGAAAAAACGTCTGCGATGGTGTCAGTATCGGCTGCTTCCTCCACAGGGTAGCGGGATAAACAATCCGCATCCTGATGCAATCGCCCTGTTTTATACGTTACAGAGAACGTGTATTCTTGCAGGCGTAGCGCCCAGCGAGCAAGTCGTCCTGTGGGATCCTTGAGTGAGGCTAGCCAGCAGAGCGCGTGATGATCGGTGACGACACGGAATGGGCGCCCGTATAAGTATGGACGAAACTTTGCGACTGCCCACACAAGAGCGAGGCACTCGCGCTCTGTGATTGAATAGTTGCGCTCTGCGGAAGATAGCAGTCGGCTTGCATAGGCTATAACACGGTCGTATCCACGTTGGTGTTGCAGTAACATTGCTCCTATGCCGTGCCCACTGGCGTCAGTGCGGACCTCGGTTGAAGCTGATGGATCAAAGTGGGCCAAGACTGGCGGAGTGGTAAGCAGGGTCGTAAGTTGAGAAAAGGAAGAGGCTTGATCAGGGCCCCAGTAAAAAGGGGCGTCTTTCTTCAAGAGGTCGGTGAGGGGGCGTGCAATGGTCGCAAAGTCCTTAACAAAGCGTCGGAAATAGGAGCACAGCCCCACAAAACTTCGAACATCCTTTGGGGACCTCGGAACAGGAAAGTTGGTAACGGCGCGAATTTTCTCAGGATCTGGGCGCACGCCTGTGGCATCGACGAGGTGGCCAAGCACGGTGATTTGACGACGAGCAAAGTGGCATTTGGAGGAGTTCAATTGAAGTCCGGCTCTACGGAAAACGTCAAGAACCGCCTCTAAACGATCGAGATGCGAGTCGAATGTGGGTGAAAAAACAATAACGTCGTCGAGATAACACAAGCAGGTGGACCATTTGAACCCTTGGAGCAATGAGTCCATCATTCTTTCGAAGGTGGCCGGCGCATTACAGAGACCGAAGGGCATCACCTTGAACTGATAAAGACCATCAGGAGTGACGAATGCGGTCTTCTCGCGGTCCATCTCATCGACGGCTATCTGCCAGTAGCCAGACCGAAGGTCGATAGTTGAAAAATAAGTAGCACCATATAGGCAGTCTAGGGCGTCGTCAATGCGGGGCAAAGGATAAACATCCTTTTTTGTAATCTTGTTGAGGTGCCGATAATCTACACAAAAGCGCCATGTGCCATCCTTCTTTTTGACAAGGACGACGGGAGAAGCCCAGGGGCTGCACGAGGGCTCGATAATGTCTTTCGTGAGCATCTTCTGGACTTCTTGCTGTATTACTGTACGCTCCGACGCGGAAACACGATAGGGACGCCTGTGAATTGGATTGGCATCGCCAGTATTGATGAGATGCGTAACGACGGTCGTTTGGCTTAAGGATGTACTGGCAAAATCAAAAATGTCGCGATAGCGCTCCAGAACGTGGTAGAGAGCTTCAGCTTGATCGGACGTGAGGTCCGATGAAACCATCCGTTTAATGTCGACGCCCGAGGAAGGTGATGAAGTTGAACCACGGGCTGAGCTGCAGCAATCATCCACTCTGAAGGGCTCGACATGGTGGTCCTGAAGAGCGGTAATTTGGGCCAGAGAGATACCCAGGGGGAGAACCTGTGCCGTCAGTGCGAAATTGACAAGGGGAAGGCAAGTGCGGTTTCCCGTAATTGTGAGAATCGTGTGCGGAACAGCGACACCACGCGTAAGCATCACGGCAGGAAGCGGTGCAACCATGTAATCGCCGTCAGGTACAGGTGGGGTGGAGGATAAGTCGACGTGTGTAACGGAGTTCGGCGGGAGGCGTATGAAATCGGTGCAGCTGAGACGACTTTGAGGTGGGTCGGTCGGATCGGAAAGGAGAGGCAAATCAAGGTGAAGAGAGCCGGCTGAACAGTCTATGAGGGCAGAGTGAGTGGCTAGAAAATCCATACCGAGAATGAGTTCATGAGGGCAATGTTCGATAACGGCAAAGAGAACGACAGTGCTTCTATCTTCAATAGTGACCCGGGCAGAGCACATGCCAATAATAGCGGCAGTTCCCCCGTCGGCGACTCGTACGGCTCGGTTTAGGGCGGGCGTGACAACTTTCTTAAGTCGGCGGCGAAGAGCAGCACTCATAATGGACACATGCGCCCCAGTATCTATTAACGCGCTCACAGGAACATTGTCCACAGTAACGTCCAAAAGATTCCGGTTCGTTAAACGAGGATTTCTTGCGGAGGTCGTCAATGCAGCTCCACCTCCAGAAGCTGCACTGCCTAGTTTTCCGGTCGGAGGCGCTGCGAATAGGTCGGAGAGGCAGCACGGCGAGATTGTGGGGGTGAGCGAGATTGACGGCGAGCAGGGGATGGTGAGCGGTCGTAGCGAGGTCTGGTCAGAGGTGCGGCAGGAGCAGAGAATGTGGTCGGCATAGAAGAAGCAAGCGCTGAGGACGACTGGTTGACAGAACTGGCCTGGTTTGGAGACCCATGGTGTGCCGGTGGAGCCCAGTGGTTGCGGCAATAGCGAGCGATATGACCAACGCGTCGGCAGTTAAAACAGATGGGCTTGTCGTCAAAGGTACGCCATTCGGACGGGTTGCGTTGTCGAGAATAGGTGGAAGCAAGTCGAGGAGCGGACGGCCGACGATAAAAAGGCTCAGCAGAGTACACAGGTGGAGCAGGATTTAGGCCGAAGTTCGATAATTCTTGACGGACGACGGCTTGGATCAAGGAAACCGTTGTCGGGGAAGGGTCAGGCGTTGAGAATGGAGTGACCACCGGTTGCGCTGCCTCAACTTCTCGACGAATGATGCGGGTGAGGTTGTCACATCGAGGGGCCTGGCGGAAGACGTCATCACAAGAGGAAGTAGGCGCTGTGTTCGGAAGGCGCGTGATGCTTTGAGGTACGCGGCGGGCTTTAGCCTGTTCTAGACGGCGGCATTCTTTAAGGACCGTGTCGATGCTCGCGATGTTGTTAAAAACCAGGAGATGGAAGGCGTCGTCGGCAATACCTTTCAGGACGTGATTAACTTTCTCGTCTTCCGACATGCGCTGGTCGGCCTTGCTACAAAGAGCCAGGACGTCAAGAATGTAGGAAACGTAGGACTCAGTCGAAGTCTGGGCACGCGTGGCGAGAGCCTTCTTTGCAGCGAGCTGACGGCCAGATGAATCGCCGAAAAGATCGCGGATCTTCTCTTTGAAGAGATCCCAGCTCGTTATTTCTTCTTCGTGGGTTTCAAACCATGTCCGCGGAGTGCCGTCGAGGTAGAAAAGAACGTTAGCGAGCATGAGTGTGCGATCCCAGCGGTGCGTAGCACTGACGCGCTCGTACCGGTTCAGCCAGGCGTCAACGTCGGTAGTACCATCTCCGGAGAAAGTGCCTGGATCCCGGGGAGGCGAGCATGTGACGTAGGTTGTGGCTGGGGCTGAAGGGGTCGGCGGTGATGAAGCTCCGGGAGGCGAAGTCGGTGAGGGGTCGCCAGTGTTGCGACCGCTGCGCGTTTCCATGGAGGTACGGGAATCGTCCACCTCCACCAATAATGTTACAGGTAGCTCGTTTAATAACTATTCACAATGCACAGCGCAGGGTGGACAAGATGGCGACAGTCCAGCAACAACCAGCAAGCGACGTCGTCTTCCTCTTTCATAGAGCCACGCTGTCTGGTATCAATATCAAACTACAAAAGTGTGCACTGTGTGTTCAGGCTTACTGACTGTGCAAATAGAGGTAAGTCATGCTGTTTGGAAAAAAACTAGTTAAGTTATGCAACATATTTATAGCTGTTACTGTCTAGAGAAGGACACAGGTGACTTGTGAGATCATAGGGCCAGTGATAAGATGCATGATTAAAGCATTGCAGAATGCATCAATCCATGCACACAGATGATGGTACCGAGAGTTGCATAGTAATTGTGGTCATTACTGATAGAGAAACTGGTTAGGAATTTCAACTGAAGAGTTTTGAATGCATAAACTATATGTCACAATGATACATCCATTACAATGCTGCATTACTGAACTTGTAAGACTGTTCATAAAGAAAATTTTTACTGATAACCGATAGGTTACTGACTGCTGTTTGGGACACAACTGCAAGGAAAGTGCACACGTTCAAGGTCAAATTGCTAAGGTAGCTGGCTAGAAAATAACAAGTGGACTGCCCCCTTATTTGTTTTGAAAGGATACATTCATGAGATCCAGTTAGCTTAATATGATCCAATAACTGATTTCAAAACCATTTCAGAGAAACTACTGCCCAGATCTTTTAGGGGGCCATTATGTGCACAGGTGCTGAAGTGGAACACGTGGAGGTTGTGAATTGAGCAATAAGAAATATGGCAAATATATTAGGGTGATTTCATTTTTACATTCATTATTTTGTTCACACAATGCCCTATACTGCAACAACAGAGCATATAGGTTAAAATCCCTTACGATGTATCCTATTGTATATGTATTGGCATGTGTGCTCTGCAGGTGAGAAAGACAATGGCGACATCAATGAACATAAATGCCTAGTGGGTCTTTGGGATTTTGCCGAAGACATCATGTTTGTCCTTTATGATGAACCGACAGTGCAACCACACACGGACATAGGAAAGAATGCAACAACAGAGTGCTGTCTTTTGTGTCCGTGTGTGGTTGTGCTGCTGGTTCATCATGAAGGACAACCAACCAGCCCAAGTTTCAGTCTTGTTAGACATGTTTGCGCCTGCCATTTCTTGTGTCAACAAGCTGTGCTACTCTTCTAGAACTTTTCACTGTCTTGTGTTTGCGTTGTACCGTGACAATGTTCTCTATATTTTCTGTCATGGCTCTGCAACTCATTGTTCTGCTTAGTGTGCAGCTGTGCAGCAGCATAACATGCTCCTTCATTCTCTTAATGCGCTAAATAATAGCATGGGTACTTGAAGAAATGGCACAAAATGTAACAACAATTAGCGTTGCCAGATGAAACACCTAAATGCCACAGTTCTACAGTAATGGGTGAAGGGAAGGGCTTGGAGCACAGAATGGAAATAAGGGACCCATGCATACATAAATAAGTGCCAGTCTGGCACAGTGATGGATTTAGACACAATGCCTAACTTACTGCGAAGATATGTCTCAACACAGCAAGGAATAGGTCATGTTTTGAAATGATGCCAGAAAAAGAACAAATACATTTCAGGTCTCAACTTTTAGTGAAGGACAAATGTAGTACTTATGCGAATACCCTTCATGTGGCACGATGTCTGACAGATGGTGTGCCGTGGTAACTGCCATGGAAGTGGGCTGCATGTAAAGGATAATATCGAAAAATAGATCGCTGGGCAAGTTGGTAATTCATGACTACAAAGAACTGCGCGAAATAAACTGGCACAAGGAAGACGCTTGTCTGTGCGTCTTTCCTTGTGCCAGTTTATTTCACGCAGTTCTTCGTAAAACAGAATAATAGCGGCACATTTAGACGTGTATGTCTGCATGCTTATGTGAGCGCTATATGAGCTGCTAATTCTGAAAAAAAGCTGGAACACTTGTGCTTGAACTACTACAGAATGTTTTTGTGTATAGCTAGTGCTGGTAATGGCAATAAATCTTGAATTCTCAAGCGCAGTTTGTATTAGCTGCTGTACTAGCCAAAGCTAAGGATGTTGCATGACAGTTGATATTTAAATAAAGGTGCACGTAAAGCTATATGGTATGGAACAGGGCGTAGCCAATGGGGTTGGGGGGGGGAGTGAACCAAGGGGGTTGGGGGTTCAACCCAAAATTTTGAATTTTGCTTGCGTATATATACACACAGACAAGCAAATGCATGCACAAACATGCATAAAGCATGGTTGACCCCCCCCCACCCCGAAAAAAATTTCTGGCTACGCCACTGGTATCGAACATGAGGGAGGTTGACTGGGACACGTAAAGCTCAACATTTATGGGTGTGCTATTAGTGTGAATGCATGGTTTTTATTTGCAGCTGTTATTTGCAATTATGACACTTATTGAGTATAAGAATTGTCCCTCTATATCTACTATTTAGTATTATACATTTGCATGTCGTGTCCCATGATCCGAATCAAGCAGGATGCTACTGACAGCACATTTTTAAGACAGGTGAATATTTATTCCTAGAAGTCAAGATTACTGCCCGAGTTCAGCCACTTTCAGCATTTTGCTAGTTTATACATTAAAGCGTCGTTAAGCTCAAAGCATACTCGACTGGATGACGTGGAGTGAAGTAATACTGGCCCTTGTCGCTCCGATCACATCTCGTAGCCAAGGAAAGAATCACTCTCACTCGTCGACAACGGGTGGAATACGAAACCAACCTTCAACCTGCCATGTTCCCCAACACAGGGCCTCCACCAGATCGCTCTTCGGCGCTGATATGCGGTCAACTGAGGCATGATGTAGAGCTTAACGTTCATGAACCTTCAAGGTGCGAAACAAGTGCATATTTAATTTGGGGTTGTTCTTTATATTTAACAGCGCCCATTAAATATTAGAATGTTTCAAGTTAATCTTTGCATTATTCAGTATAAATGTTCACATGATCCTTCTGAATCCTTCAGGCCACTTCTGACTTTTGAAGAAATAGCATGGTTTTATCCTTGAAAGCTGGATCATATTGTGACTTCATTCTATTTCAAGCATTGCCAGCTTCTTTTGATGCGACGCTTGGCAGGAAACATATGTTCTAACGGGTGATGCAAGCGATTTCATGCGTGCTCTTTCCGCGCCAGCCATGCACTACGTTTCATCGTTTGGGGAAGCCATTCCAACTGTCAACAACGAACGAACCACGAGAACGAACAACTTCAGACCCGCCGTCCTTCCCAGCATGACAATTCTACGGCATCGCTCGTCGGCGCCGTCAGCCTCGAGCTCGGCAGACTGCATTCTTTTTCTGCGAAGGCACGTTGTTCGTTCGACTCAACAACAACGTTTCTTTATCGTCTATACGATACTCGGGAGAGAAATGAGCGCGCCCGTTCTGAAAGCTGGTCCGTCGCCCCGTACGCGCTGCACTACACCAAACCTATCTGTTGCGCGAATAACCGAGTATGTGTTTTAATCCGATTCCCTGAGATGAATCTCTACACAATACTGTCCGTATAAACGCACCGACATCAACGCGATGCTCGCGAAGAACGTGGGAGACTGTACTTCGCCGAGTGGAGATGAGATCAGCTAACTTCCACCGCATGTACTGCGTCAAACATCGCAGAAAACTTTTCTTTGGCGGCTGGTTGCCCATCAGGGCACGTTCGGCTGCTGTATCATGCCGGCAAGTGGTGCCGGCGGGATGCGCAAGCCGTCGGACGAGAAACATAATTCCACACAAACTGACTATGGCTGCCCGTGAGAGTTCGCTTAAGGTCGTGCACTCGTATACACACGCATTATACGCGAACGATGCATCCCATATATGCAAAATTATAGCGTTGTAGCCGATCGTAAAATCGCCCAAGGTAACGTGAAGTGCATAATAAAGCCGCGGAAGTCCACCCAGATCGTGTGGTGCGGTGGCGTAGTGGTTACAGTGCCTGCTTGTCACGCGGTTGACTTGGGTTCAAATCCCCGTGGTGGAGTGTGTGTGTTGATATGGTTTGTGACTCTCTGTGCAGTGTTCTTGTGATGTCTAAGTGCATATTCCTGAGTTGGAAGGCTGAAAAGAAAAAAAAATAGGAACACTGCAGGATCAGCTAAAATGTAGAATATGTTTTTCTAGAAATTTGCGAAAAGTGCCACATATATTTCGACCACATATTGAGCCGTATATAAGCCGGACAGATATGACCTGAAATGCCGCTTAACCAAATCGACGGTATGCGTTACTTTAAGCGGTCACTTTTAAACGGCCTTCTGGAAACGAGGTGGCCTCGCATATGGAAGAGTCGCATAAACTTAGGCCGCATAAGAAAGAGCCGCTTAGCCAGGGGCCGCATAAAAGAGCCGTATAAGTAGGCCGCTTAAAGAGCCATTCGTAAGCGTCGAAAACGTGACCTCCTGTCCGCTTTATATGCGTTGTTTTAAGCGGGCGTTTGCTAAGAGTAGTGTCCGCGCCGTTCATTCTGTGCTGAAAATCGGATATAATTTGTTCAAAATAATTGTACGCGACATAATCCCAGAGCAGCAGCTCCACACCAAGAAATTTGCGGCCAGGTGTCGTGGTTCAGCAAGATTTGTCTTGCGATCAGCTGCTTGACAAACCCGCAGCAGCGGCCGCTTGATGCTGCGGGCGCTCACATTATACATGAGTGCCTCTTTGACCGCGCACGAGCTCCGCTTGCGGCGCCAAAAAACGCTCAGAGGACGAAATATATAAGGAATGCATCACTGTGAATGTTAAAGGCTGTTAAGTGCCGAGAAAAGCCGTACTATGCAACAAAAACTCTGCCGGCAATTTTGCTGTGAGCGCCTTCAATACAGCACCCATGTATTTTTCCCCCCGGCTCTGATGCCCGCAGCAGCAAAATATCGCGATAAACGCTGGCCTTGCGTTGAATAATATATCTGCGGATGCACAAGAATGCCGTATTGTAAAAGCGGTGCATTCATGCCATATATGCATGTATGCCATATTTGTATCTCTATAAATAAGAACATTGCACTGTTACCTCTTCTATTGAATTGTAAGAGCGATTATTGTATATCGAGAAACAGTCCTCTTATTTTTTACCAGAATGTATCCTTCTATTTTCTATTTTCCTCTTTGCCATTTTGATATTTGCTGTTTTTGTATTTTTTGCCTATCATAATTTCTTGTATAATCAGGAACATTGTATTGCCTCTTTGTACTTACAGACTTGTTCGTTATTATTTTTTCCACTCCCCTCTGTAATGTCTGTTGACCATGAGGGTAAAATAAATAAATAAGTAAATAAAAACACTTGGACAGACTTCTGTTCACAGTCCGCTGACCAAGTGTTGCACGAGATGGAGAACAACTGCAGCTTCAGTTGTTCGACCATCGCAAGCACGTGTGACAGCTTTCTTTAGATGTCAATGGCTTGCTTTTGTGCCATATACTGTTGATAGAGTGAACCTAATTATTTTTAGGTCATCAGAAGAGAAAGAGGAACCCATGAATGCACTACAGGAGGCGCTCACGGCAGAAATGCCGGCAGAATTTTCGTTTTATAATGTGGCTTTTGTCGGCACTTAACAGCCTTTACCTTCCACAGTGATGCATTCCTTATCTAGCTCGTCCTCTGAGCGTAGTTTGGCTCGCAAGCGGAGCTCGTGCGCAGTCGAAGCGGCATTCATGTATAATCTGAGCGCCCGCAGCATCGAGTGGCCACTGCTGCAGGTTTGTGAAGCGGCTGATCGCAAGACAAAGCTTGCTGAACCATGGTATCTGGCCACAAATTTCTTGGTGTGGAGCTGCTGCTCTGTGATTATGTCGCGTACAATTATTTTGAACAACCTATATCCGATTTGCAGCACATAAGGAACGGCGCGGCCGCTAGGCTGAATTGGCCACTTGTTACGCATTATAACTTGTTAGCAACAAAAATAAGGCAATGTTTTTTTATGCTGATTGTAGATAACGTACTGGGCTTCACAGGGATTTTCATAAAAATCAGCGGCATTTGCAAAAAATATTAAGGTGGCCTTTTTGAGAAAACTACTTTCAAACTTCGGCGTTTTTCGTAAATTACTTACGTTTAAGCCCAATAATCAAGTGAAACGGAGCGAGATAAAGCCACGAAAATTATTTTAAAAGAGAGTCCAAGTATGAAAGTTAATATGTACTGATTTTTATTTTCCTCACTTTAACTTGTTTGCAGCAATAAATTCATGAAATACAGATATTTTGTGTGATTTGCCGTGTGTGCAATTTTTTTTTTCGAAAGTGCGTCGACAAGCAAGAGAAATAATGGGCTCGTAAGATTGTATTTCACTTGTTCTTTTAGGGGTACAAATATTGTGATCGAACAGTGCACCGTTTTTTCCCTAGGTGCGCAAAAGTGTTTTTTTTTTTTTTTGCGGCCAAAATTGATATATATTTTTAGGCGAACAAAATTCTTTTCGCTAAGCTAACTTCGGAACCATTGTTCCGGGTGTATTGTCTAGGCCTATAGTAAATTTTATCAAAATCACGAATGGGGACCGGGACCTCGTGTTCGATCTTATCTGGACACACCCAGGTGCGTTTACCGCATCGGGAGGAGGTGCGGTTATTTAAAATGACGTCGAATGTGCCCTTAATGTCGAAGGCCAAGAATGCTCTCGTCTGAGCCTTACTTGGCCCATCCACAACGTCTTCCTTAAGTTGTAGCAGTACGTCTTGTGTTCACCTACCCCGGACGTCACGTACGGAAGGTGCTTCGCTTCCTTTGAAGTTGGTTCTATTGTGCCGGAAAGCCTACCAATTCGTTATTTTCATGTTACGACAAGGGATACCTGTCGGCGCCCCTTCTACGTCTGTGGCCAGAATGCTGTGGTCGGTGCCCAAGCTCTGCATCATATTATTCCACGTGTACTGAGTCAACCTTTTCATTGTTAGCATGGGGCCGGAATCTTTGCCTACGCTGCTGCCTGTTCTGGTAGATGCGTCAAGTTCTATTAGAAAAGTTGATTTATGAGCGGTCGCCCCGCCACTGTTGTCTAGTAGTTACGGCGTGCGGCTGTTGACCCGAAGGTCGCGGTTTCCAACCCCAGCCACGGCGGCTGCATTTTCGATGGAGGGGAAAGTGTTTGAGGCACGTGTACTTAGATTCAGGTGCACTTTAGAAAACCCCAGGTGGTCAAGTTCTATTAGAAAAGTTGATTTATGAGCGGTCGCCCACCACTGTGGTCTAGTAGTTATGGCGTGGCGTTCGACTGTTGACCCGAAGGTTGCGGGTTCCAATCCCAGCCACGGCGGCTGCATTTTCGATGGAGGCGAAAGTGTTTGAGGCCCGTGTACTTAGAATTAGGTGCACCTTTAAAAACTCCAGGTGGTCCAAATTTCCGGAGCCCTCCACTGCGGCGTCCCTCATAATCATCTCGTGGGTTTGGGACGTTAAACCTCAGATAAAATTAATTATTATCAATTGATGAGGGGTCAAAGCGTGGGCTAGCGGCGGCCTTTAGGAGTTTCTGTTTGGTTGCTGCAGGCTGAATGGTATGCATTGAAATCTGCGAGAATTGTCAACTTCTTGCTTGCCTTGCAAGCAGCGGCAGAAAGGTGTCCGAATTGGTCACGTCAAGATTTAGGTGCAGTGTAAATGTTTAGTACCAAGAAGCTAACTAGGTTTGCGATCGAGCTTTGGTAAGATTTATAACAGAACGTGTGGAATATTTGTGCTGTGGAGTGTGTGATCAAAAACTGTGATTTGTTTGGATACGAGGGAGGCAGGTAAATGAGGTTTGGTGGCGTCGTGTTTCTCTCCGTAAGCGTTGTATCCAGGGTGTCGGAACGATATGTTTTTCGTTTCGGTTTTAGTTTTGTTCCACCGCAAAAAGTTCCGTTCCGTTTCTGTTCCAGAACGAAAAAAAAGATGTCCCATAACGGTTCGTAACAGTTTCTATATGTACGGAAATGTTTGAAGTAGCGATAAAAAAATTCATAGTTTCACCATAAGGGCGAAGCAATGAATGCGACAGGAACGAATTGTAATGTTATACGAAGTAAAAGGCTGGCAGCAAACTCTTTTAGATCCAGGCTTGCGTAACTCTACAAAACGCGGGTGTAAGAGAATACGCTCGCTGCAGGAAGAGAAGCCGATTTCGCACACTCTCTTTGCGTTGAGAGCGCAGCGGGGTGTGTACAGATAAGATCGAACACGAGGTCCCATTCACCAATCCCAATTTTGATGAAATTTACTGCAGGCCTGGGCATTAGACCCATATCAATGGTTACGAAGGCACTTTCGTCAAAAAAATTTTGTTCAACTATATAAGTTTTGGCCGCAAAAAGCACTTTCCGCCAATTTTGCGATTTCTGAAATTTGAACGCACCTTGGGAAAAAATGGTGCATTACTTGGTCACAATATTTATTCCCCTCAAAAAACAAGTGAAATACAATCTTATGAGTCTATTATTTTCCTTACCTGCCGAAGCACTTTTCAAGTAAAAAATCACAAACATGGCAAATCGCACAAAAGACCTGTACTTCAGGAATTTATTGCTGCAGACAAGTTAAACTGAGGATAATAAAAATCGGTACATATTATAACATTATTTGTACTCTCTTTTGAAATAAGTTGTGTGGTTTTATCGCGCTCTGTTTTACTCCATAATTGTGCTTGAACCTAAGTGATTTACCGAAAACGCGGTAGTGGGAAAATCATTTTCTCAAAAAGGCCATTTTTCACTTTTTGTTTGAAAATGCGTCTGATTGAAGTCAAGGACGTCATATACCATCCTGCGTAAAAAAACCTTGCATTATTTTGGTTGCTAACACGTTATGATGCGTCACGTGTGACCAAGTAAGCCTAGCGGCCGCGCCGTTCGTTATGTTCTGAAAATCGTATATAAGTTGTTCAAAATAATTGTACGCGACATAATCACAAAGCAGCAGCTCCTCAAAAACAAATTCGGAGCCAGGTGTCATGGTTTAGCAAGCTTTGTCTTGCGATCAGCCGCTTGACAAACCCGCTGCAGCGGCGACTCCAGGCTGCGGGGGCTCACATTAAATAAGTGGCGCTTCGACTGCGGACGAGCTCTGCTTGCGCGCCAAACTACGCTCAGAGGACGAACGAGATAGGGAATGCATCACTATGAAACGTAAACGTTGTTAATTGATAACAAAAACCATATTATGCAACGAAAACAGTGCCATAAATTTTGCAGTGAGCGCCTCCAGAAGTGTACTCATGTGCTGCTTCCTCTCGTCTAAGGCATTAAAAATAAATTAGGTTCACTCTATCAGCAACAGATCACAAAAAAGCAAGCCATTTACAACTAAAGAAACCTGTCATGCGTGCTTACGACGGTCGAACAACTCAAGCTACAGCTATGTTCTCCATCTCGGGCCAGTATTATCGAGAACTAACAGACAACAACGCCAAGGAAAGTATAGGGGGTGTTATCTGTAGTATTTAGATAATGAATGTGAAGAAAGTCAGGTGGACGAAAAGATAACTTGCCGCCGGCAGGTGCCAGAACACTTGTGCAGCCAGCTGTGAACAGAAGTGTGTCCAAGTTCTCTGCTTTATTAAAGCAGCGCTTTATTATACTGTATTCTTGTGCGTCCGCAGATATAATATTGAACACAAGCCGCGCGTTTATCACGAAAGTTTGCGGCTTCAGGAATAACGGCCGGGGAAAATGCATGCGTGGTGTACTGAAGGCGCTCGCTGCAAAATTTCCGGCAGTGTTTTTGTTGTATAATATGGCATTTGTTGGCACTTAACAGCCTTTAACTTTTACAGTGATGCATTCCATATGTCGTTCGTCCTCTGAGCGTAGTTTGGCGCACAAGCAGAGCTCGTCCGCAGTCGAAGCGGCACTCATGTAATGTGAGCGCCCCAGGCTCGAGCAGACGCTGCAGCGGGTTAGTTTCGCGGCTAATCGCAAGACAAGGCTTGCTAAACCATGACACCTGGCTCCGAATTTGTTGTTGTGTAGGTGCTGCTTTGTAAATATGTCGTGTACCATTATTTTGAACAAAGAAAAGAAGGTGACATTTAAGGGCTCGGTTTTCTTTGTTAGACACAATATTAATGAGAACTAACAGACAATAATGCCAAGGAATGTATAGGGAGTGTTATTTGTAGTAAAATAGCGAGGGCCTCGTTCTGGCAGACATGATGCCTTCAGGAACTATGCGAGGGATTATTGTTCATGTGCCGGCTCGTAAAAAGATGACGTGCCGCGTGACGCCAACAGACACAAAAGTAGTGTTACACACTCGCCGCCATGTCTGCGATCGGCGCTCACTAACACACCTATGTTTAAATGCACATATATACCCCAAAAAGTGGACGAGAGGATGACCGCCGCCGCAGCTCAGTGGTAGAGCATCGGACGCGTTATTCGAAGGTCACAGGTTTGGTCCCTTCCGGTGGCGGGTTAGCTTTTCGTTCACTTTAATTTCTTCAAATGTATATCCTAATTACTACGAATAACACCCCTATACTTTCCTAGGCATTATTGTCTGTTAGTTCTCATTAATATTATTTTCAATAACTTATATGCGATTTTTAGCACATAACGAACGGCGCGGCCGCTAGGATAACTTGGTCACATGCGACGTATCATAATTTGTTAGCAACTAAAATAATGCATTTTTTGCGTAGGATGGTACAAGAGATCATTGATTTCAATCAGAAGGATCTTGAAAAAAGAAAATCAAAAATGGCCTTTTTAGGAAAATTATTTTCAAACTTCCACGTTTTTGGTAAATCACTTAGGTTTATGCACAATTATGGAGCAAAACGGAGCCGATAAAACCACAAAAAATTATTATATAGGAGAGCGCAAATATCAAAGTTAATATATACCGGATTTTATTATCCTCATTATAAGTTTTTGCAGCAATAAATTCCTAAAATAGACGTATTTTGTGCGATTTCCATGTTTGTGATTTTTTTTCTTCAAAAGTGCGTCTGCAGATAAGGGAAATAATAGACTCATAAGGTCATGTTTCTCTTGGTATTTGAGGGGAAAATATTGTTACGTACTCTTGATTAGCGTAAGGGGTGTTTTTAATGGGCACTGAGGCCGCGGAAATTGTAAAAGCTACGTCGTCGTCCTCTTTCTCTACTCGCCCTTCTCTTGTTTTTCACGGACAGTGACATTTAGTATCAGAGGAAGCCCACTTTGACAGGGTGAAACTGCTGTTCTTGTGTCCAGGCCTTAGTTTATCCTCATTAGCAGTGCGATGTTTTTCAATACCAATCAATACCAAGTAGCCCAATCTTCACTTCAAAACAGAGTAGCTGCGGTTGATCAAGGACACCTTATCAACATTCACAGCCCTTTTAAAGTGCACTTGTAATGATTACTTTACTGACATCAAAAACTACCCGAGTGATGGTAAGCATGACAAGAGTACACATGTGTTGTTGTTTCGAATCTTTTTACCTGCGTGTAGTTTTCGTCCTGTGTCCAATAAGTGAAAAAGCTCACAAGGAAATATCAGCAGCATTTCAATTTTGTATTTATTTTGTGTTTTGTCAAAAGGTCTCCAATAAGGAGAGCCAAGTGCGAGTCTGGTTAAGACATTATAGGTTAAGACATTAATTTTATGGATGCAGAAAACTTTATCGGCTTTTTTTGTGTAATTTTCAGCAGTAGACTTCTGCAAAAGCAGCAATAGTTGCTCGCCCACCTGTTTGTGCCAAAGGCAGACTATTGTGGGCATGAGTGTCGGCAGGATATTGTCTCGGGGGGTGCAAGCTGGTGTAACATAGCGGCCGGGTAAGCGGGAGAGCACTGGTGTAGCCAGGGTGAGGCAAATTGCTGGTGTGTCTTTAGGGGGGGGGGGGGCAAGTGCCTCTTTTGCAACCCCTTGTCAATGCCCACAATTGCGAGAACAACTCTACGGTGCCTCACTGTACATTACGTAGAACATCTCGTACATCTTACTACATTTGAGCAAGCACTGAGATCGAGGCACAGTGTTATGTACAATACTGCGTCCAACATTTCCGATATCGTGTGCATTTTAGAATTTCGCAGTGTGTTAAAAAGAGGCTGAATGGGGCCAGCGTTATTCAGCAAACTTAAGTCCTAACAGGACAGTTCGGCGAGTTGGTGTATACTCGTAGTTAAAGAAGGTGCGAAAAAAATCACAACACAAAGAGATGAACGGGACAGGACGACGCGCTACTAGCAACTGAAGCTTAATCGAAACCACAGAATGATATAAACACACAATACCAAAAAATTACAAGAATAAATATACACACATCCACAGAAAGAGCGCGAACATGACTAAAAAAGCAAAACACGTGTTAAACTTGAGTTGTTAGAAGTGCGTCGTCCTGTCCCCTTCGTTTCGATGTGTTGTGGTTTTGTTTTCGCATTTAGCACCGCCACGGTGGTCTAGTGGTTATGGCGCTCGTCTGCTGACCCGAAGGTCGCGGGATCGAATCCCGGCCGCGGCAGCTGCTTTTTCGATGGAGGCGAAAATGTTTGAGGCCCGTGTACTTAGATTTAGGTGCACGTTAAAGAACCCCAGGTGGCCGAAATTTCCGGAGCCCTCCACTGCGGCGTCTCTCATAATCATATCGTGGTTTTGGGACGTTAAATCCCAGATATTATTATTATATTTGTTTTCGCATTTTGTTAGGTCCCGGCTGTTTACAGCCTCTATACATGTGTGGTCAATTTTTATTTAACCTCATAACATGTCAAGTGATAGGATTCAATGTGCAAAGCCACCAGTCATTATATATAAGAAATTTTGTTCAGTCCCCTGATTGCGAAATTCCAAGTTGACTTCGCAGCCATGGTACTTGGATTAATTGTCAGTGGGGCAATTATGCATAAGCCATAAAGTGAGGAATTCAAGATGCAGAAATTTTTAGTCGCAGATGGCACTGGCTGCCATGAAAACATTGAAACATAGCTGTACTAATTATCCATAATAGCAGTACTGGTAGATTGCAGTAATGTGATTATGCCGAGAAGCTCGCAAGCACACGTCCACAAATATACGATGGTTTTCAGATATCTGTGAGTAAATATGTACAGCAATATATGAAGACAACCGTGTCATTTTGTGGGCATTACTGAATGCTTTTATGAATTTTGATAAGTGCACCTACAGTCACCACCTCAGGCCTCTTTTGGACGTTTCTGCAGGAAACAACTGCACAATCGTGTGTGACATGTTTTGATGCCATATGACAATCGCCCCAAAAATTATTTATGAAATGCGAAGCATTTCTTAGCGAACCTCAGGCACTTTGGGCGTTTCTATCTATCTATCTATCTATCTATCTATCTATCTATCTATCTATCTATCTATCTATCTATCTATCTATCTATCTATCTATCTATCTATCTAGCCGCCTACGTCTGGGCGCTCTCCTGGTCGTCTCCATAACTTGTAATATACCAAAATTGGCACAGCCGAGGATCAGTGTATGACAACCACGACTAACTGGTCATGACATGAATAACGCGAAATACCTGTCGCCCTTTCTCTCAGTCACGTATGGCACATATCCGCATACCAGAGTTCATGTTACGCGGGTATCTGCCACATTAGATACAACTCCTCAACCAACACAGTAACCGCGAACACAGACATTGACACGCAAGGAAAGTGATAATAATAATAGTTGTTGGTGTTTTGTGGCCCAAAACCACGATATGATTATGAGAGACGCCGTAGCAAAGGGCTCCGGAAATTTTGACCGTCTGGTATTCTTTACGTGCACCGAGATCGCACAGTACACGGGCATCTAGCATTTTGCCTCCATCGAAATGTGACCACCACGGCCGGAATCGAACCCACGACCTTCGGGTCAGCAGCAGAGCACTAGCAGAGCACACCACCGCGGCGGACGCAAGGAAAGCGAGGAAGCTGATGACATAACACCCCTGGAAGACGCTGAACTACCATGCACTCATTGACGTGGTCCGCAACGTGGACCACGTTGATTACGCAAAAACCGGGGTCAATGTTTCCTACAATAAATCTGCCGAGAGAACCAGGCCTCTCATATTACCGGTGATTTCAACATTGATTTATCAAGACCCAATAACGCCTGGTCTTTATACTGCGTGAAAGACGGCTTGAATGTGTACAGGGCATCAAGAAACCTCACTGCCACGTCCAGGACAGAAGACATCATAGATCATTTCATCGTAAGATGCATCCAGGATTTTCACCAGCTGTGCTATACCTCACACTTCACTACACATATATGACCTTGTTCAAGAACTGACAAGGACCTCTTCTACACATAAGCACAGGTTTGTAAAACGTGCGTGCCTTCTCCGTCAAAACGGACAACTGCAACGCAACTGTAACAACTGCAACTGTGACTGTAACGTACGTGCGGTGCGCCTGCGCGCGCCACTCGGCTTTGTGTATATCCAGAGAAACTTTGTTCTGTCAGGCGAGCGGACCTTAACCACATTATGTGGCAGTCACTCTCCTCCCCAGAGTCTTCGTAAACAATTAGGTAGTCAGGAGCTGTGGGAGGTTTCCATGCGCAGCTACAAACCCGCACTTCAGGAGGCTATCCTGAGGTGGGCTGAGGTGGTAGAGGAGGCCTACCGCGAGTAGAATCCCTCACCTTCATCTCGCAGCCTCTTTCCCTTAAGATGGGATAAATAAAGTTATTTCTCTCTCTCTCTCTCTCTCCTGAATGAAGCTTCGTTGCGAATAACGCCTGTCATGTTCATATGTGTTTCTTCTTTGTGCTGTTCAGATTCGCTCCATCCAGTTTTGTAGAATATAAGCACTACATAGCAGCTTACCGAGCCCGGTGTTGGCAACACCGATGTTGCTGTTGGCATCGTTTCGCAACATTAAACCACTGGTTATACGTATAATTCATATGCGGCGCTTCAACATATGAGTGTGTGTATACCACTTCCACATTTCTCTAGCGTCATTCCGTAAAGTTTCGCTCAATGTGAAATATTACGCCACGGTCACCAATTCCGCGCATGCTTCGCATAACACTGATTCCCGCGGTACGTGCGATCTGCCGAATTTTGACCTTGCGCAAGCGCAAACACACGCCGATGGTACAAGAACAGAAGTACGAAGTTGCGCCGACGGGTTACCAGCCGCTTTGTACATATATTGGTACATATATAAGCCCACAAAAAAAGCACGCAAGCAAGTGGTGGCGCTGTGGGGCAATGGTTATAGTATTTGCTTTCGGCGCATGTGGTCGCGACTTCGATTCCTGTGTCGTGCCTTCTTCTATGCAGATGTCATGGTTGTGCATACTTACTTTGATGTCAATTTTGTTCTAGTGATGAATAGTAGCGATAATTGTCCGGAATATAAGTGTTTTTTTTCCTTTCGCAACCTCTCTAGGGCCTCGTATAAATGGAGGCTTTAAAAGCTCTAAAAAGAAGCAGAAATACTCTTGATATGCGCTGTTAAAGCCCCCAAAATGGGTTTTAAAAAACGCCAAATTTACATACAAACGGAGGCTTTAAAAGCTCTCAAAAGAAGAAAAACTTCCAATGAGCTCCGGTCAAGCCCTGAAAATGAGTTAAATAAAAACACAAATTTACCTACTAAAGACTCTGTTAGTTCCGTCCAATAACTCCATTGACAAAGGATGTACATGAAACCTCCTTTGAAGCGGGTTTTGCGTAGTACCTTTAGGATGCACGCTGCGCAACGAGCCCAAAACTTCTTAAAAGGCTCAAACCTGTTTGCAGTGCATATGGTCATGGTCCACCAGATTATGCACGGTCCATGGTCAGTAGAGTATCGCGGGGGTCACGTGCCGTCTATACTCTGTCTCACAAGCTGGTTGCAGCAGGGCAGAAGCCAAGAGGTGTAAGCAAGCTACGTGCATGCGCAGCAAAACATAGTTGAGTTTGGAACTGCATTACGACAGGCAAGGATAAGGCAACTGCGTCTGTTTGGCACGTCCTACGTCATAGCAACACGTGATACGCTAATCACGATGCGTATGCACGTCATATGCCATAAGGTATTATATCGGTAACCGCGGGCGGTTGTGGTGGCGAAGGAATATATAAGGGCCACGCAGACGGGACCGGCCACATCGATCCGAACTCGCGCTTGCTACTCGCCCATTGTCATTACAGCAATAAATAAATGGTGGAATTGGGGATCGCTTTGAATCATCTCACGCTAAGCAAATACGATCCGACACGTCTTGTCCTCCTAAACGAGATCAGCTTCACGTCGATATTAAACCATGCCTACTAAGCCTTGTAGCGGAACATTTGAGAATGAATCTTGAAAACAGTGCAATATAGTCACGAATACATTGCTGTTGAAGCTGCAGGAGGCAAATATAATCCGAACACAAGCGTACGTTATGAACATATGGGCCACATAGCGCACGACGGCGAATTAAAAGTTCGAGGCTGAAGGAAGAAACATCAACTAGTATCCCCATGTTTTCTTTTCAGCACTCCCTTTGCTGCCCATCGCTAAGAGCGTTAGTTGCGGTCGTCTGCTCGATTTACTCACCCGACACGTAAGCGCCGCTGCTGTGGGGACGCCAAGCAGACGATGTGGCCGCATGAGTATATCGCAAGGGCTTTTTGCTCTTCCTATTCATTAGGCCACCTTGTAGCCTCCACTGTGCTGCAGCCAACCTCAGAGATTGACTATAGATTTGTGTGAAATACGCGTCCCATTTCTAGTCATGGTGTCTTCTCACCGTACTTCACATCGCGGCCCCACTATAGATTCGCTGCTTGTGCTCGTTAGGCTGTGTGTTCTGGCGATGCTGTGGTATCTTGAATATTCAATTCATTTTAGGGGTCTACAGTAAAGTCTCATTTAATTTATGGGGATTTTAATCTATGAAACAACAGCTCGAATATCTGATAGAGGCCAGCCAATGCTTGTTTTTTTATTCTCCTTGGTGGATCTCCTTATCAGTTTCATTTATATGAATAAAGCCTTTTATGCTTCTTGCGTGTTATCATAAGCCTCATTTGCACGAACCGACCAATAGAGTGAACGAAAGGTATTTGAAGCATAGCGTCATAGGTTTCTCAAACTACTGGGATGCAATTATGGAAGATTGGCTCAGCTGTTCGGCACTATTTTTGCTTTCCTGAGTATGAAAAGCATTGTTCCATTGTGAAAAAGAACAACAACCCAGCGTCGGTTGGGAGTTTTATTTCAGACTGAGCTTTTCCATAAGTAAATTAAGTAGAGATTTATGTTCAACAGAGATAACTGTGTGTCATAGCTCCTCGAATCCCATTGGCAGTGGTTTGCCATCCTCAAAACACATATATATGTGCGGATTAACTTTTTTCAAAACGTGACAATGGCAGTTCGGCGAGCACCAGCTTCCCAGGTTGTTCTCCCCGCACTGAAAAAAATGAACAAAAGCACAAACAATGTTGTCGTTAATCACACGAGCAAATTCAGCACACAATCATAACCATCACATCTATAATTACTAAACAGCACTCCGCTGCGTAAAATACGTGGTACTTTGCAGCTCTCAAAGTTTATGCGCTCATAGCGACGCATTAGCGCGGTAATTTAAGTTTTACGGTTAGTGATACTCCTTGGTAATGTCACTGTTTTTAAATAAATTTGTGTTATGCCTTGGTTCACCAAATTTAACTGACAGCATTTATGTCGCGGAAATGACGTCAGTAAATATTATACGCGAACATATCACAAATATTACCGGAAAATGTTTCTGGAGCGCACAATCACACAACTACATCGTAAAACTCTCGGTCCCTGAAGATGGTGTGGGACATTATTAGCTTTGCGCTACGAACAGAAGGGCCCACATGGGCACGAATGTGCCTTATCCACACAAGCCTGTCAGTCCGGTCTGTCAAGGTAGGGGTGCTACCGACATCTATGACTAGTGAAGACGTGAATGAGTGCCGATACTTATGTTGTCGCACCGGAACAGAGGCTTCCGGTGCAACGCCTTGTAGGCCGTCTTAAGTCTCAACAGCTGCGGAAGCAGCACGCCTTACACAGACCAATGCGTTTCCCTACAGAACTTACTTTTGTGGATTGCATTGAAACTCTTGAAAGGCGTTTGCAATTCTGCTTCACCTATCTAGTAGAGAAACTGGAATAATCATAGTGCATATCAACGATACACTACACACGAAAAAATAGTCACTACTGTACCTATTATACAAATAGACGTCTGTAATAAACATTCCCGTTTAAACTTACAAGTCGAACATCACAAAAATGTCTACGAGGTGTAGCGAAGAGGAAAGAGCGCTATAGCGAGTCACCCTCTCCAGTGACGTCTATAATGCTACGAAAAACTGCCATCAGTCCATACAACGCAGGCGTCGCAAACGAAGCGAAACGCTGACGGCACCTCTGGGACAGATGAAGCCAGCCGCAATGTGCCGGCCGGCCCTGCATGCGCACGAGCTTCGGCCGAGCAGCCAATGTGCGAGAAGAAGAGAAAGACTGCGTTCGAAAGAGAGGCTCGTGAGACTTACGGACTTTCGGTTCCTTCAGAATTTCTGTGCTTTCTTTTGACTTTGGGCACACGTTCGCACCTCAAATATGGTGTAAATACCAAATTCTTGTGGTGAGCGCTGATACATTTCTGGTGGAGGTGCTGGGTAGAAGATTCCGAGCCCCAGAGAGCGCAGCCCAAGCCCTGATCAACCGGAAGCCGTGGAGCTTACACCAGTGCACCAACGGGCCAGCCGCCGCATTTGAAGAGATTCACCCGATTTCGGACCCTTTCCCGTAGCGTCAAGAGTACCGGCGACGGAGACAAGTGACACCACCACCATGACCAGCCAAGTTATACCGTCCCAGCTCATCGTGAGCCAATCTATCATACCTAAGGTATTCCACGGCTGCTCGTTCGAGGACGCCGAAGACTGGTTAGACCATTTCGAGAGAGTGGCAAATATCAACCAATGGAACGAAGAACGCAAGCTGCGCAACGTCAACGTTGCTCTAGAAGACGAGTGTGATACGAAAACCACGAAGAATGCCTGACGTCCTGGGAAGACTTTTGGCGGCTGCTATGTGTACGTTCGGTAACAGTGATCGCCGGGAAAAGGCAGAAGCAGCTCTTCGTATACGGAACAAACGCACAAACCAGACTGTTCCGATGTACATAGAAGACATGTGCCGCCTGTTCAAACGAGCTGGTCCCAGCATGAGTGAAGACAAGAAGGTGCGCCATCTCCCGCATCGGGTAAAGCAAGGGCTGTTCGTGGGACACGTTCGTAATCCGCCGCGCACAGTTGCGAAGTTTCGGTCAGAAGCAACAACCACCGAAACGGCGCTGCATCAGAGAGCCCAGGAGTACAATCGCAACGCAGCCTGTACATCAAGTGGTGTCTACTCGGCAAGCGTTGCGGATAATCTGGACACCCTGCGGGAGCTCGTCCCGTCGGTAGTCAGGGAGGAAATACGTACGCAAGCTTCAGTCACGCGGTGTTTCACCGTAGCTGTCTATTGCTGATGTTGTCCGAGAAGAAATTATGCATGCCATGCGAGAGCCGCAGAGTGATGCACTACCAACACGACACGCGGTAACGCACTCTGAGGTGCTCAGGCGACCTGCTGTCCACTGTGCGCCCACCGAAACGCCAAGTACCTGCTCACAGACAACACGCAGTTCGCCCCATATGGTAGAGGCCGCACGCAGTCCACCTCGTGCGGCAAAGGCCACGGAAAAGCGATGTATGGCGAGATGCCGAACGTAGGCCCCTGTGCTTCCACTGTGTAGGGGCTGGTCACATGTACCGATTTGGCCGATACCGTCAGGCTCGTTTTAGGCTGGTTTTTTTATTCGCCATCAACGCACCGTATCCTCGAAACGGCGAAACACCGCCCGACATCGAAGCGTACCTATGCTCGCGTCAGAACTGTGATCTGCCTCGTAATCATCAGCTGCGCTCACTATCACCTATGCGTCACCGCTCGCCCAGCCCACGTCTCTTCCTCAGCGCGCCCAGGCATCGTTCGCCTAGCCCAAACCCGGGAAACTGAAGACCGCGCCCTGTAGAGGCAAGGCCGCTGGCGGTCAGAGATGTGAAGCTCCTCCACTGCAATATCAGCATGACGACGACGACTGTTTACAGGTAAAGAAGTACAGTAGCGAGAAAATAACTTCATATTTGCCGCTGGTAATGGACAGACTAGAGCTCAATGCTTAAATCGATACCGCTGCGGATTAGTCTGTGATCAGTTACGAAATAGCGAAGAAACTAAAGAAAGTCTTAACCGAATGGATTGGCCCTCAAGTGCGTACTGCAGGCGATCACCTTATAACACATCTCGGCAGGTGCAAGAGTTGGGATACGGCACTTCACTTACGTCGGTGACTTTGTCGTCCTCCCCGTGTGTTCGAGAGAAGTTATACTAGGAATGGATTTCCTACAAGTTAATGGTGCCATTCTCAACTTACAGAGGTCAAGCGTGTCATTTTCGACGGAACATGCTATAAAGGTAGCAGAGGCAGATGAACGATACACCACTCCACTACGCGTCGTCGATGATGTGACTACCGCCACGGAGCAGTGTAATGGTTCTCGTCAGGAATGATACATTTAACGACTGCGAAGGTGTGGCTGACAGCAACGCCTGTTTGTGTTGCTAAAACGACAACAGTCTGTCTGTTGTTGCTGTCACTCTTGGAATCCGTGAATTAAGTTATTGACCAAGTTACCGGTTGACTCTTACGCCGGTGTTCAGAAACTTTATAACTGGTGGGGAGCATAGGTAGGCAGTCGACTCACTCAGACTCAGATTGAGCCGTGAGTCTCAGTGAGTGCGGGTGAGTAATATTGTTGGGGAGTTTGAGTCCGAGTGCGGTCCACTGAGAAACACTTTAGTGAGTGTGATGCCAAGTGGCCCTAAGTTCAAGATATACGTTTAACAGCTTAGTTGTTCTAGCTCAGCGTAAAATGTGTTGCCGTGCCCGAAAACGATCATCATCATGAACGGGATTGTGCCACAGAATTCAGGCAAGTCCCACTACTCACAGCTACAGCGTGGCCTCAAATAGCCCAGAGAGCGAGAACACAAAGGGAGAGAAAGAGAGAGAAAAAAACAGAGAGACGACAAGAAAGATATAAAGAAAGAGAAAGGGAAAAGCTTTTGCTGAAAAACTTCGACACAAGGCGGTGTTCTGGCGGTTTTACCGGCGTAACCTCGATCTGAAGACGGCCGTCCTAACCACTCGGCTATCCAGGCACGCTAGAGCGTCATAGCATAGCATTGGACAGTATAGTGTAGCAAGGTGGTGGGGAAAGGAAACGAGCGTTAGGAGGAGAGATGTGATGGTGAGGAGAGAAAGGAGGGGGGGAGCGAATGAAGCGAAGCACAATGAGAAAGAGGGAAATAGAAAGAAAGAAACGCAGAAAGAGAGAGACATAGAAAAAATTGAAGAAAGAGAGAAATGTAGGAAGAGAAGAAAATGATAGAAAGAAAGAGGAAGCGAGCATCGCGTCTTCTAGCGACCAGATACCACATCACCTGGCCTAGCCGCGTATGCGCAGTAGCTAAGCCACGCCCATCGACGGAGATGTCGCGCGCAACCTCCGCTCTACAGTGCATAGCCTGCTTGCGCCCGCTCGTGTCTAAAGAGTAATGGGATGTCCTAAGAGAGTGCGTACTCCCGCGGAGGAAGCCGCACATTTTGAAGCTAGACGTGTCGGTCGACGGGGAGTACGAGCGACGTTGGGGGCGCGTTGCGCTGTGCCAAGCTTTGTGCAACTTTGTGCAAACCGCCCACATTTTTTAGTGAGTCTGTGTGAGCTGCACATTGTTTTGCCGACCTGTCTTCCTATATACTAAACTTCAGAATTACTATCAGCCTCATATCGGCTCGCGTATACGCTTACGTCTACTCCCACAGCCACGCTGCAGCCTTGATACACACTATTGATTGAACGGAGACGTGAGTTACGGAGCGGCGGGGATAGCTGGCTTGCCCCCCCCCCCCCCCCGGCACACGCTTTCACGCGAAGTTCGCGAGTGAGTCATTGCTTTCAATAAGAATGTTCTGAGTGTATTGCAACCACTGATAACTTGTATTTAAAAGCAAAAGATCAAAGACGCCAAGTAGAGCACCGAATATGCGAGATATCGGTGTTAATGCCCCTCCATGCGTTTTCCGCCGGCTCGGTTAAGTAGCGCCAACTCGTCCTCCCCCTCTTCCCTACCGGTTCTCCGCCTAGCGGAAGCCGAAGTGCCGCCATGATGTTTCTGCTGCTTTTCCGGTTGATGCACCCGCCCCATGCCCGCCCATATATGCCCTCGCGACCGCTCGCGACGCAGAAACACCGAGCGAGAACTCGCTCGGCGGCAGGCAGTTTACGACAAACCTCAAAACAACACCACTTGCGAATCGGAGAATGAGATATTTGCTTTCTCGCGTGTGCACATGCGTGCGCAGAAACAAGATGGAAGGAAAAAGCGGAAGGAAGTGGCTCAAGAACTTCCTTCCGGAAGCTCCGGAACCGGAAGTGAGCGTCGTCGTCGAAAGAATAGATGGCGGTACTTAAAAAGCGGCAGCAGACGCGATGGAGGGGCTTTAATCGGTGTTAAACAGGATTGACACCTTGGACAGAAAAGCTAATCGCACGCAAGCGGACTCATGAGTCGACTGAGACTCAGATAGACCGGTGAATCGGAGTGAGTGCACCTGGAACATCGATCCTGTGCAATGCTATCTACCATGCATTAAGACGCCGCCCCAGTAAAATTCATTCCCATTGTTAGGATAGAAAATCAAATAAAAAATAAAGTCAACCTGTACCTGCCGAAGCATACCAAGTTTAAAACCAATAAATATAAATGAAAAGGGGTTTAATATAACCCAAAGCCCAAATTCGTAAGAAAAGTCAATTTGATAAATGAAAAGTATGGGCAACCGTAACCCATTTGGGTCCTAAGGTATTGGGACGACGAGCACAGAAACGCAGCAGGCTTCTTTTTTTAATGAAGGATGACTCAGAGACGTGAGGGCGAAGCGTGCCCAATGAACATGAGATGTTAAAAAAATGAAAGAAGAAAAAAAAGAAAAAGAACACACACACAGAGACAGTGCATGTGGCTTGTCCTTTCCGCCTTGAGCAATCCAAATGCCGCGGGAATGAGGAATCCTCCGATCAAGTCGAACCACTACAGTAGTCCTTGCGAAACGAAGTGAAGACGTCATCGCTGTCCTCAAGGGCATGCAGTGCAGTCTGGCGACAAGGATCCTCAGGGCATGCAGATGTCCAAGCCGGGCAGCCTTGCAACATGATGTCGTGGCATGAGGAAAAGGGCAAACCAGTATGGCCTGACCGGCCCGCTCAATTGCTTAGCGCACCCGGAGCCTTGTGCGGCTAGGCCCACCAATACCCAAGGGCCTCACCTGAATGGCCCCTGGGTTAGCCCCACCACAGAAGACGTGTATAGACGTGTATACGTGTATAGTATGGTCATAGTGAGGGGCATTGAGGCAGGCAGAGACCTCATGAGACATGAGGCAATCGGTCGCTAAGCGACCGCACGGCACCTATAAGCAGTGCCCTGTTCCGTGGGCAGTGAAAAATGACATCGTACATTATAGCGCGGTATGCGTTCTGCGGCACGAATGCCTCCTCCTCTAGCACCGACCACAAGTCGCGGTGACCATTGTCTCCGCGACGTATTTCTTTTGACTGGCGCAAATGGCACAGACGTGGAGGAATGGTTCGCCACTTACTAGCGCGCGAGCGTACCAAATAAATACGTAGAGGCAGGAAAACTGAGCAATTTCGTCTTCTACCTCGCGGGTGTGGCAAGCCTGTGGTACAGCAACCACGCATCAAATCTTCCGACGTCGTCCGATTTCAAATCCTCCATTATGGACGTGCTGGATGTCCTGCCGTTCGCAAGCTGCGAGAACAGCAGCGTTCACACGAACAAGCTCAGCAGGCCGGTGACTCATTCACAAGTTACATGGAACATATCCTCGACTAATGCAAGAAAGCCAGCGCGACCATGTCCTAGGCTGATGAGATCAGAAATGCTACGAAAGACAAGGCCGACGATGTCTTCACCATGCTCGCCAAAAACGCTCACTCCGTGGCATAGGTAATAACGCTCTGCCAAAGCTGCGAGGAGCTGCCCCGGCAGCGGTCGATGACTGGTTGCCATCTGTCACGCGACGCAGATCTCGCTGACTTGTCGACGATTTCTGACCATTCAGCGTTGCTCACAAATACCAAGACATAAGTGCGCGAACAAATTGCACGCCTGTTCTATGTTTGCCTTTCCACACCCGCACAATGTTCAATAGCTGCCAACCACAGGTATGCGTCCCCTCCACCGAGCGACTAACCGGCTGCCCCATACGTCGACGCCATTTTTAGGCGACGTATGCCACCTACTTACATCGACGTCATCCCTAGGCCCCGACTGCAGCCCACCATACAGTCATATCAACAGCCGCCCGTACATTCCTCAATGCGTCATGGGCGGGACCTACGCCAGCGAACCGATGGTGCACTTCTGACAACCACCAGATCTGATTTGCGTGCGGTTACGCCGGTCACGTCGCACGTTATTGCAATTGTGTGCAGCCGCCTCGAGTTGCCTCACTCTTGACCAGCCGGTCCAGCCGACCGTATCACGACCCACCTCCGCCTACGTCACTGACATCAGGCCCATCTACATCTACCCGCCGCTCGCCGTCTCCACGCCGCCGCTCACTGTCGCCGATGCGGCTATGTCCGGTCGCACGATACCAGGAACACTAGTTGTCGCAGCCCACGAAGCGACCACTAGGAGTTTGACGCTCTCGGGGTTTGACGCTATCGAACTGTGAAAGCCCTTTGCGAAGCCCATCGAATGTAATAGACGTCTTTGTGGACGGTATTCGCGCATCTGCCCTTATAGATACTGGAGGCGCCGCATCCGTTCTGGAAGCAAAAGTAAGCCGTTTACTACGGAATTGGACGGTGCCACTTTGCAGACTGTGCCTTCGTACAGCTAGCGTCCAAGGTTTACAGCTTACAGCAGTATGCGCAGTGGGATCAGAGCGGGTGAAGGAACAAACGGGTGTTAAGCATATTTTAGTCGAAATCAAGAAGAAATGATACGGGCAGGGCATCTAGCGCGTGGGCATCATAACAGCTGGTCATTAAGACTAACACACTGGAATCGAACAGAAGGCAAACGCGCGAGAGAGAGGCAGAAAGTTAGGTGGGCGGATGATATTAAGATCTTTGCTGGTATAACGTGCCTGCAGAAAGCACATTACCAAGTGAAAAGCCATCGGAGAGGTCTTTGCGCAGCATTGATAATGAAAATGATAAGCATGCACAGCTCTCGTCATTATTCGGGGCGCTCTGTACGCCGTCGAATTCATCATAATGTATGCATGCTCTTACGATATTGTTACGTGAATGACGAGTCCCTTGCACTGTACACTATTCACAAGATGTATTTACAACAGCTGTTCAGCTCAGGTACCGAGCAGAGACAGTTCCTCGTTCTCTTAGTCGGGCGCACACGCGCATGGTTCCAGAGGCTGGAAGTATGCCTGTAGCATAATCCCCGGCGGGAGATGCGCTGTCTCGGCGCGTCTAGACGTCAACATCATTGGGAAAGTGGTACGGCTTCAAGCGTGCGACGTGTACGACATCGCTAACCTGCGGGGAGGATGGAGATGACGAGGCAACAGGAGCGATTTCATATGTTACGGTAGTCACCACACGAAGCACTCGATATCAGCCTGTGTTTAGGTGCGAGGAAACCAGCGAAACTAAAAAACCAAGGACGAAGAAGAATGCACACTCAAGCACGCACCATTGCCGGATGAATGAACATGTACATGAAACATGAACCAACCGGCCCAGCTTATCACGCATCAGCCTGTGTACCGAAAGAGCAGATTTTCGACAGGCCAACGTGACGGGTCGGAGACTACCGCAGAACGAAAGAACCGAGTGAAAAGTGCACGTCCAGGTGTCGTCGATTGTACAAACGCCGTTGGAGGTGAGTACGGGCTGTTTCTTGTACGTGTGCAGCCCGGGTAATAGCGTCAAGGGCATATTCGCTGGTCGGTACTGCTGGAAATGGAATCACTGTATCGATTGGCAATGTGGGTTCTCGTCGGAACAGGAAGAATGGGGATTAACCGGCAGTGTCCGGTCGCACGATGGATACCGTTCTACGCAACTTGAAATGGCACATGTGCTTGAGCTACCTCGACGACGTCGTCGTTCTTGCCCCGGGCGTCTCCGCTCATCTTTAGCGCCCGCGGAATTTTTTTGACGCTTTGAGCAACCTAGCCATCTTCAAACGCGTCATAGAAGAACTGTTTTTGTAGATATGCCCACCCCTCATATAAAACCCCATCCTTCAGGGGCCTTTGAGGTATCATAAAAATAAATAAATAAATGAATAAATAAATAAATAAATAAATCGTAGGCATACGTAACGTACGGTAGAGCAAGAGCCAGTGATGGATCCTGTGATGGGATTTTATATCCCGCCATGAAGCCGTCATTCATTACGTACCAACCGACCCATAAAATGTTGCGTTGCTGTTAGGCGAATGCCTCGGCAAAGTGGAACCCGTCGACGACGCACAATTTATGCACGCACCCGTTGACACCCTCTGTCCAAGTTCCAGAACGCTCACTGCAGTTTCTACATCTGATTCGTCACCAACTGACGAATTTGGTTTCTTCATTGCTGTTAGCCTAACGCAGGTTCAGCGTTCCTAGCTTCTATGCCTGTTAGTAAAACTTAGTTCTTTTTTTTGATGTCGCGCAAAGTTCTCTCGCCCGCATGTATACCATTACGCATTGCTGGCACGCTGGCGCCCAACCGTCACTGCGGCAATGTCCATGCCGCATATCTCTCGCAGAACGTCCTGTAATTAACAAGCAAGTCGACGACACGCTTCGACGCGATGTTATTCAACCTTCAAGGAGCTCCTGCGCATCTTCTGTCGTTTTTGCGAAGAAGAAAGGTTCTGTACAGTACAGTATAGACTACCGGAGATTCAAGAAGATTACACGTAACAACATTTATCCAATACAGCGAATAGACGACGCTATTGACAGCCTGGAAGGAGCAGATTGCTCTTTATCTCGATTTCCGGTCAGAGTACTGACAAGTGCCCATGGTAAATGACGCTCGATCGAATACAGCCTTTGTCACGACCGAAGACATCTGCGAATTCAACACCATGCCGTTTGGTCTGTAGCGCGCCCGCGACCTTCGAGCGCACGATGGATACCGTTCTAACAAACTTCAAATGGCACATCTGCTTGGGCTACCTGACGACGTCGTCGTTTTTGCCCCGGACGTCTCCATTCATCTTCGGCGCCCGCGGAATGTTTTGACGCTTTGAGCAACGCCAACCAACAACTCAATCTAAAGAAATGTCGATTAAAGCACAGCAGGTCACAATGCTGTGCTACGTAATGTCCAAGGACGGTGTTCTCCCTGATCCAGTAAAGCTTGAAGCCGTGGCCGAGTTCCTCAAACCTACGTGCGTTAAAATACTGCGCTGTCTCGTAGGAACGTGTTCCTACATTTAACGCTTCATTCCGAACTTCGCCACCGTCACATCGCTGCTGACAAAACTGCTCGGAAGTAAAGCGCCCCTCAATTCGTGGTTTTCAGAGTGTGACGACGCGGTCCCAAAGCTCCGTCGTTTGTCGACCTGTCCTCTCATACTACGCCACACCGACCCGACGGCCCCTACAGAGGTACACACGAACGCTAGGGGTGTTGGCCTGGGCGTTCTTTTTGCCCTACGCAAACCATGGCTCTCTGAATATGTCGTGGCATTTGCAAGTCGTACGCCTACTATAGCCGAGACCAATAGGGGATATTCATAATGCTTGGTGCTCTGGCAACACTGGGCGCGTCCGCCATTTTTTGTTAGGCGCCGTTGTGCAATCGTCTGCTAGCGCCTCCATAAGGATAGGCCACGGAGAGGCTGAGCCGCAATCGTTGGCGGAGCATTCGGACCAAGAAAATACGGCCGTTTATTTCGTTGTCCAGCGCCGAACGGTCAGTGAACCTCACTGTATTGCCAGAAATCGACGGGAACGCAATATCGGAGCTCTGCGCGCTTCAAAACTCATCCGGACGGCAGCTGCACGAGGCGCATCGCTTCGAAAAGCCGAACTGCTGTTCTCTAGTGGCGTGTGCTTCCGATCTGCGGTAAGCGGTCAAGAAAAGTCTTCATTGCAGTGATGTGACTCTCAAACTTCTAAGATAACCTTGCACAGCATAACATTCTATTCCCCACTGCGATTATAAACACACGTTATATATCGAAACCACGTTGTTTCTGCGCGACCTGTGCAACGCTGTGCTGCGTTCCTCGACTCATTTTTTAGCCACATGTATCTCTACATCCTTCGCAATAGCGTGTGTCGCAGTTTTTCGAAATGAACAATGCATGGACATGCACGTGAATGAGCGGTGCGCCGCAAACCAAACGAAAGTACTGATCGCGCGTTTGAACTGCGTACAGAGAGAGCGGCCCGAGTAAGGCTGGTTTAATGCACACTGGTTGTTTATAATGCCTTGTAGTCGCAATCTATCGCGCGGATTTAGTACTGTGGTTCTCGTTTCCTTGAAAGCTATACGTGTGCGTTCACTGACATATCTTTTTAAACGATTGCGCTCTTTGCTTTTGCATGCCACGGAGGCGTGCATTATCGCGCGCCGCGCGCTATTGCGAACAGCGTACATGCATACAAGTGCCCGCGATCCGCGGAGAGATGAGCACGATGATCTGCCCGATTCACCTAGATCTACCTAGAGTCACTGTATATGCTACCTTTAGGCAGCAGAGTAGCGCATAGGTCCGGCTAGCAACCACAGCTATACGGTGAAGTCGCACTCCATTTTTGCAGGCGACATGCCTACCGCGTCGCCGATAAACATGTCTGGCTTGTCGAAGGCCGGCGATAAACGTTCGCTGTCGATGCCTAGTGTAAATTCAGTGAGCTGCAGCGGCAGCGTTGAGAAATACAAAAATTGGCCCGAGCGTCAGCTTCTCCGCAATGCATGGTTGCTAGTGGCGTTGGAAAACAGATGCGCAACTCTGCTACTTAAAGGTAGCATATACAGTAACTCTAGATCTATCGAACAAACAGCCCCATCTGTAGTACAGCTCCGTAACTCGCTCCGTGTTCGCAGCGCACGCTAACCGAAGGAAGCAAAAGAAAAATAAAAGTTGAGGGATAAGGTGGTGTAAAGCGAAGGGCAGACGTGGCGTGCGGACTATGTACTTCGGCGCACACTGCCTTGCGAAGCTTGCAAAGCGATGGCTGTGTGGATCTTTGCGATTGGGTCTCGAGTGGCGGCACTGGTTTACCGCGGACGCGCGCAGCAGCGTCTGTGGCACTGCCTACACACGTTTATATATGTAAATCATTGCTTTCGTCGATCTACAACACCGATAAGCTAATGTTGGTCAATTATGCTCTCTCGCGCGCGCGGGACATCGGCCGTCTGTTTTGAAATGCATATATCGTAATATATTGTTCTGTAAGTGTAGCTTATGTTGCAGGCGAGCAACTAAATTCAACCGAGAAATAAGAACTGAGGTTGAAGAGCGCTTTTGCGTGCGCCGGTCATTTCCGACCTTAAACACAGTGCCGATCTTGTTGACGAAACAAGTTCGCGTCGGTATATCATTTTTCTTCTTTCATTTAACTGATAAATTCCATTAAAATTAATGCTACTTTGTTCTTGGCATTCTCAGGGATCACTCGTTGCCTGAACAGCGCACGAAGCATTGGGAATTCATCGCAGAACGAAGATAAATGATGAGCAACAAGCACCTGAAAGGCTCCGATATGCGACTGGTTTCGTTTTCGCGCCCAACAAAACATGCCAGATCGAGCTTACTTGCGTGTGGTGTACATTTTGAATGTCCCCTATTACACCGTCACAAAAAAAGAAACGCCAGGCCTGCGCGGGAAGCGCAGCACAGTGACAACGAAAGCTGGAAGAGCGGCATTTCTAGAGCCCGTTATAAAGTCTATTTTGGCTACTAATACAAGTACACTAGCAACGTACCCACTACGACACAAATCATAATTTTTGCGAAGTTGGGAAGCACCCGCCACGACATTATTCGTCATTTTGCGGACAAGCGAGCTATCATCTCTAAGGCATCATGCGCACTTTGTTGATGCGACGGTTGATGACGTTGAAGAATTATGGCTGAGCCCTTTGTAATGGATTGGAACCTTTAAACGACCCACGAGATACGTAATTCGCATTGTGTGGCGCCCGGTCGTTATTTTACTCTCCCACCACGCTTTATAACATACGATAACGTGAGAAAGACACGCAGAGAGGGAATTAACTTTATTGCGACCTGAGGAAATAGACCATAGGAGCCTTTGGGCTTCCCTGGCAACCAATAGAAGTGCACTTGCGAGAAACCCACACGCTATAAATCATGATAATTTTTGGGAAGGAGGGAAGCAGCCACTATGCAATTTTTCGTCAATCTGCGGAGAACCGTGACACCCGCTAAACACCTGTAAGGCACTATGTGGACTTTCTTGATGCTGTGGCTGATGATAAAGAATTATGGCAGAGCCTTTTGTAATGGGTTGGTAGCATTCAACAACCCCCTCGTTGCTCAATTCGCACTGTGTGACGCCTGGTTGCTTTTTCACTCCTCTACCACGCTACATGACATATGTTAATATGGTGCCTTCTCGATATAAAGCCTGTATATGGTCTTTCTGCAGCACAGTTTCAAGCACCGACATGGCTCTGAGGTAGAATACTCGGCTCCCACGCCGAGGGTCTCTCGATGGTTGTCTGCCGTTTGTACACACAGCAAATGGGGACACGTTCGTGTCCACTTTCGTGCGGTCCAATCAAAAGCAAAGCCGTGGCCTCCGAGATAGCTACGACAGCGGGGGCTAACATGGCCAACATTTTGCGATGTACTTGTATGACGCAATGATAGGTGTAACCTTAAGAGAGAGGAAGAGAGCAGAGTGGGTCAGGGAACAAACGGGGGTTAAGGATATCATAGTTGAAATCAAGAAGAAATGGATATGGGCCGGGCACGTAGCACGTCGGCAGGATAACCGGCGGTCATTAAGGGTAACTGACTGGACTCCAAGATATGGCAAACGCGTGAGGGGGAGACAGAAAATGAAGTGGGTATTTGAGATTAAGAAGTTTGTAGGTATAACATGGCAGCAGAAAGCACAGGACCGGGTTGATTGGCGGCACATGGGAGTGGCCTTTGCCCTGCAGTGGGCGTAGACAGGCTGATGATGATGTTGATGTATGACGCACATGTTAGCTAGTTAGAACGGGAATTCTGAGCCTTCAAAACGTACGTGCGCGATGCTGCGTGGTGACGACCAATTCAGATTATAGGATGTCGCGTCATGCCTATCACGCGTCCTCAGTCTGCCTCTAGCTGCTCACTCCGTGTTACATGGCACGCACCACTGTCAGAGCCTCTGCTGAGCTTCATAGTCTGGGTCACCGTGGTTCTCCGTCAGGGCTATGCAAAACAACATCAGAGCAACATTATCACACTTTCTCATGCGACCGGCTGTGGAAAATGCGCCTAACCAACACGTTCTCAACGGCCCGTATCCAGCGCTTCCGCTGTTCTCCTTCGTACAACTATGAAAATCGGTAGAACAGAGCGGTTTTAACACGAAAGTGTTTTATGCCGGGGTCCACCAAGTACATCCGTCACGGATATGACTTTGATAAAATGGACGCCAACGGGTGAGAAAGAAAAAAACCAAGAAAAAGATACCCAGCTGGGAATCGAACTCACGACGGTGCGGCCGCGACGGCAAGCGCCCGACGCCCTACTGACTAAGCCAACACGAAAGATGCTAGGCATTGCGTGAACGCGCCTTATATCTTTCACACATTCTCTTTCGCGGCGGGCGGAGCGGGGCAGTGCCGCCGTCTGTGAGAGGTGAAAAGAAGTAATGCTTCACGATCGACACTTACTAGCGCTTACTCCGAGATTGCACGTGATATCGGAGGTCATGGTTAAAGCGTCTCGATACCAGAGAGGTAGACTGGCCGCGCTGGCGTCGCCGAGGCACCGTTGACGCAGTTACGTTCTTTGCCTTTGGCTTCGTATGGGAGACCAGCGCTGGATAGGTGGCGCGCCGAAAAAGGGCGCCTGGCGGGGAGTCGCGACATAACTCAGCCGCTCGCATGGCCTCCGCGCCGCCGGCTAATCTCGGAGGCCGTGCCGCTCGCGCTCAGACGACCGGCCGCACTGTACCGCGGTGAGCGCACGCGCGTGTGCCGTTCCCGTGCTTCATTTTGGCGCGAACAGCTCGAGCAGCCACTGCGCCAGTAATACTGCTGTATGGTTTAGAAAAAAATAACTTTGTCTGAAGGCTACTTTCTCAGGAAAGCAGTGGAAAACGGAGAGAAGTCCTACAAAGCAGACTACGTCTGTGCATACGGCGTCAAAGAGACGGTGCTGTGCCTTGGTGGCGACTCCGTCGTCACCATTTTCTGGTTGCGTCCTGGGATTTGTGTCAAGCTAGTGCAGGCTCACAAGCCTCCACTGATAAGTACGTGCTGCGTCGATACCAGCTGCCCACTACTGCAGTACCAGCTGCCCACTACTGATACCAGCTGCCCACTACTGCAGATTCCCGGCCACGGTGGCCGCATTTCGATGGGGTTGAAATACAAAGAACACCCGCGTACTGAGATTTATGTGCACATTAAAGAACCCCAGGCTGTCAAAATTAATCCTGATTCCCACACTTTCGCGTGCCTCATAATCATACCTTGTTTGGCACGTAAAAGGCTAGCAAGTGTCGATGTTGATCAAACACGTTTATTCTAAGCAGGCACAGGCAAGCGAAAAAACTAACACAGTACCTTAGGCGAATTAAACGGCGAGTAAAAATCCAAGATATTTGACCCTTTTCTAGCGAGGCATAATTGCGATGGTACTTCGCCGCGGCGGCCAATACACAAAGAAGCTTTACCGCATCGGCTGACTCCAGTAAGCTAAGCTTTGAGTAGTCCGCTGATTTGTTCGTGACAACTCTGTCTGTAGCACAAGTAAATTTCAACGGAGGCATCCATCGCGGGCGTATTTCTTTTAACTTTGCAGCGGCTTCGGCGAACGTGCCCCCGTACACATCTCGTAGACAGACAGCTTTCCTTCTGCGTAACTGTTTGCAAATGATGCAGACTACCTGCCTATCGTATCATTCATTGCACGCGGTGGCATCAGAAATGAACTTGGTGGTGGTCAGATGAAAAAATTGTTACATATGCTGCATCCTGCATAATATGTACGTTTTTTTACGACAAAACACCGATTAAATTCCTCTCGTTGGCCCCGGTTTCCACTGGTGGCCCTCACTATCGAATAAATCTAGCAGACACGCGCAATTCGCTTTAGAAACCAGCCCGACGCCACTAGACAGTAGAGCAAGAGCAGAACATACTGTGCTCGCCTGACTGCCGGGATGCAACGCCGCATCCTTTCATATTCATATGTTTTAGAAGGAAAACCATAGAAGGATACGTCCTCCCTCATTTCTACGTATTGTGGCAGTTGAAGGCGCAACAGTACCGCCTGCATCCTCTTGTTTTCTTTCGGCGATACGCGCCCGCATCGCCTCAACCAGTCGCCACTTTCGTCCGCGGGAGCGGCTGGAGTATGCGCGCTTTGACCGCCAGGGCGGCCGCGGAAACTCCAGCGCTGGTTCCCTATAGCGTGCGTCGGCTCATCGTAGTAGTGCAGATTTCAGGTGCACCAACGGGATTCCTCCGCCGCCGACTGCTTCAATTGCGAGAGCACCGACTAACAAAACTGCTGCAATATGCGTTGCAGAAAGGACGCGATTTCGACGGGCGAATGTCGTGCCTTGGTGGAGCGAGAGCAGCGCCTGCGAGACAGAGGCCAGCGGGACGCACGCGTTTGCGGCTCAGGCTACAAACCTCTACCTCCCGTGTTGCTGAAGCGCAGTGTGTGTTATGTATGCATGAGCACAGGCGTCGGCTACACATTACTAGAAAGCGCACACCGTGCCGTTTCTCTCCTTAATTGACGACGCTTTGAAGAAGTGCATACCGGGTGCCAGTGTTGATTATGAGCTTGTTGATATCATCCTTACGCGGGATTCACGATTCGCTGTGTCCAAATATATGATCACACCGTCAGCTACCACAACGGTTTAATCATGATCATGGGCGTTAGTCGTCGCGATAGAGACATGCTGTCAACATGGGTGCATCCACGTCAAACGGTGCTATAGCTGCCAAACACGAATAGACATTGTACAAGCTCTCATATACGTATCATTACACAATAACAGGGGCGGCGCCAGTGGGGGGTTTGGGGGGGCTCTAGCCCCCCCAAAATTTCCGCCTGCCCCCCCTTTGCCCCCCCAAGAGCAAGCATAGTCAAAATACAACGCATATGTTCCCAGCCTCCCTGCCCCCCTGAAGGCACCCACTTGTCGTGGGTGCCCCCCCAGTAAAAAAATCCTGGCGCCGCCCCTGCACAATAAGCACTACTTCTGTGAAGACACGTTTCACTTTCGTGTTATACCGATTCCTATGACGGAGGGATCAGCCATGTTTTTTTCAGTCCTTTACGTCCGTGGCAATTCACAGCGCAACGATAGCGTCGATTGCGGGGTTTCTTCGTAGCGTGCGAAGAACGCTCGTCTGCTCTTTTTTTCGCCGTCGTTCCGGGGAGTGATCCAGCAAGCACTTCATGACGGTTCGGTGGCGCGTCCGACTAGCAGAAAGAAATCCACTGCTCTCTTTCTGAGTGTTCAAAAACACGCAATTATAGGCTTTATTGTTGTTTCGTGCTCGCTAGTTGGACCTGGCCCCACAGCAAACTGTGCGAGGGGGCGGTCTTTGTACTTCCCAATACTGATCCGACAGGTGGCTCCACGCGTCTTGCGAAACTCCAGAGTCTGACGTCTATTAAAGCGGTGAGACGTCGTAAACACAAGTATGGCAGCGCGCCACAGTAGACGCCGGAGATGTCCTCACCGTATGCCCCCTTCGCGTGTTTCGCAGATCCAGGCGCACCCATTTGGCGCCAGGCGGAAGCACCGTCTCGGTTATAGTGTACTAGACTATAATGTTCTAGAACACTATAATCTCGTTTATGGCCGGCAGCGGCCGCCATTTCTCTCGTGCAGCGTTGTTTGAGCGTGGATGTTCTTTTTTTGCGAGTCGGCGTTCCATTTTTAACAAGAAAGTGTTTTATGTCGGGATCCACCAAGACTACCATGACGTATTTCTGTCAAGAAAATAGATAAGTAAAATGTACACGATTAGATGGCAAAGAAAAATGTTCCGTAAACGGGAGTCGAACACACGACCTCTCAGCCCACGACCAAAGGTGACGTACGGTCTAAAGTCACGTTCCTACCGAGTGCGGATCCGAAAAGCGGAGAGGCGAATCTGGAAAGCGAACGCGGATTATCCACAAAAGCGAAAAACCCGCGGCCACTAGCCCGGATCACGCCCAGACCAATTTTCTCCGCGCGGAAATGTTGGCCTCTTTGAAGTAGCCAATCAGGGTCCAAAGCGCGCGCGCGAAGTGTCGCGTAGTGCCGCAAGATGGCGACACGGCCACCGTGGATTGGCGGATTGCTCGCCCCCGCGGCGGAGCGGGCGGATGGATAGGCGGTCGGTCTGAACAGCCGCGCGACCTCGCTTCCTCTCCGCTTTGAAAATCTGCTTGCCCGCTTGCGTTGTCCGCGTTAGGTGGGAACGTGCCTTAACCAGTGAGCCATGGTCACACATACTGGCAGCCTCACGAACGCGCCTTTTATCTCTCACTTTTTTCTCACAGTAGTCTTAGTTCGTGGGGTGGTTTCGCCGTCTGAGAGCGGTAGAGTGATGTAATGAATGACTTGTGCGGTTTGTGCGGCAACGCGCCGTTGGACCTTTGATTCCGCCGTCGCAATCGGCGCGTTTCCCAACGAGGTGTACTTGTGTTAACGCATTACGCCTCGAAGTGGCGGCTTTAACCCAAACCTCGCTCATAGCATTCATCCATAAATAGCTCTCCGACGCTCGCCTAGCTATCACACCGCGTGCCCCGCTCGAACCGTCGTAAATTAAGGCCATACTAGCGGGGAGCTCCGAGGCGCGTCACGTTTCCCGTCGCGTATCTAGCCCAACGGTAGTGTAATCTTTCTGCTAACTCTTTAACATCCCTCAGGATAACAATCTTAGCCATTCTCCGTAAAGAAGTTCAGCGTCCAATAAGCGATCCCATTCTGCCTGTGACAAAATTTTCTCTGATTACGCACTCCTTGAAAAAAATGAAACGGCCTGAGCAACATTAGCAACGACGCGCGGCCGGAGCCAGTCCCCAAGGCCAGGAATAATGCATCATGGCACTGACGAGCACCGTCTGCGAGCGTTTGGGCAGTCTCAGCGCGGCGTAGGCTTTTGCTGCAGTACCGTAGAAAACTCTGAAGTCGGGTAAATGCGGCGTCCACAGTGATTCGATTCGGTGACAACGCAGTTACGCGATTCGCCTTTCGCGTCAGCGTGTGACGCCTCCTCGCCAGCGTAGAGCCGTTTCCAAATGGCCTAACGGTGTTTCTCCACCGCCTTCTGCTTCGAGTGCACTGGCACCCACTACTTCTGAAACACACCTTGCCGTTGCTCTCCTCAAATGACGGCGCTTTGAAAGAGAGCATGTCCAATTAGTGTATATTATATGCAGGTTTAACCCATCTTTGCGTTAATTTCACCATATGCCGTGTCCAGGTCTATATTACCTACTGCTGCTGCCACAAATGCTTAATCATGGTTATGGACGTTAGTCATCGGAATGGAGATGCGCCACCTGGCGTCCACGTGGCCGCGTCCACATGAAGCGGTGCTATAGCTGCCAAACACTTAGAGACATTGTGCAAGCTTTCGTGTATCAATGTATAATAGACATTCAACTACTTATGCAAGGACAACTTTCGCTTTCGTGTTATATCGATTTCTATGAGAGAGGGATCAATCATGCTCTTTTTAGGGACGAAGCACCTTAGTGTCTCGGCGTGCAACGCGCATCGTCGTCTGCTCCATTTGCTTGAGTGCAAGAGAGGGCGCTACCACCTGAGCGCTCGCCATGTGCCGAGAGAGGGCGAACGGTGCGCGTTGACTGCAGAAACGCTCTTTCTGCGATGAACGCTGAACTGCCAGCTCGGAAGGAACGAGAATGCGCCCTAGCCCCCGAGAGACAACTTTGACGCAGGCAGCGCCTGCTGGCGATTGTCTTGATTGAAAAAGCAACTGCTCGTGCTGCACAACCGTTCGCCGCCCACCGCGTATATACAGGCACTGGAGCTCAGCCTGCAATGTAGTGGCGGTGGCAGATTTCTCGTCTGGGTAGTTGAACAACAAAGATTCGCAGCGTGCACGTGAACTAAAAGCGGACTGCGGGTCTCTGTGTCTAATCTTCCTTTTGTCTCCCATTGCCCATGCAATGCGCGCTGGAAGCACCAGCGCACGCTGCGTGCTTCGCCCCCTTCCCCAAATTTTTATCTACGCGCGCGCCCTCGAATTCCTCTGAATGGCACCACGCTTAAACACGCCTTCCCGGAGTAACCCCATCTGCAGTGTGCCCTATTGCACGGAAAAAGCTAGAGAAGGCATAGGAGAACACAGGCACCAAATGTAATGGGTTCAGTGCAGCCATCGTGTCGAGAGTGGCAGCTAGAGGCTACAAAAAAAAGTGGCAGCGAGTTTTCAGCTTACCGCACAAGCGCGGCTCGGCGCAAGAATCTAGTTGGGCGCCATGTTGCAAGGCGCGTGGTGCCACCTATAGGCCGTGAAACACGAAAGCGTGCACCAAGGCACGCTAGTGGGTCACTCTCTCCTGCGACATCTAGTCTGTCTCTACCGCACATTGTTTGTGGCGCAGCTCGCTGTTGCGGTTCCTGAATTCAGCCGTTGATCAAGCTAATGGTCGATCTCACGCCACCGTTTCATAAACGCGTTTACAGAGGTAACATTTTGCCTCTTCTTTTCACACAGCTTTTTGACCGCCCCCTATATGACTATAAGCACGGAAACTCCGGCCATATTTATGACATCGTGTATGGAATGCTTCGCATTGATCTTTAACGCGGGGGCAGAAAAAAGGGCACCATCGCATCGCTCACTTCGCCTCCGCGAAACTCGTTGCAGCCGCCGGTAATGCGTAATGCGCTCCTCGGTTCCATTTATTATTAGATGCGAAGCATCTAATAGCGGAGCTCAAAGCGGTGGTGGTGTGCGGCGTGACCACCCGTATTGCGCATGTGCAGACCCTCTCCACACACCTCCTCTATACTCCCCTTCTCACTCTCTCCACTACCCATCCCCTCTCTTCTCACCACTTCTTCTCTCCACTCCCCACCTGCCCTTTTTCCCCTCTCCAGTCCCTCTCTGAAACGCGGGTTCGACATGCCGACACGCTGCTTCGCATCGCCTCATGGTCCCTTTTGCGGGAGATGGTGTGATTTTTTTGTCCCCTTTATGCATCACTCGTTCTTTTAACGCGACCGGGGTCCACCAAGACATTAGTCACGTGTTTCCGTCATGGATAAAACATTGGCAAAATACACACTAGCAGATGACAAAGACAGATTGGAAGAAAAAAAATGGCCGCCTATCTGCGTGCTTCGCTGCAAATGTCTAAAGACGATAGAAGAGGCGCTGCATGAGATATGGACGCCGTCTGGCAATACGTCGGGAAACATGAGTGCTGTGTTGCGGGCTGGTAGTCCTGGCGCAGCAGCAGGCGAAGACCGGGGTGACCACCAGCGCGACCGGCGGGGACGCCAGCCAGCCCGAACACGCGGTTTGGCGCGAAGCGCTGAAGCAGAAGAAACGTCCGCAGTCAACGATTACTCTCCACACACTCTTTAATTTACACGTCGCCTGGGTAAAACAGGAATACCAGAGCGGCGCCCCATGGCATTCGTACAGTGCAATACAGAACCGAAACCGAAACACAACAATGAGCTCGTGCAGAGGGCACGGATGAAGGCAAGTTTCAGCTTCAGCGCAGTCGCATTTTCAGCGCAGGTTAAGAAACTAGGGTCTTTAGGATTACGAATGTATGTATTTTCTATTAGAGGAACACACCACCTGATACTTATCTAGCGATGTTGCGCCTCAGATATGCGTATTGTTTGCTTTCTGGTCGGCAATGTACACAAGTATGAACCTAGTCAGCTGTTCAAGATGGCTGGCCCTTGGGCAAGTGGTTCAACTTTGGCCGAGTGGCTCAATCGAGGGACGTGCCGACAGACAGAAAGACAGACCAAAATTTCTCCGTTTAAGTATCCCAAGAAAGACTGTCGTCTTTAAAATTTCATAGACGTCAGACTCTGTCCAGGCGGCGCTGCGAAAAACACCGCCACCAGCACCCTCATCGTAGCCCTGGCACTAACTGGGTAGTGCAAAGAGAGCCGCCCGCAAGCGAATGTGCATAGGCCGCAATATAACCCTCCTCTTTCGTTGGTGTCGAGGCGCGGTTTCCTCAAATTCAAGGACCTGGAAATCTTCTTCCGCCAATCCACGCTTCAGAAACAAAGGAAGCTGATCAAAGCGAACTGCGAGTACAATGAAAAATAAGTTTTAGTTATTCCCGCGCGCTGCAACTCGCAAGTACAAACGAGCATCACACGACACCGAGTTCCGAGGCAAGCCCTCCGACATCCGTTCTCTAGAGCCTAAATGCGTTACAATCGGGTATATACGTATGCCACAGCGATAAAGTACCTACATACACGATCACTTTACTTAGCTATGCATCTTACGATCTGTGGTACAAAACTCGGTTCATCAAGGCTCCGGCGATTTTCGCCTTTTCAATTGCATTCTCCCTTAATTCATCTCTCGCTTCCTGTGCATTGGAGTGTTTTATTACGCATCCTCAAATGGCCTCTTGATGGTCGTCTTCCGTTTGTATGTACTGCAAATGGGGATACGTGCGTGTCCACTTTCGCGGGGTACAACCAAAGGCAAAACCGTGGCCTCCGAGATAGCTACGGCAACCGCGGAGGACACGGGCGAAACAAACCTGAAGGGGGTCACGACCGACATTCTGCGATTTACTTGTATGACGCACGTGGTGTTAGCTAGTTAGAAAGAGAACTCTGAGCCTTCAAAACATACGTACGTCCGCGACGCTGTGTTGTGACGACCAACTCGTCGCAGTGTGCGTATCACGCGTCTCCAGTCTGCCTCTAGCTGCTCACTTCGTGTTACACGACAAGCACCGCGGTCAGCGCCTCTGCTGAGCTTCATAGTCAAGGTTACCACGGTTTTGCATCAGGGGCCCAGGGCTACGCAAAACAACAGCAGAGCCACACATTCATGCCACCGGCTGTGGAGAACGCGGGTACTTCGCTTACCCAACACGCTCGCAACGGCCCGTATCCAGCGCTCTCGCCTTTCTTCTTCGTACGACAACTATGGAATTCGGTAAAACTGAACGTTGTTATTCAGTCTTTTACGTCCGTGGCAATTCACAACGCAACAGTGCGTCTTTTGCGGAGTTTCTTCGTAGCGTGCGGAGGGCTCTCGTCTGCTGCTGTTTTCGCCGTCGTTCAGGCGAGTGATCCAGCAAGCACTTCACGACGGCTCGGTGGCGCGTTCGACTAGCGGAGAGCAATTCACAGCTCTCGTTCTGAGTGCTAAATGCGCAAACACACGCGATATTAAGCTCAATCGTTGTTTCGAACTCGCTAGTTGCACCTGGTCCCATAGCAAACTGTGCGAGAGAGTCGGTCTATGCACTACTCAATACTTCTCCGACAGGTGGCGCCACACATCTTGGAAACTCCAGAGTCTGATGTCTATTGTCGCGAATTAAATGGGTGCTCTACCCACTGCGCCACCGACGCATGTGTGCGAGGCTCCACAAACGCGACTCACACATGCTCTCTCACACATCAGCTCTCGCAAGGTGGCCATGGTTGGCGGGGGGGGGCGGTGTTGCCTTCTGGGAGCTGCTAAGTGAAAGCACTGCATCACGACACCAACAAGTGCCCGTAGGCACCGTCCACTGACCAGAGGGAGCTCTGTTGCTCGCATTCTCCCTTCCCAAGTTCGCTTCCCAAGTTCGCTGACGGGCACGCAGAGAAAAGACGCGCACAGGCGTCCCCCGTGTAGCCCGGCCACAACCCACCCAAACATGCAATGAGGGAGACGCGTACATCGCGTTCCATATTGATCGACCCCGCCTCATTATTGCTTTTTTTATCCGTTAGGCCTTGCGCTCTGGCGCTGCTGTCGCACTGGAAAACTCGACTGTACGGTTCCTTTAGGAAGTGATTCGCGATTCGGTGAAGACGCAGTTAGGGCGCCTCGATGCCAGCGAAGGAACGCTCGCCACACTGGTATCGAGGAGGGCTCCTAGACGCAGTAACGTGCTTTGCCTTTCCATGACCCGACTGTAGAGGCGCGCAGGCGTTCCTTCTTGAAGGAACTCCCGCGTGCCTCTACACTCCGGCCATGACCTTTCGCGTCAACTTAGCGTGTGACGGCTTGTTGTCACAGCTGTGCAGCTTCCACATGCACCGACGGCAATTCGTCGTCTACTACTTAGAGTGCGATAGCACCGACTAAGAAAAACTGCTGGGATAATACCCCTGACATACGGGCAGTGTAATACCCTTTAGGCAAGTGGGCATATTGCGGGAAGGCGTTCGGGCGCAGTGACACGTCACAAAGGTGTATCTCTCTTCCGGCAAAGGGGTTGATTTCGGAAAAGTGGATCCCACATCCACTTTTCGGGAGGTAAGGAGTACTCTGGCATGCGCTTGGCAGAACTGATGAATAGAAGGAAATGTGTCACAACGCTAAGGTGCCCTGTGAGTAAATTTTTTGCCTTGAGAAAATGTTTTCATTTTGAGCAATATTGCCATTTCTTGAACAGTAAAGTTTACTCTAGCTATACTCTCAAACACCCGCATCACGTCACTGGGGCCGCCATGTTGGCGTTGACACTGGCATGGTGTATGTTGCCGCACGCCTCACGCTACTGTGTTTAGTGTGTGTTGTTATCATTGGGGATGCAAAATCCGACCTGCATGCACACATTGCTCATCGGGAAACGCGGGAGTCCACGCTATCTGAGTGCGCTGCACGGGACGCTAATCGGTGTGCTTGCCACACGGCGTCGGCGTACCGCAACAATGTTTGGCAAGAAGCACCTCGAGTGGACGGTGGGCTCTTCCTGGCCTTCGCTGGCGCTCTTTCCTCTTGTGTGCACTTGTTCGCTCTTGAGATCTGAAGGCGCGTCTCTGCGCTCTTTTCTAAAAACTCCGGCGAGTCGTCGTGTAATGGCCGCCACTCGCGCCTTCGCTACTTTTATATGGTCTTCAAGAGATCCGAGAGCAACAAGCGTCAGGGTGATCTCAAGTCTTACTTTATCGCTGTCGTTAGCGCTCAACAGTGTGAATAACACTATGCATATTATGTGGCACGCTGTTACTGACACAAACACGAAAACGGACGGCAAAGACGAGGAGAGTAAAACACGGACTGTTATTAGTTGCCAGACCAGTTCAAGTCGCTACTTAAAACACAGAAACAGGAAGAAAATACATGACTATGCGCATTATAGGCCATCAAACAATAAATAAAATGTCTCAGCGTTCTGCTATCACAAAAGGTTATCTACTTGAGTACCTTTTTTTTAATAATTTCATTCTTGGTCCTTGAAGAAACAGGGCCATTTCTGGAGCGTTCTTCTGAGGAACCACCTGAAGCACTAGTCCGGTGCTCTGTGCCATCGGTGCAACTCCTTTCTGCAAGTGGTCCCTTTGTGCGACAAAAGGGGCTTATTTTAACGTGCTTTCGGTTTGCCCGTGTGTCAGGCGTATAAGCGCGGCAAAAAGGGAACGGCATGGACTGGCGAATGTCGCGCTTTGGTAGAGCGATACACACCAGCGGGAGCAGAACGCTTTTTCGCGTTCACAGCCCAAGCTACGATCCTCTGCCTCCCGCATTCCTGGTAGCACAGTGTGGCAGTTTACACGTGAGCACACGCGTAGGTTACCCTATTACTGGGGAACGCACACATTGCCGTTTCTCTCACCAAGTGACGACGCTTTGAAGGAGTGCGTAACGAGTACCAGTGTTTATTATGTGCCTATTATTGCCATCTTTGCCCGGGATTCGCCATACTTTGTGTCCAAGTACACGTTTTAACAACTCCTGCCACCAAAAGAGGTAAAGATCGCGGGTGTTATTCGTAGGGATGGAAAAGTGCCACTAGGCGCCAACATGGGTGCATCCACGTCAAAAGGTGCTATAGCTGCCAAACACCAATGGGCATTGTACAAGCTCTCACATATTAATGCACAATAAAAATGAAATAGTTCGTTGAAGACATGTAGCATTTTCGTGTTATACCGATGTCTGTGAAGGGGGGAGAGCGATGCCTTTTTTACGCGTTTCGACTGATCTTCCACGTATTTAAACTGCTATGAAAAGGCGGGTGTAAAATGGGAATCTCGTGCCCATGGACTACCGAATCTGCTATGCTACTAAAAGCGCCCTAATAACGAGCTGCGCCATAGACATCGCTGCCATCTTGCTTTACTAGGTCACCTCATGCCAAGGTGCACTGGTCAATGGCTCACTGATGTAGGATGAGACATTCTTTACAATTTAATTGAAAACTTACTTTAGTCGTCTGCAAGTCTTCGAGCCAAACAGCTCCAAACTATTAGTCCCCGCCGGAAGCCTGAACTGGACAATACCTGACGTGCTTGCAATGTAAGTATGTTGCGATCATCGATATTGCCACGCCCGTTTCTTCTTTTACTTTGATGTGTTCGAGTATGACCAGCAAGGACGGTTATCAACGGTCGACGCTGGCCGCCAAGCAGTGTTCGAGAAGCTTCACGATTTTAGTAGATCGTTTTGTTAAGATTGCGCGCCGCACGCGAATGTTCCAGCTTTGTCGAGAGATAACGCCGCCACCAGCGATATTGCGTGAAAGTTCGATAGCGCTTGTATAAAAGCCGACGCGCTTGACCGCTTGTCAGTTGATCGACGGTCGACGCTCTGTTCGACGCTATCAGTGTATTGCTGTAGTTTGACCTTCAGTTTCCCGGCCACAAGTTCGGCCAAATAAGCAGTTTCATCTCGGACGTGCTGACTGCTGTCTTCGTCGACTTCACGACCATGTGACATCTGGTGGAGGTGCTGCTTCATGATCCGGACGCCACCGCGGAGCGCTGACCCAAGCCCAAGCCGCGAAGAAGACGACTCTAAGGACAACCCGGATCCTCGAACCAGCCGCCGGCAGAAGGGACTACAACCAGAGTACGGGCTCCTTCCCGAAAACGCCAGGCAGCCGAAGACCGTCACATCGACCGCCGAGACGATGACAGACCCCCTGCCACCTACAACGGTAGTGATGCAACAGCCAAGGGAGCCACCAACTTTCCGTGGATCGTCGTTTGAAGACCCGGCGAGCTGGCTGGAGACATACGAGCGAGTCGCCGCCTTCAACCACTGGGACACTGAAGAGCAGCTGCGCCACGTCTACTTCTACTTAGAAGACCCCGCGAAGACGTGGTTCGAAAACCATGAGTCGAGCCTTCAATCCTGGGACCTCTTTCGGACGACGTTCCTCAATACCTTCTCGAGCATCGTCCGCATGGAAAAGGCCGCTGCTTTGCTGGAGACAAGAGCACAGCTACCGAATGAGACGGTCTCTATCTACACGGAAGAGATGACGCGACTTTTCCGCCTGGCCGATGCTCCCATGCCTGAGGAAAAAAAGGTCCGCTTCCTTATGCGGGGAGTGAAACAAGACATCTTTGCAGGATTGGTGCGGAACCCACCCAAGACCGTCCAAGAATTCCTCTCGGAGGCGACAACCATCGAGAAGACGCTACTAGGCAGTACAATCGCCGCGCATTCCAAGAGAGCGCAGCAGTTCGTGCCCTCGGCTCCGACGACTTGCGCGAAACGATCCGAGCCATCGTGCGAGAGGAGCTGCGAAAGATCGCACCTTTTGCACATCCCGAAGTGGCGTCGATTGCGGACGTTGTACGCGAGGAAATCTAACAGTAACTGGGTGTTCCTCAGCCGGCACCTCCGCAGCTGCAAGCAATGAGCTATGCTGCTGCAGCCCGTCACGACCACGTCGACGTCACGACCACGTGACAATATTACAGCAGCCTTCTCCCATTTGTGAGCTTACCCTAAATTTCCTAGCGCAAGGCACCGCTGACTTCGCACCATCGTACCTTATTTGTATTTGGCCATGAATCCACCCTGCCTTTGAGACACTGCTTCCCGCTGAATCGGACATGCCCGCAGACTACTCTCGCGACGTCTTACCTGTCAAACAGGCCCTGTCAAGCGGGCAAGTTAAGTACATTTAAGAGGAGGGTACTTCGCTTGCAACGTTCCGCAATGCTCCGCTTGCAACGTTCATATTTCGCGAAGCGTACTTAAACTGAAGTGCACCCCCCGTAAACACAATTGTCCGCTAGACAGGTGTGTTAGCCACAGCGGCGTAAGGTCGCCAGATTTACCATCCCTCAGGCGCGTCAGAAGTGGGATTATAACCAGTGCCACAAAGGCGTGTCCAACAAGCCATTACCCTTGTTCTTGTGTGGTCTACAAATAGGTGCATTGAATATTTGATGAAGTTGCTTTCACGATACGTCTGCCTCTATCCAACCATCAACCATGCGATCCCTGTCACATGTGAAAAGCAGCAATCCATTGCCGCGGCATCCTCATCTCCATCTGACATCGATGTCGTCACCTGCCTGAAATAATACTTTCAGAAGCAATTGACGCCCACCAATAAGCATCTCACTCTCTGCCGTGGGTACTTTCGCACTCTGTATTTTATGGACCTGTTTGACTTTAGGCAGACCACGAAATTATAGAGATTACATGATATAACTGCTTGTATAGCCTTTGAAACCTAGTGTAAATGATTCTACTCAGATACCAGTATGTTCCTTAAGAGATCATAAAACAATTAGACTTACATAACCAGGGCAAGGTTCCGCAAAATGCACGGGGCGCCTGCCGTCTTTTTCCATCGCGAGTCTAAACAAAGGTGAAAATATTCGCTCAGGTAAATAAATATGGTTAAAAACAGCGTAAGACACGTAACATTCAGAAAAACGCTGCATAATCAATTGTAGTAAGTTAGTGCTTTACGCGGGGGTTCCAAGGGAGCAAATGTACAAACTAATACATAAGATAACCTATTCTCCAATTTCAAGCTATGTTTTGTAAAATCTTTCAAATTGCAATGCGACGAGGGGAAGTGTAGTGTTTTCCTGTGTGTAAGACGACAAATCACTTGCTGCCACCCGGAAGAGTAGGCGCGAAGTATACGAGGCGGCTTGAGATGGTGGCGGCGTATAGCGGAGCTGCCGATAACCCTGCTACCTAGCGGGGCTACGACAACCTCTTCGAAACCATTCAAACTACCGGGGCCTTTTTCACAAAAGTGTATTCCAGTACAAGTTTTCGTAAGAGAATATTTAAGCCAATCACGAAGTGCGGGACATATCATTAGAGAAACCGTCTCACCAAGAACAAAACGCAGTTACGAAAGAGTTTTCTCGATTGGGCCCGACCTCAGCTTATAAGCTTAGAGCTGGTACCGGAGCGTTGTAACTCATATTTGCTTGTGTATGAATTCTGCAGTTGAGGATATGTATTAAGAGCTAAAGATTATTATTTTATCCGGGAAAATATGCCTGATTTTAGCAGTGATCAGTACAGTGGGGAACAATCTAAGCCTGCGGTATTTCCTTCTCAAATGCGAACGCACTCAAGCCTGCACCAACGGGCGCGTACTCGAAGGTTGGTATGCAGGATGGCGCGAGTTTCGCGAAACTCGGAATTCCTGCGAGCGCTGGCGACAGCTTCTTTTGAACGAAGTAAAAATACGAAAAGTTCAAATCCAGCCCTCAGTGAGCGCCGCGCTGAGGGCTGGATTGCGGTCTACAAAGGTGGGTGGCGTTTTCAAACAAGCGACATCTTCTTTCACTTCTTCGTCGTTCCACTGAGCACAGAAGCGCACCCATGCAAGAAAGCCGACAGAAATTTTTAGTAATGATAAGGTTTAGGGGTACGGGCTAGGTAAATTTTTTTAAGCGTTTAATGCCTGAGTTAAATTTAAGACGTGAGCAAACAGCGCTGAACACGGGACGGAGAATAACGTCAGACAGAAGTGCTGAACTAACAACCACTGGTTTATGGCTTTGATATACAATATATCTATATTATATAGAAGCACTGGGCAGAACAACAAAAACACAGTAACTGCGCAATGCGCAAAGAGGGTAAGAAGTCATATCAGATGCGTCGGCAAAAGAGGCAGTCACGTTGGATTTCACAGTTATGTATATAAACTGATGGAGCACTGACGCAAGCATTTCCGTGTGCATGGATATGGTGTGAGTCACTATTCTCACGTGTTCTTTCCTGATTATGCGATTCCAAAACGGCGCACCGCTCAACAATTGTCTGACAGCCACATGCTTTGCAGTAGTGGGCTAAATGACTGGGCACTGATCCGTTAAGCGAGTACGCGTGCTCGCGTAACCGCTTGTTCAAACATCGGCCTCTTTGGCCGATGTAGCAACTTCTGCACCTAAATAGAATCGTGTACATTATAGCTTTCCTGCATTGGACAAATTGCTTTCTGTGCTTTTTCTCACACATATATTTCTTGCCACCTTTCTTCACTTTTCGGCACATCACTGCAAGTTTGTTTTAACCCTTTGACACGCTATGTACACAGTTGTGTACACCACTTGTTTTTGCTATTTGTATTAACTAGTGGCTAAGAAAGAGCGAGATATATCGAGCTTTGGATGAATTGAACCTCCTGCATAATAAGTTTGTCTTCATTTAACTTCATTATGCATTGTACTGTTGCATATGATCGCTTTGCTGATGGCACTACCACGTTCGACGTGCCGCTTCCTGCTAGTCATGTGAAAAGTATAATTTTTCTTTGCTCAAACTGGACATAACCAAAAATGAACTCGCACCATATTTCTAGCCTCAGATTTTATTCTATTTATGCCAAAACATAGCATCAGTGACTGCAGGATAAATAGATATTTAATTACAACTTAATTAGGATTAGTTGCTATAACACACATAAATGAACATATTATGACATTATTTTTGCTGCAATGGAATAGTGAGTGCCTTGAAAAAACGTTGTATCGATTTGACACATTTACAGACAGTTATTCATAGGTGGCGTCTGAAAGGGTTAAAGACGATGTCTGTCTCTCTTTCTGTTTGTCTGTCTGTCACCCGATTCAGCCACCCGGCCGAAGTTTAACCACTTTCTGAACGGCCCAGCCATCTTGAACTGGTACGGCCGTTCATACTTGTGAACACTGTCGATCAAAAACCAAATATACGCATATCTGAGGCGCCACATCAATACGTAAGTATTAGGTGGTGTGTTGCTTTAATAGAAAATTCATAGATAAGTAATTCTAAAGATCATAATGCTTCTTAGGCTGCGCTGAAAATGCGACGCTATGAGCCAGTTGCCGCTGTTCAACATAGAGGAGGAGGACTCGTGTAGTAACACGGCCGCTACATAAAAAAAAAACAGGTGCGACCTGCTGCGTGGCGCCGAAATGGTGTCCGGGGCCTAGTTCGCCTTGCGCCCGCACTGGCGCCACCACACTGGTACAGCTGTTCGCGGAGAAGCGCTTCGACAGCCGCGTTTGTACGCCCGACACTTACTCCAATCAGGCCGTAGATAACGCGTGTTATAGCTGCACATTACACGTTGAATATTGAAGTCGTTATTAGAACTGCCGATTACCCCACACATGTGAACAGTTTGCCCTAGGAGTACCAGTGTTTTGTAGAGTGGGCCTTAATACTCTCCACGAATGCTGCCCGTTTGACTCACCTGAAATGAAAAGTGTCACTCAATCACTGATCCCCTTAATGGGCAGGCAGTCGTCGGGCTGATTCCAAGGGCTGACTTATCGGCCCACCGAAACGCACCACGAAAGCACACAGAATTTAAATGTAGGTCTTGTTAGTGCGCCAACAAATGCCGGTTTCGGTCCAAAGCAAGAGTTAGAGCCAAAAGTTGACAACACAAACAATATATATTCTCAGTTAAGGCAGTGCAAGCATCACGCAAACATCCACACTCGGCAGGTATCAATTACAACTCACAACATCACTTAGATGGTGTTTAAAACAACGGGAACAAACTTACCGCGCTACAAGTGCACTCTCATCCATTAGAAACTATCCAAGAACACTTAAAGCCTTGAATATTCACCAAATGTGTGCAGCGCACAATTCTTCGAACGTTTCACGAATATTTCTCTTCGAAGAAACACTCAAACGATATCGAGCTCTGGTCACCGTCATTCGGCGACACTCTTCTAAACAGTGCTCCCACGGTGTCATCACTAGATCATCCAAGATCGACTGACCGCACTACACGACTCACACGAACAACATAACTTCTTCGCCGACTTCACCATACCGTCCTACCCTCCGTCGTCTCTCGTTTGGATCCTTCCTGGCTTCGCGAACATTCCAAGTGATTGTTCGGCTCGTAGCATGTAGCGCAGTGACAGCTAGGGTAAAGGGATTCGTCGCGCCGGTTCGTCTGCGGAATCGGTCGGTTCCACTTTGATTTCTTTTAATTCTCCCGATCTGCGCGGGTGTTAGGCTGTCGCTACTGCGACGACGTCTTCGGTGGAGAGGGTAGAGGCTCGCCCTGGGCGCCTTTAGATGCTTGTCTTTTTTTTCGTTGCGCGCACCCGTTGGGGGTAGCAGTCGGCGCAGTGGCGTGATGCCGTAGTCAGGATGCGGCGGCGCACGCCTGCTTTAGCGCTCGCTTGTGACAGAAAGAAGTGCTCTGTTACGAATATTACGCTTCCCGAAACTGTAGATCACATGGGAATACGTGGTACTTCACAGTATCGTCTTTTCACACGTTCGAGTTGCACAGCGGCACACAACAGCTTCGCGTCATGACACCGCTAGAAAAAATCGTCTGCCACACGCGCGCACACCGAAAAACCATACTCAGGCGCAGGAAACATGAGGCAAGCTGCTCCCACGCGCGGTCACACACGAGAAAGACACGACAAAACACACGAAAAAGCACACGGACACGCATAAATCCTGAGGCGACCACATAGTACCACGAACTGGTGTCTGCCTTGCGGACCGTGCTAGTGTCGCCATCACCCAAAACAGCTGCCGCTCAGCGACCCGCGCTCGCCCATTGACGGCGACGCGACGCAGCAGGTCGCACCTGTTTTTTTTATGCAGCGGCAGTGGTAGTACGGCCGACACAAGACTATCGTCTTACGACGACATTTGCAACGAAGCACGCAGATACGCGGCCCATTTTTTTGCACTAAATACCACGCATACACGAATCCGTCCCGTGTGTAGCGCTGTTTGTTCACGTCTTAGTGATGTACCAACCAGCCCAGTTCAGCGCATTCCTGCTGAACCAAATGTTCTTTAGAACGATTAGTACCGTCGCCTCCGAGATTAGCTCCGGCCGAATGCCCTTCAACAGCGCCCGGCAGGACCAAATCGCCGAGGCCACATGTACCATCACCATGCTCATCATGATGGGCCTCCACCTTCTAGCGCCTTGCTCGGCTGGCGCGCGCTCTCATCGTCCACTTCATCATCTTCTGCTCGCTCTCCAAACACGTGCGCTCGGCTGATTAGCTAATTAGCTAGACATTGGATCAAGCTCAGGGGTCGGCAGCCTGCGGCCCGCGGGGCTGTACGATCAGGCCCCCGGCAGGGCGTGCGACCCCACCCTCTCCTTGCAGCTAAAACTGCACCGGCTGTAACTTCCTATCTCGACTGTAAAGCTGCTCTTTCTTTGAGCAATAAACAGACATTCGATTTTTTTTGCTTCTTACCTGCAATGCGCTCCCCCCCCCCCGATTTGTCTCGCAGCTCCGCCATGAAATCGACTTCATGCAAATCGGCCCTCCGCCTCGATAGGTTGCCGACCCCTGACATAGCTAATTAAACCAAGACATGCTATTACCATACTTATTATCTCAAGTCATGCTAAGAGCAAGCTTATTAAGGCACGTCTTGCTACGAATGCGCAAATTAGGCCCATGCTAGCTAAGATCACTCTAATGAAGCCCTGTCATGCTAAAGCCCAGCTAATTAACACAAGTTAATCACGACCAAGCTAATCAAGACCATGCTCACTCAGATCATGCTAGTAACACAGCGTGGAGAGTTGGGCGAGTTGGTACGAGTTCATTCTGGTCGAACTGCGCAGTGAGACTATACATAGAGAATGGCAAGACAAACGAGCGCAGACTAATAACTGAGTTTATTGAACGATGAAACCAGCTTTTTTAACAACCTCAGCCCATATGACACATCTCCCTTGGGGCTAACAAAGGAACCGCTAAAAGCCAAAAAATAAGCACGTTAAGTAGTTATCAATGAAACAGCTGAAAATCTACAATACAGACACGTGACATGCTATAAAACCATGACAAACAACATGAAACAACGCGAAGTGCATGATAACGAATGTGCGCTCGTGAAAGCAACCGCGTAGAATGAGGTGGCTACGTGCACGTGGAGCAGAGATATGAATACTATTTGTCAGTAAGAGTAATCGATGGGTGGCTGATGCATTCCTCCCCTTTCCTTCTGATGTGGAACGCCTCGATAATTCTGTGGCTCAGTAACTTCCTTTCTTTCGACAGAACTGTCGCGTCTTTGAAAACTGCCTCGCATCCGCACTGCCGGCAGTGCGCTGGTAAATGCAAAGCTGGGGCGTTATACAGCCATCTCTCGTGCTACCTTAGTCGCATGTTAATGCATCTTGCGCTCTCCCCTATATACGATTTCCCGCACGTTAATGGCACCTGATACCCCACAACGACCTCGCAGGTTACATACCTATTCCTGTGATGAATTACGCAGTCACTTTGACGCGGCTCACTCGTACCTTCTTTCCTCTTACCAACCACGTTGCACACTTTGGAAAGTTTAGCAGGCGCGGAAAAACTACGTTAACCCCATATTTGTTCCCGATCTTTTTTAAACCATGGGAAAGGCCGTGAACATACGGAACAAAGGCAAAATTATCCACCTCTTTCGATCTTCTGCTAGCATTCTGTCGCATGCCTTTGCCTTTTTCTACGCGGGCGAGCTTGTCGCAAACTGTGTCCATAAGGTGGCTCGGATACCCAGCGTTCTTTAGCGTTTCCACTTGCCTTTTGAAGCGTTGCGTTATCTTGTGGACGCAGGATTTTTCGAACGCTGCTCTCAAGGCACTGAAAGCGATCCCCATTTTAATAATCTTCGAGTGGCTGGACGGATAATTAAGCAGCGGTTTTCTAGCTCTTGGCTGGCAGCACCAACATTCATGATCTGACGTAAATTCTACTTTAAGATCCAAAAACTGCAACCTAAATTCATTCCAAAATTGTAGTGTTAACATCAAACATCGGCCATGCGTGCTGAACAGTCCAAGGACACACTGAGCTGTATCTGTAATTTCGGCTCCCTAAGAACACCAAGTAATCGTCGACATAGCGAAATATCTTAACTGTATCTGGCACATAGTGTTCAATTACCCTATTTACTCCGCTAAGAAAAATATCACTCTGTATTGGAACCACACTGGAGCCAATGCGAGCGCCAGTTTTTGCACGTACAGTCACCTCCCACTCCAACAGAAGTCGAATTTAAATAGAGGTTCAAGAGTTCCAGGAAAGTTTCTACTGATAAGCAACTCTTCTTAAAAACGCTGCCTCGTCGTTATATTCCGTGATGCATGTTCTGACACTTCGAAGAACGTCCTGATGTGGTAGGGAATAGAAAGGCCTTCTTCGTCGATACTGGCAGCTGCACTGCTTCAGGGGCTAGTTTCACTCAGGAATTTCACCAAACACCCCGAATTCGGGATTCTGAACGGATCCTTAACACTCAATTTAAGGTATACCCATTTTTAGAAGTCCTAAAATGCACAAATGCACACGTAATTTGAGATAAAGGTCATCAAACATAAGGCGCCGCACAAGGCGATGTTGAAAATGCGCGTGGGGCGCGCAGGAAGGGCGCCCGCTGCGTTTCTCTAGACCGGATATTACATGACAAACATTGAAAAAAAAGCGCGTTGCAGCAGACTCTGGTCCGGCTGACGGAAGTCATCTCACATACAGAAGTGTATTAGTTATTCCGTATAATATTAGGATCATTTTCACTTGAATATCGCTGCACACTTTGGGTGCAATCAGTGTGATTTAGCAAAAATTTATAAAATGCACATTGCACCGTACAAATATAACTGGTAAACAAGTACACGTCAAGAAAGCATTCGAAAGAACATTTTATTGTTATTTCCAGCAAGACGGTGCCACACACGAATGTAATGTTTGCGTAATTCAGCATCGAAGTAACAACTGCAGGAACATATAAAAAGTGCACATATTGATGAATGTAAAAGCAGTATGGGAAACGGTAATATTTGGCACTTATGTAGCATACATAACCTAGTTTCTGAAAGTGAAAAGGAAGCATTCTTATACTGCGTGTTGACGCGCTGATCATTGTATTGCATGAGACTGTCAAAAATCCCGCGTAAGCGGAGTTTCCAGATATGGCTACTCAGCGCCAATTTGGCTACTTTTTAAGGCTCGCGGCGCCGGTAAAAACGTCTTGGCAACTTGCCTACTTTTTGGGTACTTTGCTATAGAAAACACCCGATAGAGGAGACGTAACAGTTGTAACAGTGAATGGCAGGAGCGTTAAATAACGCTAGGCGCAGCATAATATGAATGGTGCAGCGAGTGCGGGGTTTAATGCTGCCCACCCAATAGAAAACGTGAGCCATAGTTATTCAGTATCATCAGCCACGGCATCAGCAAAGCGTGCAGCTGCGTCTGTGCGCGTAGTACCATACGGGTGCGTAGATGGTACTTCGTCATCGCAAAATGATAATGAATCGGGGCGTAGTGGCTCTTTTGCAGCTGATTTTGCCCTAAGAGAAGAAGACATGGGAGCAGGAGTGTGCTTGCAGTGCTTGTTTTTACACTCTGTCTCACGCTGGTTGCAGCAGGATGAAAGCTGCGAGGTGTAAGGAAGCCTCAAGATCGTGCAGCAAGGCGTAGTTCTATGGGTAATTGCATTACAGTTGGCAAGGTTAAAACAGCGCATGTTTGGCACGTGATACTTCTCAGCCATACCCAAAAAACGGCAAGAAGTGGAAGATGGAAGCTTGCGATGAAAAATTGGCCGCATATCTACGTGCTTCGCTGCAAATATCGTCGAAAGATGATAGAGGCGCGCTGCGTTAGAGTTACTGTATATGCTACCTTTGGGTAGCAGAGTTGCGCATAGGTCTGGCTAGCAACCATCGCTATGTCGCGAAGACTCACTCCGTTTTTGCAGGCGGCATGCCTACCGGACCACCGGTCGACATGTTTGGCGTGTCGAAGACCGGTGATTTACTTTAATGTGAATGACTAGTGTCAATCCAGTTCGCTGCAGCAGTGCCACCGAGAAATAAAACACTTGGCCCCAGCGTCAGCTTCTCCGCAACGCATGGTTGCTGGCGGCGTTTGAAAGACAGATGCGCAACTCTGCTACCTAAAGCTAGCATATGCAGTAACTCTATGCTGCGTGAGATATGGGCACTATCTGGCCATACGTCGGGAAACGAGCTTTTGAGGAGGGCACGGAGGAGGAAAGTTCTTTCCTTCCTCCGTGGCAGAGGGCTTTCGTCGGCGCGTCGCATTTTCAGCGCAGCCGCATTTTCGGCGCAGCTCAAGAAACTAGGGTTTTTAGAATTACGTATCTATGTACTTTCTATAAAGGAACACGCCACCTAGTAGTTACCTAGTGATGTTGCGCCTGAGATATGCGTAATATTTAATTTTGATCCACAACGTTCACAAGTATGAACAGCCGTATCAGTTAAAGCTGGGTGGGCGGTAAGCAAGTGGTTCAACTTTGGCCAGATGGCTCAATCGGGTGACAGACAGACAAACAGAAAGACGGACCAAAATTTTTGCGTTTAAGTTCCCCAAGAAAGATTATCGTCTTTAAAAATCCGTCAACAGGGGGTCGGTGCTCCAGCCGACGTTTCGACAAGTGGGCTTGTCTTCTTCAAGGCTGGAGCTGATTCCAGCCTTTATCAGTTCCAGCCTCGACGAAGACAAGTCCACTTGTCGAAACGTCGGCTCGAGCATCGGCCCCCTGTTCACGGATTTTTTTATCTTCTCAGCGACACGTGATACGGTTATCACGATTGACGCGTACACGATATGGTTTTAATTAGATGCGAAAGCATCTTATGCTCGGGGCAGTGTCCGTTCTGCGGCGTCCGCACCCATACTGCGCATGCGCCAACTCTCCCCGCTCTCCTCGCATGAGCTCGAGGAGGTGGGGTGAACGCTGCCTTCGCTCCGTTTCTCCTCTCCCGTTTCTCTCTCTCTCTCTCTACCACAGCTATACACTAGTGTATAATGCGGCGCGCGCGCTCTCGTTGCACTGTCCTTCGCAACGGCTCTATGGACGCTCGCGAAGCTGAACGTAAACGGCAACGCCAGCAAGCGTTGCGCTGTCCTTCGCAACGGCGCTATGGACGCTCGCGAAGATGAATGTAAATGGCAATGCCGGCAAACGAATCTCGAAGCGACGAGGCTGCAAAAGCGCGCGTTCGCTGTGCTTTTGTCATTCTCTGTCTGTGTAACGGTGTGCGAAACGCCATGAACGACGTCAACGTCGGTGCTAGTTGCAGTGCAGCGGTAGCGCCACCGCCGCGGGGCAGAGGAAGGCTAGGGAAGCCGAACGTAAACGTCAGCGTCGGCAAGCGGTCATTCAAACGCCTCGACAAGCACCCTCTCATAAGTCACATAAGAGAAACGGAAACTCGATGCGCATTCCCCGCGATGCTCTCGCATCCCACCATGATCACCCGAAGGGGGAGATGATATTTTAGTTGCGAATCAGCTTTTGCGCTGGGCTGTGTCCGTAGTTCCATTGGCCACCGTCCTCTTTCTACCACCTACCATGGCTATCTGAGCGCGCGCTCGCGCCAAGAAGTCTTCTTCCTCTTCTTCATCGACCGCCTTGATGATGATACGTGCAGAGCAGGCCCGGGCTGCTGTATACTGTCCTAGCTTGGCGTAACTGGGCGTAACGCAGACAAAACCATCTGTGCTGGCACGCGCTAGCGCGTTCACGCCTGTGTAAGGGGCTGGGTAAGACGCTATGGCCTCTCCCCCTTACACTTCTCAGCAATCATGTGATGGCGTCGAGGAAGGAGATTCGGCAATAGTTCGGGACGAGCAACAGCAACTACATTGAATTCATGGTGCGCTCCACTTGCAAGGACGCAACATCGGGCAAGGTGCCCGAGATGAACGAAACTTTAAGTCGACCCATGCGCTGCTTTGCATCCCCACCTGGTTCCCTTTAGTGGAAGATGGTGTAATTTTTATTGCATTGGTAACCGCCGGTAATTGTGGTGGCGACGCAACATGGCAGCGCATGTCTAGATGCGACCGCCGGCTGCGATCTGAACAAGCGCTTGCAACTTCCCCACAGAAATAAACGGTGGAGTTGGCAATCGTTTTGTGTGATCTCACACTGATGACAAAGTATCACGAATGTTTTGCCATTATTTCTGAGGGCGTCTGTTTGTTCAGCCACGCCTGCTAAGCCTTGTCCTCTAGAATTTGTGGATGAATTTTTGAATCGACGTAAAATGGACACAAATGCATTGTTGCCGAAGCTTCCGCACGCAAATATAACGCAAACAGAAACGTCGGTGTGTTTGCGTTAAAGAGCACGAATACGAGTTTATCAATTCGATGCGAAAGGAAGTAGCATCGACGAGTTTTGCCATGTCTTTTTTTTCATTTTTGCGTGGCTCCGTTGGTGCCAGACAGTAAGAGCATCGGTTGCTTTCGTGTGGTCTTTTTACTCGTCCGCGGCTGTCGTCGTGATGTCGTGTGCTAGATTTACTCAAGCGCAGACGCTATGGGGGCGCCGAGCAGGCGACGCGAAAGGACGAATACATTTTCAGTGATTTTCGCTCTCCCTATCGGCTAAGCAGCCCCGTAGCCTGCGCAGTGCTGCGAGCAACTTGTGAGATGCTACACCTCACCAGAGTGTTGCAAGCAGCTGGTAAACTGCTGAAGAGAGATACTAAGGAATATGAAGATACAATGGAGCTGTCTATGGTATATAGTATGTTATATCTTCCTCTTGGATAAGAACAAAGATGCGCTGTATTTTAGGGTACATATTTTGGGGTGCGGTTTAGCAATACCCGTGACGCGTGAACAGAAATTATTGAAATCATTTGCAACGGTGATTCCATCCGCTGGAAAGTGTGATAAAAGCGACAGACGATGGTTACCTGGCTAGATACGCCTTTCAATTCATGTATTAGAGACGACGACTTTTTCATGTTTGAGTGAGCTTCACTAAATTACCCACGCAGATGATTTCGCTTAGCCAACCGGACCGTGGCAAGGTTAGGATGTTTCAACGAAACGGCGTAATGTGCGCATTATCTTAGCCGTATGGCAAAACTCAATGCCACCGTTAGGATTGAAAAGCATGGCTGTTGTACCTCGGCGTAAAATATCGTGACCCAAAATTATCAGCATAATGAACCGGCATGCGCTCTCTTCGTCCTCTACTTCCTCTTTGGTTTCTTCTTCTTCATCTTCTCTTTCGTTCCCAGAACACGTGCGCCGATTTGTCAGGCGTATATTAAGGGGGGCGCACAAAGCGAAGGAGAGGTCTAAGAGTGAGGAGAAAGGCGAAGAAAGGAAGAAAGAGAGGAAGAAACAGAGAGGCAGAAACACAGAAAGATATGAAGAACAGAAAATCTTGGCGGAAAAAAAGTCCTCATGAGGCGGCGGGGTTGCCCCGCGCGCCCACGATCCGAAGGCTAGGGTCTTAACCACTCGACTATCCAGGCGCGCTGACAGAGCATAGCATAGCCTTGTATAGTATCGTATATCAAGGGGTTGCGGAGGAGGAGAGAGGGTAAAGCATGGCATATAACAAATGAGACAGATAGCATTAGAGAGAAAAATAAATGCAGAGGAGGACGTCGCTTTCATGACGGAGCAGTCAACCCCTTCCAAAGCCCTGTCACGGTGGTTTAGTGTTTATGGCTCTCGACTCCTGACCCGAAGGTCACGGGATCCAATCCCGGCCGCGACCACTGCATTTTCTATGGAAGCGAAAACGCTTGAGGCCCATGTACCTAGATTTAGGTGCACGTTAAAAACCCCCAAGCGGTCTAAATTTCCGAAACCCCACACAACGGCGTCCCTCATACTCCTGTCGTGGTTTTGGGACGTTAAACCCCAGATATTATAAACCCGTTCCCAAGTTCTCATGCCATCCATCTATTTGAGTCTGCGCTGTTTCTTACCTTGAAATATCGCCGTATTGACTATAAAAATAAGAATTTCCTTTTGCAACACGGACAACACCCAAAGCAGATGCTGCGTAGACATTTTGGGTTGTTTACACAGAGTGTACGATGCTGAGCATTCGACTCGTTGCCTTTTACGTGGGGTTATTTCTCAGTCCCCAAGCCTTTCAGAGTAGTGGCGGTTAAAAACTGCCCTTCTATCTAGCGAATAATCCTTGACAAGCGACGGCGGTACCATTCACCTTTAGCATAAATTTAGGACAGCCGCGCGGCAGTAATGTGGGAGTGTATAAAATTTATTTTTTCATCGCCGTAACTGAATATAGGCGCATGAGGGCGGAACAGTGCCATATAAAATGGGACTGCAAATATGGAATAAGAACTCACCTGATTGATGAGTTATGAAGTTCCATCAGCTTTTCTGTAAAAGACTTGCTGTCATGCTGCAGAAACGGAGAATCTTTGTGAAAAAAAGCATTGAACTGTATACCAGAAATATTAACATTCACTTTAGGGACAGGGGCGTTTCGTTGCATAGCAGTGACATTCCAAAACGATCAATCCATGTTCGCCTGGCAACGCACATGCGGCGGAATGTGTTTTCGATTGCAATAGCGTTTATATGGACACTCTGGGCTGGTTTTTGTCGTCGGCGTCACCGTCATGTCCCGTATATATATATATATATATATATATATATATATATATATATATATATATATATATGTATATATATATACACACGCCACAAACAAAAATCATTCAGAAATACTTTCCGACGCGCGGAATCGAATTGGCGACCTCTCGACCCGTAGCACGCAGCGTTACACGGTTAGGCCACGAGCAGGACCCTCTTTCAGCATGCTAACGCCGAGCTGTTTTTATACACCATGTACTTCAGCGTACTTTCTTGCTCATCAGCGAGATGGCGCAAAGTGCGCGAAGGGCGTGCTTTAAAGGTCATCGCCCCGCTCGTAGCACCGCGCGCGCCCGTGTTGCACGAATGGGGGGTTGTATGTATGGAGGAGGGGTGGTTGTATGCCTTGTAATTTCACCGCGATGTCCGCGCTGAAGTTAAGAGCGTGCGAAGGTAACTTCAGCTAACTGCAGCGGCTGCGTTTGCGAAGCGAGCACGCTGTTCAAACAGAAATAAGTAACAAGTGTGACACTTGATAGTTCGCGCTCGCCCTGTGTGTGTTATTTTCGTGCGTGCTTTGCGCTTGAGCGGCTTGTTGCTTGTTACTATCGCATTCATTGCTTCGCCGTTGCGGCGAAACTGTGACTTCTTTTCTAGGCCTCCCGCCCACATTATGGGCTATACACCCCATAATGTGGACGGGAGTATGACCGCCGCGGTAGCTCAGTGGTAGAGTATGGGACGCGTTATTCGAAGGTCGCAGGTTCGGTCCCTGTCGGCGGCAAGTTATCTTTCTTCACATTTATATTCTAATTACTACAAATGACATCACGTATACCTTCCTTGGCATTATTGTCTGTTAGCATTCATGTATATATATATATATATATATATATATATACCGAGTATTCCAGCTATCTTTAGCCAAGGGTTATAAATACAAAATTACAGGCGGGCGAGTAACGTCAGTTGCAAATTGCTAACAGTCACCTTCCGCACTGCAGACATTGTTTTGTTTTGTAATTATTTCTTAATTAGGATTAATTAACTAAATTGCTAAATATAGACTTTAGGCAAGAAATGTGACTTGCAAAGTTCGAGAGCGTCTTCAGAAACCCCAATTGCATTATTTGCAATATAGAAAGTCTCACGTATACCATTTTTCCAAGCTGAAAATAAAGCACGCGAAATACAAAAAGAACCACATGACTAGCGCATGTAGGCACAGCAAACATGCTACTCTCAGCCGTAGTTTGAACGAACGAAATCACCTACGGCCGCGACTCGCCGGCTCCGTTGCAGCGGTAGGCCGAGAAGTTAAAAGCCCGCGCCTTGGCCCGCGCTCGCTCCAACTTGCACTGTCACGCGCGCCAACTGGCTGACGCGGGCCAAGAAACCACCGCCAACGGGAGAAACTAGCAGCGACATGAATTCATATCAGCTGTGAGCCTTAATGTCGAAATATACGACGCTAGTTATATCCTCCAAACCACTTAAAGTTACATGGTAGACTTAACGCAGTCAAAATTAAATGTAATCAGTAATATGCATTTGCTTGCGCTTCTTCTGTAGCGACTGGAGGAGCATCGTTTGCAGCTTGTCCGAGCTTACATATATATATATATATATATATATATATATATATTGTCACGTGGTCGTGACGTCGACGAACACAGCAGTCGGCGTTTGTAGGATGAAACTGTTTATTTGGCCGAACTTGTGGCCGGAAAATGAGACCTAGAACTACAGATATGCACGCTGTACAATGATAGCGGCGAACAGGGCGTCGTCCGTCGATCAACTGACAAGCGATCAAGCGCGTCGGCTTTTATACAGGCGCTATCGAACTTTCCAGGAATATCGCTGGTGGCGGCGTTATCTCTGGACAAAACTGGAACATTCGCGTGCGGGGCGCAATCTTAACAAACCGATCTACTTCAATCGCGACGCTTCTAGAACACTACTTCGCGGACAGCGTCGAGCGTTGATAACCGTCCCTGCCGGTCAAACCCGAATGCATCAAAACAAGACAAGAAGTGGGCGTGGCATTGCCTCCCTCTGAAAAAGCATCGTCCCGATGCTTATGAAAGAACATAGAAGAAAAAAAAAACAAAAGAAAACAAGTGCATACACAAATAAATTACAATAACGAAGGAAAAAAATAGAGTCCCCAGGCTCGCTAACGCGCAAAAAACGGCTTAAGGCGCACGACATGGACGACTTCAGGTCGCGCACGGCGCCGCTGAGAGTTCGTAATGCCGTCAGGGGCAACCTCATAGTCGAGTGCGCCGAGGCGTCGAAGTACCCTGTACGGTCCGAAGTATCGTCGAAGAAGCTTCTCACTAAGTCCTCGTCGGCGTATTGGCGTCCATACCCATACACGATCACCGGGTTGGTATTCCATGTGGCGTCGTCGAAGATTGTAGCGGCGGCTGTCAGTCGTCTGCTGGTTCTTTATCCGTAGGCGGGCGAGCTGTCGTGCTTCTTCGGCGCGCTGTAGGTAGGTGGTCACGTCGATGTTTTCCTCGTCGGTCACGCTTGGTAGCATGGCGTCGAGCGTCGTTGCCGGGCTCCGTCCATAGACCAACTTCTATGGCGTCATCTGCGTCGTTTCCTGTACGGCCGTGTTGTACGCGAAGGTCACGTACGGAAGGATGGCGTCCCACGTCTTGTGTTCGACGTCGACGTACATGGCCAGCATGTCGGCGATGGTCTTATTTAGACGCTCGGTGAGGCCGTTGGTCTGTGGGTGGTACGCGGCGGTGCGGCGATGGCTTGTGTGGCTGTATTCCAAGATCGCCTGAGTTAGGTCAGCCGTGAACGCCGTACCTCTGTCGGTGATGAGAACCTCTGGGGCGCCGTGTCGAAGGACGATGCTCTCAACGAAGAACTTGGCTACCTCAGCGGCACTGCCTTTGGGCAGGGCTTTTGTTTCGGCGTAGCGGGTGAGGTAGTCGGTAGCCACGACGATCCATTTATTTCCGCAAGTCGACGTTGGGAACGGTCCCAGGAGGTCCATCCCGATCTGCTGGAATGGTCGCCGAGGAGGCTCGATCCGCTGAAGGAAGCCTGCTTGTCTTGTGGGCGGTGTCTTCCGTCGCTGACAGTCTCGGCACGTCCTTACGTAGCGAGTGACGTCGGCGGCAAGGCGCGGCCAGTAGTACTTTTCGTGTACTCGTGCGAGCGTTCGGGAAAGTCCGAGGTGTCCAGCCGTCGGGTCGTCGTGCAGGGCATGCAAAATTTCTGGTCGCAGTCCCGAAGGTACAACGATAAGGTAGCTGGCTCGGGCCGGAGAGAAGTTGTTCTTTACGAGGACGTTGTTTTTCAAAGCAAATGATGCCAATCCTCGCCTGACTACTTTTGGGACAACGATGGTCCTGCCGTCTAGGTATTCCACTAGACCCTTCAGTTCAGGGTCGGCTCGCTGTCGTTGGGCGAAGTCTTCGGTACTTATGGCTCCCAAGAAGCTGTCATCATCCTGGTCGTCGGGCGTTGGTGGGTCGACGGGGGCACAAGACAAACAGTCGGCGTCGGAGTGTTTCCTTCCGGACTTGTACACGACAGTAATGTCAAATTCTTGAAGTCTCAGGCTCCACCGTGCGAGGCGACCTGAAGGGTCCTTCAAGTTAGCTGGCCAACACAAGGCGTGATGGTCGCTCACAACTTTGAAGGGCCTGCCGTAGAGATAGGGGCGAAACTTTGACGTAGCCCAGATGATGGCGAGGCACTCCTTTTCTGTTGTGGAATAGTTGACCTCTGCTTTAGACAGCGACCGGCTAGCATAACTGATAAACCTTTCCAGTCCGCCTGCCCGCTGCACAAGGACGGCGCCGAGTCCTATGCTGCTTGCATCGGTGTGAATCTCCGTATCGGCGTATTCGTCGAAATGCGCAAGTATCGGAGGTGTCGGCAGGCGTCGTTTCAGTTCATGAAATGCTTCGACTTGCGCTGTTTGCCACCTGAATTCGACGTCGGTCTCGAGTGGCTCGGCGATCCGTGAAAAGTCTTTGAGAAAGCGTCTGTAATAGGCGCACAAGCCGAGAAATCGGCGCACGGCCTTCTTGTCGGTGGGTGGCGGGAAAGCGGCGATGGCAGCTGTTTTCTGCGGGTCTGGGAGCACTCCAGTCTTGCTGATCACATGACCTAGAAACAAGAGCTCCTCGTACGCGAAGCGGCACTTTTCTGGCTTCAGGGTGAGCCCGGAATTCTTGATTGTTTGAAGTACGGATTGAAGTCGCTGGAGGTGTTCGTCGAAGTTCGAGGAATACACAACGATGTCGTCCAAGTAAACAAGGCAAGTCTGCCACTTCAAGCCAGCTAATACAGTATCCGTGACTCGTTGGAAAGTCGCAGGTGCCGAGCAAAGACTGAAGGGCATGACCTTGAATTCGAACAGGCCGTCCGGCGTTATAAAGGCGGTCTTTTCTCGGTCTCTCTCGTCGACTTCAATTTGCCAGTAGCCGGTCTTGACGTCCATCGACGAAAAGTAATTCGCGTTGCGGAGTCGATCCAGGGTGTCGTCTATCCGTGGGAGAGGGTATACGTCCTTCTTTGTGATTTTGTTCAGGCGACGATAATCGACGCAGAAACGTAGGGTCCCATCCTTCTTTTTCACTAACACCACGGGAGACGCCCACGGGCTGTTGGACGGCTGGATGATGTCGTCGCGTAGCATTTCATCGACTTGTTTCTTAACGGCCTCCCGTTCCCGCGTCGAAACCCGGTAGGGACTCTGACGGAGTGGTCGAGCATTTTCTTCTGTTATGATGCGGTGCTTAGCAAGGGGCGTTTGTCGGACCCGCGACGACGACGAGAAACAGTCCCTGTATTCCTGCAGAAGGCGTCGAAGTTGTTGCTGTTGGCGAGCGGGAAGTCTTGGGTTTACGTCGAAGGGTGGCTCAGGGATCGTCGTCGTAGTTTCGTCAGGATCTGAAAAGGCAAACGCATCGCTGACGGCCAAGATTTCTTCGATGTATGCAATCGTCGTGCCCCTGCTCAGGTGTCTGTATTCCTGGCTGAAATTCGTTAGCATCACGCTTCCTTTCCCTTCATACAGCCGAGCAATGCCTCTTACGACGCAAATGTCACGGTCTAGCAGCAAACCCTGATCGCTCTCGATGACACCTTCGATGCATTCAGCCGTTTCGGTGCCGACGGGAATTATGATGCTGGATCAAGGAGGAATGGTGACTTGATCCTCGAGCACGTTCAGGGCATGTTGACGTGGGTTCGTATCCGGTGGTGTCGCTTTCTCCGACGATAGGGTTATCGACTTGGTTCTTAAGTCGATGACGGCGCCGTGGTCACTTAGGAAGTCCATTCCAAGTATCACATCCTTGGAGCAGTTTTGTAGGATTACAAAGGTCGCAGGATAAGTCCGGTTGTTGATAGTGACTCTCGCCGTGCAGACACCAATCGGCGTTATTAGATTGCCTCCAGCGGTACGGATCTCGGGGCCTTCCCAAGCAGTCCTAACTTTCTTCAACTTTGCTGCGAACGGCCCACTGATGACGGAATAGTCGGCTCCAGTATCGACGAGAGCGGTGACGTTGTGGCCGTCGATCAGAACGTCGAGGTCGCTAGTCCGCCGTCTTGCGTTGCGGTTACGTCGCGGCGTCCGGTCACGGCTACGTCGGTTTGCACCGCTGCTTCCGCGTTGCGTCGTCAGGTCTGCTTCCGGTCGCAAAGTTTCGTCTTCGGGACGTCGACGTCGTTCGGCGTGCGGCGGGGGCTCGGAACTTCGTCGCGGTGTCGTCGTCGACGGCGGAGGATCTTCAGCATTTCGTCGTTCAGCAACCGCACCTCCATCGGTTGCTGTACTTAGTTTTCCGGATACGGGCTAGGCGACCGGCCCCGGTTTGGGCCAGTGTACTGCCGGCGGTGCGGTGACATGTAGCGGCCGGGCGACGGTGAGCGGGAAGGTCGTCGTTCTTGCCACTGTGTGCATGTGAGGTAGTCGCCGATGTCGCGAGGCCGTTCGCCTGGCTGCGGGCGCGGCGCGTTGACGGGGAATCCGCGTAGCCTAATCTGACGGTACTGGCAGCGGCGGTACGTGTGGCTGGCCTCCCCGCAGTGGTAGCAAAGCGGGCGGTTGTCAGGGGCACGCCAGACATCGGTCTTCCTCGGGGTGTAGCGCTCGCCGACAGGTGGGCGGTAGGGGCGTTGGTGGCGGCGGCGGCGTCTGGCCGACAGGTGGACGGTAGGGCGTCGCTGGTGGCGTCTGGCGACGGTACTGCGGCGGTGTGTCGTCTTGGCGTGGGCGTGGAGGAGGAGCATGACGGCGGGCTGCAGCAGCATAGCTCATAGCTTGCGGCTGCGGCTCTGCTAGCTGAGGCGCACCGAGTGAATGCTGGATCTCCTGGCGCACGACGTCGGCGATGGAATCCACTTGAGGTTGCGACGAAGGTAGAATTTTTCGCAGCTCCTCTTGCACGATTGCTCGAATCGTCTCATGCAGGTCGGCGGATCCTAGTGCTTGAACGTCGGCGTAGCTTGTGGTCGAGAAGCTGCGGTTGTATTGCAGTGTTCGCATCTCAAGCGTTTTCTCGATTGTTGTTGCTTCGGAGACAAATTCTTCGACGGTATTCGGCGGATTCCTCATAAGTCCAGCGAAGAGCTGTTCCTTTACTCCTCGCATGAGGAAGCAGACTTTCTTGTCCTCGGGCATGGCATGGTCAGCGTGGCGAAATAGCCGGGTCATTTCCTCTGCAAAGATGGCCACGCTTTCATTTGGAAGTTGGACCCGTGTCTCCAGCAAGGCTGCGGCCCTTTCCTTTCGGACGACGCTTGTGAACGTCTCCAGGAAAGCGCTGCGAAAGGCGTCCCAGGTTCGAAGAGTGGACTCCCGATTCTCGAACCAGGTCCTTGCTGCATCTTCCAGGTAAAAGTAGACGTGGCGCGGCTTGTCCTCGGAGTCCCAGTTGTTGAACGCTGAGACCCTTTCGAAGGTCTCGAACCAGGTTTCCGGGTCTTCGAATGACGACCCGCGGAAAGTTGGCGGCTCCTTGGGCTGCCGGAGAAGTATCGGCGCAGGCTGCACGGGGTCGGTCATCGTCGCTGCGGTCGGTGTTGGGACCTGGGGCTGCCTGGTGTTTTCGGGAAGGAGCCCGTACTCTGGCTGCAGCCCCTTCTGCCTGCGGCTTGTTCGACGATCCGGGTTTTCTTTGCCGTCGTCCTCCTCGCGGCTTGGGCTTGGGTCAGCGCTTCGCGGGGGCGTCCGGATCATGGAAGCAGCAGCACCTCCACCAGATGTCACGTGGTCGTGACGTCGACGAACACAGCAGTCGGCGTTTGTAGGATGAAACTGTTTATTTGGCCGAACTTGTGGCCGGACAATGAGAACTAGAACTACAGATATGCATGCTGTACAATGATAGCGGCGAACAAGGCGTCGTCCGTCGATCAACTGACAAGCGATCAAGCGCGTCGGCTTTTATACAGGCGCTATCGAACTTTCCAGGAATATCGCTGGTGGCGGCGTTATCTCTAGACAAAACTGGAACATTCGCGTGCGGGGCGCAATCTTAACAAACCGATCTACTACAATCGCGACGCTTCTAGAACACTACTTCGCGGACAGCGTCTAGCGTTGATAACCGTCCCTGCCGATCAAACCCGAATACATCAAAACAAGACAAGAAGTGGGCGTGGCAATATATATATATATATATGTATATATATATATATATATATATATATATTGTAGCGAAGCGTTCGCAGTCGGTAATGGGTCGTCCTCTCGAGCGCCTTCTAGTGGGTCGCCTCTTCTCTGAGAGCACGCTCCTCGCGCAGAGAGTCGGCCCCGCTTTTGACTGTCGCCGTCACCGAGTGCCCGCTAATAAACGTCTTGACAATTTGGTGGAGAGTGCTGTGCCCTTTCAACAACTACGGTCCGCATTCGATGCCCTTGGAGCTTCGATCCCGTACCGTGCCTGCTACCATGACTCAAGACGCCGCCCAGCAAACGCTTCCTCTTGCACCGACGCCATGTCCAGGTGTCCCCCGCATCCGCGACCCTCCTGTCTTCACCGGCGCGGATGGCACCGACGTCGAGGACTGGCTCGCGATCTACGAGCGTGTGAGCGTCCCCAATAAATGCGACGAGGCAGGCAAACTGAGCAACCTCGTTTTCTACCTCGCGGATGTTGCCGGCCTATGGTACAACAACCACGCATCCGATTTTGCTATGTGGTCGGCTTTCAAGATCGCCATCATCGACGTATTTGGCCGCCCTGCCGTTCGCAAGTTGCAAGCCGAACACCGTTTACGTGAACGAGCCCAGCAGGCCGGCGAGTCTTTCACGAGCTACATTGAAGACGTGCTCGACTTGTGCAAGAAAGCCAATGCGACAATGTCTGAGTCCGGCAAGATCCGGAACGTTATGAAAGGTATCGACGACGATGCCTTCACCATGCTGCTCGCCAAAAACCCTCGCACTGTGGCCGAGGTCATCACACTGTGCCAAAGCTACGAGGAGCTGCGCCGGCAGCGGCTGATGACGCGTCGACCTCCATCACGCGACGCCGATCTCGCTGGCTTGTCGGCCACGTCGGACCACTCCGTCTTACTCGCCGAGATCAAGTCCTTCGTGCGCGAGGAAATTGCCCGCCACTTTTCTCTACTGGCCTTCGCTCAACCGCAGCATGTTGAGCAGCCGTAGACCACACTGCTGCCTCCCCTACGCCGGGCAATCGAGCAGGAAATCGCGAAGGTCATGCCGGAATACCACCAGCCCCCTCCAGCGCCTGCGCCTCTCAGTTACGCGCAAGTTGCAGCCAGGCCACCCCCAGCGCTCCCTGTGGTGCCCCCGCTAACTTACGCCGGAGCCGTCGCCAGGCCTCAGGCCTTCGAAGCGAGTGTGCCGGCTGCGTACGCCGACGTCATTCGTACGCCTCGACTACAGACCACCATGCAGTCGTATCAGCCGCCGCCCCGTCCCTCGCGTCCTGCGACATGGATGGGACCTAGCCCGGCAAGCCGATGGCGCACTGCCGACAACCGCCCCATCTGCTTTGCGTGCGGTTGGGCCGGTCACGTCGCCCGCTATTGCAACCGCGTGCAGCCGCCTCGAGTCGGATCAACCGTCACCAACCAGTCCAGCCGCCCGTATTACGACCCCCCGCCGCCTATGTCGCCGACGTCACGCCCAGCTTCATCTACCCGCCGTTCACCGTCCCCACGACGCCGATCACTGTCGCCGATGCGGCCTCGTCCGCTCGCACGAGAACAGGAAAACTAGTCGTCGCAGTCCAAGAGGCAAGGGCTGCGACGCTATCGAACTGCCAAAGCCCTCAGCAAAGCCCATCAAACGTAGTAGACGTGTTTGTAGATGGTGTGCGCACATCGGCCCTTGTAGACACTGGAGCTGCCGTATCCGTTATGGACGCTAAATTTAGCCGACTACTACGAAAAGTGACGACGCCACTTTCCGGGCTCTCCCTCCGTACAGCCAGCGCCCAAAGTATTCACCCGACAGCGGTGTGCACCGCCCGTGTCATGATTCAGGACGCTCTGTACGCCGTCGAATTCATCATAATTTGTTCATGCTCCCACGACGTCATCCTGGGATGGGATTTTCTCGCACGTCACGACGCCGTAATTCGGTGCGCACCAGCCGAAATAGAGCTCTCACCATTCCCAGATTTGACGCCGGCGGACAGTCTACCGGCTACGACCAAGGTACTCGTCAAAGACGACACCACACTTCCTGCAAACTCGTCAACGGCTGTGTCAGTCTATTGCACCGGTCTCGCTGACACCGTTGCGCTCCTTTCTCCATCTGACCGCGTTTTCAACAGGAAAGGCTTGCTGGTGCCATTTGCGACCGTGCAAGTCACTCAGGGCGACACCGATATTTTTGTTACGAACCCATCCCCGTACATTGTTACACTGGTGCGAGGGGAATGTCTCGGCAGAGCGGAAGCCCTCGAAGACGCACAAGTTATGGACGCACCAGGTGACACGCACTGCGCCAGCTCCCGTTCGCTCAGTGCTGTTTCCACATCTGATTCGTCACCCGCTGATGTATTTGGTTCCTCGATTGATGACAACCTTACATCGGTCGAGCGTTCTCAGCTTGTATGCCTGTTGGAAGAATTTTGTTCTTCGTTCGATGTCGCGCAAACTTCTCTCGGCCGCACGTCTGCTGTCAGGCATCACATCGACACTGGCACCCAACCACCACTGCGGCAACGTCCATATCGCGTATCGCCAGCAGAGCGTCGTGTAATTACCGAGCAAGTGGAAGACATGCTTCGCCGCGATGTTATTCGACCCTCCAACAGCCCGTGGGCTTCTCCTGTCGTTCTCGTTGCGAAGAAGGACGGCTCTGTGCGGTTCTGTGGGGACTACCGACGACTCAATAAGATTACCCGTAAGGACGTTTATCCCCTACCTCGAATAGACGACGCCACTGACAGCCTGCAAGGAGCAGAATTTTTTTCATCGCTCGATTTGCGCTCAGGGTACTGGCAAGTCCCCATGGCTGATGACGCTCGACCGAAGACAGCGTTTGTCACACCCGACGGCTTGTGCGAGTTTAACGTCATGCCGTTTGGGCTGTGCAATGCGCCCGCGACCTTTGAGCGCATGATGGATACCGTTCTGCGCAACTTGAAATGGCACACGTGCCTGTGCTACCTCGACGACGTCGTCGTTTTCGCCCCGGACTTCTCCACGCATCTTCAACGCCTGCGGCATGTTTTGACGCGTTTGAGCGAGGCCGGGCTACAACTGAATCTAAAGAAGTGCCGATTTGCAGCACGGCAGCTGACGATACTAGGATACGTCGTGTCCAAGGACGGAATTCTCCCTGATCCAGCCAAGCTTCGGGCCGTGACAGAGTTCTCCAAGCCTACGTCCGTCAAAGAACTGCGCAGTTTCGTAGGATTATGCTCCTACTTTCGGCGCTTTATCCGAAACTTCGCGACTATCATATCGCCGTTGACGAAGCTCCTTGGCAGCAACGGGCCCCTCAATTCGTGGTCGTCACAGTGCGACGACGCTTTCGCAAAGCTCCGTCGTTTGTTGACGTCTCCTCCCATACTACGCCACTACGACCCAACGGCCCCTACAGAGGTACACACGGACGCCAGCGGTGTTGGCCTCGGCGCTGTCATTGCGCAGCGCAAACCTGGGTTCCCAGAATATGTCGTGGCATATGCAAGCCGTACGCTTACTAAAGCCGAGACCAACTACACCGTCACGAAGAATGCCTGGCAATCATCTGGGCCCTTGCGAAGTTTCGGCCTTATTTGTATGGTCGCCCATTTGATGTTGTCACCGACCATCATGCACTGTGCTGGTTGTCGTCGTTGAAGGATCCCTCAGGCCGTCTCGCCCGTTGGGCACTTCGCCTGCAAGACTACGACATCCGCGTGCTGTACCGCAACGGACGCCAGCATGCTGACGCCGACGCCCTGTCGCGCTCTCCCTTGCCTGACGAAAGTGCCCACAGCTCAGTGTCTCACTTTGCCGTTTCTTCCATCGACATTCACACCATTGCTACCGAACAGCGCAAGGACCAATGGATTGCCTCACTGATAGACTTACTGACTGATCCGTCGGCCACACCATCTACTCGCGCGTTGCGTCGTCAAGCCCACCATTTCGCCGTTCGCGACGACCTGCTCCATCGACGCAATTACAACGGCGACGGCCGCCGGTGGCTACTAGTAATACCTCGCAGTCTGCGTTCTGACATATGCGAGTCGTTCCACTCTGATCTGCAGTGTGCACACTCTGGCGTATCGAAAACCTACCACCGCATTCGCCAACGGTACTTTTGGCGAGGGATGTACCGCTACGTGCAGAAGTTCGTTCGCTCCTGCGTCGACTGTCAGCGCCGCAAAACTTCAACGCACCTGTCGCCGGCAGGTCTGCACCCTCTACCTTGCCCTGACCGACCGTTTGGGCGCGTTGGCATCGATCTGTATGGGCCACTTCCTCTGACATCCGCTGGTAACCGCTGGGTCATCGTCGCTGTAGACCACCTCACGGGATACGCTGAAACTGCCGCCCTCCCTGCGGCTACAGCGCGCGATGTGGCCTCCTTCCTGCTCCACCGATTCATGCTGCGTCACGGTCCGCCCCAGGAGCTGCTCAGTGATCGAGGCCGTGTCTTCTTGTCGGAAGTCGTGGAAGCCATTCTCAAAGAGTGCAACGTTGTTCACCGCAGAACTACTGCTTACCACCCGCAGACGAATGGCCTCACCGAACGCTTTAACCGCACGCTCGGCGACATGCTCTCGATGTACGTCGCCGCCGACCACACAAATTGGGATGCCATTCTGCCCTTTGTCAGGTACGCCTACAATACCGCCTCTCAGAGCACTACTGGTTTCTCACCATTTTTCTTGTTGTACGGCAGGCACCCGTCGCACACAATCGACACCATCCTTCCCTACAAGCCAGATCAATCTGAATGTGCGCCTATTTCTGACACAGCCAGGCTTGCTGAAGAATGTCGCGAGCTTGCGAAGACCTTTACAACGCACGAACAAGAGTGGCAGAAGAGCATTCGCGGTGACACCAACACTTCTGAGTCCACGTTCCTCCCTGGAGCGCTCGTGTGGCTCTCGGTCCCGACCACTGCAACTGGCCTCTCTTCCAAACTACTGCCCAAATACGAAGGCCCTTACCGTGTCCTGGAACGCACATCCCCGGTCAACTACCTGATCGAACCCATCGAACCATCTTCGGACATGCGCCGTCGAGGGCGCGACATTGTCAACGTGGAGCGCCTGAAGCCCTACCATGACCCGCTCATAGTGACAAGCTGCTAGGTCGCCAGGCGGCTCCCTTTTCGTACCCGGGGTAATTGTAGCGAAGCGTTCGCAGTCGGTAATGGGTCGTCCTCTCGAGCGCCTTCTAGTGGGTCGCCTCTTCTCTGAGAGCACGCTCCTCGCGCAGAGAGTCGGCCCCGCTTTTGACTGTCGCCGTCACCGAGTGCCCGCTAATAAACGTCTTGACAATATATATATATATATATATATATATATACTGAAGAACTGAAGAAGCTTCTCAAATGGGCCAAACGTACTTGGGAAGAGCAGAGACGCAACTAAGCGGTTATCTTTATTTTATTTCGCAACGATTTCGACCGGTGGACCGGTCTTCATCAGGGCTTATGAGCAAATACGGCGCTATGCGAACATCACAACTCGTTGTGGTCAGTCTTATTAGATGCGAAGTATCTTAAGGCCGAGCTCAATCCGGTGGTGGTGGTGTGCGGCGTGACCACCCTTACTGCGCATGCGCATACCTTCTCCACAAACCCCCTCTCCACTCCCCCTCATAATTCCCCATGTCCTCCTCCCCTCTCCCCTTCCCCTCTCCACTTCCCGAAATTATCCTGCGCAACGCCGCGATGAGCTCGAGCAACACCCTCTAGACTTTAAGGCCTGAAGGCTGCCACCGTGACGTCACGAAGCGGCGGCGGCGGTTGCTCGCCACCGAGCAGTGAAGGCTTGCGTAGTAACGTCTGCTGTGTCATTGTCTGTGCCTTTTCTTTCGTCAGTGTTCCTGTTTGGCGCTTAGGAATTCCCTCCTCAGGAGTAAAGAAATTGCGTGCAAATATTTACGGTCAAATAAGCTTCACAAATTTTGACATATTTTTTTCTTTTGTGAATAAGTAAAAGACGTGTGTTTGCTCTGAGGAATATCAAGTACTTAAACAGAGTTTTGCTGAGCTTATGCCCTGTATTTCATCTCGGTAGTAAACAGGAATAGATATAGCAAATGTGCAGGAACTTCGCATAATTTTGTTCATCAGTTCTTGATTATACATCCGGCAGGTAGCACAAATTTGCGACTGATTGATACATCGACCACAAAAAAGTCCAAACACGTAGCCACACCTCGAAGAAAATTATCTTCGCGTAAAGCATTCAGGGAAGTTCGAATGAAGCAAAAAGATTCATAGGAACAAGCTACCCTTCGACCTTAAGTAAAACTGCAAGGTTAACTGTTCGTGCGAAAAGACGTAGGCTCCACACACTTCCCTTACAAAAATTCTCATTGAAAAAGCATAGAGAAGTTATTGAGCAATGTCAACAGATGGCAGTGAAAATACATTGCGGATCAGTAGCAAAACTGTTGAGAAAACTGTTGACCAGTATTGAAAATTGGCCCGCGACTTTCAATTGAAAGACCATTATGTAAGTCAACATCGATATATCGTTGAGAGGAAAAGAAACGTCAATTGAAAATACATTGTGTATCAATAGAAAAACCGTTGAGCAAGCTATTGACCAGTATTGAAAATTGGCCCGCGACTTTCAATTGAAAGACCATTACGCAAATCAACATTGATTTATCATTGAGAGGAAAAGAAACGTCAATTGAAAATACGTTGTGGATCAAGTGAAATTTCGTTGAGCTTGCTGTTGACCAGTGTTGAAAATTGGCCCACGACTTTCAATTGAACGACCATTAAGGAAATCAATAGTGATTTATCGTTCAAAAAACGGTGAACGTCAAATTGAAGCATTGTTGATAGGGTTTTCACATTCAACACTGAAAGGTCAATGAAACATGGGTGACGCTCATAGCCTGACTGAGATCATTCTTGATTTGGGAAAATGGCCAAATGTAAATGTAAGTACATGTGTACTGCAGGCCTAGCTAGGTCACCTTGGGCCTGCAGTACATAAGTGCCTACATTTTCATTTGCCCATTCTTTCAAAACAACAATAATCTCAATTATGCGACATAGCTTCAGATTGCTGCCAGCTGGAATAAAACCTTTAACATCATCGTTTATGAATACACTGCTTGTTTTTCACACGCTGTAAGGTGCAGCAAAGGAGGTAATGTTTAAAACTTACTCAAATCTGTATTATATCTCGAACTCTATCACAGCCAAAGCTATATACCAGTCTCCTCTTCACACAGGTCATATTTTAGCAGTGTACATGGCTCCCTTTGTCCAGTCAGGTAGTGTTTGCAGGGTGCAAACACCTGTGAGTAAACGACATTTATACCTGCACCTGAGGTTGGCGATACCAAGGCACATGCCAAGCATCAACACATTAACGCTGCCATGAACTTCTGTTCTTCTCTATTAGCTTGTTTTAATGGACACTAACCGAGTTTCCGTGTACCTTGGGAAGAAAGAAGAGAACAGTTTTCTAAGTAAAATATTTATTTTTAAGCAACAACTTTTGTTGAAGTTCCTAAGTATTTGTGGTTTGACATAGCGAGAACTTCCCACTGTAATGTGCAAACTGCATCCAAGTTGACAAAATAAGTTAAACACTATGTAAAGCACCACTCTAATAAATAAATTTTAGACAACTACAGGTACCAGAAGGTAAAAAAGCGCATAAACACTGCTGACAAGGCACACACACTACAGGAAGAAATGTGCTGAAGGAGTGAACAGGGCTCATACTGGTTTCAAAGCCCAAATTCAAGGATCTTCAAGGATTCCTATAGAAGGTTCTTGGAGGATGGAAGGCAGCATCACAAGTATCAATTTTCTGCTCTAACAAAGTTTCCAAAACAATACGGGCAGCTTTAAGCATTTGAAGTAAAAAATGGGATTCAGCCAAGTGAGAACCTAGAGACAATGAAGCCAAGGAAAGTATAAAGCACATAATTCGTAGGCTTTAACTGTAGAGTAGTAATTATGACATAAATGGAAAGGAATTAAAGAGGATGAAAAATCAACGTGCTGCTGATAGGGACCAAATCTACAACCTTGAGATAATGCGTCAGATACTCTAGCTGATCATATTAGCTTCCTACTGTGCACAAAATTCACAGCATTGATGCAGCTGCTGGGACATCTTTGATATTAGATAAGTAATCTTGTTCAGTTCCCCCGTATCACTTTTTCAGGCATTGAGAAACTGTTCAGTTTTATGACGATGTACGACGCTTCTACTTTTTCCAAGTACTGACCTGCTAAACAAAATAGTAATGATGCTTCAAAATTTTATCCCCAATTTTTACAATTTGATCGTTGAATACATTTTTGACTCCATGCAGTCATCATGCTTCTCCTGTTTTTGGGCTTTGATAACAATTGAGTCAAGTGCGAATTGGATTTATGCCAGTAGGGCAATCAACTTAGCAAGTATATTCTACATATAAAGTCAAGGTTCTTGCCTACACAAAAGAGCAATAACAATCACTACATGGGAGTCAATCATTAAGCCTGAGCAGCAATGCCATCAGCTTTAGTCAGAAGTACTTGGTTTCTAGCACAAAGCATCAACTTTTGTTCACATTTTGCCTGCATTATAGGACAGTGGATGTTTGTTCAGCTAGAAGATCTATCACACGTAGTGAGCTTGCTATAGAAGAAGAGAAGCTAGGCGCTGGAGGTGAAGTCGAGTCTCGAGGAGCTAAATCAAGAGAAAGGGGGAGAAGGCAGAGCGACACTTGCGGAAACAAAATGAATGATCGGTCAAGCAGTGATGCAAGCAAGGTAAACACAGTAGCGGAATCATCATTGAGCACGACATGTTCCCTCAGTTTGCTAGACAAATGTTTACAGAACACAGAAAGAAATTAGTATTGTCAATATTGGCCACTACAGTAATACCTCGTTAACTCGAAGTAGTAAAAACCAGAAAAAATTTCGAGATAAGCAGATTTTCGAGATAAGCAAAGTTGGGCAAATTCCATTGAGGAGTTCAGTTCTATCTAGAAACGTTATGCCTACTGACCAGTTTCTTAACAGGAGCGCCAAACTGGCTCTTTGTAAAGGTTTTGAAGAAAAATAATGACATACCAGCGCTATTAACCAGCTGTGTTTTTCGGCACTGCCTTTTCATTTAGTGCAGAGAGACCGACTAAGGCTGGTCTGCCCCTCAGTAACACTTGCACCTAGCAAAGCTTTATCGAGTTGCTTAACACATCGCATGTGCCGATCATCCGCGCCGCTGCACTCAAATTTATTTCGCATCAAGCGAAGCATGTTTCTTGTTTCGGCGGATGTCGTCACCCCTCGAGTAGCTGCGTCGACGCTGCCGCTATCACTGTGCGTGACGCCACGTTGTCTGGCTTAAGAAAATGGTCAAACCAGCCGATGTTGCAGGCTAGGTCAGTTTAGCCTACCGCTAAGTCCTGAGAATCGGCCTTATCTGTCGATGTGACTGGAAGGGGCTCCTCTCGCACGATGCCACACATTCAGCGCCGTTTTGACGTCCGGAAACTTCGAGCCTCGAATCGGTTTCTTTGATTAGGGCTACCTTTCTTTGCAGCATCAGTGACTTGCTTTGCTTAGGTGGCATTATCCTCACCATACCGCACGGCCGACGAAAAAATCCGCGCAACGTGCCTTGCGTAAAGAAAATGCTGAAATCTCTGACGGTAAACAAAACGTGTACGACCCGAGCTATTTTGCAGGGCCTGCTTATGTGCATGTCTATAGCGTCACATGACGTGACACAGGGTTGCTCGACAAAGTTGGTATGCTGCTAGGTTTCGACTTTACTTTCGGGAACAGTGTCCCCTTCGTCGTAAACGCGGCAGCCTCGCGCGAACCTTGTGAAACGTATGACATTTTGCCGCTAGTATTTTGTGAAACGGTTCGGCGGCGAAGTTTCTGTTCCATTATCAGTCGAGATTTCGAGATAACCGAAAGTGTGCACGGAAATACTTCGAGATAAAGGACAATAAATACATTGCACCTATGGGAAATTGTTGGGTACCGCGCAAAACTTCGACTTAGCCCATTTTTCGAGATATGCGAGTTCGAGTTAACGAGGTATTACTGTATATGCTAAGAAATTCCAAGGCTTTTCAAGGGTTTCAGGGCTTTAAAAATGTACTTTTACTCTTTCAAGGGTTTTCAATCGTTTCAAAGACCTGCACGCATCCTCAGTAAAGGAGCAGATCACAATTTAAAGTGGAATGTGCGCCCTATGAATACCACCAAAATATGGGATTGCAAACTTGAAGCTTGATTGAGCGCTCACTTAATGCAACTGCACATAAACTTACACATTACAATATTGCAACACTTGACTAGTGAACGCAATTAATGTTAAATTAGCGTAACGCAATTGTTCGTACACTTGCACATTATAAAATCACAGTCGTTCACTATTGGTAGCACCACCGCTCTTCATCTGTTCAGGCAACTTCGGTTCCCTCGACAGAAGTGGGGCCAAGGTGTTCTTTACATTCGTGGCCAGCGATTTGTGACAGATGAAGCCTGCGACAGAAGGACAGGACACTTATAACTAAAAGTTCCACGAGAAAAATATAACAAACTTTGCACACGTCACGATGAAATTATTTGATTAGATCTGTATAGGTATAACTGCAGTGCATGACCAGCACATTGCGTTCCCCAGTAAAAATGCAAAAGAGGGCAAGAACGAAAAGCACGGTGTGCCAGAGCTTTATGAACACCTTCTATTTCAAAGGTGTGAACCATACTTTACCACTTTGGCTGCAGCATAATTTCCAGCTAGACATATAACAAACAAAAGAGGAGAGACAGGGCAGAGCTCTTGCCTTCAACTGCTGAAATTCATTCACAAACCCAGAGTATCCCCAATAGACAAACAAATGATCCAACAAATGTGCCAGAAATAACATTCAGGCAGGCCAGCAAAAAAATTTCACTGGCGACAGAAGTCATTGTTGGTAAGCTTCTTAAGATATGCCACTTCTTGCCCAACGAGTTCAAAAATGGCACACTTACATATTTATCCCCAGCCATGAAAATGCAGCAGTCTTACTGCCTGTCTGTCTAGAGAGCAGTAAGAGCCCACATCTCTAGTTAAAAACACGAGTTACGTTTTTAGTTTTAACAGTCAAATAAATAGAGTGCATTGCTCAGTGGATTTGCTTGCACGTAAAGTGACTTCCTTGCATGTCTGATTGTTTCAATTTCGTCAGCTGAAGCCTAGTTCTCTCTGGCAGTTGAGCTGCCAAAAAGATTGAGCTGCCTCTGCCCCTTCACTCTTCATTTTCCTGTTCAGCATAGGCGTTAGGAGATATGACACATCTAAAGCAATCACACAAACTAGCCCAACTCTCTTATTTAACTTTGCCTACTGAGTAACAATATGTTTACTAAGAAAACTTACAAAAACTATGAGACATTTTGAAGTAATTTTGTCTGTTTACCCAAGTGAGATGCAAACAGCTTTTGGAAGTTCGTGTCATGTAGCATATTTTCATTGCTCCTAAACAAAATTCCACCACGCCACAAGAATTAAGAGTCGCTTCAATTTAATTTGCATCATACAAGCTGATATGCTGTTAAGTGCATTTTGTATGTCATAATTACTCTTCATAGGCTTCTCTACAAACAAACGTTAACACGGCTGACCAATGAAGTGTGTTTTCAAACTTCAGAACACCATTTTACTTTGGCTGTACTGCAGTTATGCAAGCTGGTTAGACTAAAGCCTGCAGAACACAACAGCTATCAGAAATGTCCTGTTTCAAAAGTGGCATATTCACTGTGGGATATACTTGTAAGAATATTTTTTTTATAACTATAAACCCACACTTACTGACAAGCAGTCTACGACAGCCAAATGCTCCTTTTGAAGTAAGAAATCACGAAAGAGTTGAACAGTTTCACAGTGGGATTCTAAGGTACATGTCACAGTTTGTAAGAAGCGAAAAATAGCAGACATCAAACGCCTATTCAGAGCTGTTTGATTTAGTCAGCATGTTGGAAAAAGTTAAACACGTTTTCCCTAACTTAGCAGCGAAGTTGATTGATGGTGTGTTATAAATGGGCTAGGTGCTTACTGGCAAACAAGCACCAAACATCACATGCAAATATAAGGGGACCACCAATCACACAGGACATCGAATAACTCATCTGGAATACAATATCCTATTAGCTTGTAGTGAAGTTTTAAACAGCAGACGGGACAATGTTAACACCCAAGCTATGGAACGCGCAAAAAATGTCATAATATCTGGGGTTTAACGACCCAAAATCACGATGTGATTATGAGAGATGCCGTACTGGAGGACTCCGGAAATTTCGAACACCTGGGGTTCTTTAACGTGCACCTAAATCTAAGTACACGGGCCTCAAACATTTTCGCCTCCATCGAAAATGCAGCCGCCGCGACCGGGATTCGCTCCCGCAAACTTCGGGCCAGCAGTCTGGCGCCATAACCACTTGACCACCGTGGCAGGGGCCAAACAATGTAAAAAGACAATATGGAAGTCACTGGGCATTACAGTACAAGGAGCGTGCATGCAAAAATTTGCTTCATCTGGTGACAAGATAGTCGGCACACCATTAATAGATATGGCAGCACAAGTAACATTGCTCAATGATAAGACACCTCATGTGGCCCTTTTTTCCTTTCCTTTGTGAAAATTACTTTTTGAAACTGCAATATATGGCTGGATTTTACTAATAACATTCAGTTCGTAGTCAGCACTCTGGCTGTGCTCTACCAGTCTTGCTCTTCGTTATTGCTGTTTTACACATAAAGGTAAAGAATAATACTTGAATGCCATAGTCCGCTGCCAGTTCATTGGCACAACTTGGTTAGGGCAAACACAATGCCTAAGACGGCACTCTAACACACAAGCATGCATACCTAACAACTTGTTTTACCAAGTTTTACTTCATCATGAAACTGAAAATCAATTTGTTAATTCTGCCTCGCATAGATGTCCCAAGTTTCCTCGAACAGTGAGATATCCTGCTATGGCGCTGTGCAGGTAGCTGACAACATATTTTTTCAGCACATCCTAGCAGAAGCACGTGGCTACAAGCATGAATGGCCAAGTGGAACATGTATATGATATGCACTTGCTATTACATATTGTTTCCTGTCTTGAAGTTGCTCACAATATAGGAGCAATAAGTCTCTCAATTGAAAAGGTCTACACTGTCGATTTGTATTGATGGAAACAAATAAATACCATTTAATATGACCTTGTCCAGACTTGCACGAAGAATGCTTCCATCTTTCACAGCAAGCTGTCCACCACTTGTCTCTTGAGCAGCTGTCTATGCTGGATACATGCATAACAGATAACACAAAAAGTTCCGTCAACTTGCGCACAAAGAGTCCTTACAGTACAGAAGTAGTAATATTAAGCATGATGGCTTAACACAGGCATATCATTATATACCAAAATTGTCCTCGAAAATAGGCCCAGGATGCATTAAGAACAAGCATTAGAGTAGTAGTGGGTGAATTTGCATTGGGTGTCGAATTTTTCCTACAATTGTGTATTAGAAAAGGGTGAGATATACAGCTTGCCATATAGGAAATTTGAACACAAGAAAACTCCAGGAGCACTCCCACCAAAAATATTAAATAAATATACGTGTGGGAAATTTGCAGAATGGATGACAATGAGCCCATTTATTGTATGACATCATGAATGTGGAGATTTCAAAAAAGCTTAAGATTCAGTAAAAGAGCAAGAATGCCAGACGGGACAGAAAAGATTGAGCACTGTGTCAGTTTTTCTGTCCCTCTGCTGTTCTTACTTTCATTAAATCTTGGGCACGCTTTAGCAACATGCCCAATTTTCCTCTCTCTGAAACAACTATCCTTGCTGTACTAAAGTCCATTCATGTGCAGACCTGGTCCTTTTCAATTCAATTCAATTCAGTTTATTCCGACATCACAGGAGACATTACAAAAGTCACAACAGTGATGCCGTGGGGCGAAAGCAAAAAGCCATTAAGGCTTGACGAAGGCTTTCGCACCATTTGACAACATAGCAACAGCAGCATGAGATCATCAGTTATTATACAATATCAAAAGATGTACTTCAAGGTCATGCCGATTTGCATTTATTAACACGTTGAAAAACATTTACAGAACGGAGCAGTATAAATGGTTTATTGTAAGAAACTGTTTAAGGTTAGTGGCAGTAAGTAGCTCATCATCTGGCGACCATAGTTAGTACGTGTGTAAGGAATTTTCCAGTCATCGGTGGCTCGTGTGCTATAGGGGCAGGTATAGGGTGTCAAACGCGCTAAATCAGTAAGAAAAGAGTCGTGATTCTTTCGGGAAGTACGATATCGCTTCATTAAAATTGTATTGTAATATCTCAGGCATTGGTTGTAAATTAAGGGCTTCGAAAATGGGTTTGGAATGTTCACCGCGAGGAACACCTGTAATTATGCGCACAGCCTTTTTCTGTAGTCTATACATTCGGCCTAAGTTCTTTTCCGATGTGGTGCCCCATACTAGATAGCAATAGCTTAATGTAGATAAAATAGCGAATTATATAGTAAGAGTTTAATTTTTTGTGGAAGAGGAAACGTAAGCGCGATAAGATACCTACAGTACGAGAAAGTTTAGTATGGACAAACTCAGCCTGATCCTTCCATAGCATATTTTCGTGGAAAATTACTCCCAGAGTTTTCACTATCGGTTCAATCTTAATAGATTCTGAGCCAATCAGTAATGATAAATCGCAGTTTACGGGCTCATTTATTGGACGAAAGAGCACAGATTTTGTTTTTGAGGTGTTTATAATTAGCGAATTTCTTATGCTCCAAATGTGCAGCAGTTTCAAGACACTATTTGCTTTGTCAACTAGTTTATGCAAATCGCAGTCTTTAAAAAATAAGCTGGTATCATCTGCATAAATAATAAATGTTGCATTGTTATCGATGTTTGTCAAGTCGTTCACACTAGAAGTGCGTGTTCAATTTAATGAGCCCTTGATCCACTCCCGTAATTTTGTTCTTTAATAGCGAGGGCCTCGTGCCAGCAAACTTGATGCCCTCAGGTAGCACATGATGGTTTATTGATCAGCTACCAGCTCGTAGATTCCACGGGCTATGCGACACCAGCATGACTACGAATGCTGGTGTGGCACTGCCGGGATTACACACACAGAAGTGCCCAGTGGGGTGGATGAGAGAACGACTATGTCGTAGCTAGAGTGGTGGAGTATGAGATGCAACACTTTGTTTTAGGTTCAGGCCCTTGCAGCAGAATGTTTGTATTTTTGTCTACATTAATTCCTCTTTATGTCATAATTACTACACTACTTTTAAAAACTACGAATAATCTCCCCTATACCTCCCTTGGCTTCATCAGGTTTTGTCGAACAAAAATACTGAGCCCCTTGATCTATTCCATTTTCTTTTAGTTTGTTCAATTTCTCAGTGCTGTAATCACACCTGAGAACCAGTAACCTCACTGTGATCTGCAAACATGTATACATATATCAGAAATTGCATTCTCTTATTAATTACTTCATAAACTAAAGCAGCACTGTCACCAGTTTCACTGAATGCTAGATCTTAGTTGTGCATCCTGCAAATAAGAACCCCCTTTCAATTTCCTCTTTCTTTAGCAAAGCACCAAGGAAAACAAGAACTATACAGTACAACACAATCAAGTAGTGTTTCAATGCACCAGCGCAGCCTAATAAACCATTTACCATTTGGGATAAGAAGCTTTTGCAATGGTGCTATTCCCTGTTACAAGAATTTTTATTAGAATGTGTATGGTTCATCAAAGAAAATATGAAATGGCATGTCAGATATCTGACCCAATTTTTATCACACGAACACAGCAACAAAAAGAGCATGTAATTGTTAATAAGCTTAATTGAACTGACACTAAATGTCAAGCACTCATTACCTACTTTTTAATTGCTGATTTGAGTGCAGTTGTTTATATTAGAAAGTTGTGGTGCATGACAATTTAGCGCATACCAAGGTTTGCTTGAAATGTCGTCCCTTCCTTGTCACGTGCAGTTCAGACACGCCGCGTGTCCCGCGCCAGTTTCGATATCAACCTTAAAATTGGAAGTTGAATATCTCGGATAACGTGCAACTCTCGCGATTTCAAAAAAAAGGCATGCCACAACTTGGCACGCACAATATCTTTTTAATATAAACTACCTCCCTAAATAATTTAAAAGTGGATGAACGAGTTGTTAATTAACAGCGTAAATGTAATTTTGCTTGCGGCAAAGTATTTCCGCCTCGACTTCAAGTTCATGAGCGAAAATGACAGGAGCCTGACTGTCACACAACGTTTATAAAAAAATATGTAATGTCCAAAAAGAAAACACACACACTACATGCATGCTGTGCGACTTCCCGTTAAGTTTGATGTGTGTACTTCCTGTTACTACAAGTATCCATAGCGTGATTCACAAAAATGCATTGCTTCAAATCGGCATCCAGCACACATCTAGGTGCTACGAGCCGCGACCTTGCGCATTTACACCACAGAAAGGGTGTGGAACGACCAGTATGTTTAAAAGCGGACCCACTTTTACGGCGACAAGGCAATGTGCAAGTCGCTCCAAGCGACGATCTCGTGCAGCCAAGTTATAACGGCTCAACAACACAAGGCGTGCGTGGCAGGAGCACAGAATCCCGTAATGGAACGCGCATTCTTCAGCTTGTTTTCAACTGTAATCAACGCACACGGCAACCGCTCCATAGAAAGGTATAACGAAGAGCACAGAAAGCAGCGATACTAGCACAATGCATACTTTTTAGCAGGCCCTTGCTCTTGCGCAGCATCCCCTCTGTGGTAACTGGCCGCCCGCCCAGGCACGCTTAACTGCATAAAAGTTTTCATGCACTAAGGTAACTCAGTAACGCAATTTGGTAACATTCTTGAACTCACCGAGGTGTTGTATCCGCTGCGGCGACTGTCTCGTCAAACGGCCCGCGCTTGCGATCTTGTTCAAAGCTCGCGTCCGTTGGTTGGTGCCGCGACGACGCATCGCCGCCGTCGATTCCATGTCAAACAACGACCCGAACGTCCCGACACGCGATGTAAGTAGTACGTGTTCATTCAACAACGATAACCGCACGTAATATTGATAAACACGGTAAAAATAGATGCGCGAAACACCACTTCGTTCGCAGCGAGCGCAGGCAGCCTTTCAACGGAACCCGTTTGAACCACGTCACGTGTTCACTGACGTCTCTGCGCGTGCGCGTTCTTCGGTTTGAACTGATTGGCTCTCTCGCTCAGCGGGCGATTGGAATCCTTGAACTGAGTTGCGGCAACTCTCTCTCCCTTCCATCTACTGCATCTCCCTGTTATGGCCTCCGATACGCCGGCATGCAATCTTGGAGGCCATGGCTTGTTCACCACTTCTTTCTCGAACGCGCGCCTGTACTGTACTGTACAATCGGGCGGCCGCAACGTGTCAACCGCGTCTGATTCGGTTCTTACTACTACTACTACTACTGCGCTTTTGCTGTTTAAAAATACACCGCATCTGTGCACGAGTGGTGCGTTTTAATTACTGCTAAAAGTAACAGCTGCTGTCTTTACGGCTGGCTAAGTGTGCACGTCCGTGCGTGTGCAAAACAAAATCACGTCGAAAACCGGGGCCTTTTGACAACAAGTGTTCACTGTGCTACTTAATACCTCTTCGCAGGCACGTAGCAAGCCGCCCCCCCCCCCCCCGAAAAAAAATCGTTTCTACGTGCCTGCCTCTTCGTATTGAGTAACGAACCAATGGTACCATCAATGCCTCGCCCTTAGTGTGATTCAGCTGCAGCTTCTTTCTTATTGATGTACTTTGTTAGCCTTAATTGATATATTCTAAGTTGGGCATGTAAGCAAGTTACTATCAATTTGAAACTGCCCATTTAAAGGGCCCCTCACCAGGTTTGACAATTTTGAGCTAACGAGCGCAATGCATACACTGGGCGTTCACGAACACGTCTGCCAAAATTTGCAACGCTACGCGCCGCGGAAATGGGTCAAATTTCAAGGTGAACGCTGCTTGCCCTTCCTCTCACGGGCGCGCGCTTTAGAGAATGAGGGGATGACGTACATGAGAAAATGGCCCGACGTAGATGGTAGTGCTGTGATGTTGCTCCTCTACGTAGATGACTGTGCTCTGACGTAGCCAACAGTAGCACGTGACACTGCGATAATTATTTGACACGACA